>NC_134463.1:57935075-59140700 GCF_047948215.1 Lycorma delicatula
TCAAATATCCAATTTGTTAGTGAAAAAGAGGAGTCAAAATTTATTATGAAATTATATGAAACCGAAGTTGTTACAATCTTTAAAATCAGTATTTAAACTCTTCTTTGAAAATAAAAAAAGAACGTGTTTCACCATTTTTTAAAAATTCAGTTTGGGACACAAAGGAATGGATCAAAAGTTTTTATGAAAATTCTAAATATCAAAAATATGTAATAAATAATGGTTGAGTTCTAAGATACGACTCCGTCACACTTTTACCATCGATTTCTCATGTAAATTCGATGGGAATTATTGCTACTTTTTTCCTCAACTAATTGTTATATGCACAAGAGTTTATTTTTATTCAATCTTTAAATTAAGTCACAATTTTAACAAAAATTGAATGGTTCTTTAGGTAAAACTCTAAATTTATTAGGTACTAATCCGTAATCCAAGCGACCGAAGCCGAAGTATGTGTATATACATATATATAAAAAATCGTACTTCACAAATATATATAAATGTGAAGTACAAAAAGTACTTCACAAATTTAAAAGCATATGAAAATTTATTGAAATAACTTACAGTACTGGTTGAGGTCTCATTTCATAGAAAAACACATAAAATTTGTCACCCAGCATTCACTTTGGTTTGATATGGCTTTCATTTGTAATTCGTTATACATCCCACCTGAAGTCGATTTCAATCTAGACTGTAACCAGCAAGTCGAGTGCTACATCTGCAGCTGCAGCGTTAATTAGAAATCTTAACAAGATCAGCAGGCATACGTGGTATATATACCCCATCTTTAATGAAACCTCACGAGAAAAAATTTAGCGGGGTCAAATCTAGGGAGCGAGGTGGCCATGCAAATGGACCTTCATGATCGATCCACTGAACTGGAAATCGAGTATCAAGAAAACCTCGGACTTCTAGGCCGTAGTGAGGTGGTGCCCCATTTTGATCATAGTAATGGCGTCCATCTTGGTCATCGTTGTCTAACTGAGGAATTAGAGAATTTTGAAATATATTCAGATAAACGATATCTTTTACGGTTGTCTCCTGGAAGAAAACCGGGCTGTTCAGTCTTTGTTTGCTTAGGGAGACAAAAACGTTGATTTTAAGCCTATCACGAATGTGCTGCAAAGTTTCATGAGGGTTTCCACTAACCCATATTTGGCAGTTAAGGTTGTTCACCTGCCACTGATGTGAAATGTTAACTCATCAGTAAAAATGACATTTTCTGCAATTCTACCCATCATTTCTATACAAAACTGCAGCCAAGCAACTTTGTCGTCATCTGTAATGTATTAAACCACGGTTAGTTTGTGTGGCTTCAAGTGCAATCGTTTACGTAATACGCGCCAAACAGTCGATTGTGGTATGCCAGTTTCATGTAACGCGCGTTGATTTCTTCGGACTACGTGCCAAGCTTTCTCTGAGTTATTCCACAGAAGCTTCAGGGACGCGTAGGCGTTCTGGTAATTTTTTTATGTTTAACAGAAAAACCGGTCTTCACGGAGGTTTGGTACAAAGAGTAAATTGTACGACTACTAGAAGACTCCCACCTTACTCTCTACTAAAATTACATTGAACTGCAGTTGCTACTGCAAATTGTGAAACCAAAATACACAGCGAACACGTTTTGCACCAGTAAATGCATTCATTTTGACAAAACTGATTGCCGAATTCTATACTAATGATCTACATAAGTCAAAACTTGGTATGTTTTGCTACGAAATGAGACAACCGATTCCGTAAGTTATCTAAATACATTTTTATATGCTTTTAACTTTGTGAATTCCTTTTTGAATCACCCGGTATATACATGTATTAAAAAATAATATTTCAGAAAAATTTTAATTAATTTTATTTTTAAGTTATTAATTTAAAATGTTAATATTTTTTCTCGTACATAGTCGTAAAAATATTGTTTACTTTTTATAGTTGAAGAAAGGAGTGTGGATTACATTTGTTTATACTCGTATAGTTTTACGTTATCTAATGGTGAATAAATAATTTAGATGATTTTGAGATCTCAAAGAAACAATTTTTTAATAACTAATAGAATATTATTTATGTTAACACCATCAGTAAATTGCAAAATATTAATGTCAAAAAGATTTTATATGAAGAAATTACAGATATTACAAAATTCAATCATAAGTTAACTTTTTGTATTAAATAATTCCCCCCCCCCCATATGAATAAGTACGAGACCACCGGGTCTAGTAGTAAACTCGGCGTCGCAAAATTACTTGTTTTACATTTTTCGAAGTTGAAGGTTCTGGGGTTCAAATCATAGTAAAAATTAGTTGATTTTATACGGATTTGAAGATTAGACAGCGGATATGGGTGTACTTTGGTGATTGGGATTTAATTAACCACAGAACTCAGGAATGGTCGGCCTGAGTCTGTAAAACACTTCACCTCATTTATACGTCATACATATCATCCTTATTTCATTGGTGGTGGGGGGGGGGGAAGAGTTGCTTATTTTTCACTAGTTGAACAAAGTGCAAAGTACACATTAAGGAAATAATTATATTAACAAGAAATTAGTAGGTAAAATAAAAAATTCTCCCATCATGAAAAAGGGTTTTATTTGTAAAGATATGATTTGTTTTAAAAAAGATTTCTGCACTAATTTTTATCAGAATCAATATTTAATTGCAAAAGAAATTTTTTTTAAATAAAAAATTTGATGTGGACACTACATGACTTCCTTGTAAGCCTATTATATTACATATACACATTTTTTAAAATGAAAATTACATAAGATTTAGTTTCATTAACAACTTCTGATATTTTTTCATTTATGTATTTTTTTTGTTATTATTGAATTATTATTTATTATAATTTTTTTTTATAAAGAGGTTAATAATTACTAATAAGTCAATATATTTACATTAAAAAAAAAGTTAAAAAAAGATGTGCCTTCCCCTTGTAAGATTCAAATATTTCGTTGATTATAATTTTATTTGGTTATAACTCTGGAACCAATGAAAATAATGACTACTTATGATATATGGTTGAAAATTTCTCAATTAGGGCTTATTACTGCAAATTTCCAAAATCCAAATATTTTGGATTTTGGGCTTTTTTGGACACTTGTGATCCAGTCGATTGCAATCAAAAGTGGAAATGCACAACTAGATGTTACAACAGTCCTAATTCCAAAATTTCAACATTCTACGGCTAATCGTTTTTGAGTTATGCGAGATATGTACATACATACATATGTACATACAGATATCACGCCGAAACTAGTCAAAATGGATTCAGGGATGGTCAAAATGAATATTTCCGTTGAGATCTAAAAACCGAAATTTTTCGCGATCACAGTACTTCCTTGTACGAAGTAAAAAGTAATAAATTATTTGACGAATAATAAAAAGTAATTACTTTTACGATAAAAAATTCAGAATTTCTAGTAATGAAATGAAATAATAATAAAAAAGTAATAATAGTAATCTAAATAATAATAGTAAAGGTGGTTGTGATTGATACTAAACCATAAAAGTTGTTATGTTTCATTGGTTGTTGAAATAATTAGAATCGTTGTGAGGTATCAGAATCCGCGGCACGTTATAAAGAAATCATTCTTGTTACCTGTTGTGGTAACGTAGTATACTCGAATAGCACACACATATATATATATATATATATATGTGTGTGTGTGTGTGTGTGTGTGTGTGTGTGTATAGTACGTAAGTTGTGTGGTTGCTCATATAACTAGTATTGTACATTATAACCCTTAGTTGATGGAGACATCCGTTTTAATAAAGATATCAAAACTGCCTACTCAAACTAAACCTAGTGGTGTGGCATAATGTCCATTTAAATTCTGTATGGTGGATAAATAATGAAAACAATATGGCGCCAATCCTCAAAAGAAACTTACACGCATAAACATATATATACGAGAAATTCACGCCTTTCCATCTTTCTTTTTTATTTTCTTCTTTTTTTACTTCTTTGAAAGCAACCTCCTCTAGTGTGCCACTCCTCAGAAGTCTCTTTTACTTTATGACACGTCAAAACAAGCAAACTGACTTCTATCTACTAAAAGACACGAACCCCCCTTACATTTCGTATTCCAAAAGCTCGCCAACTTGAAAACAATTGATTTTTTTTTAAGCTATGCAGAAAGAAAAAAAACTATATATATATATAATATAAACGTAACAAACAGCCGAACTGTTGTTATATTATATTGTTCCCTTCAACAAACTAATGTTATCTCATTTAAATTCTATAACCAATAACAATATAAATCTATCAAGATATTCTACACAAAAGCACTCGGTAATAAAATGTCATTTACTTTAAAATTATAGAAAAATATTCAAATAAATATTAAATAAATAAATAACTTTTAAAAAAATTATAAATTTTAAGTTTTGGTCAACTCCTTAACCAAAACAAAAAAAAACACCTTCACAATTGTATATTTAATGTTATTTTATGCCAATTTATACAAACGTATTTATACCAAATTATTATTTATTTTTCTTCTTCTTTCACTGAATAATGTTACTGTTATTATTTTCCTATTAAAAAAATTATTTTGACATTTATGTTTTATAAACCAATTTTATTGCAATATTCATTTAAAAATACTATAAATCTTAAATTAATTGTAGAGTTTATTTAAATATCACTTTTATTCATATTAATAATTAAAGTACTAAAGTATAATATTTTTTTATTTATAACATCTTTTAATTATTTTTTTTGTTGAAGTCAATTATTATAAATGAATGTAATAATATATATATTTTCTCTTTATGGTAATTTTAAGATCATTGAACTATAATAAAATCTTAATAACAAGTTAATAAAAATAATAGTTATAAAATACTGCATTTGTTTAGGGTATTTGTGCGCGCGCGCGTATGTTTGTGTGGGCATGCGTAGGTATTTTATTATATATTACTGCTACTGATTTTAATTTCCTTTTTTAAGTTTTACTTTTTTTGTTATTATCATTGTCGGTTCATTTTTCATAATTATAGTAATAAAATAATACTAACTAAAAAAAAAAAAAAAAACAATGAAATACTTTTTTTAAAGTTTTTTTACAAAAAATTAAATTTCATGTAATTTATAAAATATAATCCAATATTTAAAATGTTGGTAAGCTTATAAATATCTAAACCTGTAAATTTATTAGAGCTATATAAATACCTATTTATTTTGCAGATTGTTTGTTAGGTTATTTATAAAAACTGTTATTTACTTCTTTTTTAGTTTTATTAAATGCTGCGTCTTCAAATTTTGTTAAAGTCGTTTTTAAAAATTAAAATATAGAAATTATATTTACCATCTCATTCAGTGATATAAAATAAACAATTTTGTTAGTAATAAAATTTTCAGCAAATAATAAAATTATTTTTTTATTGTAATTTGAATAATTTAGATTTAATATTTCCGTAATGAAATTATAATGATCAAACTTTTATATTTTCATTAATTTTTTCTATTATTTGTATTTTCTAAAGCGTAAGAAATTTAAATTTGCTGTTATTATACGCCTTTCTTTAACTCACCTTCGTTCCATGCTTCACGGTTTCGGTTTGCATATTTTTTGGTATATTTTAATTTATTAATAATATTAACTTTTTTTTTTATAGATTATATAAGTTTTTTGTGTTCAATATAAATAGATTTTATAAAATTTGTGCTAAATTATACTAAAAAAACATTGTAATTAAATTATATGTAAAATTTAAATGTAATTAATTAAATTAAATAAAATTTAAAAACACATGTTTTAAAAAAAATCTAAACACCAATGACAATCGCAGTTTTATGCCACCATATTGAATTTATCTTTATACAGTACATATACATTTTACATTTATATATTCACAAGACCAATATCAGTTTTAGAGTGCAGTTTTTAGTACAATGTGATTAATTAGTTGGTATTTAAGTATATAATAGAAATTTACTGCGACTAAAAAAAAAAATTAAAATTAAAAATAAATTTTTAAACACTGCTTTTCTATATCTAAACATCGTACTAAAAAGTAAAAAATCTGATGTGGACGCTACATGACTTCCTTGTACCCCCATTAAATTACATATACACATTTAAAAAAATATAAAGTACATAAAATTTTATTTCATTAATAACTCCTGATATTTTTTAATTTTTTTTTTATTGTTATTATTGATTATTATTTATTGTAAAAATTCTTTTACAATCGGAGGTTAATAATTCAAAATGAATATTTAAATTAAAAAAAAAAAAAGTTAAAAAAGAAAAAAATGAGATGAAGTCGATTCGAACCGATGTGCCTTCCTGTTGTAAGATCCAACTATTTCATTAATTAATTTGATTTTTTTTTAATAACTATTTCATTAATTTTATTTGGCTATAACTCTGAAAGAAATGAAAATAAGTACCACTTATGATATATCGTTGAAAAGCTCTCAATGAGAGCTTGTCGTTGCAGTTAAAAAAATTCCAAAATCCAATTTTGTTTTGGATTTTGGGCTTTTTTTAGTCACTTTTGTTACACTTGATTGCAATCAAAAGGGGTGATGCACAACTAAATGTTACAATAGTCCAAAGTCCAAAATTTTAACATTCTACGGTAAATCGTTTGTGAGTTATGCAAGATACATACGTGCGTACGTACAGACGTCACGCCGAAACTAGTCAAAATGGATTCAAAGATGGTCAAAATGGATATTTCTGGAAACCGAAATTTTTCACAATCACAATACTTCCTTTACTTCGTACAAGGATGTAAAAACAAGATTTTTCTAATTGTTCATATGAATGAAAAATATTTTATAAATGTTTTTATAAAAAGATTAAAATTTAGAAAAATTTGCGAATAATTACTCGAAAATAGGATTAAAAATTGTTTAGCCTATTTTTTGTATGATGAAACGTAATTGTATCAAATATAATTCAGATTTATCCTGTTGTTCCGGTTGTTTAGTTGGCAATGAATTCTAATTCAAAATTTAAAAAAATATATATATTTAATTCCTTATGTGATATTTGAAAAAAAAAATGTTAAAGAAGTAAAATAATTACTTAATATTATTGTTATTTCCTTATTTTTAAAACCAGCACGTATTTATTTATGATACTAATACATTTTGCATCTGTAAATAACCTCAGTCAGACAGAATAAATTAAAATTTTAGTTAAAATGTGATTAAAATTTAAAGAATTACATTTTATGAAAATAAATTAAAATTTTGGGATGGGTTATAAAGAGATCATTGATTGAATTGATAATGAATAGTAGGGAGAAGTTGAGAGAGAAAGAGAGTTTGAGAGAGAACGATTGTATTGAATACTGGTAAAAGCGTCATACTAAATAAATCACGCGCTCTCGTATTTCCTCCCATATTATTATATATATTTATACATGTCACCATCATTCTGATGACTCCTTTTAAAATTATTCTGGTCGATGTCAATCATCGATATCAGGGTTCAGTCAATTGTTATGTTGTAGTACAAACAGCTCGTGCCGCCCATTTTTAACAATATAATCACTGAAGCGTAATATCTATTATAGATTTTTATTTGTTTTCAATTACTCAGTGTTAATCTGATAGACGGTTCGTTGATAATGTTAGAGGTTGGCTTTCTTTTTTTATTTTGAGAACCGCTCAGCGTTTGTAAATGCACATTATTTTATTATTTTCTTCAATACGTTGTATTCGTATTATTATTATTATTATTATTATACTGTTTTGCTTTGTTTTCTTTTATTGTGGTTTATAAATCATGATTTTGTCAATAGTCTTTTTTCGTCTTTTCCAATTAACCCTTTCTTTGATTCAGTGTCAGCATGTGCCCAGCAACGTCTTTTATTATATCTTTTTTACAGAGTAGTCTATTCTTGTATATACGTATAAACAGACGCACACACTAGTATATTTTTAATATTTTTTTAACGTTTTGTGAAAATATATATAGACGCCTCTTTTAATTCAATATGGATGAAATTCGAAAAGTAAACGAATATAAAGAATATACGTTGTAAAAAAAAAAAAACTTGCCTATTTCATTCCTATAATTCTTAATTCATCCAAATGATTTTGTTAATTTGGTCATTGTTTAACTTAAAAAATATCTTAACTTATCAAGGTTTTACTAAAGAAAACATGCTGTGATATGACTAGCTTTTCTTATGGATTAAATGTAATGTTCTTTTCTATCATTTTGCCGTTAACGTATTTTTAAAAATAATTTTTTTTCAAAAGAACAGTTGATTAACCAAATTAACTGATATATGCTTTCTTCTGAATTTAATAAAAGAAACTGAAAATTTTTTATAAATGACAATTTTATTTCGTAAAGGAGTGTGTTTCTAAATTGTTATGGCTATCAAAATTTTACTTTCATTTATAAATTAAACATGAAATAAAAGAGCAACTCAATAAGTTTTTTTTTTTTAAGAATTCAATGTGAACATAAATCGCACGGCACAAATCCAGCCGATAGGAGAGTTCAGCCCATACTTTAATCAGTAAGTCTGGAGTAATTGATATGACAGCTACATATCAATGTAGTAGCTGTCTCAAGTCGGGTAGGTCAGCTGGTAACGGTGGCACATACACTTGATCTTTTATAAACCCCCAAAGAAAATAATTGCACGAGGTCAAATCGTGCAGAATTAAAAAATATACCGCGACCGATCTAGCGGTGGGAGAGAATTTCTTTCAACCATTCACGTACAGCGTTATGTCAGTAAGTAGTCGCACCACTTTGCCAAATAAAGTTCTGTGGTTCGTATTGCAGTCTAGGAAAAAACCATAATTTTAACATTTCAAGATTGCTCATTCCAGACACACTTGCTTCCGCGAAAAAGAACGGCCCGTAAACTTGCCGTCGGGATACGGCACAAAAAAGTTCAGTTTTGGGTAGTTCGTTCACACTGCAATATTTTGTGAGGATTTTCTGTTCCTAGATACGCGCATTATAAATGTTTACTTATCCACTAACATGAAATGTTGATTCTTCACTCAATACGACATGATAAAGAAAATCTTCATCGTCACGGGCATCACTTCATTAGCGAAGCTAGCACGCATACCGTAATCTGTAGGCGTTAGAGCTTGTAACAGCTGTAAATAATATGAACGCAGTTTTAAAAGTTTCCCTAAAACCTTCCATACAGACGTCACTGGAATGCTAATTCGCAGCTAGCCCTTCCTAACGGATTTCCTTGGACTACGCACAAAATACTCCCTTACACGTTTAACGTTGTCTTTGGACACTCTCGGTAGTCCTCTTTCCTTTATAAATACATCCGGTGATTTCAAACTGTTTATACCATCAACAAATATTAGTGTCGCTCGAGGGATGACAACGGAACGCACGTTGAATGGTAATTACAGATTCACACTTGCAAACTGCAAAACACAGAACGCTTTCTGTTGGGAGGGTTGTCATCTTTTCTACTAGCACTATCAAGCGGAAAGTACAGGAAACAGTTTATGAACATGCGCATAGAAAAAACTGTGTTGCTGTTTCATTTCACGTACAATTAATCAATATACATAAAATCTGACAAATATTACATAGCTTTAAAACCCCAGTATTCATTTTGGAATATTCGACAGAAAACACAAGGTTAATTCTTTTGAGTTAGTTACTTAACTTTTAATACAGTAATTAGCTTATATATTTATATTCGAGGAATGTTAGATAAATCCGTGCAAAAATAAACAAGACAAGTTTTGGGGAAAAATTAATTTTTTTAAATCTTTAAAGAGTTATAGTTCAACGATCCAGCAATGTTCACGTTTTTCAATCCCATTTTTATGGTATGATTCATCCAAGTCTTCAAAACAGGGAAATATGTTATGGTCATTATTTCAAATAAATCTCTTTTCAACGAGCCATTTCTTTGTATTTTGGTAAAAGATAATAGTCTAAAGGTGTTAAAACTAGCATGTAAGCGAATGCGGAATAATTTCATACCCTACTTCGAACAATTCTGTTGTAGTAATCGCAAAAGAGTTAGCCAGCGCATTGCTGTAATGAAAAATAAACTCCATTTTTATAAAATCTGGTCCGTTTTTCTTTATTTTTTTATGTAGACTATCCAGAAGAGATAGGTTCTATTACCCGGTTATCCTTTTAATTTTCTCCAGAAAATCCTTTAAAGATTATGCCATGAGCATCCCAAAAAAACAATAGTGTTCACCTTTTCTACCGATGAAACGGTTTTCGTAATTTTTAGAGAAAGTTCTCCGACTAAAAATCCACCGTTTTGATTGTTCTTTAGTTTTAAGTTGGTAGTAATGTGTCAAGTTTCATCATTGTTATGAAATGGTGAATAAAATTCCTCTTATTACATTAAAACAACCTCAGATTGTGCTTATTAATATTTACTCGTTCATGCTTTTAATCAGTTGTGAATCCGTAAACTTGTGCAAATATGTATTTGGTACTTATTTAATTACATTTAACAAAACGTTTAGGTTAAAGTTTAAAATTAAGTTAACGTCTAAGGTTAAGGATAGGTTAAGCTTACAAAACGTTTAGATGAATATATCTATCAAAAAATACGGGGGTGGACTCATTTAAATAGTACCATGTTTTTTTCATATGTAAATATTCATGTAAAAAAAAAGCTCTCGTTCATTTAAGATATGTATTGTCTTAGTTACCTCACGCACTTTCAATCTTATACCTTCCTATGCTAATTGTATCAATATTCTCTGCAGATGTAACTTCAACAGGCCATCTGGAACGTTCAGCGTCGTTGTAAATGACTAAAACCACTTATAAACTGTTCTAATCGATGGAGTTGGCTCGCCATAATATTTGTCCCGCTTGGGTTTCGTTTCTTGTATGGTTTTACCTTTAAAAAAGTAATAATTGTTCAATATATTACATTTTATTTTGTCCATATTTCTAAAATTATAATACTTGATTGACTTAAAACTACTACTAACAACTGAATTATGAATTATCTGAATGAAACTTTTGTGTTCTTCTAGCGGAGATGCGGGGAATTACGAATGGCTTCAACAATCTACTACGAACGCCATATCTTGATTTTGCACGAACTTATTAAATATGCCTCGCGCGCGCGTGTGTGAAGCCTTAGAAAATAACTAGGTTTTTTTATGTAACCATAATAGAATTTCGAGGAGTGTGGTACGGAGGAAACGTCTAATTGTCTGTAACCTAAATTATAAACATAGAGAATTGTCTTTCAATTTTCAAATAATTATTATTAATATGATCTAAAAGTAAGCCGTCAGGTACATCCAATGTAAACCAAGAGATAAATAATAAAAATAAAACACAACCACCAAAAAAAAAACACAACATTGCTCTTTAATATAGGATAATTACAAATGTAGGATTATTAAAGAGCGTGCGGATGATAATTTTGTATATATTATAATTTTTTTTTCTAATTTTTTACATACATATTTATATAGCCTGTGACACTCCCAGTAACGTAAGAATTCCAGCGAGGATCATACATCTAAATCGGTTCAGCCGTTGAGCTGCTACGGTGGAACTAACATACATACGTTTGTTTGGAACAAATATACATACACCCTAAACATATTTTATTCCTTTTTGGGTTGTCGTATAAAAAAATGGTTTGTTGGATAATACACTACATTTTACGTACAAGTAATCAAAATTATTACTTATTTGTTTTGACCGAGAGAATCAATTCAGTTTTCACCAGAATCTCATCAGAATCTCTCAGTTCAATTCAGTTTTTACCATTTCATCTATTTGTTAGTGTCGTAGATACTACCAAACGCGTTTTTGACTTTATTATTAAATTATAATAAATAACTTTTTTTTGTATCTTTTTAAATATTTATTCTGTCGGTGTGTATTTCTATTTGAAATACAATATTACATCTTGAGAACATTTAAAAAAAGATGAGAATAGTTTTCAGGATATAAAAAATGATCGATTATCCGAATTTTTTTTGTTCCTGGTAAAAACCGAGTCGTGTAAACCAATTTTTTATTTGGCACCATTATGCAATATACCATTGCATATATGGTAATATGCAATCTTTTTCTCTAGCTGAACAGCATTGCAATCATTCTACATCATGATTAACGAACGCGTATAACAAGTGATAATGAATTAGTAAATCATAAGTAATTATGATGGAATGTAACAACAAAAGAATACAAATATTTCAATAATATCAGCGATCTCTAAGGACACAGTTCATTCTAATAATTTTCATATAAACTTATTCCCTAAATCTCTATTATATGTAGAACATTAGATTTGTTGATTGAGACTTAATAAAATTAAATCACTCTGGTCTAAAAGATACACAGCTAGATAGTTTGAACAGTAAGCTATTTTTAAGCTTTTTTTATATTATAATTACTGATCAAAATGTTCATTTAATTTGTGATTTCTTTTTAAAATCTTAAATCTTAAATATGGTATTTTCATATTTTGATAAATAAACTTTCACAAGTGTACTGAGGTACATTTATGGTGTAACAAACTGTTATTAGAATTTTCAATGTTTTCAAACCTTTTTTTAGAATTTCAGTGTTTAAATTTTTTTACATATCCTGAAGCCACCTGTCATTTGTTCAGAATGGCTTTAAGCCAGTCTAGCATATAGACAGCTTGTTTTCACGTAATGTTTGAGATGAATCTGTAGAATAAAAATTATATAATCAAGTATGAAAATAATCTACTTTTATCCAATATATAATAATGATCAAAACTGATATTTAAAAATGCTTAAAAAAAATTAACAGTTTAGAATAAAAGAACCATGAAGAGCTCGAGGTTGACATGCCAGAAATAAATTTCTGCTTTAACGATATTTTATGTTTTACAAAATTATTCATTATAAAGTAAATAATAGATCTTTTATTATCCTCCGTAAATAGAAAATTATATAATCGCATCAGATTATACAATGCTACTTCAAATATAAAAAAGGAATTTTTCCAGCATTTGATGGATGGATCAAAGGAAATTATAGAGATGATATATTGAGCAGTGCGGCACCAAAAAATGCACAGTTAATTATACAATAAAAAGTAGATATGATTAAAGTCCATGTTAATTATTTGAAATATAAATACTTGTAAATAATTTTAACGAAAACATATATCGACATTTTATGGGAACCTCAAGAGATGGTATATTTTAGATGGGTAAATATTTAATCATAATAAATATTTAATGATGACAAAAAACTTAGTAGTGTTTTACTAAAGCGCCTAGTAATTCGAATTACTTGCTTTATCAGTTTAAATATTTTTCTTCACAAATAATATTTTTTATGTTTTCCTCAGTTATTTTTCTGCTATTAAATTTTCTACTCGGTAATTAATAATAATAACCAAAACGGATCATTGTACCTGGAATGTCCGAGACTTAATTGGTATTGGTACAACTGCTTATTAAATCCAACTGCCCATTCATTACGATGGGCAATTGCTTAATACACAAGTGTACCAGAGAGCAAAGTTAAATCCTACCCAGCAGTATCGGTAAATGAAGCGATATTACAGTATAGTTTAAACACTTTTACTCTCCCTATAATTTCAAACTTCCATTTTATTTAACTACACATTATTTTATTATGCTATTTAACAACGCTACTAGAAATACTTTATTAATTAAATATACAACACAATTCAATAGTTTGATTTTTCGTAATTGCAACATTCTGTTTTCTACAGCATTTTCATCACCAAATTAACACACACATACGGACACGAAAGTGACCGGTATGCAATTTGATATGACGAATGAACCGTAACCAGGACCAATTCTCCGGCTCTCAATGTAGCTGAGTTACAGGACCCGGCCACGAGTCCCAGCCTCTTACTCTATGAAAATAAAGATATGTAAAGTGGATAAGAAAATTAATAGCCTTGATATAGTTCGAGACAGTGAATTCGGTGTTTTTTAAAATATTTTTTTTTTCAACACGGCATACATTCAATATTATACGTTCGTAAACAAACTGTATTAATTTTTTGCCTGTTAAAAAATAAGTGAATTCTGACTACATATTCAGTACAATCGTCAGCAGATAGAAGAAAAATAAATAAAAAAATAATTATTATAATACGTAATAATCTATATAAATAAAATGTAATTGTTCGTTTGTTCAATATCTTAAATCTCTGAAAGTTCTTCACCGATTGCTTTGAAATTTTGACACAACATTGTATTCAAATACGTGTGTGTTTTTTTATGTACCTACTATTTATATACCTAAGATGTCATACCTGTGACAAGTAAAAACATGTTTTTTTTTTTTTTAAACAGTGCTATCTGTTGGACGTAAAAGCAACACACGCTATACTAAATATTTTACAATTCCATTTCAATGTTTCCAATATGTGTGTCCGCTATAGACCAAAAAAGTAATGGACCGATATACACGCGGGGAAAAAGGGAGAAGGGAGAAGGGAAAAATCGAAAAAGGTAAAAGGAAAGATGATAAAAAGGGAAGAAGAGGAAAATGGAAAAATGGGAAATCAGAGGAAAGTAAAAACGGGAAATCAGGGAAAAGTAAAAACGGGAAAAGGAAATTTAAATGGAAAGGGGAAAAGATGGAAGGAAAATGGGGTAATGGGGGAAAATGTAAAGCGGAAAAGGAAAGTGGAAAAGGGAGAAAGGGTAAAAAGGAAAAGGTTAAATTTTGTGAAGTTCTGTAATGTTCATTTTGTTAATGTTTTATCAAACTTTCAATTGTGTTAATTTAATCTTTTATGTATATATATATATACATAAATTAAAATATTAAATTAAATATTTTAATTAATATTTTAATTAAATTAAAATATTTTGTATATATATATATATATATATATATATATACTCAAATATAGATTACTTTGCGACTGTCTTTACCTCTAAATAAAGTGTTCTAATTATTAATACATTAAAATTAAGTAACATATAATATATTTTTACACTCGCTGCTTTTATTAAATGTTTTTATAAAACAACTGCCCTTTTCAGACGCTTTTAAAGTAAGCGCCTAGAATTTAAAATATAGCTTATCATATTTTCCGAAAGTGTAATTAAATTATTCTTTATACGTATGAATTCATTATTTATACTAAAAAGAGGAAATCTTAATTTTGAACATAAATAATTATTATAGATTACAGACACAGTACATAATATTATATACCAAATGTCACATCACAGAACAAAATATTTAGCTCTTTATTTATTTTTTTGTTAATTTTCATTTAGAAAATGTAATTAAAAAAATCTTAAGCAGTATTTTCAAGGAGAAAGGATTTAGCAGACCTAAAATTACACGCTTATAAAAATTTTAAACTATTTTACTTAAATAATTTTTCACTTTAAAGCGTTCCGCTATTAAAACTATTTTGATAATGGCTGATCTAAAGAAAAAAATACATTTTTTTATTGTAACTTCCATATCCACAAGTTAAAATAGTAAAATGGTTCCGCCTCCCATCGGTACATTCTCTTCCTGGAAAAAGGCGTGAGTGCCCCGCAGCACTATGAAGAAATTCTTCTACATACTGCTCTTGAAGCTACACTTATATACAGTCGTCTACACTTATATTCAAACGACTCTGTCTCGGCCGACGGGTGTAGCTGTTCAGTAGTACTCCTTGATAACGAGATAATATATAAGCTTAGTGCCTAATCCTCTGTGTTCTTTTGCGAGGCCTACACAATTTAATCTGTCATGAGAGTTATTGAGATCCGTAGTGTCGACAGCTTCCTGATAATAACTGACTCTATGATTGTACTTGAGAGCTTGAACTGCAGACAATCTGAACCCATCATTCAAATGATCTATGAAACGTCTCAAAAGTAAACAACACAGTGGCATTCGTATGGGTCTCGGGCCATTGCGGCATCCTCGGGAACAAACGGGCAGATAGCCTTCGAACTTGATTGTTGCCAATCTGTCTGCATGAAGACAGTCCTGGTCAAACTACGTACTTACTGGAATAAGTTCTTGCTTCTGAGTCCTTTCACGGCCTTACATGGCGTCCAGAAAAACGTCTTCGAGAAACTTTTTTTTCTCAAACAGAAGAAACAAAGTCATCCTAACTCGTCTGAGGATTGGAAATTCAAAGCTAACACACGCCCATCTACTTTTTTTTTGTTTTGTTTAGCCTCCGGGGCCGCAGTTAAGCATTACTGTACAGAGGATGAGATGAATGATTTGTAGCGTGTGTGAAAAATGCCATGCCTGACCGGGATTCGAACCCGGGACCTCCGGGTGAAAGGCCGAGACGCTACCACTCGCGCCACGGAGGCCGGCACGCCCATCTAGTTGGCCCTCCTCAGCAGAACTGTGGTCCGCAAACCACTTACATAATAGACTGCCCAATCTTCCGGTGTGTTTGACGATAATTAAACATTGGTTCAGACGTGAAGGCCTTATTTTACTGAAAGAACTTAAAATACTATTGCGGTTTTTCTGTGATAGTTTGATGAAGGACTAAATTTAGCGGTTTGCTTAAGTGAGATCTCTTACGGAATACTGTGCGCAGTGAAAATAGTCTTGTGGTGATGTTCCAATATTTCTTATACATGTTCCAGGTTGTTATTCAATGTATGGTGTTCATTATTTAATTATTTATGATAACTTAGTTTTATTTAAGTAGCTAATTACTGTGATTTATGATGTGACTATAAACCAACGCTGGAAAATAATTGCGAATTACTTTAATTGGCTGATTATACAAAAAGAATGGAAATCGTATTTTTCCTCTTTATTCATTTTTACTTCTTTGGACGAAGTAAAGGAAGTATTGTGATCGCGAAAAATTTCGCGATCACAATACCCATTTTGACTAGTTTAGGCGATCCATTTTGACTAGTTTAGGCGTGACTTCTGTACGTACGTTTGTATGTAAGTATGTATCTCGCATAACTCAAAAACAATTAGCCGTAGAATGTTGAAATATAGATTTAGGACTGTTGTAACATCTAGTTGTGCACCTCCCCTTTTTGATTACAATTGAATGAACCAAAAATATCCAGAAAAACCCAAACTCAAAAAAATTGGATTTTGGAATTTTTCGAACTGCATTAACAAACCCTTATTGAGAGCTTTTCAACAATATATCATAAGTGGTACTTATTTTTATTGGTTCCAGAGTTATAGCCAAATAAAATGTTAATTAATGAAATATTTTGATCTTACAAGGGCAAGGCAAATCGGTTTAAATTCGACTTCATTTCCTTTTTTTAACTTTTTTTTAATTTAAATATATTGATTTATTAATAATTAATTATTAACCTTTTATTGTAAAAAAACAATAAACAATAAAAAAAAAAAATTCATAAAAAAGAATCAGAAGTTATTAGTGAAATAGAATATTATGTACTTTTTTAAAATGTGTGTATGAAATTTAATAGGCGTACAAGGAAGTTATATGATGTCCACATCAGGTATTTTTATGTATAATAGATCACCATCTAACTTTGTTCCATAAATAAAATAAGTGTATAAAACTTTAAAAAATTAAATAAAACTTTTACAAAATTAAGATATATATTCAGATAACTCAAAAAGTTTATCTGCATATATTTGATCTTACCTGTTATTATTTTGCAAATTAAATTTAAAGATATGTTTTTTTTATTTCTAACCCATTTTTATTAAAAAAAAAAAATTAAATCAAAAGTTATATTACAGAATTATAGTTATAAATATAAAGTTTTTTTTTTTTTTTAATTCATTTTTATTGGTATATTTTTAAAGGCAGGTGTCAACGGGATGAATATATCTTGTGTTGTTTAATCTAAACACCTGATGAATGGGAAGAATTAAAAAAAAAAAAATGATTTACGAACGGATGTATAAACCATTATTCTGATAGAAAGACGATTCCACCCTCCAGTCTGATAGGCCTAAATAACCTGTACTATGAATCTGCCACCTAACCTGTGTCAGGATGAAATGGATCGGTCTATGTCCGCCCGCCACACCGTAATCGAGCCATTATCTTGTCACAGAACAAGACCTAAATTAGGGTGGAATAAGATTTTTTTCGTGGGCACTTTTATGTCTGTATGTTTTTTATTATTTTTTTTATTCGTGTAAGGGTGAGATGAGATATATATGTATATATAAAATAACATAGTTACCTATTTAACGATGGGCTGCACTGAATTTACATGAACTGAAGTGGTTTATAATATATGGCTTTCAAAAATGTGTAAAAAAATAATTTTCACCTGCCGTTAAATGGAAAAAAAATAAATATATTTATTATGAATAAACATTTAATTAGGTAAAAATACTTATTAGTAAAGTATAAAAAAAAAACTTTAATATGTATAAATTAATTATATAATAGATTAATTGTCAAACAATACTATAACGATTTAACAATGTAGTAGAATAAAAATTATTTCTTATTATTACTGATTTAATATTACAAATTAGCTTGATTGTAATATTTTAGGAAAGGCTTCTGTAAAAGAAAAGCAAAATTCTATAGTGTTTCCTGTATATACTTAGATGCACCTGCATATACATTTTATATATACCGAGTGATTCATGAGGAACAGGGAATAATTTCGGAACTGATTTTAGAGCTTGAAATAGGAATAAAAGTTCATACAAACATATATCTAAAAACGCTTTGTTATCGAGTTATGTCGTGAAAAATTTCTCCTGGATTTCAGTTCCCTCGGTGGTATGAGGTTATATTGAAATTTTTAAGGGGTAAACTTGATGATTAATAAGGGGTAAACTTGATGTTTTCGTATGAATTTTACCTGAAATATCGAATAAAATAAGTTCCAAAACTTTAACCCGTAGTTTTTATGATATCTAACGTAAATTAAAAAAAATTTGGGTGACTAAAATCCGTTTTTTTAAGTTTGAAGTACAATAACTTTGTTAAATAACTAATAAATGAATAAAAATTTTTGTCAATACATATAGAGAATTTAATTTTGAGAAAACTTATGTAATAAAGTCTATGAAAAACAGAAAAGCATTAACTTTTATTATTAAAACAAAACTTAACAGAAAAAAGTTATGAATTTGTAAAAATTAAAAATTTGAAAACAGAAGTTTTCAGTACAATAAATTTAGACGTTTGAAAAATTTTAATATTTTTAATATACTTTTGGAAAATACTCACTGTGGTCTGTATTCTAATTATTTATTACACGATTTCCCAAAAAGGAGTGCAGTGCATTTACAGCTTATGTATGTGTCCTTATGTTACCGGGAATGGTCATAGACTATATAAATTTGTACCCTACTAAATGGTATTTGTATGTGTGCCTGCCTGTGTGTGAGTCCCCCTTAGCGGAGTATATGCTTACATGATCGAACATATTACCCGTCAAAAAATCATGATTTTTTTTTTCTTAAATATTTATAAATAATAAGTAAGAAGAAGCAACACCAACAAATAAGAGCAAAAAGTAAGAATAGGCTTACACGATTGAACATACTGCCCGTCAAAAAATAATAAAATTCTTTCTTAAATGTTTATAAACAATAAATAACAACAGTAATAATAATTCTAAAATAAATTAATAAATTGTACTGCCGTAATTCATTCATTTAATATCGTAGCAGATCTTAGAACACAACTATTTTCGATACTGAAAATACTATCGATTATCCATTTAGATTAACTTGATTGTTCATTAAGATTGATTATGTTCATTAACATGTAACATGTGTTCAGTAACATGTATTCTGAATATGAGGCAAATCGGACCATAAATACAATTTTTCGAAATATCTTGACGCTAGTGCCACCTAGCGGGTCCAAATTAATTCAGAAACCTTCCCTGGCACGCGTCCAACCATTCTCCAAAGATTCATCGCTATCGGATGAACAGTTTAGGAAGGCATAGAGACATATATACAGACAAACATTCAATTTTATATATGTTGATTAATTATTAACCTTTTATTGTAAAAAAACTTTTACAATAAATAATAATTCAATAATAACAATAAAAAAAAAAAAAATGAAATAGAATCAGAAGTTATTAGTGAAATAAAATTTTATGTACTTTTTAAAATGTGTATATGAAATTTAATAGGCGTAAAAGGAAGTCGTGTATTGTCCACATCATATATTTTTATGTTCTAATGAATAATATTTTTAATATTGATATTAATAATATTTTTAATGAATGATATTTTTATGTCCTAATTAACTTATTTCATAATGAGGAAGGGTGCTTAACTGAACGATGACGAACCCTTTTTCATTTTTTCTTGATCATTTTCATCATTCAAAAAATAACATTTTTACACAAGAGGTAATCAATTTTGGACACCTTCCGAGACGCCGTCCGGAGGGTTCCGTAGGCACGCCCTGCAGCTAGTATATATAAACATATATGTTTAAATACATTTGAAAATCAAATTATACTATATACAAATTCTCACCAGCTCGATTTTTAATTATCCTATATTGGTTTCCTATATTAAAGAGCAATGTATTTTTGGCAGTCATGTTTTTTAATTTATCTCTTGTTTACAGATTAAATGTTCAAAAATTCCACCACAGATATTTATGCACTTTTCAACTCTTTTTTTTTTTTGTATTTTCTGTCACCAACCTTTGCATTCCTTGATGAGGGTAGCAGCATCGAAAATGCGAACGATCAGTTCATCACGTGTGTTTACTTTTTGCTTGTGTACTTCGCATTTCATCCATCACCATAAACAGTAATGTTAGAACGTAAAGTCCAGTGATCTAGGTGGGTAATTTACCGGTTCTCTACGTCCAATTCATTTACCAATAAATTTTCCATCTAAGAATTGTCTTACTTCATTCGTGAAAAGAATCGATGGTTTTCCATCGAGTTTATTATATAGTTCACTTCGTTCTGCCAATGAAAAATTTTCAAGCACTATAAGAAATTCGTTGTTTAAAAATTCCAGATAGTTTTTTCGGCGTAAAACTGTTGAGTAATACTGTTTGTTGACCGTGAAACCTTGTGGTAAGAATTCATAATGAACGTCGACATTGTAATCGAAAATTACAATTACAACAACCTTTACGTTCAATCGACCTCAGCGCACTTTTTAACGGTAATTGTTCATCAGGAAGCTTCTACTGGATTGGTTGTATGTTCCTTTCAATATCAAAACCATGCATCTACGTTTTTTCATCTGCTATGATAAGTTTCAATAATTTTGAGTCGTCAACAATGTTAGCTAACAATTTTTCTCCGATATTTTTGTTAAGTTTCTTTGTTAAAAATTTACTAATTTTGAAACAAATTTTGCTAGTGTTTTTTACCCAGAATTCAATAAAAATTATTTCACATAATCTATAAAGGTTTTCTCTCCTCTTCCAAAAATTTTCTAATAGGGGGATTTAACCGTTATTAACCATAATATCCGTTTATTTTATCGACATTTTCATAGTTTGTTGATATTTTAGTAAGTACGTATAACCCTTTTGTCATGTTCACATCCTTCTTGAAACCCTTTGTACCACTCATAAACCTTTGGGGTCAACATAAAATTCGATACTATTTCTCTAACAGATTTTTCCGGTTCCGGTAAAAAAATATCATTATTTTTTTATCAGCTCATATTATAAATTTAATATTATTAATTGTACTATAAATATTTATAAATTATTTTAATTATTCATTTAAATTTTGAGCTTAATTAAAAATCTAAAAAAGAATTACCTAAGTTTTATTTATTAATATAGTGTTTTTATATCGGTTTTAGCTATTTTCAAAGTTTATTTTACGCAGATGAAGTTCTTCTGATGATTAATATCCATGTGTTTCAAAATGAATATAAGAGCTGTATATATATAAAGAGCTGTATAATATAAAGAGCTGAATATATATGAAATATATATTAAGTTTTACTTGCATAAATAAATTCCACACGAAATTAAAGAGCAACTCAAAGAGTTTTTTGGTGTTCAATGTAAGCACCATTCGTCATACAGCACACATCCAGCCAACCGGAGAGTTCATCCCATACTTTAATCATCAAATCTGGAGTAATCGATGTGACAGCTGTTCAGTGCTATTTCTCAAGTCGGGTAGGTCACCTGGTAACGGTGGCATGTACACTTAATACTTTATAAACACCCAAAAGAAAAAAATCACACGGGGTCAGATCGGGCAAACGTGGAGGCCACGGCAAACAATCCACGTCATCTGGTCCCTGGGATCGGTCGGGGAGAATTTTATTCCGCCGATCACGGGCAGCATTATGCCTATGAGGAGGTGAACCAAATCTTGTTGCCAAATAAAGTTCTGTGGTTCTTATTGCAGTTGAGGAAAGAGCCATAGTTGTAGCATATCGTTCGTTCCAGATACACTTGCTTCCGTGAAGAAAAACGGCCCGTAAAATTGTAGTTGCGATACGGCACAAAAAATATTCAATTTTGTAGAGTCTTCTTCACACTGCAATATTTCGTGAGGATTTTGCGATCCCCAAATACCCATATTATGAGTGTTTACCTTTTCACTAACAAGAAATGTTAATTCGTCACTGAATACGACACTTAAAGAAAGTGTTCATCGTCACGGTGCATCATTTTATTTGCAAAGCTAGCACGCAAACCATAATGTGTAGACTTTAGAGTTTGTACGTAGCTAAAACTGTTTGAGTTGCTATTTCATTTCATGTATAAGTAATCAGTGCGCATGAAACTTGAGAAATATTACATAGTTTTCAAACCCCGCTATTCATTTTGAAGTACACAATAAGTTTTTTTCAGATAACTTCAGAGTTAAGTTTTTTAACAATATTTTATCTAATATTTTCCTAAAAATTATTTAGTAATTGTATATAGAGCATGACTATTTCATATTAAAAAAGGTTTTAAGTGAAATTTTTAAAAAATTAAATGAAAATTTTAAAATTAACAAATATTATCTTAATTCATACTCGGTAACAGTTTTTTTAACGATTTTTCTTTTTCTTTTGTTTTATTTTTATCAAGATATTTTTGCTTTTTGAGTTTCTTACTAATGAAGTTTTTTTTCATGTTGGAGGCTTTATTTTCTAAGTTGCCCCATATTAAAAAAAAAAAAATAACATTAATATAAAAAAGTACAAATTTTTAATTAGTTTTTGTTTAAATTTCTAGTTTAAATTCGGTGCTAAATTAAGGACTAATAAGTTATTCGTAATTGTTAAATTGATGCCGATTTAAAAAAATAAAACAATGAAAATTAAAAAAAGAATTGAATAATTTTTGTATAGTTTAAAGTGAATTAAAAAAATTACCTTATTGTTATAAAATCCTTTTTTTGATAGTACTAAAAATACAACACGTACAAAGATAGTATTTCTTACAAAAATAAACATGTTAAAATTTTATTAAAATCCTTTGAATTGGTTTTTAAATTCTTCCATTGTTGGTCGTACCTATTTTTAATAATTTAGCAGGTTTGGATTCATTATATGTAGATTAACAAATTTGTATTTTATTTCGCACAATGTTAAAAATGTATTGTAATATCCTGAAAATGTTTTTTTTTTTTTAAATGTTAATAAAAATTTTGAACTTATAGACTAGAGACGTTACAAGTTGTTACATAATTTACCTTATTAGAGTGGTTTATTTAATCTATAATTTGTTTTTTTTTTTTTAAATATCTTTTTAACTTAGATAATAATTTGGAGTATAAAAATGCCAGAATATTTTACAAATACATATACACCTAAACAAAAAACTTCTGTAGACTCTCACACTGTAGCAGATTACCTCAGGGTTCTGGATATTATTATTTCTGAAGCCAACTAGTGGTGAAGACACAAATTAACCGAAACAAAATCTTTTATTCTTTCACATAGCTACGAACGTAGTAATGGTATAATATATCACTGAATAAATGTGACATACAAAGCCTACGTTGGACTTTTATTACCTTAAAAATAAAATAAATAAAACATCACGCACAAGCTGGCGCGAGCCTGCATAAAAGAACTGTAAAATTAGTTCGTTCAAAATATTTTAATTGGATTGTTATTTTATTTTTCGATTCACCTGTTATTTACTTGTATATTATTAGTATTTTTATTCCCTATAACAATGTTGTTAATTAGT
Organism: Lycorma delicatula; assembly: GCF_047948215.1. Lineage (NCBI taxonomy): Eukaryota > Metazoa > Arthropoda > Insecta > Hemiptera > Fulgoridae > Lycorma > Lycorma delicatula. The sequence goes on from NC_134463.1 coordinate 57,959,098, forward strand.
GATGACAATAATAACATAATTTATACAATTTCTCACATTTACGTTAAATTTATTATTATTTATTTACTAATCGTACTTTTATATAAAATCTTTGTTTATATTGTTGTTAGTAAACTTTCCTAATTAATATCACTATTTTTCTTGTTTATCTTTCATATATGGTGACAACTAGGATTTGTACTAACAATTTAATCCCGCATTTATATTAATGATAATATTTTCAAGTTCCATTTGTTCTATATTGTTATTCAATTATATTTATTTTACTTCTACTCCATTCAGTAGAATATAAAATAAGTTATGAAATAAAAAAAAAAATTAAAAAGTTATAATTTTTTTTTCATTAATTAAATACTTTTAAAAAATTAATAATATTCACTTCTCTTCGTGGTAACCGTGAAAATATTTGGCCGCTATTTTAAAAATTTTTTCCAAAGGTTATTTGTTTATTTATTTTAAAGGTTCAGCCTTAAAGAGGTCGTCAAATCAACTCATATAGTACCTTGTACAGGTTTTATTAAATTATATTATTATATGTAATTATTTTTATCTTATGCTATTTTACTGTAAAACAATATTAACGTGTATTTCAAAATAAATATTGTTGTTTTAAGGTAGAGTAATATTTATTAAGTTTTATTTACATTAAATATATGAAATTAAAGAGCAAAATTTTTTCTAACGACATTGAACACTTGTTCACTGTAAGCACTATTCGTCACACAACACATATCCAGCCGATAGGAGTGTTCAGCCCATACTTTAATCAGTAAGTCTGGAGCAATTAATAAGACATCTGCTTCAATCCTGTTTCTCAAGACGGGTAGGTCAGTCGGTAACTTTGGCACATACTTTTGATCCTTTATAAAATACCAAAGAAAAACTCGCACGAGGTCAGATCGGGCGAGCGTGGAAGCCACGGCAAACAATCCATGTCATCTAATCCCCGGCGACGGATCCATCGGTCGGGGAGAATTTCCTTCAGCCGATCACGTCCGCGTTATTCCAGTGAGGAGGCGCACCAAATCTTGTTGCCAAATAAAGTTCTTTGGTTCTTATTGCAGTTGAGGAAAGAACCATAGTTGTAGCATATCAAGATAGTTCGTTCCAGATACACTTGCTTCCGTGAAGAAGAACATCCCGTAAACTTGCCGTCGCGATACGGCACAAAACCATTCAATTTTGTGAAGTCTAGTTCACACTGAAATATTTCGTGAGGATTTTATGATCCCCAGATACGCACATTATGAGTGTTTACTTTTTCAGTAACCTGAAATGTTAATTCGTCACTGAATACGACACGTTAAAAAAGTCTTCATTGTCACGGTATACCATTTCATTTGCAAAACTAACATGCAAACCATTCTATAGGATTTAGAGCTTTTGTAAAACTAAAACTGTTTGAGTTGCTCTTTCTTTTCGTGTATAATTAATTTATGTGAAACTAAAAAAATATTATATACCTTTAAAAGCCTGATATTCATTTTAAAACAAACGATTATAAAATATAATCTACAATTAAAAATATTCAAGGTTAAGCTTAACAAATATGATTAAGTTTACTCTTAATTTAACACTTTCAGTAAAGGCTAAAATAAGAAAAAGAAAATATTCAAAAAAACATTATCCGCATTTTAGTTATGAGGTCTAAAAAAACCGTTATAAATTTTTATAAATAATTGTCTATAAAATTTTGGATTAGGACTGTTGTAACATCCAGTTGTGCAACTTCTCCTTTTGATTGTAATCGAATGGGCCAAAAGTATCCAAAAAAACCAAAAATACAAAAAATTTGGATTTTGGGCTTTTTCTTAACTACAGTAATAAGACTTTATTGAGAGCTTTTCAGCGGTATTTCATAAGTGGTACTTATTTTCATCGGTTCCAGAGTTATAGCTTAATAAAATTTTAATTAATGAAATATTTGGATCTTACAAGGGGAAGAATCGGATTCAAATCCGACTTTATCTCCTTTTTGCTTTTTAACTTTTTTTTAAATTTAAATAAATTGATTTATGAATAATTATTAACCTCTGATTGTAAAAAAGTTTTACAATAAATAATAATTCAATAATAACAAACAAAAAAATGTCAGAAGTTTAATAACTTCTGACAAAATTAATGAAATAAAATTTTATGTACTTTTCATTTAAAAAACTGTGTGTATATGTAATGTAATAGGCGTACAAGGAAGTCATGTGATGTCCACATCAGATTTTTTTTGGCATGTAATGGTTGTTCCATAATCTCTTAAGAATTGTTCATAGATTACACCCGATGTGTGAAAGCGCTTTGAAAAAATCAGCTGTTATTTTCACTATTGACAACATAAAAAAAAACAAATTAAATTTTATTTTATTGATTGATATCCAGATGTCTTTGTTTAAATACTCAGTTACATTTGGGACGTCGTTCTAATGTTTAAATTATGTACATATTTAAAAAATAATGTTTTTGTACAAAAAAATAGCTGTACAGAGATAGTTTCCTGTCGAATTCTACAAAAGATAGTTGAAAATTCATTTCTAATTTTTTATTTTTAAACAAATTATAACACAAATTTAGTTCATTAAATATTTTACCTGAATTTTTGTTCACCTGTTATATTTAAATAAAGCAGCCAAGTACGGCTGAATTAATTCTGTTATTTTTCCCTCTCATTGATTTATTTAGAAATTAATAATAATCTCAAAAGAAAAATATTCATTAATTGAAATAAATAAATACAATTTCATATGGTGCAAAATTCCGATGAATTTATAAGAAAAATTTATGAACACTTCAAACGGGAATAATATATAGGCGTTCGGAAAGTCGCTGTGTAGTAAGTATGCTTTAGAATTACGAGGTGCATTATGTTCTTTCGGCGTTAGGTTAGTTAACCTACGGGTCCGTTGGGCATTGCTCAGCAATAAACCAGGACGTCAGTTGTTGAGTTGTGATTGAACGTGCTTCGGTTGGTTTTATGTTGTTTCATTTATCGGAGTCAATATTTGCGAGAGACGTAATGGTTCTTTCGATAGAGGTACGCATTTTTTCATTGAACACGTCTTTCGTGAAGGTGAAAAATATATTGATTTAGTGATACACAAGTTTTCAGAATTGTTTCCAAACACTCTTTTTCGAACTCTAATCGAAAATTTTCCGGCAACAGGTTCTATTGAAAACGCTGATCGAATTGGAAGATCACCTAAACTAAACGAACAGAAGCTGCTTGATACTTCTGGTGCTATGGCCGAAAGCCAATCAAAGTCAATGCGTAAGTTAGCACAGTAGCAAGATATCGGACTTGCACCTCACATACAGCTGTAAGAATAGAACTGAAGCTTTTCCCCAGCAAAGTAATGTGTGTTTAAGAACTGAAACCTACAGATCATGCTAAAAGATTAAAATTTTATCAATGATTTAAACGTTTTATTGACAAAAATTCTGTAAGTATATTTGACATTACTTTTTTTACAGGATGAAACGTGGTTTCATCTGGGAGGGTATAATAATTCACAAAGCATACGACTGTGGTCGAAAACTAACCCCCATGAATTACAGGAACAATCTTTACACGATGCAAAAATTAGAATCTAGGTCGGTGTGCAGTAGAATGCCCGTTGTGGTCCAATTTCTTTTGAAAATACAGTTAATAGTGATCGTTATTGTGCTGCTTTTAACAAATTTCATTAGTCAGTTAAGAGAAGTGGAAATTAATAACGGTTGGTTCCAACAAAATGGCGCCTCAGCGCACACTGTTTACAGGTCAATGACTTTTTTACGAAATGTCTTTGGTTAACGAATATTTCGACGGGTTTGTGGCCTGCACGATCGTCTAATCTGACTCCCCCAGATTATTTTCTATGGGGGACAACGAAACAAGCGGTTTATTGCAACAGACTAGGCACGATTGACGAACTAAAAACCGCGATAACGGCATACGTACTACACATTCCTGTACATCAACTGGTTAAATTGTTTGAAAACTAAGTGAAATGTGTGCACTGTTGTATTGAGGTCATTTTCAACAACACCTTTTTTAAAATATCCAGTTATTGTTATATTCGTTTTTATAAAATAATGAAATAAAAATATTAAGTAATAATTAAGAAAGTTTTATTATTACATACATTTCCATAATTCCATTGCACAGCAACTTTCCGAACGCACTGTAGAATTCTTATCACAGATCTACAGTTTAATTATGTTAGATCCCAGTAAAAAAACGCATATTAAATGAAAGTTATCGGTGTTTCGTTTTAAGAGGTTTATTAATGTACTATGTTTTATTATACATAATTGTTGAAATTAGTACATAAAAGAATGGCGTTAGGCTTCTTACACACACACACACACACACACACACACACATATATATATATATATATATACACTACATTATTTCACCGTTCTAAGCTAATTATATATTTATTAGAAATATTTTAATCCGTTAATGGTAAGATCAATTAACTCAGTTTTATCTTATAATTAATTTATTCAATATTTTAATCTTTTCAAATATTATATTTATTTCTTCTCTACGTTTCTTTCTTCCTTACTTAGCATTTCATTTTTCTTATTGAATTAAAGATAATAATTTATTCTATTATTTATATTTGGTAAAAAAAATAACGCAAAACGTTTATCACCATTTGTTGGATGTAAAAAGATGTTTCAGCATACGAAATAATTCGCGAACAAATTGAAATCGCCTAACTAATTAAGTAGTATTAATTTGATATACATTTTTTAATTTCTGTCAAATTAATTCATTTAAATAATAAACATATGGCTGTTCCTTTATGTTAATATGTTTTTGTTTTGTTAAAAAAAAACACAAAAGAAAACAAAGTTGAAGCTTTTTGGAATGTTGTAAAAGATAGAATTCTGTATAATTCGATAAAATTTTCTATTCTATATATTATTATTATTTTTATCTTTTGTTTTAAATTTTAAATTTTTTCCAAAATGAAATTTATATAGATTGTCATCTTATTTTCATTAAAAAAAGGTTTTAGATCTGTAGATAGCTTATTGACTTATAGAAGAAGGGGATTCCGTTAATAAAAACAAAACGGAAAAAAGTTAGATAGATGTCTTAACTGGTTTTGGTAACTGTTACGATTTTACAAATTATTTTTATTTATTTTTTTTTTAGATTGAAGAAAGAATGTTTCTATTTATAAAAAAAAAAAACAAAAAACATAACTTACATATTTTGAATTTCTGTGGTTTTTGAATATCGTATAATTTGTTTGTTTATTTATTAGTCCATTTCTGTGTTTTTGTCTAACGCTATATATATTTTATAGATTTGAATTAAATTTTTTATGCAAAATGATTGAATACTGATTTTATATAATAATTTACATTTATTTATATAATTTAATTTTGTTTTCTTATTTAAATTTTTTCCCCAATGTGTACGTTGCAAATTATTCAACTAATAAACAACAGGCAACCTCCTCACACCAAGACCAAATGTGATGAAAAATCATTCTCATCTCATTTATATATCAATGTAAATGAGGTGTAGTCTTGTACGGACTGAGACTGACCATTCCTGAGACGTGTGGTTAATTGAATCCTAACCATCATAGTACATCGGTATCCGCTGTATAGTATTTTAATCCCTATAAAAGCAACTAACGCTTTACTAGAATTTGAACCTCAGAATCTTCGACTTCAAAAATCAGCTGTTAAACTATTGATTTGCGACGACGAGTTACCCACTGGACCAGCTCGGTGGGGTTTAAAACGTACTTTATAAATTTAGAAAAAAATATTTTCCGATGCTGTTTTTTGATTATAGAATATAATAATTTAAAAAGATATATTTAAATTAAATTCATTTATGCTTTTGAGAAACCCAATTTTTAGCTTTTACTTTTCCGTATAGCGCTATAGCAGAGCTATAGCTCTAGGAAGGAAAGTATTGTAATCGATCCAATTTGGGCATATGCGGCTTTCGCTGGATCTTGACGTTTTTACACCTAAGGAACCCAAAAAACGGGTAGAAATTTTCCAATGTTAATAATATGTGTGTTAGGTGTTGGCCTCAAATCACCTTATTTCTCCAGAAGTACTGAACCAATTTTGACCAAACTTGGTTCAGATTACTTCTATATATGGGACTTTTACACCATTCAATTTTAAAAGGTGAAGGAGGTGAGGTTGTAGAGCAAAATCATTGTCAGTATCTCGAAATTTCTTCCAATTAAGGTCATGTTTTTCTTAGGCACATTTGTTAACAATTAAAAAATAACAATATTTGCAATTGCAAAATCGCACCCCCCCCCCTCCATAAAAGAAATGCTGTTGTAGCTGTCTGCTATGTTATGACGTCACAGGTGAGCGGTAGAGTTAAATAAATGAATAATATTTAAAGTGCGAAAAAGTAACTCGGTACCTGGTGCGTTAAGCCTTCCGACTACTGCAGTCTGCTGACCGTACAAGTGAAATTTGTTCTATGGAAGTTGTGAAATTACATTAGTTTAGGTAGAGCCAACCGTCGCTGCTAGTACCACCACACCATAATCTATAATCAATAATAAGTAAAATCTGTATAAGTAGTTTATAATTTTTACTTATTTCCGGCCTCTCTTTTTTGAATTTTCTTCTGATCCTTTACAACTGTTTTAATTCTTCTCATTCTATGATTTATCCTCGGATACCTATTCTGAATTGTTCTGATTCTTGTTACTTATCCTCAATATTTATCGGTATCCATTTCATCTATCCATTTAATCTTCTATAATTTCCTACATCTCAAATGATTTCAATCTTTTTTTCATAATATTCATGCTTAAAATTCGTAATTTTACAACCACATTAAACATGACAAATCACAAGACGCTTCTTCAAATCTAAATGTCTCTTAATACGTAAAAAGGTTTTCGTGAAAAAAAATGCTGACCGTAAAATTCCTCATAACAATTAATGAATTTTCATTGGAATATTTGTACTAATTTTAAGATTAAAATAATTTTCTGAAGTTTGACAAGTTCTGGCCAAATATGTCTGGTATTTAAAAAGTAAATAAGATTTAGACTATAAGGACAATGTGTATAGAAGAATATCATGTATACTAAGTTCTTTAAAAATTTCTCGGCCTGACCTATATCTAGCTTAAGTATGTTCAAATCACTATGGTATTTGTCAAGTACAATCCTTTAGATGACGTACTGCGAAGTTTCAGACACGTGCTCTTAGTTGCTTGTTTAAGGCGATCGAGTCAAACAAGTTTCGACATTTCCTGAAAAATAGATAATTGAAGTTCAGCCAATTATATGTGTTTTTTTTTTAAAGGAAACCATGACGGATATACTAAAATGTTGGAATCTACTTTAAAGGATTCTTCCCCTTCGTTTTTGATGGTAACAAAGTGGGCTGCTGAATTTAAAAATTTGGTCATAAATCTGTTCAAGATGATGAACAGTCAGAATGTTTGAAAACTGCTACAACCGACGAAATGTCACAAAAATTCATAATGTCATATTAAATGATCGTCGATTGAAGATAAGCGAGCTTAGTGATATTGCATGCATCACGATATACCGTCCCACTATATTTTACACGATGAATTGGGTTCGAAAAAGCTTTCCTCTCGATGGATGCCGCATTTGTTAATAATTGTAAAAAAAAAAAAAAACATTCAACTGGGCGTACATTTGTTTAAACGCGTTTCCATTAAATTTTTTTCTCGATATTTTATAAAAAGATATGAAACAGAGGTTTTCCATGTCATTCCAAAGATGAAACAGCATTTCGAAGATCGGGTGGGAGCAGATAAAATTGCTCCAAAGAAAGCATAAACTGTTCTATCTGCAGGAAAAGCATAGCTACGATTTTTTTGGGATTCTGTTTGATGCTCAAAGATTACCTGGAAAAAGGCCAGGGTCATGCCCAGGGAGCATCACGCTTCATTACTGGATCAATGAAGGGTGACATTCTGGCTAAATGTCCACATTTGGTCAAAAATAAAATGTTATTTCATCAGTAACGTGCCTGTACACACATCTCGAGTAGTTGATGTAAAACTCCATGATTTAAGCTTCAAAGTGATCCACGTGCGTCATATTCACCGAATTTGGCTTCCAGCAGTTATTTCCTCTTGATAAACCTGAAGAAATGAATCGCTTGAAAATGCTTAGACAATCGCTTATTTTGCAAAGTTGGGTAAGTTACGTTATATTTAGGGTATTAAAAAGTTGAAAAGTTGTTATTGTAAATGTATCGAATTGCAAGATTCGATATTTTGAAAAGAAAGAAATCTGGAAAATCTTGTGTTTGTCAGGTTGTAAGAGAATTTTTCGAACGATTGTGCTTTATTAACTTTACAAAATGTTGTATAATGGATTTATAGAATTAGATGTTAAAATTATATAGATGATATGTAATATATTTTTTTTAACATATTTTTATTTATTAATCCAGTCATTTCTGTTTAGATTGTAAATATCTGTATCCAGATACGTTGTTGCTAGCTATACATATTGTCCTAAATAAAAGCAACTGAACAAAATATTGCGGTTGAATAGTATCAGAGGGTAGAATTCATATAAATCACCCCCTCAAATTCAACCCTCCTTATACTACAAGGGATCAAATCTCATTGTGATGAAACCATAGTGCTAACACCCTCAGATTTTTCAGATGTTAGATACCCTTCTTCTGTCCTCGGATCAACATGAAGGATTACAGGATTAGTTTTGGTTGGAAAGTTTACAGTAGACCGAGTCAAACCGTAATCGTCACAGTTGGTAACGATTCAGTCCTTAGACTTTACAAAAGAGCTTTTATATAATTCTTGGGTTTTTTCGGCACGAATATTTACAATGAAAAGTTTGTAGTTTCTTAAAAAAAAATTATTTAATATTATAAATAAAGAAAACATTCTACAACAAGGTTTTGGTTAATAATTTAGATATACAAATGATTAGTGAAATAAAGTTGCTTTTTAGAACTTCAATTCAACCGTTCTATTAATCAAAATTTCATAAAATCGTCAGATTGAAATGTTTATTTATACTCAAACGATATGTAAAGTTATAGTAAAATTAAAATTTAGTAATTGGTCCAAAGGTCTTAAAAAATTTCCGATAAGATTTCAGTGGATCAAAATGAAAATTTGCAAACGTAAATCGGCGTTACTCAAATATTTTCAATTAAGAGTATAAACCATCCACTTTAATGAGGTAACACATTCGATTTTTACTCCTGGTGATTCCATTCTGTATTCTAATAGCTATTTACTGTAAAATATTTTCTATGCCATTCCAGAATTTGACCATCAAGCCTTAAATGATGCTATTTTACTTCTTTTTTCATTGTTGAAGCTTTCATTTATTTAGCTTATCTTCAGTGCTTATTATTCACTTTTTGTGTTTGAATATTCAAATTAGATTAGTTCCGTCAATCAAGCCAGCAACAAGATTTTTAAATAAATCAACCTCCGTTTTTGCATATAACGAAGTTATTTAATTCATTTACATATATATTGTATTCTATAGTATTTTTTTTCTGGATAAAATACTACGCCAAGTGTAATCATGTTCGAGATCATAAAAATAAAATAAAATTTCTCAGTTGAAAATGTTATATGTAATATAACTCTATCACTTATAAAATTAATTATTATTATTTTGTTATAATCTTTATTATATTATGATCATAATATTATTATATCATTCATCATAATTGTAAATAGCAATGGACTTAACGTACACCCTGAAGTACACCAATCTCTAGATTGGAGATCAATTTCGTTTTCATAGGAGGGTTAAATTTTTTTTTAATAATTTGTTTATTTAAATCTTCATACATAAAATTATTTTCATCATTTTTATAATACTTTTTTTTTTAATAATATTAAATCGTGACAGGAAAATTGTGTGGGCAGGGTCATCTTGCACACAATTTTCCTGTCACGATTTTATTTCTTTCAGCTTTATTTCTTTTATTTTTTATAGTTTTTCCTTCCCTATAATATTTATAAGCCTATAATGTGTAGATATATATATAATTTTTTTTATCTTTTGTAACATTAAATTCTCCCTTATAGTTAGCTGTGATCGTAAATAAATTCAATACTAGGTTAAAAAAAAGAAAAAAAAAGTTAAACTGACAACTGTTGCGATTTAGTTGTATCTTTCCATAAATCACTAGGTAAAGAAGATGATTTAAAAAAAAAACAACTGCTAGCTAATAGTAATTTGTTCGCCATTATAGTTGGTTGGCAGGCAGGGAACGATATAAGCAGGTAATAGTAATAATAACAATAAGAGGGGTGCAAAAGAACCGCCCTAGAATTTCAAATCCGCTTATAAGCCGCACCGTTTGCCCGCTAACAAGACCAAAAATCATTGTATGATATTCAACCGGCAATGTCTCCTTTTTCCCCATTACCCTTAACGCCTAACTCCCTTCTCTCCGCCCCTAATCGTGTTCTCTCTACATGTATTCATTTTAACAATACACTACTGGAGCTATACACACATACACATATGTATATTGTAACAACTAATACCTTTCCACTTTCATTACTACGAATCTTTAAGCCCTCCCATCTAATGTTAACTTAAATGGAGGCTGGTATTAGGCAATGCTTGCATGCCTTAACTAACCGCCAACCTAGTCGACCGACCAACCAGATTTTATTTTGTACGTTAATTTCATAAATCCTTTAATAATAATATCCATCCCATCTCTGGAAATCTACTGTTCCCAAGTTTTTTTTTTGTGGGAGGAGGGTTTATTGATGTCGAAAGCATAAAGATGTATAAATAAGAAAAAAAATTATTTATACTAGTGGTCCCTTGCAGATCCGCAGCGTTATTACTATGTAATGTTATATATTTAAAAAAGTCGGCTAAAAAGCTGGTGGACCCGGGCTGCTCCACACCGTTATTATTACAAAATAATTTTATTTATTTTAAAATATTGCTAAAACCTATTCCATTTACAACACGCCTCACTCAAAACCTCCTTGTTTTTCTCTTTCCTTTCAAACCACAGGTAAAATGTGTCTCAAAACCTATTTCCAGTCCGTCAAAAGGTTCTACTAGGCGGATCGAGTTGATTCTTTTTTCTTCTGCTCGGAATGGCCCACAGGTATATATTATCAAGCATAGTCAGATCTTCAAAGTAATTTTCCTGTGAGATATAATCTCGGAAAGTTCCTCAGTTAAGAAGTAAATGAGGATTTTTTGAGGATTTCTCAGAGAAGTCAAAGTTTGGGGTCCGTGACGCTTGATGACATATCTGTAAGTCATTTCGAGCAGAATAAAAAAAAACATCAGCCCGCTGGACGGACTGGAAATAGGTTTTCGGCCCAAGTTTTTAAATATATAAGATAGTAAATTTAATTTAAATCGTAAATTTTAATTTTTTATTACATTTCTATTAGGAAACCAATTATAACATTTTTCTTAGGCTAGTAAAGATAAAACATATACTTTATGTATAAATTAAAAAAAAAATTAATAATGTATGTTTATTCATCATTATTATTTATTGTAATTATTATTAACTTTTTTTCATTCTTTTTTTATAATTCATAATTCTCAAAACTCAAAGTAGTTTTCAGAGGAAAGTTTAATTTTAAATAATTATCATATAATGCAAAGATATTGTAGATTTTTTTTTTTTGTAAAAGTTGCTTCATAAGATTACATACGATAACCATCCGTATTATAGGTGTATTAAAATAAAATGGTTGAATTTTTTCTCATTCATCTTGCTTTTATTATTCATCAATTTATTCTTTTATTTTTTCTGCTTCGTAAGATCTTATCTTTTCTGAATCATTCCTTATTTTGCAGTCGTTTTTTCTTATCCAGCATTGTCTATTTTTAATAATATTTTTTTTTTGCATATCAAGTAACTGTTTTATATAATTTAATTTAAAAAAAAAATCAGTTTAACAAACTGGAAATTCTGAATCATAAGCACGACCACTATTTTAAAAAAACGGCAATTTTTATAATTACCAGAAATAAAATTGTTTTACTTTTTGATTAAATTATTTTATATATTAAAAAAATTGGGCTTTAAATCTATTTACCAGTTCGTTCGGGCGCTCTATTGAACGGATCGGGCTGATTTTATTCTTATTCTTCTCGGATGACCCTCAAATATGTCATTAAAAATCATTGGATATTTTAAGGAAATTTAAGTCTCCTCTGAGAATTCCTCAAAAAATCCTAATTTATTACTTAATTGAGGAAATTTCCGAGATTATTACTTACAGGAAAATGAAGGTCTGTCGATGCTTGATGACTTATCTGAGGCATATTCCGAGCAGAATAAAATAAAAATCAGCCCGATCCGTCCAATAGAACGCCCAGACGGAATGGGCGAAAGGTTTTGAGCACACATTTTATTACCTGTAGTAGGAAAGGAAAGAATAAAAAGCGAGTTCGGGATGAGAGGTTTTTCTGGAAAGGACGAGTGGAATAGATTTTTAGCTGATTTTTAAAATATATAATAATATAACTTTGTAATAATAATTCTGCTGGGCTGCAAAGGGCCACTAATAATATAATAAAAAAACTTACTTTTGTACATTTTTAAATTAATTTAATTTGGTGTACATTTCTGATACTTGTTCAGTAATTAAAGAGACAAATATCAACTGTGAAAAAACTATTTAATAAAATAAACTGAAATTTTTGAAGTTCAACTTGGCACTCCTGATATATAAAGCATGTTCGAAAAGAATTTCCATTTTAATCTTTTTTGTTTATTTTCAAAATATCGGCTCTGCTTGAAACGCATACCGAGGAAGAAAAACATGCTGTGATAAAGATTTTTATTTTCAGAAGTTTATACCTTCTGAAACAGGCCGAAATTCACTCGTGGATATTAAAACAATACCGTAAAAAGGTTATTAACCGTGTGGATTTTTTTAAGTGGATCGGAAATTTTACATCTAGTTGAACAAGTAACACTGATTTTCATCGTACAGGAAGACAGATGTTAATTTCGGCTAACGCTTTCAAAAACTACATTAATGATCTTATTTGCAAGGATAGACGTTTCAAAGTTTACAAAATGGCTGAAATTAGTAGTTTGAGTATCGGCACTACCCATTTCATTATCGATAAGCTGAATTACAGCAAAAGGTGTTCGAGGTGGGTTCAGAGATCAATATAATAGACAACCTTATTTACGTTAATATGTAACAAACGACAATGAAGTGGAAGGTAATTTTTTTTTAAAGAAAATAAAGTAAAACTCCAATAAGAAGAAAAAATCTTGATTCTCTCTAAAAAGGCATAATTCTTCTACACGATAACGCCCGCTCGCATACCGCTTAAAAGACGCGAGAAACTAAATATTCAGATATCAGTTAGAGAAGTTTTCACATCCACCTTATAATCCTGTTCTCGCACCATTAGATTTTTTTGGTTTAACTTTGAATAAGTTTTTACGTGGCACCGAGATCGACAAAATTAAGCGGATCAAGAATGGCTCAGATACAGACGTTAAGGTTTCTTTACTACTCGAATAAGAAAGCTCACAGAAAGATGAGGCAAGAGCCTAATTGTAGTCGGGAATTATATTGAAATGTAGTGTTACTTTTATTGTCATTGAATAAATAATAATTTTATCTGTTTCTTTAATTATTGAACGACCCTCGTATGAATGGAATCCGAGTCAACATAATTAAACAGAATCCAAGTTTAACTATACAGAATATATCTCGAAGTTCTCCCTTGGCTTTCCTAATCTATTCTACTTATGAAAATAATGAAAAAAGTTCACATAAACATATGTCCTGAAACGATTCGTTTGCGAGTTGCGGCAAGTGAGAGATTTTACTCGGATTTCAGCTTCCCCGGTGAAATGAGGTCGTACTGACATTTTAGGACGTTAATTAAGGAGTAAAATATTCGTGATTTATTTTGGTCTTTGAGTTCAAAAATCGAATAAAATAGGTCCCAAAACCGTATCTGCAGTAGTTATTGGAAAGTCTAAGTGGAAAACCTTTTTAACCTTCGGGACTACCATTAGGTTTGCTTCAGTGAATGAAATGAATGAAAATTTTTTAGCGTGTGATAATTCGATGCCTGACCGGGATTCAAACCCGAGACCTCTAGATGAATGGCCAAGACTTACCACTCGCGCTAAGGAGGCCGGCGAGGTGAAAACCAGTTGGGGTAAAAATCCTGTTATTTTATGTTTGACGTACAAAACTTAGATAAATCGGTAATAAACTCATAATACTGTTAAATAAAACTTGTAGAGAATTTAATTTTGAATAAAGTGGTGTAAAATAAGTTGAATAAAACAAATAAAGTCAGAAAAATTCGAATTTTATTTAGAAATAGTATATTATTACATTGGTTAGAAAAGATTGCATTTAATTTAAAGAAAACCATATTCTTTTTTGGTGATATGAAAAATTTGTAAAAAAAATTTATTGTTAAAATTGCTGTAATTTTGGTTTAACTGGAAATTACACAACTGTAAAATAAAATTAAATAAATAAAAATTACTTAAACAATTTTTTATTAATCACAAAAATACAATAAATTATTTGAAAGATTATTATTTCAAAGTTGGCAATAAAATAGCAACAGCTGTTTATTCGAATTTCCGGTTATATAGTTACACTACAGATTTCGAGGTATTTAACTGGTCTTGTCCTCTCGTAACCCACTTAACCAAAAACAATAATTTTAGCATTAAAACATCCATTAAAGATGTATGTATTTATTATGTACGTACATATGCATTTCTTCATACCTCCAGACTGAATGAAACAATTTTGATAAAATTTTAAAATTTGGCACAATGATTTTTATATATGGTACACTGATGCCATTTAAATTTAGTCACAATCGATTTAGGTGACATAAAGATATGGACTTTATGGGTTCTGAATCTCAAACTTTTACACAAAAAGTAGGTAAATGTTTTCACATAATTTAATGTGCCTTGAATAGCGAAGACTTTCTGATTGTATTTAGTGTTATTCAAATCACTCCAACATAAGAGGGTTGGGGAAAAACACATTTTACATTTTTATATCTAAATTGAATTTAGTTTGTTAGTTATTAAGCAGCAGAACTGTGTGTATAATTATTAAAGTAGAATATTAAATTAAATACCCCTTATTCCGACTATCCATCGTTCATATATTGTTGTTCAAATTAATATAATGAAAATACCAAAACTGAAATATCCCACAAGTCTGATTTATTGGTTATGTAGCAAATAAGTTGTTTTAACAGCTGATTTTCGAAGTCGAAGGTTCTGTAATTAATATCCTAGTAAAAGTTAGTTGTTTTTATACAAATTTGAATACTAGACATTGGATACCAATGAAGTTGGTAGTTGGGGATTCAATTAACCACACGTCTAAGGAATAATTGGTCTAGTCTATACAAGACAACAACATTTCATTTACATGCTATACATATTATCCTCATATCACTGGACCATGTGGTGGTTGCTTATTGTTCTCTAGTTAAACAGATTGCAATGTACATATTAGGAAATAAAAAAAAATAAATAAATATATTTTTGTAAAATATTAGCAAATATTAGTTAAATATTCACTTCTTCGGAATGGTCATTTTGAGTCTAAACAAGTTACACTTCATGTCATACATATCATCCTTATCTCACTGGGCCGTGGGGAAGTTGCTTATTGTTCACTAGTTGAACACATTGCAACGTACATATAAAGAATAATAAATATTTTGTTTTTTTGTTAATTAAATTTTAATTTTACATAATTGTTATTTAATTTTATAATTTATCTTGAAAGTTAGTTGATTAAAAATATAGAATCTAATTATTATTAAATCCTAGTCTATACTGAAATATTTTTAACTGTAGCGAAGTGTAAAGTTTAACAACTATTAAATGTAAAAGTTTACTGCTGAAACTTGAAAAATGAGATATTTACAACATTTATTTCTATTTTGTAATTAATTGTATTATAATACAAATTATTCCATTCTAGGATTGTTTATTTTTAATTGCAATATTCGCGTAACGAAATATACCTGAACAGACCATATATTTTGAATTTTTGTAAAGGAAATAAGAAATCCCTTTTGGCACGCCGGAAGGCGGAGGTAGATCTCACCGGTGCTAAGTAGGGGATAAAAAAGATTTCCACCTTAAAATTAGAAAAACTTCATATTTACTCAATTCGACAATGGTTGCATGTGAAAAAAGTTTCAAATGTTTAGCATACGACAAGTCCCATCTTAAATTTCAGCAACATTTTGGTCACCCCTTGCCGTAAGGTTGGTCTCATCAAAAAATGTTTCAGGAAAATGTTTTGTTTAATGTTTAGAGGACTAACGAACACTAAAAATCGATTCGATACTGTGCCTATTAAGGGAGGTATGATTTTTTTTTGTCTTCAAAATCCAATTTTTTCCACCACCTGGACCAATGTTTGGTGATATCAAAAACCTTTACTCATATAAGCTTTAGGCCCTTATCCAAAGAATAGTAGGAACTTTAAACGAATTAGATATTTCACTTAATAAAAAAAGTTATAGCGATCTTTTTTTTATTCGAAAAACTCCCCCATTTTCACCCACAAGGTTCGATTTTGCCCATTAACAAACTCGACCGAGATTTTGGGTCGTCATATTTTATGTATCAATTGAAAGTGATTGGCACAAAATTACGGCAGTTATCGTATCCACAAGAAAGTGAAATATATAAAAATGTATATGTAAACCTTTGAACTGACGGTGGTTTTGGAGTCTGGGGGATGTGAAACGCGAAGATAAGTCGAAATTTTCCGGAAGTGGAATCATGGTACCTATTACAACAGGTAGCTTTCTTATGAAATCTGCCTAACAGGATTAAAGTTTTAATAAACAAATAATATCTTTTAATCATGATTATGGATTCGAATCTCGGCTAAGTTTACCATTTTGTACAAATTAAAAATGTCCATATATATTCTCATGAATGACCTACCGGGCTAGTCTTGCGGTTAACTCTTCGTCGCAAATCAATTGATATTTAACAGTAAATTTTCAAAGTTGATTGTTCTGATGTTCAATCCTAAAAAAATTTAGTTGCTTTTATGCGGATTTGAATTCTAGACAGTGGATACTATGATGGTTAGGATTCAATTAATCACACGTCTCAGGAATGGTCGGCCTGAATCTGAACAAGACTACAACTCATTTACATATCATCCTCATCTCATTTCCTCGTAAGGGGGGTTTCCATTAGTTGTACAGCTTGCACCGCATACATTAGGAAAATAAAATATTGATATTCTCATGAAAAAAGTTTTTATTCTGTCAATGAATTAAAATAAATAGTAAAATTTACCATCATTAAATAATCTTTTCTTCTTCTTTTATTAATGCATTTTAATAGTAAAATAAATCTTTTATTAAATCATATTTATTTATACATTTTTATCAGTTTCCCAGGAATAATTAACGAGGGAATTGTTTAAGAAATGATATTTGAATCTCTTGGTACTATTTAGTAAGAGGAACGACCATGAACTTTATAATTTTTTATTACTATTATTTTTTTTTTGAGTTCAGTTGGCCACATTTATGAATATAACAATCTTTTTATAAAAAAACAATTATTAAAAAGCAAAAGTTTAAAATGAATGTAGTCATTCATTTAAGCTGTCACTATTTTCATGAAATTTAGATATATTCAGAATATACAAAAAGGTCTTCTGAATTTGTTTTTTTAAACATATTTATTGTATGTATAAATTATTTTATTACTTATATTATTAGAAGAGACGATAAAAAATCTTACATCATCATGTTATATAACAGTTGTTTTAATTATATAAAATACACTATTCTGTTAAGACGAACCATTAAGTTGCCTTTAACGATGAATTAGACTAAGGAATTGACAAGTTAGTTTTAAACTTTCAGAGTAGTGAGCTGTTCTGTTAATAAAAATATTATTTTTTCAGTGAAAGATCTACAGATATTATTTGGTATAAAACGCGTAAATTAATAAATTATTTAATTCAGTTTCAGATAATGTTTTTATTTTTTATATACTAAAATTATAATCCTAATTATTCTTTAATAAACTTTTTTGAACTAATCTAAATTAACTCAGCCTGGTAGAAAAAAAAAGTTATTTTGTTTCGGTAACAAAAATTATTATTATACATTAAAAATCGAATAAATATTTTTATCCATCATATTTTTATTTTAAAAATAATTAACAAATCAACCAGTTTAAAATGCTTAAATTTGTATAACCGAAATGAATTTAGTTTGATTACCATTTTGACCAACTTACTAATAAGATGGGAAGGTTTTCTCTACATCCCTATTCTACTTTTACTTGACTTTTAAGAATCCGATGTCAAAATTTTAAAATTCTGAAAAATTGAGATAAACCAAAAAGAAAAAAAATATATATTTAAATTTTAGGAGGTACAGTTAATTTTTGAAAACATTTTTTTTTTTTGGATTATTTATATATCCATTGTAGATAAAAAATTTGCTTTAATAAAGTTTTTTTAAAATGCCTCTGAAGAAAATCGAAATTGTTTTTTTTGCGATATCTCCTACCCCCTAAATTAACTTAAATATAAATTTACTTTGTTAATTTTTAATGAATATTAAATTTATTAATGCGTGATGTGAACATTTTTTTCCCTTTTTTTTTCAATGTTTGTAATATACGAGTAAATCATTAATGCTACTAAGATCAGCGGCGGCTCGCGTATGAGCACTGTAAAATTGCAACAGGGCTGTTGCAGTTTTCCACTTGATATTATCGATAACATTTAATATGAGTCTTATTTTCTTTAATTCTTTCTGTATACTTGTACGATATATAATCCTTAAGCTTAATGTCGGTAACCAATCCTCAGTTTATGAAAAAGATATGTACAAAAAAGCTTTGTGTGGAACTGTGCGCTTCACAGTTTCAGCGGCGTGGTGTTTGGCTGTTGTGTACATGCGCACATAGGAAACTGCGAGGCTGCGAGGGCAGCCTCGCGTGCCGACCCTGACGTGCTGGTAAAAGGTAGTTTTTTTTTTTACTCTGCGTGTGTTGTGTTTAAAAACCGTGTACCATATTCTTGAATGTGATAAAGTGTAGAACTGTTATCCTGTTTCAAGCTAATCTATTTGATTCAGTTTTTTTCGGTTCTTTTATTTTACAGAAAAATTTAACCATGGTTGTAACAATTTCGGTTAAAGTAAGGAAAAAATATTTGATTTTGTTTTTTTAGAATTATAACATGTTTCTGAATAAATTTTATTTTTATGCATGTTTGTTTCCTTTTACACATTTTAAAACAAAGACTAAACATTTTCTGGAATAGCACCCCCACTAATTTTAGCTACCAGCCGCCACTGACTAAGATATATATATATATAAATCGGACAACAATATTTTTATTCTTTATTTTTTTATAATTTAAGAATATTATGGTTCAATATATCATAACGGGTACTAGAAAAATGATTTTTAAAATGAAAGATCAAGAAATTGAAACCAAGACTTCGTGAATAATGAAACTAATTTTTAATCATAACACTACCTACTTTAGTAGTTAATTTAAAGGCTTATTAAAGTAATTGCTATGTTAAGATACTTATACATACAAAATACTAAGTACTAAATATGTACTATGTACAGTATGTCTAATAAACGGTTCAATTTAGCGTGTAATATGTAAATTTTTCTTTCTTTTTCATGAACTTGAAACCATTTGGTATTGTATTATTGTTTACTAGTTGATTTATGTACTTTATACTATACTTATTTAAACATTTTATAGAAGTAATTATATTAGGTATACCTAATAATTATAAATAATTATTCTGGGAGGTTTTCATTACTATATACATTCAAGTTTTGCAGTTAAATAAACATAAATTTTAGTTATAAGGTGAGATGAGTATACACCACAGGGTTTGATTGAATAATGAACATCATAACTATCAGAGAATATAAATCTAATTGACATCCCTTTTACCATAAATTCTTTTTATGCATTATAAGAAAGTCTAGGACAGACAGTAATTATAAAGTTGAAAATTAATGTACACCTTTCTCGTTATAAAACAGTGCCTTTTTTTAAACAATTTATTTTTACAATCGGTCACCATAAGGATTATGACCATAAATTTTGGTTAATAGAAACCATTTTGTTTAATAAATAATAATTTTTTGAGTTAAGGTAACGTGTCAGGAGACCATCCAAAGATAGTCCATCCCAAATAAAATATTAATAATATGCATCACCTCTCATGACACAAACGAAACAATGACAAAAAAAAAGATTAATAATAGTTACATAACATTAAAGTCATCCAAGTAAAATCCAGGTGTTAAAGTCAGATAAAAGCAGATAAAAAAAATAAAGATAAGTGAATTCTCAACAGAGAATCAGACCGACTCAAGAGTCAACCACCAACTTAAATAAATGTCAAATTCCAGTATGGATTCTTAAAGTTTGAACTTTGACATAATAACCACTGTATCATCCCACGGGTCATGATCATCCACGCCTTCAAAGATCAGCAAGATAATTCATCGCCAGATAATTCACACGCTTGATCAGCTTAGATATGTACTATCTATTTGTCCTTCATATCTCGTATTTCACAAACATGTGGCACTCAAAGATACCCGTGCATCTCATCATGCGCAAATATTTAATACCTTGTTGAACACTGTTGTAACTAAAAAGGAAAAATCCGTTAATTAATTAACATTAAGTAAAATCAATT
Organism: Lycorma delicatula; assembly: GCF_047948215.1. Classification (NCBI taxonomy): domain Eukaryota; kingdom Metazoa; phylum Arthropoda; class Insecta; order Hemiptera; family Fulgoridae; genus Lycorma; species Lycorma delicatula. The sequence goes on from NC_134463.1 coordinate 57,979,809, forward strand.
GGAAACATGCCATTTTCATTAAAACATAATAATGGTTTTTCAATATCTTTCAGGTTAAATTTCAAATAGTAACTATCTGGAAAGTTATAAGATGTCAGTAAAAAATGAAATATAATTTAAAACTCTTACTTAATAAATCTTTTTTTTTTTTTTTAAATTATAATTTTGGAATCAATATAATACTTGTTATATACGAGTATATTACTTGAGAAATACTTAGTACAAAATAATTTATACGGTTAACAAGTATGGTATAAGAATCTTTTTTACAGATCTGAATGTAGAATCCATTGAGACATGAAATTTAGTATGCTATTGCATGTAGAAATTTAAGCTAATTGAATGAAAAATAATCATTATTGTGTTAACGAAGGAAAACGCATACATAAAGAATAATAAAGATCGATTTTTAAAATAATTTTGTTAGATAATATTATAGCTATTTTACCGACCACGGATTGATACATTTTGATCTGTAATACCTCTAATTGGATTACAGAACGGGTCAGTTTTATAAGATTTGTAAACATATTATTCTGTTACAATGATACAATCATTTTGTACAGTCTAGAAATACAATATAGTTATTGTGGTAATATTTGTTGAAGAAGAAAAGAGGTGGAGAAAATATAGGGGAGAAAAAATAGACCGAGATAATTTGTGGTTCTGATGGCGTTCCGACTGTTAGTCGGCAACCACCTTTGAAGAGGTTTTTTATTACTTCTTACTTATTCTATCTTTCACCTCGTGTCAGATATCTTCTCTCCTTCTTCATCCTCACATACTCACTCTCTCTCTCTCTCTCTCTCTCTCTCTCTCTGTGTGTGTGTGTGTGTGTGTGTGTATATATATATATATATATGGACCTTGTATGTTACCCTGATATCCTCATTATAGCAGGTAGTCGTTGTTATGCCCTATACCATCGATGGCAGTTTGAGGAGGTACACAGATAGAATAAAATGGGGCTACCTACCACCCTTCATCATCCTTCATCTTACTAATGATTGACGACATGATCCTTTTCAGAAGTATACTCTTCCAATCAATCCTGGTTACAGTAACTAGATCTCCACCTTGTTTTGCCCTTTCCACTTTTATATTTGTCAAAAAAAAAGGAAACATATTTTACAATATAAAATAATGTAACCATGTTTTAAGTTACTGTTTAGTAAGGAATTTTCCTATAAATTTGAAATGTCATCTTTAATTATCTAAGAGATTATTTTGAAATTTTGCATATTTTTAATTTACAAAATGGATTTTTAGGATCCAATATAATTTTTTTTAGAAAAAAAAATTTAATAATAATTGTCAGTTACCCCCTCCAACTCCTCGACATGCTTGCCCACTACCTCGCTGTGTTTGTTATCCTCATGGTTTTGTTAATAAATAACAATTAAATTATACATATTTTACAAATACCTGAAAAAGAAACTGAATTACAAAAGATAGAATAATAGTAACTGTAGTAGGCTGACTGCTGCTAGGCGGAAAGGGCGAGCGAAGCGAGCACTGACGAACTATAAAAGAGTCTATATTATAATAATAATATACAATAGTATAATATAATAATATAGTATAAAATAATCTACTGACACCTATAAAATAAATAAGTTTGGGGGTCATTTAATATTGTAATCAGTAATATATCCAGCATAATCTAGAAGTAGTAGAGTATTGAAGTTAGTAAAAAAAAAAAATCAATTTTTTTTTTAATAATTTTTTGAATAATCTTAAACAGAAAAAAAAATGGGTGAATACTCTTAAACAGAGAAGTTTTTTTATTGTAATTGTGTTTCTACATTGGAATTTTTTTTAAGTTAAAGAAAAATTGCTTTAAAAAAATTATCTAAAAATATTTTTTATCTATTTTTATTTAATTCTTATCGCATATATTTCAAAATTTCAGGACGGATTTTTTTTTAATTAAAAAAAAAATGGAATATTTAAACTATTTCTCTTTTGATTATATTAGAAATTCATTTCTTTAAGCTAAATTTTCCTTTTTAACAAAATAATTTGCATTTGATTAACTTTTAAACTTTTATCAAATTTCGAATCTTCATATTTTCAGTGCAGATATCGTGGTATGATATGTTGAATATTATCGTCAAATATATCTTTAGAATAACTTTGATTAAATCATCCATCCTTATCTTTACTAAATTTATACTCATTTTTTAGAATTATAAATAAATATCTTTATGTATTCCTGTAGTTATTTTTTAAATAATAAGTGGAATAAAACTGAAATTTTTATAAAAAGGAATGTTAAAAACAAACAAAAAAAAACACATAAATTAACTTTAACAAAGTTTATATCTATTTAAAGCTAGGACTCAAATTAAAATATTATATATATATATATATATATATATATATATATATATATAAATTCTTTTAACTTTGTTTGTCTTGGAATTAATCCATTACATACAGAATCGTCTATGGTCAGGTCTACGACTTGAGCTACAACTGACAGCTTTTATGAAATGATGTAATTATAACTTCCCCCACCTTCTTAGTTCAAATTCGGTATGGTTTGCTTGTTCACGAACGTGATTACGCGTACGTATGTGTTTATTCTGAGTAGTCATATGATGTTGATATGTTTCAATCATGTATGGATATTTTGACGTATGTATTTTTGAAACATGTTTGTTAGACGATTTTAAACTTCAGTGTCTTTTTGTCAGATCTATTTTTTAATACAGTAACAAAACACAGCTGATACAACTTTTTTTTTTTTTATAAATATGAAGATCCAACACAATACACGTATATATCAGTATGCTTACACACTCACAGTTATAAGGTGTAGCTTTACAAATGCGTCTGGCATAAGATAATAACAACAACAATAATAATAATAAAAGATAATATATGTATATGATATGCTTAATAATATTTGTTGCATAAAAATCGATCTTTTTAATTCGATATTTTCATAGTATATTTACAATATTTTCCCCTTAAACATGGTGAAAATTAAGTAAACCTATTTTTTTACGACAAATTTGAAAAAAATGATCAAATATAAAGTTTTAAAAATTAACATCAAATATTTTTAAACTCTTTTGCAACCATTTTCATTTAACATTTCAGTCAACATGAAAATTTAATATTTTTTCACTTTTATTTAATTTAAAACAAATTTCTTTATAATTTGGTATATATATTATTTGATTATTCATTAAACAAAATAAAATTCATTATTTTAAGTTAGTTTTAGCAAAGTAGCTGACATACTCGTTTTTATAGGGTGGTAACATTGTAACTAATTTTTTGTTGTTGTAAACTGTCAATTTTTGAGAGATAATTTTTGAATACCGAAATTTGAAATTTTATAACTAATCCTTTTTAAAAATTGTAAACTTCTATAATTAATTATTTTAAATTTGGGTTTATTATTTATTTAAGCAAAACGATAAAAAATCAGTTTGAATAAGATTTTATAGAGTGAAAGATTTGAATACAACACAGACTTTAAAAATAACAATGGGTAAGAAAACATTTAATAGAAAGAAAGTATTGTTATATTATTATGAATATGATGGGATTAGAGTTGAAGAATTATTATAAATAATTTTTTTTTTTGTCTTTAGTCATTTGACTGGTTTGATGCAACTCTCCAAGATTCCCTATCTAGTGCTAGTCGTTTCATTTCGGTATACATCCTACATCCTACATCCCTAACAATAAAAAAAATAATAATTTAAAACAATGTAATTTTTACTTTCCCGTCTAGATAGCTCTATCTATAGCAAGAGTTATAGCTTTAAAAGAGAAAATATTGTAATCGGTCCAATTCGGCCATATGCTGTTTTCAACGGATCTTGAAGTTTTCGCACGTAAGGAACCCATAAAACCGGTTGAAAATTTTCCTGATGTTAATGGTCGTATGTACGTGTGTGTATGTATTCGATGTTGGTCTCTAAATCACTTTTTATCTCCAGAAATACTGAACCGATTTTGACCAAACTTGGTCAGATTGCTTCTATGTATGGGGCATTGATACCATTAGATTTTTAACTTAAAAGGTCAAGGGGGTGAGGCTGTAGAGCAAGGTCACCTTCAGTATCTCGAGATTTCACCTACTTAAGGTCATATTTTTTTAAGGAACATTTGTTAACGATTGAAAATAAAAGTATTTGCCAAAAAAATTGATTAAAATGTACCCCCACCACAAAATAATTCTCTAAACTACTGCTATGTTATGACGTCACAGGTGAGCGGGAGAATTCAATGAATTAATAATATTTAAAGTATAAAAAAGTAACTCTTTCTGGCTGGGTCTCGAATTCGATCGCCTGGTTGACTCGGTTAAGCCTTACAGCTACACTAGTCTGCTGACCGTTCAAGCGAAATTTGTTCTATATAAGTTTTAAAATTGCATTAGTTAGTGCCAACCGTCGCCGCTAGTACCGCCTCACCCACGCGAATTAAATACCGTATGCATGCGCTCTTTAGTTGGAATCATTGAATTAAACAAATGAAAAAATCTGATGTGAACAACACATGACTTCCTTGCACGCATATTAAATTACATTTACACAATTTTGAATTATTATTACACAATACACAATTATTATTACACATTTACACAATATTGAATTATTATTCATCGCAAATTTTTTTTTACAATGAGAGGTTAATAATTATTAATAAATTAATATATTTAAAGAAAGAAAAAAGTTAAAAAACATAATGGAGATGAAATCTGATTGAAACCATGGATCTTCCCCTTATATCCAAATATTTTATTAATTAAAATTTGATTTAGCTATAACTCTGGAACCAATGAAAATAAGTACCAATTATGATATATCGTTGAAAAGTTTTCAATGAGGACTTATTACTGCAATTAAGAAAAAGTCCAAAATTCAAATGTTTTGCATTTTGGGATTTTTTGGACAGTTTTAGTCAAGTCGGTTACAATCAAAAGGGGAGGTGCACAACTAGATGTTAACAACAGTAATAAATCCAAATTTGAACATTCTACGACTAATCTTTTTTTGAGTTATGCGAGATAAATACGTACGTACAGACATCACGCCAAAACTAGTCAAAATGGATTCAGGGATTATCAAAATGAATATTTCCGTTGAAATCTGTAAACCAAAATTTTTCGCTATCACAATATTTCCTTTACTTCGTACAAGGAAGTAAAAATATATTTAAATAAAATTATAAATATTTTAAATGAAGTTATGTGTGCAAGTCGTGCATCAGGAACAATTGTGTTTTCATATTTTTTTAAACAATTTTATTAATACTAATTTTATAACGGTTAAAAATATAAATGTTTTTGGGGTGTAGGATTTACAATCATTTTTCATGGTATTATGAAAAGTGGTTTTTAAAATGTTTTGAAAGGGGTATTTAACTAATACAGTTATCTTAATATTAAATATTCTGGTTGGAGAAGTTATTTATTTTTTTTTTTAATAATAAATTTATATTAAAATAAAAGTATTTTAATTATATAAATTAATCGTTTAGTAAATTGATTATAAATAATAAAAAAAAATAATTTTTAAACCAGCAGTTTTTATTTTTATATTATATATATAAAACTGCATTTGTTTGTTATGTTATTCAATTAATGTAACATGATATTTTAATAAGATATTGAAATAACATTTGATCTGATCGCCTGATCTGTAATAAACTGATTTATCATGAGTATCTGGTGAATATAATAAGTAGTTATTTTACGGAGCATGCTGCATGGTAATGCATTTAAATAACTTACTTATTTTATCATAACTTTTTTATTTTTATTTTATATATAATAATTTAAAATTAATGTAGAAATACAGTTTATTAATTTATTTTTTATTCATATACCATCCTGTAAATAAATAATGCGGATACTGTTATTTAATACATCAACATTTGCTTGTAATAATTATAATTAGTTATACATTTTTTCTGCTTATAACAACTGCATACTTCTTTTTCTAAATTATACTCCTCTCTTTCTCTATTTTATATCTAACTATTAAGGGTAAATAATATTTTTGTATAGTCCACACAAAACATAAGTTAAGATGTGCGTGCAAGTAAATGTATACTAGTATTGCATACTATATGTATATATACTCCACTCTTCCGTTTCTAATAACCACTTATTATTTTAATAATCTCTCACTTTTGCTACCTAGAAAATTAAAAGGTATGTACAGACATATAACTATCATCATTTTAACACGTGTAATATGTAGTACCTTATATATCCTTCCTGTACTATACTTAAAGTTTTCTGTATTAAATACCATAACTTCGTTAATTATAATCGCTGAATATTACATTTATGTTCCATTACTTTGTTTCTTTATTGAACCTTTTAAATGTTTTTATTATTATCATTACATCTACGCTTTTTTTAGGATCTTGCGTGTCAAATTTTAATTTTTAAACATCTGTCAGATGAACAGCCTGAAAAAAAAATTGCTTTCAAAGATTTTAGTTAATTGCATGTTTCTTAATGTCTACGTTGCAATCTGTTCAATAAATAAGCAACCCTCCACGACCCAATAAGATGATATATATGACATGTAAATGTAATGTAGTCTTATACAGAATCAGGCCGACCATTCCTGAAATGTATGATTAATTGAATCCCAACCACCAAAGTACACCGGTATTCTCTGTCTAATATTCAAATCCGTAAAAAAGCAACTAAATTTTACTAGGATTTAAATCTCAAAATTTTCGACTTCAGTTGTTAATGATGATGATGATGGGCTTAAAATGTATAAAAAATATAATCATAAATAAAATCGGTTTACAAAATATTGAAATATCTAAAAGCATATATAAATTTCAGTTGTCCCGTCTGTAGATGGATGAAGTAATTATTAAACGTAAAGAATATTATATTTATACCGAATACAGTTATATACCTTTCTTAACTTCGTCATAATTAAATCAAATGTTGACATGTTATTCCCTTGATACTCCCTGGGATACATTCCCAAGGATATGTACTCCCAAGAGTAAAGCGAATATTAAAAATGAAATATATCCGAAACTCGTCAACATATGTTTTAATTATGACGAAGGTAAAAAAAGTATGTAATTCTAATCAATATTATAATTATGACAATCTTACCAGAAAAAAAAATTTTTAATTATAATTTTAAGGAAAAATACAAGAAATATAAATAAATAAAAGAATATAAAATAAATATTTGTACTAAACAAATATTGTAAAAGATATTTCTTCGTTTTTAAAATAAATTATTTTTTAAAAATTATTAAGATAATTTTAGATATTTCCACTATCGAAAGCGGAAAGATTTAAGCTTTTATAATTGGATTAAAACAATATTAACTTTTTAATTTGTATTGGCCACTACGATCTAAACCCTCCTTTGTCTGAATAGGATGTGGATTTTTAAACTTATCGTATCCTGTGGCGGTAAGTTAAAAATTTATTAAGAAAGTAATATGGAAAGAGAATGAACTTTTAACTGTTATAGAATATCTGCTACGTTAAGCAAAATTTGTATAAGAAATATTTTTACTTCCTTGTACGAAGTAAAGGAAGTATTGTGATAGCGAAAAAATTTCGGTTTTCAGATTTCAACGAAAATATTCATTTTGATCATCCCTTAATCCATTTTGACTAGTTTCGGGTAACATCTGTACGTACGTTCTGTACGTATCTGTATAATCCAAAATATTTGGATTTTTTCTTTTTCTTAAAAGCAGTTATAAGCGCTCATTGAGAGCTTTTCAACGATATATCATAAAATACTTATTTTCATTGTTCAGAGTTATAGCCAAATAAAATTGTAATTAATGAAATATTTGGATCTTACAAAGGGAAGGCACATCGGTTCGAATCCGACTTCATCTCTTTTTTCTTTTTTTAACTTTTTTTGTAATTTAAATATATTGATTTATTAATAATTATTAACTTCTGATTGTAACAAATAAATAATAATAATAATTCAATAACAATAAAAAAAATATACGTGAAAATATCAAAGTTATGTACTTACTTAATGAAATAAAATTTTATGTACTTTTCATTTAAAAAAAAAAAAATATGTGTATATGTAATTTAATAGGCGTACAAGGAAGTCATGTAGTGTTTACATCAGAATAATATAATCATAATAAAAAAATATATTTTTAATAAATGTATACTTCAAAAAGGCTATTACATTTTTATTTATCTATAAAATATTTCTACCACTACTATTAAAATAATTCTCCTAAATACCAAATTGTTGTTTTTTTTTATGAGAATATTCTTTTATATCATGACATGTTTCCTAGAAATTTTGGAACATGGTCGATTTCTCTGTCTTCTCCAATTTTCCTTTGTTAAAAAAGCAAACTTTTTCTTTGTTATATTTAGTCTTTTTTTTCAATTTGTTCTGTGTGTCCTAAATTGCAGTTGTCTTCATAAATTAATTTTATCGCTCCTTTCCTTCTTCATATTTCTTTTTTATCTGAAGAAACGTAACATAATTTTAATATAAAGATGTGGGCTAGCCCGTACAAATAAATGCAAATTTTAAAAATCGAACAAAATTTCAATAAATTTTTATAAAACAGATGTTAAAGGATAATTACGATAATATATAGATAGTCTTTAGAAAAACTGCATTAAAAACAAAATATTCATAAAAATTGTAAATTTTTTTTGTATTTATGTATCAGGTACGATTTAGAGACCTGCATTTATTATATAAAACCTCAGACTTGCATTATTTTTTTACTTCCCCGTCTAGATAACGCTGTAGTTCTAGAAAGGAAAGCATTGTTATAAGTCCAGTAGGTCGAGGGGGTGCAGCTGTAGAGCAAGGTCATTCTCCAGATTTCGCCTAATTAAGATCACATTTTTCCTAGGCACATTTTTTAACAATTAAAAAATAACAATATTTGCAAAAAAAATTAACAACATTGCACCCCCCACCACAAAAAATGCTCTTAACTACAGTTATATTGTGACGTCAGAGGTGAGCGGTAGAATTAAATAAATGAATAATATTTAAAGTGTAAAAAAGTAACTCCGTCTAGCTGGGTCTCGAACTCGACCGCCCGGTTTACTCGATACCTGGTACGTTAAGCCTCCTTGCATACTCCAATCTGCTAACCGTACAAGCGGAATTTGTCCTATGTAAGTTGTGAAATTACATTAGTTTAGTTAGTGCCGACTGTCGCCTCTAGTACCGCCACACCCGCGCGAATTAAATACCGTGTTCGCGAGCGCTTTAGTTAGAATCATTGAAATAAATAAATGAAATAAAATTATATTTAAATAAAATGGTAAATATTATAAATTAAATTATGTGTGTATGTGTAAAGCAGGAACGCGGCTTTAGTCGTGTAACGGGAAAGTCCTACAACTGTGTTGTGTTTTTTTACGGCCATGAAATAAAAAACTGGCTTTTTGGAGATGTCTTATTGTCTTGATTCTTCAAGATTAGAAAACATACACAACACAAATGTCATGATAATACTACTGAATCTTAAATTACTGTAACTTATCTGAGTGTCTGAAAAGAACAAGATAATAAGGTAATACTTTGTTTGATACGATTGATATAGGAAGTGTAATTCTACTTCCAAAATATATGGTACAATCATCCTTTTCTGGTATTTCTTCAGCTGTTACGTTAATAATATGAAATTATATTCATAGAAATCTAATTTGTCCAAAATAACTATAATAAAACATCATAGGATTTTTGTCATACAAATAGTGTTACCAAACATAAATTGATCTAAAAAAACTGTTTCGTTAATACGATGAAGATTTTTGGATGCGTAGATCCATTTTTTTAAAATCATCTAGGGATCTAGCATCTTTAGTAATTTAACTTTCCAAATAGAGAGTTAATCTTATCATAATAGTATCTTTGTTGGGAAAAATCTTTTTTTCATGCAGTTAGTATCATCTAAGTTCTCTTTAACAAAAGTAATAAAATATATAGTTCTTAACATAAACGTCATTTTTTATGTTTATATTAAGAGTTATATGATTAATTCGCGTGATACCCATTCAAATCTCCAGATATCCCATTAAAGTTTTTCAATCAGGACCCTTATTCGTACAATGAATATACTTCTAGCATGTTACAACTCTGGATTGTAAGATATAGGAGTGTAATTTATTAGAATCAAACAACTAAACAGAACAAGAGAAGTATATAAAAACAAAAAGCAGTTAACTATAAATGATCTAGCCGACATCCAATTCTTACTTTCTGTACAAGAAGGAAAGCGCTAACTCACTGCTTATAAATATACATAAAAAAAGGGCAATGAGAATTGGATGTAAGGGCCACTTTTCCCTGCTTTGATTTGATTGTTATAAAATATTGACTGGTGAAATTCATATATTGTAAAAAAAACTGGTGAGGTTGATCTTCGTAAGATATGGTTAAAAATGAACGCATCTAATCGTAAGAAAAAAGAAAAACTGATGGAAGGCAGTAGTTCTTCCTAAATTTTCAGAGATGAACTTTGAGAAGGAGGAAGGGCTCTTGCTTGAAAAATAGTTTCCGGATTGCTCGTACGTAACAACTCTTTCAGTTACTTTAATAGTACGGTCAGTATGTACACCTTCACGCAAGCTTCTACAATATGGCAAACCTGTAGTGAATAATGATTGCGCATGATTTGACAATATTATGACCGGTTAAGTGGTAGTAGCGACGCTGTTGTGACTGCAGCCAATGTCTAAGTCTACATCCCCTCCTATTTTCTACACGTAATAGTCATTGGCGCGTTAATAATTAAAGATTAATAAAGGTAAAGATCTAATTAAAGACCTAATAGGTAAAGACTCCTTAAAGTAGGTCATGGTCCCAATTAATAAAATACTGGATGATCCGGAAATTTCGTCTAGACCAGAGGTTCCCAAACTTATTTTTCTCATAGACCACTTTCAAAATTTTGCTGGTTCCGGTGTACCCCCTGCAGCTACATTTCTACCATATTTCCAGTCGACAGAAAATGTGAAGATTAGATGTAACTATGAAAATTTGCGTTACGGCTGAGTTCCACGAACTAACAGCTTCCGAAAAAAAAGTGAGAATTGATTGGTTAATTTTTGATTGTGCTGTGAGTGGATGTCAAAAAAGTAAAGTTGGCCGATCAAAAAAAATGCTTCCATCCAACTTTACATTTTTTACATCTACTCACAGCACAAGAAAGCAATCGATTCTCACTTATTTTATTTAGAAAACTTCCCATTCAGAGTGGTAAAAAGCAAAAGAAAAATAGTATATTTTTTGTGTTACATTTATTCAAATATGTAATCATTACGGTATTAATTATTATTGTTATCGTATTGCAATGTAATATAATAAAATTGTCGTAATATAATAAAAATTAAACATTAATAACGTAATGTAACTTCTATAATGGCAATCACAAAATAGTTACAATTTTAATGGGAGGGATGTACTTGATGGATTGACAGCAAATTATCAATATTTGGCTTCAGTTTTGTTAGGAATAAGCGCAAACCTCCCCTTCTGTGATATTGAATCTGCTCCTTTTTTTTGATAAAAAGTTTGTAACGACACTAAAACTTTTTTCGACAAGATATGACGAGGGAAACGCTATCAAAAGCTTTCTCGCAATTCCCCACAGTCCAGGATATTTTTCTGGTATTTCTGCCTGCAGCCAAAATGTTTGATACCCTCTTTTAAATTTCACCTTCAGCCCCTCATTAATGCTAAGCTCGAGTAGCTCCTCTTGTAATATCACATTCTCCAATTCCGTTTCATCAAATGGATTTATGATCCGTGATGGTATTTCCATCGTCAGAATATATTCAAATCTGATTTTGAAGTCATCATGCAGGGCAATTAAATGTTGAACGTATGTCTTAATATCCTCATCAAGGCATTCTACCTGTGACAAGTTTGAAAACTGGAAAAATACGCGCCGACTAATATTTTGCTTCATAAATTTCAATTTTCCAAGAAAAGCTGATATTACACCCTTTGTTTTTATTAAATTGAGACTGTCCCCTTGTAATTGTAAGTTAAGTCGCTGAGCTTCTCAAAACATTATCTGCCTAGGTTGATACTCAAAGTCAAGCCAACATTTTAGTTCTTCACTATCGAAACCAGATGAATTTTCGTGGACCCCCGCTTACGAATTGTGAACCCCCATTTTTTTGTCACGCCAACGTAGACCCCCGTCGAGTCTCCCGTGGACCCCTGGGGGTCCACCTGGACCACTTTGGGAATCAGTGGTGTAGACTATTGAAATCACAATGTTTAAAACAAGAGATAAATTTTAAAAAAACAGGACTGCCAAAAAAAAAATATTGATGACACTTTGTTCTTTAATATAGGATAATTGAAGAACATGCGAGTAACAATTCTGTGTATAGTATAATTCTCTTTTCAAACTTATATTTTATTTAAACTCTGATAACGTAAGGATTCCAACGCGGAGTCGTACATCTAAATCGGTACAGCCGTTGAGTTACTACTGTGGAAAAAACATACATACATGTCCTAAATACATTACATTCCTTTTTGGGCAGTTGTGAAACTTATTTGTAATTGATTTTAATTTATTTTTGTAATAATTGAATCTTTTGTTACAATAAGATATGATTCAATTCAGAGAATTCTTCAAATCATTCAATTCAAAGATTCAATAATTCAAACATTCAAAAGATTCAATTCAAAGAACTTCAAATCTGAAGTGGAACTTCAGATTTGAAGTGGAACTTCTAGTACAGGAAAATTGTTTCAAACGAGAGATGGGCGAGTTCAATGTCCTTTTTCATAACTGTTGTACTATTGACAATAAATACATTACTGATGTATATAAATAGAAACATTTAACTGATAGATGTATCTGTATATAGAACACCCTATAAATCTACAATTATCAGTCATTAATTTACTAATCAGTAAATTAAAACTTTTAATTTTCCGATGTGAAAAAACAATAAATTAAATTCATTCTATTGTAATTAAGTATGCTGTAATATTGTACCCCCTTAATATTAAAAAAAATTGACTAAACTTATGGAAAAAAATGAGATTCTAAGTCTGTTATAAAATAGTAGTATAAATTTCAAATATCGTGACTAAAATAAAACTGGATAATCTGGTTTTCTGGATGATTGAGATCCGAGTAAATAGTATTATATTGTTTATTAATTACGGTTAATAAACACAAAAATTACAATTAATTACTGTAATTAAAAATTACTGTAATTACTGTATTTTTTCATGTAAAAATTATACATGAACATTTTCTAATGTATTAATTTATTCCCACCGAGAAAAGTATTTTGCTAAAGAAATAAATTTGCTAATGACAATTTTATTGTTTTTTAAAAATTATTCTGTTAAATGTTCTTAAGAAAATATAAAATGGTTTAAAGAAATCCATTACTTTAAAATTCCTGTTACTTTAAAATATGTATATTTATCATGACGATAGATAATATCAATATTTTATTTGGATTTTGTTATATTATTTCATATGCTATATTATTACTTAAGTAATTTTTTTAATGTTAATTTATTTATGAAAGTACAGTTTGATTAAAAATAATTCTTCAAAACGTAAATTTTTCTTTATTAGTATTGTTACTATACATACAATATACAATTCCAGCCGGTTTAGATTATAATGTCATTATCTTAATTCTCAATAGAGATGTATTGGGCACAATGCATATCGTGGTATGTATTTCGGATGTATCTATCCGTGAGATGAGTGGGTTGGGAATTTGATTGTATGTTATATTTCCAGGTAATCAGGAAATTACAGGAGGCGGTATTATACGAGTATTCCCTTCTTTTTTAACATGCCGAGGTCATCTGTCAGTCTGTGCCACATCTTAATCTGACCACATCCAGTCTATACCAGACCACATAATGTTGTTCTCCTTTATTAATTTTATACTTTCATTTAGGTATTTTTGTTTTAATAAATTATTTTAAATACAAAATTATTATATATATAAATTTATTATTATTGGTACTCATAAATATTAGAATAGTCATTTACCATTTTCATTATATTAATTTTCTTTATTTGATAAATAGTATCTGGTTTTTGTAAATAAATCGCAATCTCTCAGTTTCTTAGAATGTTTTTACAAAGATTTGCTGTTTTTTTTTTTTTAATAGTTATATATAGTTTTAGTTATTTAATCTAGTTCCGAAAACTGTTAAATACCTGTTTCGATATCATATGTTAAATTTGACAAACGTATACAAACAAGAATACATAAAATTTCAAAAGTTCTGAATTTTTAAAAAATTCAATGTTATATTTCATTTCAGATGGTTAACGTTTTATAGTGAATATTTATTTTCCAATTTCATCACCTAAAGCGACTGCATACGAAGTGTGTGAAAAAATTAATGAGACTGACTTTTTACTTACCAAAGTTTTTATTTTTTTCAAACAACAATATTATCCCCTTCAAAGTAGTTCTCTTGTCTGGCATTGTAGTAGGGCATTGTCATGATGAAGCATCCACTTGTCTGCAATGTCTGGTCTCACGCGAATCACTCTTTTCCTGAGCCTTTCAACGACACCTTTGTAAAACACTTGGTTGACTGTTTGTCCTGGAGGAACAAATTCTTTATGCACGATACCCCTATTGTCAAGAAAGCAAATCAGCATAGTTTTGATCTTTGTTTTGCTTATTCGACATTTTTTTCGATCGAGGAAATGACGTAGTGTGCCACTTTTCGCTTTGCAGCTTTGTTTCAGGATTTTACTCAAATATCCAGGATTCATCACCTGTGATCATATGACTGAAGAATTTTTGGTCGTTATAAATCCTCTCAACGCACACGTTTCTTCGATTGTCCTTCTGTTCCGTTATGAGGTTTTTCTGCACCAATTTCGCATAAACCTTTCGCATGTCCAATCGTCTGTCAAAATTTGATGTACGGTGAAAGTGTTTAAATTTAACTGTTCACTCATCATCCTTATTGTTAAATGATCGTCTGATCTCACAAGAACACTCACACGCTCAATGTTTTCATCCGATTTTGAAGTTGAAGGTCTCCCTGAGCGAGGTTGATCTTCAACGTGTTCTCGGCCTTCTAAAAATGATTTGTGCCAGCGGAAACCTTGTGCTTTTGGTAAGCAATGGTCTCCATATGGCTGTTTCAATTTTTTAAAGGTCACACTCGCGGATTTCCCAAGTTTAACAGAAAACTTGATTGCACAACGTTGCTCTAATTTCCGATGTTCCATTTTCGTAACACACAACAAAAATACAACTTCACTGATGGCGTTGTCAAAATAATGTGTTGGCTGAACGGAATTGAAACTCGTACTGAGCACGTGGAAGGGATGAACAAAACGGTCCAGCACAGATTATTAGAAACAACGTTGCCAAATCGCTCGCAGTGTTACCAATCTCATTACTTTTCTCACACACCTCGTATATTAGATCAGTAAGTTCTCGGTGATTTGAAATTAATCAGCTATCCTAGGGTGTTGTTCATCGTCAAAAATCTTCTTTTCGTTTCGCCAATTACTGTTGTTGGTTCTTTGATTAGTTATTCTTTGTGTGACTGATAAGACTATTTTTTGGTTTTTTTTTTGCTTTTTATTTTCTGAACTTAATCATTGTTCTTTGGACTCATATTTGTATTACTTATTTATGTTCATTATACATTTATGTATTCTGTATAAGATATGTATACAAATGCGTGCATATACAGTTCTTTGAGGGATTTCAATGGAAACCCTTCTCTGCTTATCATTTTTTTTTGTTTTTTGGAATTCAAATTTGCTTATGGTTCCGGTAAATTGGAACCGATTGTAAATTAAACACGTCAGAAAAAAAAAATCATCGTTAAATGACTATGAAGTTATAAATATCTAGATAAAGTAATTATAAAATAAATATAAAATAGATTGTAATAATCAAGTCAATTTCCAATTTAGTTTTTTTCTTTTTTAATTCTTTTAATATTTATGTATATATACCAGATCACAGAGAAACAGAACAGTGTCATATTGTGAACAGTACTCTATAGAGATGCCAAGGCATCTGTGCGCAGTCTGGCGTGGAACTGTAAATGTACCGATAAATGTGTAATCTTGAACAGACACAGGCCGACCACTCCTCAGAGGTGTGGTTAATTGAAATCCAAGTACCAAAGAACACCGGTAGGATTCAAATTCATACAAAATCCTTGACAAAAAACCTTTACAAGGACTCGAACCGTAGAAGTCTCGACTTCGAAAATCAGCTGATTTTGCGATGACTAGGTTAACCCGGCTGATTAGTCTAGTGGTTAGTTTATATATACTCGTGTATATATATATATATATATATATATATAAATATAATAATAAATATAAATTTTTATATTCACATGCAAAATCACTACTAGAAATATTCTTGCGAGTGATAAGTTTTTCAAACAAACTTTTGGTTGAGCTTACAATTTTCTATCTTTCGATTGGACAAAAGATTTAATATTTTTACTTATTATTACGATAATTTTAACATTATATTAAATTTTTATATAATTCAATTTCAGAATATAAGTGTGATTTATCATACAGATTATATTTAATCATTAAAACAGAGAACCTATGACTTCGGCCATGGGTATTATTTTTTTGGAAAAGTGCTACTGTGGTTTGGTTTAAATGTCCAGAAATTATACCAAAAGTTAAAAAAATAAATCCATAGTTTGATTACAGATATAGAAATTAAAAATCTATAAAAAAAATTCAACGATAAAAGTTCAGACAAAACGACATCTGCGGAAAAGAACCTTCATTAGAAAGGAACTGAGAGTTGTTTTAAACTTGCAAATATCTATTGGTTGTATATCGTTACGTAAGAAAAGATCAGTTATTTTTTTTTAAATTTAGTTTCCATTTTAAAAATGAATAAAAATTGTTCATTTGATAAACAGTCTTTGGTTTTTTTTATGTAAATCATAATTCTCACATAAAGTTGGACCGTAAACTCTTGCGTTTAGAAAATCACGTCAACTACCTAGCAATCAATCTGCTTGATACCAGGAGGACGTCCAAAGGTTCTCCTACTGTCAGGACATTAAAACATCTCCACGGTGTAGACTTGGGGAATAATGAATGACAGATTACAATTATTATCACCGATACTGTTATTAGCATTTCTGTTTACTTCTTTACACTTTTTTAAATTGTTACTTGTTACATTGTTCTTGTTACTATCCTCATTTGTTACCTCTCTATCGTTTCACTAACGGCATTTGTAGTGCTTACTTATGTACGAGTTTTTGTAATTGTACGAGTTTATGTAATTCGTATTTATTCTTATTTATTTTTATTGAACATTTATTTGTTTATTGTTTATTTTGGTGAATCACAAATTGAATGCGGGTGTATTCTTGTACTCATGAAGTTTGTTATTTTTTGTTCATTATTAAATATTGATTCCTTTTGTCGGAGGAGGGAAAGCTCTTCTAGCCGCTGCCTGCCCGCATAGAAGGCAATGACGGGCTCTCACCGAATAAAACCCCTTACAATAGTACGACATGTCCCCGATACCAGCCTTTCAGTATAACTCAGGAACGTGTCATAATACTCTAATGGATGATTCAGAGATTCCTGGGCGCATTAATCAGCAGCGGCGACCCCTAGAGGACCCAACTACGTTCCCATCCAGGATGTCTCATCTCCGCCCACTCCGGCAGCTATTAACGTTGATGATCCTCTTCTGCCATCTTAGTTTGAAGAATTTTTCTGCTCATGGCTGATATCGCATTCCTGCAGGTTTCACTCTCTAATAGTTTGCTCATTAGGTTGGTGGCACAAAGTCCTCCAGTGATGCCAATATATCGTTGTCTCTCCTCAGCCCACCTGGCGCACTCAAAGAAGGTAGTAACTGCGTCATTCAAAGCACAATAGTTACAACTTGCATCTTTACATTTTAATATTTTCGCTAGGTAAGTATTGAAGGCTCCATTGCCCGTAAGGAACTGGATAAGCCAGAAGTTGATCTCCCCAAGCCCCGACAGACCCATCTTCTCACATTCGAGATGACAATATGTGTCCAACGATAAGTAGTTAGTTAATAAGTAGTAATAATAAGTAAGTTAATAATAAGTAATCTTCTCACCTCTCTTGCCATCTCACCATTAATAAAAACAAGGTCTGCTACTTAATTTTTCCCTTCCACCTTACCTCAAATTCTCTTATTTGGATGTCCAAAGGCGGAGTTCTGACAATCACGAATACTGCCTCGCTCGAAACGCTCCTGTAAGCGGAGGCGATCTGCAGCACCATCCTCCTATTATCCCCATTTAACGCCTTCTTGCATGTCCCGAAATTTAGCGCACTATGCCAGATAGGACTCACATATCGAGCAATAGAGACCACAACTGTGGCCAGTAACTTCCTTTTAGAAGCACGTGGGTCTCCTATATTCTTCATAAACCTAAAAAGCGCTGTAGCCACCTTTTCCGCTTTCTCTACCGTCTTGAGAACATGGACCGTGAATCTCATTCTTCTAGCCATATGCCCAGATATTTGAGTGCCGTAAACGGGCAAGTGGCAGACTCTCCTACTTGTATTTTATTCGGGAAAGCCTTCTCCTACAAGCCGGGACGACAACCTCTGTTTTGCCCACGGCCAGCCTCAAACCCTTGTCCTCCAGCAATGTTATCACGATCTTAACCGATTGGTTGGCCTTGGTCATAAGGCCATCTGGCAACTTGTCTATTGAAACCAAGGCCACGTCATCAACGAACCATCGTCGTCCTTGCGTTCAAGCTTCTTAAGCAAGACAAGCCTATCATTCGTGGGGGATCCATTCATGCGATTGAGCATAGTTGAGTGCTCCAAGCACCGCAAGCAGAGCGATGGCAGTGAAAGGTGGTTGACTTTCAATAGTCTGATTCTTGAGGAGACTCTTCAGATTTAAATAGCGTCTTCTGGCAAGATTAGCGACTTCTCCACCTCCTCAGCCACGTCCATCTTGCTCGTTGACACTCTTGCCTGGTATTATAAATCTCGGAAGACCCCCCATACACCTGTTTCCTGTACCGGCAACCAGGACCAGCACTTTGAACCTCAGGGCATGCCTCTAACGTAACCTCTTCAGCCAGGCCGTTCACTGGAAGGGTTCCTTCTGTCAATCTGTCAGTGAAGACCACTCTGAACTCTTCCAGAGCACGAAGGCTCAGCTTCCACTGCAGCTTCGCTAGGCTAGGTTCGGATTGATTACAGGCGAGGTCACTGAGAAGGCGATATATGAGTGGTCAGTTAAGGACTTCTCCTCTAAGACACTCCAATTGATTACTTTATTGGCTTGCCTCTCGCTAATGAAGGATGAGATCCAGCACCAAAGAGTAGTCACCTCTCCTGAAGGTGGGCATATTCTCCAGGTTTACTCATACAGTCCGCCAACACCATCGCCTTTCTGAGAGAATCTTGGTGACAATGATCACCTCTGCTTCTTTAAGGTTTGGATTTCTTAGCAGTTGGAGTTACACCTCCATCTAAGGAGATCCCAAACTTTCGTGAAGTTCTCCACTCAGTACTCAAATAATTTTCTAAGGCTCTGCCGATTTTATTGGCGTCAGCACCAAACCTCACGTTGACTTCTTTATTTATCATCTTATCCATGAACTCGATGAAGGCTGTCACGATCTTGTCCTCACCTTCATCAGATTTGACCACCATAATGTAAAGGATGCTCTCGCCAACATCTAGAAGTTTCCGTCCAGATCTCTGGCATTAGCGCTCTCATCCAAAACTACACCAACCATAGCTTGGCTACCTGAGAAAGACGCTTGACCCAGGCCATCCGAACGTCTATTTTCTTTCTTAATCTCCTTTCAGTTTTGTCTACTAGGTCATAAATTGCTGACACGCCTACGCTCTCGCCAGCAAGAAGTGATTCCTCCATCAAATGGGTATGTTCGAAGCATTTCTTTGGTCCATCTTCTTAGAGTCAGCCCAACCAGCAGGTCCTTCTTGACCCCTTCATTAAGCGCCTATGTGACCTCATCGGGCCCCGCTTGGTAGGGTCTGTGTAGCAGCCTCCAGGCTACACTTTGATCCGTCACTCTGAATCGTAATAGAACTCTTAGTGACCGTTGGCACTGTATCCTTGAATTTGATAAATCTTTCATCTCAATAGCTCTACCTGTGCCTGCTTTATATCACTTTGTATGAAGGCTACCGATCGTATCTTCCAATCTGGTGATCAAGTCTACCAGGTCGCCGCCAGATAGATCTTCTTCCTCGCGCTTTCTCTTGGTTCTTCGCTCTATAGAACTAGCTCTACCTGTTAAGGAGGTTCCCGCGAGAGGCATCTCAGCAATCAACAGATTATCTACGAGTATACTCTCCGTCCGTGAGATGACCGGAATTCTACCGATTTTCTTACTCTTTCTAAAAGGGTCATCCATGGTGGAAGACGTAATTTCCTAAGAGGAACTACAAAAAAACCTGCGAATTCAGAGAACAAACGTAATAATTTATAGTAAAACAATAAACATTTCACTCTGTATAAAGCAAAAATTTTAATTGAATACAGATTTTACTCAGGCTATCTCTGCTAAAAAATAAATATCTCTGTAATCAAATACTGATAGCAGTTAAAATCCTTACTCACCACGTAAAATATTGCACATAATACTGCTGATAACATTACCACCGATAAGAATTTTGATAATATAAATACCGGTTAATGTTTGTTCACTTAACAATAAACAGATTAATACTTATTTATAACCGGTAAGCTAAAATAATTCCTTTATCACTAACCAGTATTATTAATATGTAAGTTAAACATCCTTACAAAAGTCACATGCACACGAAAAAAAAAAAGAAAACCACAGATACGATTCTAGTTCTATCTCTTAAGCTTTTACAGACACCTAAGACGACATGAACTGGCAACTATAACTACGAGTAAAATGTACCGTAAACGGGAACGAAAAACGAGTACGCTACCAGTATCTAACAGTTTCTCACGACATTGCTAAGTACTGATTGAATTATGGGAGTTCATTATGAACCACGAATCATGTGATTATTATTATACAATTTACTTTTGTCTCGATTATGGCAACCAATCGTAAATAAACAAGTTGTGGAAAAAAGTCATACATAATCTCTCAGTTTTCTTAGAATTTTTTTAAAATGATTACGGTTTTGTTTTTTTTTTAAGAAGTATGTAATTTTATATTTTTAATTACTTAATCTAGTTTAACCATTGCGAAAAACTGTTAAATATAAGATATTAATTAAAGAATGTTATTAAACTACCTCATCATAAAAAAAAACGATGATGAGAAATTAAAATAAATCTGTAACTATTGACTTGTGAAGTTTTTTATAACATATTTAAAATCGATATAATTATATTTAGGTTATCTGTGCTCCTAAAAGCTTTTCGTTTTTATATTATTTTCATTAATGCATGATTATATTTTCGAATAAAGAAATATTAATCGCTGATATATCTACATATTTAAAGCTGCATTTGCAGGAAACTACGTATAAATTGATCTGATAATTTAAGAAGAACTTTATTAAAAAAAAATGTAAAAAGAACATTATAAGTTTCTTAGATATGTGTATAGCCTCGTATAAAATCAGTATATAAAATAAATTATTGCTATGAAAAAGATTTATAATCTTCTAAGCATTCTAGTTGGTGGAAATAAATCAAAATTAACTATTTTTATTTTGCCACCAACTATAACCTTTAACAGCACACTTATCAAAATATATTATTTAGGAATAGTACTCGATTAACTACAGTTTTGGACATCACTCTTACAGCTAAGATTCTTTAAATTATATGGTTCTGTAGAACATAATTCACTATTCTCTCTATCTAAAAATCATGATACGAGTTGTTAATCGCACCAATTTGCACTTTTTGCACATCTTTCCTTTTAGATGCTGTCATAAACTCGTACTACGTATCATTCAAAGATATCAATCTAATCTTTAAAAATTATTGCAAATGCAAGGTATTATATAAAAAATCATAAATTGCACAATGTTTAAAAAATTCCTACAGTTTTCCTTCATGTTTCAAAAACTTTCACCAACCTTTGTCATTTAATTAATTACTTTATTTATTTTAATTTTTGATTGATAAATTATATAGAAGCTTGCTTATACGTGTGTATGGAATATAGAATTTTGTAGCGTATGAAAAATGCCATGTCTAACTGAGATTCGAACTCAGGACTTCCGGATGAGAGCCCGAGACGCTAATACAACACAAATTTAAGAAGTCCAGCTTTAATTAGAGACAAACACACAAAATGTATCCGAAAAGTGATACGATTTTAAGCAGAACAATTTTCTGTTTAAAAATTTTTTGTTGAAGTAAATTAACAAAATTATTTTATTTTAAACTTAAAAAAGTGTATTTTCCATATAATCATTATTCTTGTTTTACCTGGTTTTTCTTAAAATTCAAGTTAAGATTTAATTTTTCGTTGTTTTTTTTAAGCAAGATACTTTAAGGATCACTTTTATTAAATTTCTTAAATTAAAAACCATAGAGGCACTAGATTTACTCCTCAATTTGAACCCCAAGAATTTTAATACGGTTTACTTTCACAGATGAAACAGAAAGCAAGGTTATAAGTTTCTCGAGCCGAAACTCGCTAAAGAACCGTTTTCTGACCTATATTTATACGATTTTTTTTTTTAATTTTGGCTATACAATCTTTTCCCGAGAGATTGCCGTGAAATTTTAAATCACTCTCTATGTGCTCAAATAATTTTCTTAAACGTCTTCTGAATTGTAAATGATATTTTAAACATTTAATGCGCTTCAGTATTTTGTCTTAATATTATTTAATGAGTTTATATTTTAAATAATTATTAAAACTTTTATTTATATAGAACCAATATAACATATATATTAATTTTATATATAACTCTTTTTATTTGTTACTTCATAAGTAATTATATATTTTGATATTGTTTTCATAAAAAGTTTTATCGTGGTTTCCCTTGATTCATCCAGGGGAATGCTGGTAAGTTTCTTTTTTATTTGTGGAATAGCATATTATCTACCCATTTTTACGTAACGCAATTAATTTTCACATTTAATTAAATCTACAAATTTGGAAATATTTTATTATTATTCATCGATCACAATAAAAAAAGTTCTCATTTATTTACTTATATGATTACAAGTTAAACAAAATAAATAAATAATAACATAGAAAAAAGACTAAAACATTAGTATCGTTACAAAATGCTGATCGTGGTAAAATTAAATTGATCTAGATGCGTTTTAATCATATAGTATAAAAGTATTATTCTACCAAAATAAATGAAAAATTAATTTAGCTAATGTTTATGGAAGAAGGTCTAAACAAGCCCTTTCTATTTCATTTTATTTTTACTATGATTTCAAAAACTTTTGTAATATGTTTTTTATGAAATTTTTATATATATTTTTTTTAATGAGTACTTTAGATTTAAATATTTGACTAATAATCTAAAATCTATCCTGTGAATGTATTTAAAAATCTTGTATTTAATTTGAAAATTTTATCCAATAGACCTGGTTCGAATCGTAATTTTCCCCCTTCTTTTATAGATACAACACATCTGGTATCCATCTGGATCGGTTTTGTTGTATAACAGTCAAAGAACATAAAAAAAAGTGAAACTAAAAAAGAAGTTGTCAAATTTCAATATTTTTTTTTATACACAACCTAACTCTAATTAAGAAACTATGATCTTTTTATTTAGTAATTTAATCACTGCTGCTGAGTTATTACTTAAAGAAGTGCCTAACATTTTTATAATTTACGTTCGTTATTTAATTTTTAATATTCTTATTACTCATTAAAAAAAAAAAATTAAAAATTGAATCGATTTATGGATGAATTTTATTGTATGTGAATTAAGTCCAATCTAAAGATTAAAATAAAAAAAAAAGTTGAATTTAATTTACATAGTAATGGATATCAGAAAAATCCACCTTGAAAACTGAATTTGTTAAAGTTTTGAATAAATATTACAAAAATAATTTTACAAAACGATCCTTACGAGAGGAAGTTAATACTAATCATGTATATAGTAATATAAAA
This sequence comes from Lycorma delicatula, assembly GCF_047948215.1. Taxonomy (NCBI): domain Eukaryota; kingdom Metazoa; phylum Arthropoda; class Insecta; order Hemiptera; family Fulgoridae; genus Lycorma; species Lycorma delicatula. The sequence continues at coordinate 58,003,871 of NC_134463.1, forward strand.
ACTAGCTAGCCCGTCTAGCCAGAACCTGGACCCTTGGAGCCCAGGTCGGCCCAGGCGAACCCCGTAGTTAACTCAGAGGTTCCTGAGGGCCTCAGAGCTTGCTTTGCTCGCCATTCCTGTATTGCCAGTGGGATCGGCGCCCTGGTCACCCGCAGAGTTTGCGTCGGTTGTCATTTCCATCTACCCAGAAGGTTCCAACCCCTGGACTCTCCCCGCATTGTTCGTTACCCTAATGCAAATGTTCGTTACCCTTTTAAGCAAATTATACAGTTATTTTATCGTTTTTGGATCGTTTTCATAATCTTTCTTAAATAAAAAATTACCGAATTACGTTAACCATGAAGTCTGGTTCACAAATTGCGTATAAAAGTCAACCACTAACAAGAATGTACAGTCATCGAAGTAGCTGTTTACCTATATATAGTAAACCTTTATCGAAGCTTAGGGAGCGAAATTTTTAGAACTCTCCATCATTAAATGATAGATAATTGTTATCACAATAAGTAAAACTTAGATTCTAGGAGTAAGCGAACCTATTCTTTATTTTCTGTTCTTCAACATTTCCACTCAATTAAAATTTTTATGGTTGTAATTTCTTATTGAAATCCATTTTCATTTCAGTAACCAAATCTATTTCAAAACCATCTATCATTTCTAAAATAAACTGTTTTGATCAAAACTACTAATTCAAGTAACTAATAAATGAATCCTTGTGTGTAATAAATGCAAATTTACCCTTATATATATTTTTTTTTAATTTTTCCTAATGTGTAAGTAGCAATCTGTTCAATTAGTGAACAATAAGCAAACCCCACCACGGACCAATTAGATGAGGATTATATGTATGATATAAAAATAAGATGTAGTCTTGCACAGACTCAGGCCGACTATTCCTGAGACGTGTTATTAATTGAATTCCAGCCACCAAATTACTTTGATATTCACTCTCTAGTATTCAAATCCGTATAGAAGCAGCTATTCTTTACAAGGATTTGAACCACAGAACTTTCGACTTCGAAAATCAGCTGTTAAAACTGTTTTGTGACGACGAGTTAACCACTAGACCAGTTCGGTGTGCTTACAGTAATGCCACAAATACATATGAGTAGTCGATTCTTATTGGTTTAACAATGATTTTGAAAGATTGCTACAGATGTCAAAAATTCTTTCAAATAATCTATTACAGTTTATTATCAATTTATTTACACTTGAAAAATTATGTTTAAAATAAGTAAATTATAAATCAGAAATACAATTCTGATTTTATTTGAACTTTATAATAGCTAATACAAAATTAGTTAATAATCATGGCAGTGAGATAACAATTACAAAATTAATGATTAACTTTATTTATATAAGAATTATTTACTCCGAATGTTTACAAAAGGAAACTCATACTTCTATATTGCAACCTTGCCCTCTGTTCACAACGAACTCACCGAGTAGTCTCCCGTACTTAATCGCAGACAAGAACAATATCCCAAAACGGAATTTTCCAGAGACTCTTTTCCTCGACATTTACCGCATAGTCACTTCCAATGATCTCGCATACTGTACTCATTTATCGTAAACTGGATACCAGCTGGACCGAACTGGTCTTCTTTATTATATATATATATCAAACCTAGGCTTAAGCTGTTGTAATAGCAGATGACCCACCCTTTTGTTCGTTGAAGTGTAATGGGGTCCAAACCTTCTACACTATTCTAAATATTTTTCTAGAAAGAATTTCTTTGTTTTCCTCTGAATTTTTATTTTTCAATCTGTTATTCGATTTACGTTCATACATTTCTCTTTTTTTCTTACTCTGTCACTGTCCATTACTACAAGACCTGTTACAATATCAAAACCTCAACGTCGAATTCTATCGGACAAATCTACATTTTAAGGATAAAATAAATCGTAAATTAATATTTTTTATCTAAAAATATCAGACCTAGCAACCGACCTTTTATCAAGATTAAAAAATCGTTGAAAAGATGTCATGTCTAAAGTACGAAAGTAAAGTATGCGTTGAGTTATATGAATTAATTAATCTTTAATGTCTGTTTGAATGCTGACATTTGTTAGAGATCTTCTCAAACTATTATATTCTGTAATATTTAATTTTACATTATCATATTTTCTCGTATTTTATTTATGCAATTTTAATTACCGACTAATAAAGTAAAAAAGAACGACTTTTAAAATCTTTGAAATTCTAATCAACCAGTGGAATTTCGAGGAATACGAGGTTTTAATATAATTAGTCATTTTTCGTCGGAAACGATACAATATCATTTTAATACATCTAATTATAAATTACGTATTTATGATTTTTTTTACAAATAAAATTTTATTTAATTTATTGTTTTATTTTGATTTCAGGTAATTTGAAACACGACATTTTTTTCTTAAAAAATTACATAAGTGGTTTTACCTGTACGGAATGAATACATGATATAGGTATGTATAGAAAGATGAATTAGCTTAAAGATACATGAAGTACTTTTAGTTATATTATAGCTAAGTGACCAGACCGTTGGTTTTTACTGTTGTAATGTTTTAAGAGTTATGAGGTTAGTTACAAACATCAAAGAAGCCGCTAATCTGCGGCCAGTTGCGAGTATTAGACCAGTTACCTACGAGTTACAGTACCCAATACTGTAGCAGTATCTTTTCATACTTCGTTCAACCGTGCAACTGTGTTTTTATCACACGCGAACATTCCTCTCTTGTAAACTTTGTGACCCGATTGTTTTTAATTTTTATTTTTTAAACCACCCGGAGAACACATTCAAGCATTTAATCATTGTTCATTTAACATTTTCGTGACATATCTCACGATTTTTTTTTTTCAATTATTATGTCACACAGATATATCATTCTTTTACAATATAATCAATTGTAATTTTCATTATATAAATATAATTTGTGTTAGTATTTAATCACCAGTAAATGGGGATATAACTTGAGTAATAACAAATATTAAATTATTATATTTAAGGACATAAAATAATATATTTTTTCCGCAGTTTTGTAGACATCTTTGGTGAAATGAGAGAATATTTATTTTTTATCTGGAGGATTCCTGAATCGAATCCTTCTTGTGTTGTGAAGTTTATTCAATAAACATTTACGTATTTAATTTCCTTCTAGTAATTAGGAAGAAATCCTGCAATAACAATTCCATCAAATCCTTTTCAACAAAGCTTTGAAATATTTGAAAAGAATTGACGTAAAAAGAAACAAAATAAAATCATTTTTTACTTCCTTGTACGAAGTAAAGGATGTATTGTGATCGCGAAAGATTTCGATTTTCAGATTTCAACGGAAATATCCATTTTGACCATCCCTGAATTCATTTTGACTAGTTTTGGCGTGACGTCTGTACGCACGTACGTACGTGCGTATGTGTCTCACATAACTCAAAAACGATTAGCTGTAGGATGTTGAAAGTTTGAAGTTAGGACTGTCCTAACATCTAGTTGTACACTTCCCCTTTTGATTGCAATCGACTTGACCAAAAGTGTCAAAAAAGCCCAAAATAAAAAATAAAAAAAATTGATTTTGGACTTTTTCTTAACTGTAGCCGTCATTGAGAGCTTTTCAACGAAATCTCGTAAGTGGTACTTATTTTCATTGGTTCCAGAGTTATAGCCAAATAAAATTTTAATTAATGAAATATTTGGATCTTACAAGGGGATGGCACATCGGTTCGAATTCGACTTCATTTCCGAATTTTTTTTAATTTAAATATATTGATCTATTAGCAACTGTTAACCTCTGATTGTAAAAAAAAATTACAATAAATAATAATTCAATAATAGCAATAAAATATATATATATGAAAAAATTAGAAGTTATTAGTGAAATAAAATTTTATGTGCTTTTAAAAATGTGTATATGTAATTTAATATGCGTACAAAGAAGTCATGTGGTGTCCACATCAGATTTGGTGATTCATCTGATTGTTTAATATTAATTGAAAATTATAATTTAGATTCGTATTATTTTTATTTATGCATTTGTTTCAGTTTACTTGATAATAAATATCCTATAAAATTTAGTAACCTTCTTCTGTTTCGTTTTTGTTTTCATTTTGTTGGTGGTTACATCATATAATTTAAAAAACATAATATTAGATACATATAAGACTTACATTCATGTAAACAGTAATAAAGGGTGTTTTACTCTAACCTAATATTTCAGGTAAGATTGTTGAATTAATAACTATATAAATATTTGATGTTAATAAAAACTAATATTTTAGCAATTGTGGTAACAGTCCACTTATATTAAATAATTGGAGAATCATATCTCACTTTCAAATGAAATAAGTGAAGTGTAGCAAAAATGTGTGTATGCAATTTAATAGGCGTCGAGGAAGTCATGTGATGTTCACATCAGATACTTTATTCAAAAAATAATATTGTGGTTTTAATTTGTTATAATTAAGCCATACAGTAGATTGTTTCCCTATCTTTCCGCTCGGTCACGCTATTAGTAAAGATAGCTACTCGTGCCTTCTGTGTTTTGTAGTTTGCTAAACGTAAATCAGTGATTGCAATTCTACTTACATTCTATAGAAAGATTAATTGTGGTCCTCCGAATGACAATAAAATTCGTCTATGGTATTATCGATTGAAACAACCGTTTATCTATAAAGTAACGAGTACGGCACGATCGAAGTTGTCTAAGGAAAATTTTGAACATATCAATGGGAGTTTTTCATGCGTAAAAATGTGTTAGATAAGCCAGCCACGAGCTAGCAATGCTGGTGATGACAGTGAGGAATGTGTTAAGGAAACGTTTACATACGCATCCAACCTTATATATTTATGTAATCTACAAAAAGAAGAGGAGGATGACCTACCAAATTTATGTAATTTACATAAAGCTGTTACAGGGTTTGAAGCCTACTCTGTGCGTGCCGACTTCGCAATCTAATATTATAACATGCAAATGACGACTTTCTTAAATTGTACTGTGTATAGTAGTGCGTATCCGTATTTCATTTATGTGTTAAAGTTAACATACGTAATATTAGTATCTTGGTGGATCAGAAAATACTCATGAAATCGTTTTTCCCCGACCACTGGATCGATCGGCATGGACCCGATGGCAGAGCTTGTTTGTGATGGCCTCCAAGGACCATATTTGGTTTTTTTTTCTTTTGGCGTTTTATAAAGAATCTTGTGTATGTGCTTTCGCTACCCGTTGATCAACTCGATTTATAATAAAAGCTATTATTTTTTGTTTTCATTTAAGAGAGATTCATTTATTATTAAATAGATGCTATTTATATAGGTGCTTATGAGAATAAAAGAAAAATTTTAACTTACATACTTGAACAACATTGTTCGTTCCGGTTTTGTTATGTTGTTATTTAACATTTAGATACGAATGCATTGTCCATTACGTACCATAACCAAACGACTGTAGTTGATTTAATATGAAAATAAAATTCATTCACAATAGTCACATAGACATTTTCACGAATAATAAATAATCATATCGTGCCAGATATAATCGAAAAAGTGAAGTGTGAAGTGTTACTCCGTTGCTTTCTTCAGTAAAATTCAGTTGATGTTCACCTCTAGAAGTGATACCTGTTCATTAATGAGTATAGCACTATAATAATATCATCGCTTTCAAAGTAAGAAAAAAAATTAAATAATAATAAATTTCCTTTTTAATTCCCATTAAAAAGAAATCAGGAGGGGCTGTGTCAGTGCGCACGGCCGTTAGTTTAACGTAAAACGTAACAGACCTTGGATGAAATTTCTCCGAGCTACAGACCCACCATCTTATCTGTAGAGTTACAGGAGAGTCACATCGTATATTTTGAACAAAATTGAAAGTCTCCAATGGAAAATTTTAGTTCCTTCATTTGGCCAACTCTACAGATGGATTGGTCGGTTTGTATGTCAGCGAGTCACTTTTAGTATATTGGATTGAAATAAAAACGAGACATTGACTGCGTACTAAATTTAATTTTAACATAAAACAGACACTAAATGATATATGATATTTATTTCGAGTAATATTCGACGACATTTTTGTTCAACATTGGTAAGTGATATAAGAAGTAAGAGACAGAAGACAAAATAAGCAGCGGTAGAAATGCTCGCGCCGTCGGTGTCGTTCAGCCTACGTTCGTCAGCGCGCCGTGCCAGCTTTGCGACGCTCCAGAAAGGATTGCTCGCTCGGCACCGGAGTTTAGGGTACCTGTGCGTGGCTAATAACCTTCCCTTTCAAATAATGTGGGTAATTTATATTTCCAATTGGATTTTTCCGCGGTCTGAGGCTGACATATTGAATTTTTATACTATTTTACATGTTTATTTTTTTACATAAAAATATTGTCAAAAATACACTTATTATTAATTAAATCGATCTATCTCGACAAACTTAAAACACAAACCACTGCGCTATCACGTTTAAATCATGAGCTACATTGAATGGAAATGAGTGAGAGCATCAGTTTTGGCCGATCTGCGTTGTGCCCCCCCTCTCCACCAACTCCCCTGTGATGCAAACTCAAAGTCGTATCGGCAAGCTGACCATGTAAGTTATAAAACGACATCGCATTTACGTCTCTGAGACTAATATGTGAGTTATTAACGAAGGAGGATATAGACCTTTTCGTTAGACTACAAATTACTGTTCTGATACCCGTATGTTTCGGTGTGATTTTAAAGACGTTTGATGTCAAAAGTATAGATACGAAATAGAAAGTATGTTATATAATAAACAAAACCCATGCGTGTGCAAAAGTACTGTCCAAACTATGTAGTTGCCAAAAGTATATTTTTTTCATGAATTAATTATCAATTCATTAAACTGTATATAATTTTTATTACTTACAGTTTAATAATTATTATATCATAAAGTTTAATATTGTGAATAAGTACAATTTAATATTGTAAATATCAAGATGTAAATTTGTACCTCATATAATTTAATCTGTCACAGATAAAAGAAAATCTTGGGTAGTTAAAAAAAAAGGAAAAAAAATAGTTTTCACTATGCGATTAATCGTAAATTTATTATTGAGTAATGTAGTTATGGTTTTTGGTTTTTTTTTAACGTTTTACGATAAAAACTGTAATTTTTAATAAAAACTGTACGAGTAAGTGATTAACACTACTAACATATATAGATCGGACAATAATATTTTTATTCATTTTTTTTATAATTAAAGAATATTATTATGCTTCATTACGATTTATCGTAACGGTAATAGAAAAAAAGTTCTTAAGTGAAATATCAAGTAATTGAATCAAGACCTTGCGAATAATATAAAACTAGTTTTTAACTACCACACTATTTAGTTTTGTGGATAATATAATTAAAAGGCTTATTTAAGTAATTACCATGTTAAGTACAAAGTAACTTATTTATACATACAGTAAAGTCTGTATATCAAATCGGCCAATTTTGCGTGACGATTGTAAGTTTTTTTTCATAAACTTAAATCGTACAGTACTGTTTTACTAGTTGGTTTATTTAATTTATATCCAACTACTGTAGTTATTTAAACATTTTATAGAAGTAACTATATTTGATATGCAATAATTACAAATATATTTTATTATTGGCAGTTGGTATTATTGAATACAATCAAGTTTTACTGTTAAATAAAGATAAATATACAGGTATATTAGGAGTGAGTGAAAGAAAGAGATGTTATATTAGGGGAGTGGTAAATATGTAGTGGCACTAATCAGCTGCGTTCACCACACATGCGTGTCTAAATACATTAACTAGCAACATACCAGAATTAATTAATGTTCATAAGAGTTATTATTATTATTACAGTTACCGCTAATAGTATTACTTTGATTATTGTCTTAATAATCTGACCAGAACTTACTCTTCTCTAGATATATTATTAAATGTAATTTCAACTTAACGCAGAAGCAATTTATAATAATATGAAAAAAAATCGTGTTTCGTTTTTTAATATTGTAATTATTTTATGAAATAATTTTCTTATCGTCTTTATGTCTTAATAATAAAGTATTTGTCGTATCTTTTTCTATTTTTAAGATAATTCAATTCTGGAATTTCAGACAAATAATTCTTCAACTTTAATCTAAATTACTGATAAGGTTTTTTCTTTTCTTATAGATATTTATAAGATTTAAAATAGATTCTCTAAAAAAAGGATGTAAAATTAATTAATAAATATATACGTATATGAACTGTAGAAAACTCCAAAATTGAAGTCGATAATCTGTAACGTACTATAACAATTTATGTATTGAATAAATATATAATATATCGGGTTGGCTAAATGTCAGTTAGTATATTAGTTAATATGAGAAAAGCTAAACAAAATTCTTTTTTAGTGTTGCATGTTTAACAAACATTAGAAGGAATATCAAATATTTCCTTCAGCTTTTGTATATTCGTTATAGCATTTAACCATTGAATAACGTTTTTTTGCCCATATTTTTAAAACTCAACCGAATTTTCAATGGACAGCTATTCAGATAGCTCGGATTTTTAGAAAATATCATTATTTTAAAGATTCCTCATAAAGAAGAAATCGTAAGACGGCAAATCACGTGGATACTGTGTACCATTCAAATGTTCGTCTGTGTCCTATCCACTCCTGAAAAGTCGAACATTCTCTTAACTGAATGTCCCATTTTACTGCCAAATATAAGGACGACTAATGTTAAATACAGGTTGACAAAATAGCTGGGAGAAACGAAATTGCCGATTTCCGTGGCGGAGTGGTAGCGCCTTTCATCCGAAGATCCCGGATTCAAATCCAGGTCAAGAATAGAATTTTTCATACGCTAAAAAATCTCCATTTCATATTCCCATGCACAAACTTCAGTCTTATACGATGAATTAATTATAGAAAAAATTCTAAAGACATGAAGAATGGCTTTTTTACATTTCATAAAAGCAATTAAATCCCAACACAGCTTTCTTGTGTTCCAGTATAATATGTACTCCAAGTTTAGCAGTTCTTTCTCCATAATTACGCAAGGATTTTAATTAGAAAAATAAACACAATTATACTTTGTACTAGGCCGTTAAATTTGAAGCATGCTTCGTCAAAAATATGAATGAGCTAAAAAAAATAACGTCCTGCTTCACAAAGATTTGAGGCCCCCAACACAAAATTATTCCAAAGAATCTAGTTCAAACAAATCAGATTATACCGATTTTCAGTCAGTTACAATACCGCCATATATATATTTATATGAGCGCACACGCGTATCTTTGGGATTTTTTTTCCCAATTAATTTTCATTTAGATCAGTCTAGTTTTCAAATACACCTTCTGCTTAACCATTACTTAAACTGAATAAAAGTAAAACAGTATAAAATCAAAAATATATGTTCAATGGACATCTTTTTCTTCAGATAAATATCTAGAATAGTTTTTTCGAAGTTTGGCATGATGTTTTGTAAACATCCTTTTCATATTTGGTTTTTAAAATTTTTTAGTACTTTCTTATAATTATAACATAATATTTTGTTTAGACTGATTTTTTTATAACGAACGAATATTTCGTTATTGAATTCAATATGTATGTATGTGGAACACTTTTTGTCTCGGATATTGATTTTGATTTCGGATTTGGATTAAGAAGCATCGTTAAACGATTACAAAAATACTCGAATGGTCGTTATTGGCTGTCGGGTTCACCTCGAAATGGCCGAAAAAATTAAAATTTTGTAATAATTATTACGCAATAATGATGTTGGTTATCAAGTTGATTCAAACGAACTAATGTAAAGTTTATTAAAATTCATAAAGTATATAAATACCAATTTTGTAAATCAAATGTAAGACCCAAAATTGTAGAAAAACTAACTTTTTAATAATTTAATAAATCTGATATGGACAAGACATGGCTTCCTTGTTCGCCTATTAAATTACATATAGACATTTTTAAAAGTACATAAAATTTTATTACGTTAATAACTTTTGATATTTTTTCATATTTTTTTTTTTTTAGTATTTTTATTATTGAATTATTATTTATGTAATTATTATTTATTAATAATTGAATTATTATTTATTTTAACGTTTTTTACAATCAGAGGTTAATAATCATTAATAAATCAATATAATTATATTACAAAAAAAAAGTTAGGAAAAGAAAAAAGAAATGAAGTCTGATTCGAATCGATGTGTCTTTCCCCTTGTAAGATCCAAATATTTCATTAATAAAGTTTTATTTGGCTGTAACTCTGGAACCAATGAAAATAAGTAGCACTTATGATGTATCGTTGAAAAGCTCTCAATGAGGGCTTATTACTGCAGTTAAGAAAAAGTCCAAAATCCAATTTCTTTTTTGGATTTTGGGCTATCTCAGGCATTTTTGGTCAAGTCGATTGCAATAAATAGGGGAGTGCACAACTAGATGTTACAATAAATAGGGGAGTGCACAACTACATGTTACAACAGTCCTAAATCCAAAATTTCAACATCCTCCGGCTAATGGTTGTTGAATTAATCGAGATACATGCGTACGTACATACGTTATGCCGAAACTAGTCAAAATGGATTCATGTGGATTGCATATGATATGCGGCGTTGCGTCGTAAATTTAAATTCCCCAGAAATATACGTCAAATCTTGGGCAATGATAATATAGTTTTAAACCGGATGTTTATATTCTTGTGTCGTGTTGCTCTGATACATTAAATTTGATTACTTTGAGTATAGTTTTTTGTGTTTGAAAAGATTTTAGTGTCTGCTTTCAATTTAATTTTTATGTTTTGTGTTGATTTTTTATTCTGTTATCCGAAAAAGAGCCTTTACAGCACTCTCGGATTTTATTAAATTGTATGTTTATGTAAATTTTATATTATTTTTTGTGTTCATTATTATGTTTCTTTTAAATAATATTATCGTATTTTTAAGATTCCGACTGTGATATTAGTTGTAAGTTTTTGGTGATATTAGATTTTAAATTTTTATTTATTTTTAATATTTTAGTTTTTAAGTTAGTTCTTAGTCATTTTGTTATTCGTGAAGGGGCCCTTACACTCCTCTCGGACTTCGTTAAATATTATTTATTTTTAGTTAAATTTTATGTATATATATATATATATATATATATATATATATATTTTAAAATTATATTTATAATCATTTTAATTCTATGTTTACAGCTGTGACATTAATTTTAAATGTATTTGAAGAAAATTTTTATCTGTGATATTAGTAGTAAGTTTTTTTTGTTTAAATTTTTCGATTGTTTGTAGTTAATAGTTATTTTTTTTTTATAAAACCTTGTTATTTCGGTCGATGATAACGCGAAAGCGTTTGTCGCTCTCCCAAAAAAAAAAAAAAAAAAAAAAATGGATTCAGTGTTGGTCAAAACGAATATTTCCGTTGAAATCTTAAAACCGAAATTTTTCGCGATCACAACACTTCCTTTACTTCGTACAAGAAGTAAAATATAAAATTGCCATTAAGCCGCCAAAATACAATAAGATATATCAAGTTACCGTATGTAGAAGTTAGCGATAATAACTTTGTTAGAAATAAATTAATAATTAGAAGAACAGTAATAATAATAATAATAATAATGTTCCTTCGAGAAAGTTCCTTCTATACTTTTCATTGATAACTGATTTAATATGAAACAACAAATCAGCATTTAAGTATTTTTATAAATTGAAAGAAATATTGTAAATCTTTTAAAAAGTATTTATAATTGTTATAATGCTGTTTAATTGCATAGCTACGTTGCATTAAAATTTAAAAAAAAAATGTTATTCTGTTTAAAAAAAAATGTAGATGGTAAAAATATTATAAAATTTTTAGATCTATTATTTTTTTAAACTGACAATAATAGATAAATATTGTCTAGTAATAGGCATCGATAGAAGCAACTTCTCAACTGAATCGATCTATCAACAGATCACTTAGTACTAACTGATTGAAGCAGCACAAACACTTGTTTAGTTTAAATAATAGAATAAATAGCTCAGTTTTGTTATATATTTCTTTCCCGCTTACCGCATCCTGTGTCCTCAATTCATTTCACCGCAAAAAAAAAAAGACTTAAAAGAAAGTGAGAAGGATAAAAAGTACCAAAGCATATGTAATATACGTAACATTTGCATGTGTGTGTAGTAAAGATGATAGGTAAACCAAACAGTGGTAGAAAACTATTTTTATTTAAATAAACCTTAAGTGTTTATATGATAAGTAAATGCTTCACGGTTCAATAGTATACAAAAAAAGAAGAGTATTAAACAGTAAAATTCAATGTCTTATCAGATGTAAAGATACATATAGTATTTATTTGTTTTTAAAATTGATCTCCTTTTTTAGAATGTATATATATGAAACACATATGGACAAATGAATCATGTAAAATGGTTAACATAACACGTTTGTTTGAATGATCAAGTGTATGAACGTTTATCTAATTATTTAATTTGACCTAGAAAAAGAAAAATTATATATTTCTTCTCAAGGTAATTTTGTAGATTAGAGATCTTTTCAAACCAAATAAATTGTACTTCCTAGAACGCTTTACTTCAAAAATTTTCCTGTGATAATTTAAATTTTTATCCTATTTTTACTTCCTTTTCCGAAGTAAAGGAAGTGTGATTACGAAAAATTTAGGTTTTCATATGTCAACGGAAATATCCATTTTGACCACCCCTGAATTCATTTTGACTAGTTTCGGTGTGATGTCTATACCTACGTTGTATCTTGCATAATTCAAAACGATTAGCCGTAGGATGTTGACATTTTGGATTTAGGAATTTTTTAACATCTAGTTGTGAACCTTCCCTTTTGATTGCAATCTGGACCAAAAGTGTCCACAAATAGCCCAAAATCCAATTTATTCTCTTAACGGCATTAATAAGCCCTCATTGAGAGATTTTCAACAATATATCATAAGTGGTACTTATTTTTATTGGTTCCAGAGTTGTAACCAAATAAAATTTTAATTAATGAAATATTTGGATCTTATAAGGAAAAGGCAGATCGATTCGAATCCGACTTCATTTTTTTCTTTTTTTTTTTTTAATTTTATTTTCTTCAATTTAAATATATTGATTTATTAAAAATTATTAACGCACATTCGTACGTACGTGCGTACAGAGGTCACGCCGAAACTAGTCAAAATGGATTCAGGGATGGTCAAAATGCATATTTCCGTTGAAATGTCTAAACTGAATTTTTTCGCAATCACAATACTTCCTTTATTTTGTACAAGGAAGTAAAAAAGTGGCGATGAAATTGCTTCAGAAAAGTAGGTATCAATTGCAATGAAAGTGCCCGTTTTATTCTTTTTTTTTTAACTACAAACCCATCTTGGGTTCTGCCATTCTCAAAACGTCTAGTCCGAAATCAGAAACAGACCTTATAGGAAATTTTCCGAAAGCTCTTGAATTGAATTCGATGAGAGGAAATAATTTTTTTCATAGAATAGTGATAGTAGTGCGACATAAACAATAGATCTGAAAAGTTTCCGAACTAAATTTCTGTAGTCGATACATGTAGCGCCATCTCTCAGACAACCAAGGAAATACGTAGTACAATGTCTGAGTGTGTGTTCAAAATTTCATCACTTTTTGTCACTCCAGTCTCCATTTATATTCGTCCGCGTAAGTTGTGTTCATGTTACCTTGTGCTAGCTCAAGACATGGAACAAAGAAGAGCGATAAAAGTTTATGTTCAACTTCAAGTATCTTTCGTTGAAACTTATTCTATGATACAGCAAGCATTCGGTGATGAAGCCGCATCTCATAACAACATTCACGTGGTGGAAGCGGTTTAAAGCCATCAACAGTTGTTCACGACTAGAATGTTGCGGAAATGCACGCGCTCCTGCTCAAAAAATCTCATCTTACCCTTCGGGCCATAGCAGAAGAGCTAAATATCGATAAAGACGTGGTATGTACAATTCTAACAGAAAAAATGAACCGCCGAAAGGTGTGCTCTCGTTTCGTTCCGCACTTAGGTTCATCACCACTACATTCTAAGACAAAATTGGCTAATATTAAAGGGTGCAGAAGTGGAGAATCTTGTCTTATAAAAGTGAAAACGCGTCTGTCAGCTGGAAGAGTCCTCACAACCGTCTTTTGGGACTGGAAATGCGCATTGTAAAACCATTTTCTCCACAAGCGTCGCACTGTAAATACTGGGTACTATCTGGGTATAAGAGAAAGCCGCCTAAAGGAAGAATCGTTCCCTACAGATTATCGGATTTTCTTTCACGACAATTCCAGACTTTATACAATCATTAGCACTTGGAGTAAATTGGACAAAATTTATTAGAAAACTTAAAACATCTCCCGTACAGTCCAGATTTATTTCTAGCGACTTATTTTTGTTAGAGCTATTAAAGGAGGCAAAGGAAGGACATTAATTTCAGAGCGACAACGATGCAATATAGATCGCGCGCAATTAGCTGACATGTTATAAAACTGTTTATGAAGAAGGAATATCTACATGTGCTCCCATACATTCAGAAAATTTATAGAACTTGAGGAACATTATATAGAAAAGCATACGTAAATATATTTTGCAGTTTTATTCTGTACTAATAAATGTTAAAAACAATAGTCCAGCTTGTATTTGACTGACCTAGGGTGGAAAAATTTAATTTCTTCAAAATATATTTTTACAGATTCTAGTTGTCTATAGATTTTACCAATTTATATGCTATCTTTGATTTACTATTGATGTTTTCAATTAAAGTGTTTCAAAGAAACTTCTGCTTATTGTTTCCACTTGTTTATTGTGATGAAATTTACTTATGGTTCTACCTACGAAATCGATTGAAGATATAATTTGAGATGCAAAAAAGAGAATTTTTTTTTTAATTTTAAAGCTGAATGTTTATAATATTATTTTCTCTTCAAAAATTTATTTTTTTGAGGTCCTAGTTTTATCACATTATACGAGTAAAAAAAAGTGATTATATTATCATAGCATTGAACATTAATTAAAATCTAGACATTTTGGATTAGTTTACCGACTGTAGAAACTATTTTTTTTAAAAATGAAAAGTAATTATAAAATGAAATAAATTCGGGATTGATATATTTATAAATGCAATATTTCATTATTATTTATTATTATATCTCATACAAGTTATTTATTCTATAAATAAAATATGAAATGTTAGTAATTCACAATTTTTTTTTCTCTTGGAATAAATTTGTTTATTTTTTATTCTTTTTGTAACCGGTACGGTAACTGGATAGGTTATAGCATATAGAGTATGCACTTAATATTATTTTGTATTTACATAACTTAACGAGGTGTACTAGATGTATTCATATAAAAAGGAAAACGTAACTGAAGTAATAAGCTCATATAGAAACCGTACTGACATTTATGTTATTTTATTTGTATGTGAGAGTATGTATGTATTTATTTATATACATAAGCACATGTGTGTGTATGTGTGGGTTTTGCTGTAGGGCCTAAGTTGTGATTATTTCAAACAGCAGTAACTTTGAATGATGGTCTCTAAAAGATGGATGAGTTAAATGAGAAAGAGGGAGTGATCTCTTTCTCCCTTCTCACTCTTTCTCTTAAATAATGTTCTGTTTTGTGTTGTGTGATGATTAACGTATACTGGTCAGGTTTAACAACATACATATAACATAGGTTTGTTCCCTAAGGCTATCGTCTTTTAAAAGAACAGTGCAAACGTTGAGGAATTTTGACTGGAAGTAAAACAGACTTCGTTAAGAAGAGTAAAGAACAGTGGTACAAACACAACGTCTAATAATTAATCCTAAACCATAATTCATCCCTCTTATTCAGCTAGGATCCTTCTCAAATCAACATCTACCAACAAGGGTTGTTGCCGATATATATATATATATATATATATATATATTTAAAGGCACTATGATATACCGACCATAACCGACACACATCACCCTTAGATGATGACGAAGGGTGTTGAATTGTGGGAACAGGAAACAGGTCATCCTGTCGACAAGCCACACGTGTATATGTGCGTCTGTATATGGTATTCTTATTTATATATATATATATATGCCTGTTTATATATTATATTGGTTGTATATGTGTGACTGACATTTCAGATTTATCCTGTAATCCAAGATGTTTAAAACGCCCTTTCTGCCGATGCTGCTATGCCGCCGTACAGTTAAATATTGGGTCTAAAATTGATGATGCTTTTGGCGCCCCTTTATAGTCAAACATTAAAAAGACATGTTTATAATTTTATTATTTATATTTTTAAATAATTAGGTATGACGACATATATTTAATTTAAAAATTAAAATATATTTATGCTAAGTTTATGAAGCTATTAAAAATTATTTTTATTACTATTTTTTCTAAATAGTCGATATTTTTAGTTTTTTCAACAGTATTTATTTAAAAAGGTATAATTTTAGATAAACATTTCCTTTATAGTATAAATATCATTAAATAATACTTGTAAACACGGAATTTATATTCTTTTTTATACATAGTTTAAACGATATAATACTGATTCCCTGAAATAGCTACTACAGACTAGATACTGTAAATAAACATTTTTCAGTTTTAAATTTACATTAGTGATATTAAATTTTTTCTTTGAAATTCATCATTAAAAATCAAAATTTATATTTTTATATAAAGTTAGAATGGTATATATATATATATATATATATATATATATAGAGAGAGAGAGAGAGAGAGAGAGATATTTTTCAGTCAGTTATTATGATATACTTAGCCAGGGACTGGTTTATAAAACAATTTTAGAGCTTGATAATGAAAGTTAAAAAACTAATAATTGTGGTTATTTTCGGAAAGATTTTTACAGATCATCTCAGGGGTTTTTCCAGAGGAGGATGATTATAGAAAAATAATATAAAAATCTGATATGGACATCACATGACCTCCTTGTACGCTTATTAAATTACATTATTTCTTATATACTTATATTTTTTATTACATTTTTTTTATTACTGAATTATTATTTATTGTAATTTTTTTTTACAATCGCAGGTTAATAATAATTATTAAATCAATATATTTAAATTAAAAACAAAAGGAAATGTGAAGTTGGATTTTCGCCAATGTGACTTCCTCTTATAGGATCCAAATATTTCATTAATTAAACTTGAGCTATAATTCTGGAACCAATGAAAACAAGTACCACTTATGATATATCGTTGAAAAGCTCTCAATGAGGGCTGCAGTTAAGAAAAATTCCAACATCCAATTTGTTTTGATTTTGGGTTTTTTTCGACACTTTTGGTCCAGTCGATTGCAATCAAAATGGGAGGTGCACAACTAGATGTTACAACAGTCCTAAATTCAGAATTTCAACATTCTGCGGCTAATCGTTTTTGAGTTATGGGAGAGACATATGTACGTACGTACGTACAGACGTCACGCCGAAACTAGTAAATTGGATTCAGGGATGGTCAAAGTGGATATTTCCGTTGAAATCTGAAAACCGAAATTTTTCGCGATTACATTACTTCCTTCTACTATCGTACGAAGTACAAGGAAGTAAAAATTGTTAATAATTTATTTATTAAAAATTCACTTGAATAGGTACAATATCATGCAATAAAATAATAAACATTTAATAAAAAGTATAGATATAGCTACGATAAATCATTTCCAATAATACACATCAAGCCTGCTCTCAAATGTTACTTAATTATAATATTTTAATTATTATAATGTCACTTGAGCCGAGGTCAAGAATAATGATAAACATACAATATAACTTATTACATACAACAAACATATATTATAAAAATAAACGATACAGTAAAATATCTTTTTATAAAAACCATTGCTTAGAGGAATAAAAACAAAAATACCCAATTAAATTAATTAATATATACTGGAAAATTATAATCATCACTTACAGAAAAATCCTTCAAATATCTCTTTAAGAAGTGAATAGAAAAAAAATTACCCAAATCAATATAAGGATTAACAATAACCAGCTAGCTGCATTACAATAAACCTCTCCTAAAGAGAACTCTATTAGCAGAAGAGTATTTTATACAAATATTACTCATCAAAGAATGCCTAGTTATACAGAAGTGTTTATAAAAGAATGTAAATAAATGTTGATTTTTATAAACAATTACTAATAAATTTTTAAGATTACCAACTTAAAGATTATCAAAGCAAATGACAAAAAAAAAGGTTTAAGCAGATAATTTTTAATAATGAATATTGTATCCGAAACTAGAGCCAAAAATTGAGATTTTTGGGTACATTTTCAATTTTTTTGTTCTAGTGGGCGCAATTTTTAACCCATTTTGATGAAACTTGGTAGGATGATGTAAACCTAGTAGAACAAGAACCTTATTGATTTTCAAGCCAATCGTGGTTGATAGCAAACAACTGAGTTTTTGGGTACGATTTCAAGGTTTTCTTATTGTAATATGTTAGAAAGCCAAAATTAGATTTTTTTGAGCACCAATAGGTGCGTGCTGGTTTTCCAGTGGTATCAAAACATCTAAGTATATTAGCCCAGATCAGATTTTTGGGAGCACCTCCAGGTGCGAGCTAGTTTCGTTACAGCACTTTAGTTTCGCGGTAATCCAAAGTGTGATCTGGTATGAAGAAAAGGGGTTGGTGTTCAAAAAATCAGTTTTTTATTGTTTTGGGTCACTTTGAACCTGTTATTTTTAGTGAGTACGGCTCCAAACTACACAAATTATGTATAACAGTATCAAAGTGGGTTGTCGGCAAGTATTAGCGTTAAGCAATTGATGCGTCACAACTCAACAACTATGTGATAAAGAGGAAGGAAAAAACCCAAATATTCAAATATAATGTATTTATTGGAACAATACACAGTATTTCATAGTATTATAAAATAACAGATGACTAACTTCATGAATAAAAAAAAAAAAAAAATAGCTAAAACCCCGAAAACAATATTATTTTTAACAATTATTACAGTAGTGCAAAATTCTTATCTTTCTTAAAGAAAACCAGAAATCCGCTCTTCTACTGAGATAGAGTTTCTACTTTTATTCCTACTTCATTTGATCTGCTTTTTACCATTTCATGAATTTGGATTTATCCCAAATCCAATTCTTCCTCTCTCCCCTACCACCAACCACCGATCATTTAAATTGTCACTTATAAAAAGATATAATTATATATTTAATTCTATTGCCTAATTACTTAACATTCAGTAACAGTTTCATAATCATTGTCACTTACATGATTCCACCAAAATTTAACTGTTTGGCTTTTTACTGCTCTTCATTTTAATTTTTTCTTTGATTGTGTAACTCTTCATTCTGTCCTCCAGCGTCCTTTCTTCAGTTTTCCTTAGACGTAATTTGTTGGGTTTGATTTTTTTCACATATGATGGATGGCCTTATTCGCCAGTTCTTAGAACCATAAACAATTGTGTAAGTCCATTATAAATTTGAATACTCTGATTTTTACTGTTTATTTTTCCATAAATATTATGTATTTTATAATTTAACAAACTCTGATTCCTCTAATTATTTATATGTTTATCCATCTTAATATGAATTTTTGTTCAAATATATAAACATAATTTATCATTGACATAGTTTATATATAATAAATTATTATATAATATAATATAACAAGTTCCTTTTTTCATTACCTTTTCTGCTAATACTTCCTGTAATAAATTCTAAAAATCTAATCATAAAAAAGGTTATTAAATGTGAACGAACTTTATCCAATATTTCATTTAGCTTAATCTCAAATTATAATTATAATTTATTAAAATATATTTTGAACTAATATTTATTCATAATATTAATTTGTTCATTATTTAAATCTATTATTTATATATGTATATATATATATATATATATATATATATATATATATATATATATATATATATATATATATTTATTTATTTATTTATTTATTTATAAAATATAAATAACATAAATAGCAATTAGAAAAAAAAAATTAATTTAGAAAAGTTTACCACCTTTCTAGATAGTAACATATGATTAAAAAAAAAAATGAGTTTAAAATATACAACAAAGTATGATACAAACGCGGTTATATTTTTGATTCAAAGCTTTTCCTTTCTCTGTTGAAAATCTAAAAATAAATAAATACATAAATAAAATGTAGATAGGATAGGATAGAACTATGTGTAGGCTACAATAATGAAGTCTCATCTTGTTGTAGACATCATAACTGTAAAATTATTAAGTTCTCACAATCAGTAGGTAGAGAAGATGAAGATGAAGAAGCGAGACAAGTGTTGGAGATTTTGACCCGAGTAAAAAGAGAAAAGGATATAATATAAGATAAAGTCGAAAAAGAAAGAGAGAGATACTGGTGTGAAGTATTTAAGATGAGAGGATGTTCAAAGAAATTCATTATATCTTAACCATAAAAACCCTATCATAAATAATGGTTAGTTTTGGTATTATAAAAGAGTGGGAAAAAAAGACTGTGGTTACTTGTTTGTTACCTGCCGGACGACAGCCGGTCCAAATCGTTTTCTATGGATATTTTAGTCGCATAAACATGGTGAAATTATGGGAGGTTATAACAACTGGATGCAGAGAAGCTAACCTAACAACCTTACGTCATCAAAAAGATCATCTTATTTAGTGGGAAATGTGACACCAAACTTTACGGCAAAATTTCCGCTTCTGCAGTTGTTCTCTTCCAGTTTTTTTCTTATTTATCTTTTTCCCGTTGGTACATGCCGTTAAATTAGAATAAACATGGATATATATTATAATATTTATTATTTCAACTTATATTTCCCGGATAATATTATTTTTTACTCTTATTATATCGTTATTTTTACTAGACTAAAATTATATATATATATTTGCTGATTAAAAAGTCACGATTTCCATGTTAAAAATATATAAATTATTTATTTAATTAGATAAATAAATTTATTTTATAATATCGTGACCGCTGATTGGAACTTATTAATGGATTTTAACCATTATTAGTTATCCTTTTTAAAATATTACATATTTTTAAGTAAGTTTATTTTTCCGCTTCCTTTCATTTAGTATTTAAGCTGCTGTTGTTAACCTTTCTCGAAAATACTCTAAGCATAGGTTTTTTTTTAATTCACGTATATAATTTTTAAATTTTTTTTAGTAAGTTTGCAAGGTAAAAAATAAATTTAATAAAGATTAAAAAAGATGTTTCATCTATATGAAATCTTGAAAAGATTTATTAAAAAAATTATCTTAATCATTATGTATTTTTGTTATAATGTCAACCAGATAAGTCATAGTGATTTTTTTTTCTTTTATACATTGCTCAAAATATATTTCTTTTTTACTATGCCGGGTATAACGATATACTCTGCTACAGCAGTTGTAGCTATAACAAAAACTTTAGTCTTATTTTTAAGTTTTATGCCAGGGAGACATTTAAATTTTTTTTAATAAAAAAAATATTACTTTTAAATCCGCATAAAAGTAGCTAGCTGTCTTTACTAGGATTTGAACCTTAGACTCTTGATATCAAAATAAGCTGATTTGCGATGACGAGTTAATCACTAGACCAACACGGTGGGCTATGTATTTTGGTATTATAACTCTAAACCCCGTTGAACGATTTTCTTCAAATCTGGTAAACAAATAATACCTTCGGGGGGGGGGGGAAAGAATGTATTAAATTTTTGCAAAAATTGGAAAAAATGGTGAGGGTATTTTGGCCAAAATAGAATATTAAATCTTTACTAAATTCTTTAAGCATGCGTTTCACTATTGATTTTGACATGCGAGCTTTTTTTGGTCTGGGTGGTCCCTTTGAGCACCATTGCGAACTTTGGCGTTTTGTCTCCGGATCGTATTGAAAAAACCAACCTTCATCACCAGTGATAACACGGCTCAACAAATCTGGATTGATTTCCGTTTGCTCTAACAGATCTCTTGCCACATTTTTCCGTGTTTCTCGCTGTTGTTGTGTGAGATTTTTGGGGACCATTTTTGCACAAATCTTTCTCATACGAAGATCTTCAGTTAATATTAGACGAACCGTTTCTCGATTGATGTTGAGTTCTTCTGCAATCATTTTCACGGATAATCTTCGATCAGATCGTACGATTTCACGTACCCTGGTGAAGTTGACAACTGTCCGTGGTTGATGGTCGTCCACTGCGGTCTTCATCTTCAACATTCGTTCTGCCTTCACTAAAAATTTTATGCCACCGAAAAACTTGAGCTCTTGACATAACCTCCCCTCCAAAAGCCTTCTGAAGCTTACCGTAAGTTGTCGTCGCGTTTTCACTCGATTTAACGCAAAAAGAAATGGCATGCCGTTGCGCAATATTTTGCGGTTTCATTTCTGTGACGAGAGACACAAACATGTGTTCACTTATTACAGCACAAGTCACGACTGAGCAGTTGAATCAATGTGCCGCTTGGCACATTGATCCATCCTGTCCAATTGTATCACAAGAGGAATCCTTCTGGTACGCCATGTGCCCCGCCGAACCCCTGCCGCCCAGTCCACCACTCTCCTGATCGCCTGGACCGTGGAACGGCCCCTCCGGAAACCATATTGTTCCTGATGCAGGCCGTCTCGGTCTTCTAGTTCCTTAATCAATCTGTCCGCCACCAGCCTTTCGGCAACCTTGCCCATGTTATTAATGAGACTAATAGGACGAAATGTTTCGGTGCCCATCTCTGCACCCGGTTTTGTCAAAAAGACCGTCCTAGACGCCTTCCAGCAGTCGGGAAACAAACGGTGCTGTAGTCCGTAACTAGCGGTCATTTCCCACGGGATACGTTTCATCAGGCCCTTGATAATCGCAGACGGGATTCCATCTGGTCCAGGGCTCTTTTTATCCTTGAGTTTATTAATGGCAACAGTCACTTCGTCCTGTGTGAATCTGCCACCTCCACACAGGACCACCCCAGTCCTCGCTTCCTCTTCCCGTGGGAAGAGCACCATCATCTGCTGGGTCGCTTTCTCTTTATTAAGCGTTGGCAGACGTCTTCCCAGACGTTTAGTGACAACCTGGAAGGCGCGTTCCCAGGGATCGGCATCCAGCTCCCCGCACAGATCCCTCCATTTTTCTTTTTTGGCTTTCTTAATCATGAAGTGTAATTTCCTTCGTGCCGCTCTATAATCATTCAACGCCCGTTCGCTTTCAGCAGTAAGACCCATCCTTATTCTGTACCTTTGAGCCGTCCTTCTACATCTTTGGAGAGCCATCCTTTGCTCTGCAATTTCGGAGTTCCACCAGTAGACTGGGTGGTGTCTGGAAATAGTGCCAGGCAATTGTTTAATCTCATCCATAATTATCTCTTGTAGCGCCTCCGGGTTAGGTCTTCTTTCCCCTCGGATCCTTTGCGCCGCTCTTTCGACTACTCTGTTAACCTGCCATTCTGTCAGTCTACGCGCAGGTTGAGGCACAGTAGAGACTTCAACAGCGTCCTCAATAGCCAGGGAGACTACCAGATGATCGCTCCTAGACTCTGCATCCAAAACTTGTAACCGAATCATGGGCCATTTCACCATCCACGATCACCAAATCAAGAACGGATTCATGACCCCTAGCACTGTATGTGGGGGTACCGTCATTGAGGCATACTGTTCCAGTGGCCGCCAGAAAGTCCTCCAGCACCTCCCCTCGAGCGTTAGAGGACCCCACACCAGCAGCGACCGTTCTACAGTTAAAGTCACCCAATATGACCTTCTTGGGAGACTGTATCGCAATTCGCTGAAGCTGAATTATCTTGTTGTTATAATTAGCTAATGTAATATTTGGGCTGATGTACACTCCAAAGACTATGTATTTGTCAAGTTCGACGGCCACCACTCCTTCAGCTCTGTAATAAAGGCAGTACCCCCTACTGCCAGTAATCCTACGGATAGCCACGTCTCCAGCCATATCCGACACCCACTGCCTCCTAGCCACAGCGTGTACATTAGGTTCCGTTGCAACCACAAAATCGTAGTCTCCTCTAACAGCGATTTCCTCAACCAGGTCGCTAGAAAGGAGGCTCCTGTTATTATTTACCAGTAAGAACCTGATCATTTCTTGCAATCAGGACTCCCGGTTCTGTGTTCTAAACTACTGCAGTTCAAGCACTTGGTCGCCTCGCAACATTCCCGGATTTGATGACCCGTACTACCACAGTTATAACACAGGTTTCGTCTGTCGGGACCCTTGCAGTCTCTACTACCGTGCCCAGACTCCCAGCAACGGTGGCAGCGCTCATTTTCGGTCCTTATATAGGTGCGGCAATTTACCCACCCAACCCTGAGTTTCGTTGCAACAAGTTTATTCGCACCTCTATATGTTGTGATAACTGTTGCGTTCTTGGTATCGCCGTAAGCACCCCTTAGCGAGGAAATGCGGTAGCCTTCCGAAGTCCCGAGAACTCGATTAAGTGCCTCACTGATATCTTTTTCAGTGGTGTCACAATCAAGATCTTTGATGTGCACCACAGTCCTCCGGTCACCTCTGGTCCTCAGATCCACCTGCAGGTCAGCAGCTCGGTCACGCAGCAAATTAGTAAATTGTCCTGCCTTCTCTGACCCTTGGATTCGGACCTCCATTTCTTGATTCCTCCCCTTCCTGATGGAGAGGACATCGCCGACTTCCTCCTTGGACACTCTATCCTTGACAGCACGAAGGAGGTCTGCGTAGGACTTACCAGGCGCTTTAACGACCACAGTTCTGCTGTCCACAGCCGGAGGCGTGGCTTTTTTAATATGCGTCAGCCCTGACCTGCCCTGCAACGTTCTACCCACCGCGGGAAGTGTTAAAACTTTAACCGTCCCGTCCTCTTCTCTAAACAAGTAAGAAATTAACTTTTTCATAAAATTACCAATATTATTATTTGGCACAATAAAAGCCACTTTCCTAGTCTGAGCTATCACCTTTCGAAGAGCCTTCAATATGACCTCCATTATTTCTTTTTCTGTGGCGTTGGAGTCATAGTATACTTTATATTTACGTTTTTTAATCTCTTCGTTATCTCCTAGTATCGTCTGCTCGTCCCTACGTATATCACCAGCCTTATATCTTATCTTGCAGGCCTCCAGATCCTCATTTCCTCTAATTTTATTTATATCGTTGATGCTACAAACATCTCCCTCATCAGCCGATAATTCATTTACAGCATTTAATTTACTCCTCAGATGATTTGGCAACCTTTTCGGTAGCAGATCAAGCAATTGTTCGTCGTTCAGTTCCCTGTTCAGAATCTGCTCCATATCGTCCTCTTTAGCTATAGGATCCGTCTGCGTGGCCTGTGTTATCAATGTAATCGGCTTAGATGTCTCTGTCAACGCATTCAGACCCTCATAAATAGATTTGAGCTCTTGCTAATGTACACTAATGTACCTGGAAAGTCCCGGACCCATGTGCTGTTTAAGAGCCACCATTGTGAGGCCCAACTGATAGATCAGGCTGCCTAGGGTTTCCGGTAACCCCTCTTCCTCTTCAGAAGATCCTTGACGAGGTCTCTTTTTGCTCTTTCCTTCAGCCTTCTTGGGTAACACCATCTTCTGCGAACTTGAGGCTTTTCTCATGTCTTCCTCAGTTGGGAGAGATCCTCTGCGTCTCATATTAGCAGAAATGGACTACTGAGACAATTCCGTATCCATAGAATACCCACAAGATAGGGTGCCCCCCTAATTTTTGGGGGGGGGGGTTTGGGGGGCAGGTAAAATGTATCAACCCAAATCTTGGGTCAAAAATTTTTGGGGGGGTAATTTTGGGGTGGGGGGTCAGGAGATAGGAAATTTTCTGGGACGGATAGATATGTAGGTATAATGGATCTAGGATGAGGGGTACTCAAAATAATAAGGAAAAACTATTCCCCTAATAAACTCTTCCAAGGACTTAGAAAAATTCCACTAATATAAAATATTTTGTGAAAATAGAAATAACAAGCACGCAGAAATGACAAGCGTGCGCCAACTGAAGACAATTCCTATTTCTATGCATGCCACTTCATCACAATTCGGCACTAAGAAAAAACGCCTTGCAAAGTAAATAATAAAATAATTTTTTTTTGTGGATTTAAATATATATTCATGTTAAATATATTTTTATTTTTTTTAAATAATTTTTTAATATTAACATTATTATATATTTACAAAATTTGGCGGCACACAAAAGTGCCGCGGCACAGGGGTTGAGAATCACTGTCTTATACTAACTATATATAAAATCTTCTTTTGCCTATTTTTTCATTATCTTATTTATTATTATTTTTATTATTCTTTTATTCTTTTATTATTTTTATTCTTCTTTTTATTATTTTATATATAAAATTTTCTATTTATTCATCTTAATACTAACTATATATAAAATCTTCTTTTGCCTATTTTTTCATTATCTTATTTATTATTATTTTTATTATTCTTTTATTATTTTTATTCTTCTTTTTATTATTTTATATATAAAATTTTCTATTTATTCATCTTAATACTAACTATATATAAAATCTTCTTGTGCCTATTTTTTCATAATCTTATACTAACTATATACAAAATTTAATTGTACCTATTTTTCACCATCTAATATTAATTACATATAAAATTTTATTGTAAGTGTGTTTTAAAAAATTAAGATATATATTATTCTTTAACTGCAGTGCACCCTTTGTAGAGAGGACAGATGTCATTGTGAAATCAGTTTTAGGGGAGTGGATTCCGATACCTCAAACGTTTTTCAACCTATCTGCAATTCGGATATTGAGGTTAAATTTCGCATAAGGTAATCGAAGAAAAACACTGTAACGAAGTAACGACGCCACTATAGCTTTTACTATATTAATTGTGGACTATTATCGGGGAAGTCGTGAAAATCAATTACTTCCTCGTAGCCTCGGCACGATGAAATATTGTTTTATTAAAGCGCCAACTCCCTCTTAATTTTTTTTTTCAAAAAATGTTTGTTATATCCATTCGTTTTTAAATGGCAGCAAAGTTAATACTTTCATTCAAGACCTGCTCTATATGAAACTGATAGACATCTGAATGTTATCATCCAGGTGATGATAACACAATCATTGTGTTCACCTGAACACAATCATCAGGAATTTATTTTCTTTAAATGACAGGAAGAGCATGTCATGAATGAGGTATTTTCAAACTTCCTACTGGGGTGCACTGTGACACATTATTATTATTATTATTATTTAATCCCACAGTACAATTACATTTACAAAATTAACATTCAAATACAGTACACTTAACATTGACAACTACCGTCAAAATTCATAAATTATACTTGTTCGTTACTGCTACTTGCTCCGGCATATATTGTTACCCTTGTTCGCATTCAACAATATTCGGAGTTCTCTTCATATGGCCCAGTAAATTTAACCACATTTTATTACGCCTCTGCAGGTTTTCAAAATTTCTTGATTTTCTAGATTACCTTATCCTACACCGTTTCAATCCGGACTTGGGTTTCAGCCTTTAGTTGTTCTCTAAGAACCCATCAATATTCTGTGCGCCTCGTGTCTCCACTCTGATGGCCAAAATTTTCTCACGTTATTCTTTTTTCAAACCTTTCTGGAATATTTTCTTCACTTCATTTTTTACCAAGCTACCTTCGAGCGGCCTTCAATTTCACTCTTCCAGTGATCTACTAAATTTTTGTGCATTTCTAAAAGCTTTCGATAGGATTCCCGCACATCTTTGTTCTCATTCCTTTGTTCTCATTCCATTTCCAGTCTTCTATCCAGTTTCATGAGCCTATCGTTCTAATTGTTCGACTTTTATTATTATTATTATTTTATAAGTTAATACTTTAATATTATTTTTTTTTATACTTTAGTACTATTAGTTAGTACTTAATTAGTTGTTGTCCAAGTTGTGGCAACGAAAAAGTTGCATTTAAAATCCTCTCTATTATCGAGGAAGCTGTGAAACCATATAAAGGAGGGTATTTAAAAATGCTTACGCAGATTAAATACCCCGTCTCTACTATTTGTTATAAGCCGAATTTGTTATTAACTAAAAAACATATTGCGTAACTTATTGTAATTTATAAGTAATTGTAATATGACATTTTATGTGTTGGAGAAAAAATACAATTTGCTACTATTGATTGTACAATCTATGGATTGTACGGTTTACAAAGTTCGAGAAAGACTTAATAATAAGACCTTTGCTGCTATAAAGTAATACATTTTTGTAATATGTTTCCATAAATTCAAAGAACTCTTTAAGTTTAATCTTTCAGTATACATGTGAAAATATTTATAAATGTTTATTACAATAACCTCTATGTCCAGGGGTAGAGAATCACATGCCATTTGTACTGAACTGTGTACAATGTGGGCTGAACAAACAATACCTAAAATAGGTCTATCTAAATCACTTTGAAATTTTCTGAACACATTTCATCCCCTTTCTCATCACACCACCAAAATTGTTAGTATTAATTTTTTTTTTGCACAAAGACATTTTAATCTACGAAACGTACTTCAAAATATCCAATAATCGGTTTCCGGGTAACAATTTTGTCACTAACTCAGTCCTTTTTGAGCTCTATTGATTGGTATATTGTGTTTTTACGCATTTTAAACCTCGATCAGAAATACTTATTGCATATAACGATATATCATAATTGGTACTTGTTTTCATTGGTTCCACAGTTATAGTGAAATAAAATTTTAATTGATGAAATATTTGGGGAAGGCACTTAGGTTTGAATCCGACTTCATTTCCTTTTTTTTAATTTTTTTTTATTTTAGTATTATTGCTTTATTAGTAATTATTAACCTGTGATTGTAAACAATTTTATAATAAACAATAATTCAGTAACAAAAAAAAAAAGAAAAAATAACGAAACAAATTCTTTATTAACGAATTGGAGGATTGTATCTCAAGTTCCATATGAAATAAGTTTAAATGTAGTACAGCAAAAAATGTGTATGTAATTTAATAGGCATATTTAAATTAATTTTTTTTTTACCTCTGGGATCACCGTTAGGTATTGCTTCAGAGGATGAGATGAATGACAAGTAGCGTGTGAAAATGCCATACCTGACAGGGATTCGAACCCGGGATCTCCGGATGAAAGGCCGAGACGCTACCACTCGCGCCACGGAGGCCGGTAATAGGCATACAAGGAAGATATGTGGTGTTCACATCAGATTTTTTACTTATTATCACCAGTTAGGAAAAACATTTTTAAAAATAAATTTTAACCGAATACTTCCCCTTGAAAATGGCAGCCCCAAAAAGTTTTTAAAAACTAATTTGTAATTTGCAATTCATAGCCGGTTTTCCTATTGGTTACAATGTAATACAGTTAAAAATTTTAATAAATTAAATTCTTTAAAGTATTCATGTAAAATTGTCATCTAATGAAAATATGCTCTTTTGCGGACCGTATTTCAATGTAATACTGCGTAGTATTTTATTGTAATAATGAAATTATACACAATAAATTGAAGGTAAACATCAAAAGTAGACTTGTAAAGGAAGAAAAAGGTTTTCAAAAACTAAATGTATATAGTTTGGAATTAGTTAACATTAAAAAATTTTCTTCTGCAATTTCATGTATTCTTATTTTTTAGCAAATGATTATTAAAAAATTTCTTTACTTTTAGTTGGATCTTAATATATAATAGTTAGTTATGATGTACCATATGAAATTTTCATCAATTTTTCAATCACTCGCTAATTAAAATCCTTCATATTTCAGAATGAATTTCTCTAAAGTTAGCAATTTATATATATATATATATGTCACAGCGATATTTTATAAACAGCTCAGCCAATCAAGCTGAAATTTTAACTGTAGTTTCTACTATCCGTAACGGTGTTAAATAGCTAGGTCACAAATAAATATTCATACTTAGATCTAACTTGTGATATTTTGGTAACTGCTTGTACGTATGGGCTGGGATTCCAATTGTAGCTACTACTACATCTTTCATTGAAAATTTTAATCAAATTTAAATTAATATAATTATTGAGATTGTATATATGATTGTTCACCGTAAAATATTCGAATCTCTATTTTCGACCTAAGAGAACGATATTACATAGGAATATTATGGAGCTAGAGCTATCCGCTCCAGGGGATCAACATCGAGTCGAATGTAAACATGCAGCGCTGCGTCATGTCGGATATTAAAAACAAGCGCATGTCTGGAATATTTTTTTTTTTGGCAGTACGACTTTCATCCGCAAAAGAGCATATTTCCAATAGATAATCAGTTGTTTTCAATTTCTTTACACTTGCATTTATTCTACTTAGATATTTTACCCTTTGAGTTATGATGTACCATATGAAATTTTCATCAATTTTTCAATCACTCGCTAATTAAAATCCTTCATATTTCAGTATTTATTTCTCTAAAGTTAGTAATTTTTATTTTTATATAATTTAGATCGGAATAAAATTATTTTTGATGTCTTATTTCTTTTTAATTTTATTTATATCGTTTTAGATAAGAAGAAAAGTTATTTCTCTTTATTTATTTAGAATTATTTATTATATAATTATTATTTAGAATTAAACGCATTTAAAAATAATAATAATAATGACTTACTGTTTCACTGTATTTTTATATTAGGCAACTATTTGAGTTGCAAGTCATTATTTAGGTTGCAGTAAATAACGTAATGTTGTAATTTTGTGTTGGAATAATCTTTAGACAAAAAAAACACTTACATTAACGCATCTTTAGAATTAAAATATATTTTTCTAAAAGTAAAAGAATTCTAAATAAAAAGATTTGAAATTTTCGTTTAAAAGATATAACCCCTAAGAGGAGTACGACCAGGGATGTTGAATTCCACAGCGGTATGGTAGTGGTTCTTTATCATTCATCCAAATGATTCTGGGATTGAATCCCGATCAAGTTTGATACTTTTCACATTTCTTAAAATTCATTATTTCGCATCATTATGATAAAAAAAAATATATTTTTCAACCATAATTTAAATATGTTCAATATATTTGAATTAATGTAATTTTTATTATTAATTTTAGATGTTTTTGCCCGAGAGAGAGAAAGAGAAAGAGAGAGTGAGAGAGAGAGTGAGAGAGAAAGAGTGTGTGTGTGTGTAATCGATAAGATAATCAGTCTTGAATTATTTTCTACTCATTAGTTCCTATCACTTTTCCAATTACATAATGTTCAGTTTAAATTTGAACAGACTGTAATTTTTAGAGATTAAATAAAAAACTTTTATATTTTAATATAATTACTAATGAATGACAATCTGTAATTACTAAAAACTGAACAAATTTGGCATTAGTCAGTTCCAGGATATAGAAACGTATTACTATGTAGTATGATAGACCTGTCGTAAAATGTTAAAAATTACCCCAGTAAACAGTATTTTAAGTTATTTACACAAGAAATTATTACTATTTATTAAAAAAATAAAAATTTACTTCTTACTTCCTCAGTTAAGATTGAAAAATAGGCTCACCCTGATAATGACTTATTTATAACCTGTTAAAAAATTTAGCAGGACAAGCGCTTAGTTAACCATTTAAAGAGATTTAAATTTAATAAGAAACAGAAAATTTTATTGAAAATCTATTTTACATATGTAGTTTAGTCTAATTACAAGAAACCTTATTATAAAAATTAAAAAAAAAAAAATTGGATAACTAATTTAACACGCTTTTAACTGTAACATTAACATACAAACAGACGAAATAGCAAATGTTTGAGTTAAAACGAGACTTTGCTTTGATTGGACCAAAATTAAGTTAAACAACCAGATTATATTTAAATGTAATAATTGATGAATTAAAACAATAGTGAACTATTAAAAATTGTCATAGTTCATTTTTATTTACTCTTTCATGAATCAATAAGTTCACAGAACGATCGTCTGACTTCAGTAGTTTTAGACGGAGGTGGATGAATTAGTCAAGTCAAGAAGACTTTGAATTAATCACAAAAATATAAAATTAATTTCTCAAAAGAAATAAAAGATTTTTAACTTCAAATTTTGAGTTTTGGTACCCATTATGTAACGTATATTTATTTGGACAACTACGATACCTAGGACTTTATTTCAACCGCCGCCTAACATAGAAAATTCATTTGAGAGAATAGAGAAAAAATTAAATATCAAGCTTAGACGGTTGAACTGGTTACCAGGAAGAAGGTCGGTGTTATCGTTAAATAACAAATTGTTATTGTACAAGGCGTTTTTAAAGCTAATATGAGCATACGGTATACAACTTTGGGGTACGACAAGCATGATCGAAATCATCAACAGGTTCCAGAATAAAGTGTTGAGGAATATTTCGGAGGAGCTATGGTTTGCGAAGAACAAGGAAATCCAAGAGTATCTAGGAATACCATCTATTCGTATTTGCCGGCTAAGTTCAATGTATGTACTTAAGCTTAACACGCACGTAAATCTTCTGGCTGTTAATCTTTTGGATAATAGTGAAGATGCGAAAAGATTAATGAGGCTGTATGTGTTAGATCTAGTCTGGAATATCATCCGTTTGTTAATGAAAATTTTCTGATACTATTTATGAATTATTTTAATTTAATAATATAAATTCTTTTGTTTTGTTGTTTATTAATCGTTTAAGTTCAGGGTTTCAACTTTAATTCTTATATGTGACCAGTGTTAATTTGTTATATGTGTTCTTTATTTTTCTTATGTATGACAAGACAATTTTTTTTTCTCAATTGCTAGATCTATTTTGTAACCATTTCATTTTATTTTTCTCAATAGTTGTGTTATGTAACCATTTAACCCTTTTTTTTTTGTTCTTAACAGAGTTAATTGTCGAATTTTATGTATTTTGTTATGCTTAATTATTTATCTATTATACTTTTTTAATGTGCTATAGTTTGTTTAAACCTTTATATTGTCTTGGTAGGTATCATTGAGTTCCTCCCTTTCACGTCATTATCACATTGTACAATTTACTTATAGTCATCGTTCAGGAAACTGATTCTAAATAAAGGAATACACAAAAAAAAAATAACGGATTTATAGAAATGATAAATCATAAATAAATAAAATAATTATAAATAAAATTAGTCAATGACAGTAGACATTATTTTAAGGTAAAATTTATAAAAATCTTATTTAAAAATTAACTTGATTTCGGTGAAATTTAAGATTTTTTTAGAGACTGCCGCTAGGTGCGCTGAGCGTTGTACCGTATGATGAACTACTAGTGTTTGGGTCTATATATACATATATTTATATATGTTTATTCTTTCTAAATGACAGATTTTCCCAGGTTAAAACAATTACAATTAAATTTTGTTCAAGAGGATAAAATATTTTTAGTCAAATAGTGACGACGGAAAAAGGTATTGTTTCAATAATTAAAAAAAAAAACAGCGTGAGATATTTGTTTGGGTTAATAGTAAAATAATTTATGGGTATTAAATTTAAGGTTTATTTTAAATATAACTAAAAATATGCTTTTTTCTTAATCATGACGCTAAATTAATACATACGTCTACTTTTAAAACGAACATATAAAATAAAACAGCTGTTTCACTTATCCAGTAATAGTAGTAGCTTAGAATAAATTTAATTACACCCACGATCGTGAGCAGGTATGTCAGCCAGGTGTGGCGTGGTGGTTTCTATATATATGTATATATATATATATTTTTTTTTATATAGTTATCTCTGACTGTAACAGTCTCTGTCTGTGCAGTGTGATGTTTAATTTTATTGTTATTTTTAAGAGAAAATTTTGATTGTTGTACCCATGAATTAGATTTTTTTTTGGCCGTGCGATTTTACACTACTAACTTATTAGGTGAACCTTATGTTTTTATTAATATGAAGAAAATACTGTTTTCTCTTTGTTCATTTCGTGCGGATGTCCCAGGTTCGAATGCCGGTTAGGTATGGCATAATTTCCACCGAGCTAATGATCATAGCTTGTTGATACTGGCTCTTTCATTAAAAAAAAGTAAAATTATGCTGTTTAAGGTATTTTTATTTATTTGTTTTATTATATTCTAAAGTATCAGTTGAAATTTCAATTTACATTAATTTAATTTAATCTTTTTGTTTTTGCATACTTCATTTTTCCTTTTATAAAATGCTTACATAAAATGTTAACGTTTGATTGGTTAAAATATTGGTGTTACCTGGGTTGCTGCTGTAGGAAAAATTATTAATTATTATAATTTTTATGGGTCTTTGTGCTTTCTAGGTATTTTGACCCTACTGTCAAAAAGTAGAATATGACAGAAATGTTAATATCTATGAACTGATAATCTAAAGTAGTGAACCTCAATGTTTTTAGCTCCACGACCTCCAAAATAAAAAAAAATATATATATATAAAATGAATATTTCGCGAACTCCCCAACCCCAACACAGTGAAAACTATGTAGCTGCATTGATAGCGACGGATACATGCATGTATGAACTGTACAAAGAAGAGCAATTTACAGGTTCCAAGTTGATGTGTACGTGGTCCTTGTAATTTGGTCTGCTTGCATAATATTTACTTAACATTTTATTTAATAAAAAATAATTCTATAAACGTAATATATACGAAACTATTAATCTTTTTTATTATTCTTATCCTGTACGTTGTAATCTGTTTACCAGTCACTTTCTAGCATTTAAATCCTAGTAAAAACAAGTACTTTTACTAGGATTTGGATCTCAGAAACTTCGACTTCAAAATCAGCTAATAAACAACTGATTTTCAACATCCTGACCCCGAAGGGAAAGATTCCGCCATGTAACGATTTTATTCGCCACGTTACCTCCTTCATACCTAGTTCTAGCTTTACCGGAAGTGATCTTCTGAACCCACAGATTGAATAATATCTCAGTTAATAGCTTAGCCTTCGTCAGGACGCCACCGATGTAAATGCCACGAATAACATTTGCATCGATGTAAGAACGTACTAAACAAGGTATCGAAGCATAGCAACATTTAGGGCCGGGAGATAGCTCCCTTGCCTAGGACGCCTGGGCTCGCCTGCAAGCAAGAGTGGGGGAGTCAAGGCGTATACGGGGGATCCTCGAGGGTGGATTGCAAGGTGGGGCGGGGCGAAGGATATGTGCAAGGCATACTTGGAAAGTAGGATGGGACCGGGGAGGACAACCTCTCCTCCGAGGGGTTTTTGGCCTTCGTGAATAGGTGGTCGATTCACTTTTATGATGCGGGGGAGACCCCGATGGGCTAGGTCCAAAGAGACAATCATCGGGGAGCAGTCAACTACCACGAAACCCTGGGGCGACTGACGAAATGCTTGGCGGCGGTTCTGGTTCCCCTGTGGGTGTTTAACAAACCGCAAAAAAAAAATAAGAATATACTACCAATAAACACAATATAAAACCAAAAACAGACTACTCGAATAGAACTGAGTAAAAATATAATATTTAAATTTTGAGTTATAGCTCTACGCACATCACGAGATAACAGAACAAAAACAAATCTACGGAGCGCCTATCTTGGCGACAAGAGAACGCCCAAGCGGTCCCTAACCACCCGGGCTAACTCGAATTCCCCGTCCTACACGCTCTCTACAACTCGCTGAAGAACCAAATATTTCATAATGTTCTAAGCTGCCTTTCAGCTCAGGAATACCTCTTATCAGCTATACCTCTAATTGTCTTTCATCATATCGATGACAGACATATAAATCATGAAAGGCATCATCTAATTTGCCACACCAAGACCCGAATCAGCGAGGTCGAAACAAGCCAACTAAAAGCTCTAAAAGACCATCGTCCAAAAGAAACTGATTCGCAACAAGAAGTTTACCACTAGACCAGCCCCTTGAGGATTTTAAACTATTAACGATTTAAAACTTTATAGACTAAAAACCTTTAATAATCACCATATTTAATATTAAAAACTACATTTTCAAATTTATTTATTTTTTAAGAAGTTGTTGGTTATTTGTAAACCAAATTCTATTAAAATCTCACAATCCTTTCGAAAGATGCAAATTTTTATTAAAACAAAAAAACATAACATGGAGGACATAGGAGAAATTTGTTAAAAATTGAACATTTGAGTACAAAATTTGTTCCCAAATGAACTGTTATATTTATTTAGAAGCCCTGAATCTGTTCCTTAAGTTTGTATAATACCACCCATGCGCTCTGTGTATTAAAAAAAAAAAAATTAGTAATAATACACGTAAATAAATAGATGAAATATTTAACAAACAAAAAATTATACCTGTTAAATAAAATAAGATGTTGATGTAGACACTAAATGACTTCCTTGTACGCTTATTAAATTACATATATTTTTATTACATATTTTTTTCATATCTATTTTGTTATTGAATTATTATTTATTGTAAAACTTTTTTACGATCACAGTTTAATTCGTTTTTGAGTTATGCGAGATACATACGTACGTACGTACAGACGTCACGCCGAAACTAATCAAAATGGATTCAGGGATGGTGAAGATGAATATTTCCGTTGAAATTTGAAAACCGAAATTTTTCGCGATCACAATACTTCCTTTACTTCGTACAAAGAAGTAAAAAAGTACTGTTAGGCCGAACGTTCAATGGAATGTTTTTACAATAATACGATTGATATACGGCAATGGTTAGGATATTGTATCGATAAATAATCTTTAGCAGAAAAGCATTTTTGTTAATACAATTCAAAACAATAAAACCATACTTCTTTTTCAGGTCTCTCAAATACGGGTGGATCTATCTAGTAGCGTCATTTTCTAATCTGATAATTACTTATATTTATTCATGTCAAATACCTATGTTAAAGCACCATTATCAGAAGAAGACGGTGACATGATTCTTGTGAGCTTTCACACAAGATAGTGAATGAATTTTATGTGCTTTTCATAATAAGAATTTGGATACCTGAACGTTATTGTCATAAATTATTGTGTCGCTTTGGTGGGCGTTCTCACTTATTCAGACCATACCCATAGACATCTGGTCCCTGATTGTGTCTAGCCCAGCGGGGTTAGCGAGAGTTTAAGTTGAATTGACTGTAATTTAACCTTTTACTTTCGACTTGTACTGTCCAAAGCGAGATCTTATTTATTTTGTTACAATTTTTTTTTATGCGTGATTTGTAAATTTTTTACATATTTTTTTTGTTCACTTATTTATTTTAAGTTTTTTAATAAAAAAAAATGTTTAAATTAGCTTCTTGTTCTTGATTTTTATTTATTTTTAAACAGTCATAAACGTTATGTTTTACGAATTTTAAATGAATTAATTTTCATGGTATTCCAATGCCCTTTAATAAACAACTGTTATGAAATGAATCACCGTTCTTCGGTTGAATCAACCGCTCCTTTAAAAAATAAAAATGAATAAATACAATATTATTATGTAAAATAAAACCTGGTAGTTTTCCAGAAGAACAAACCTGTATTTAAAAAAAATGTATTCTTTTTAACTAAAATTATTATGAGTAATTGTACAATAAAAATAAAATCATGTAAATTATGACACTGATTTTACATGTTTATTACTGCATTACAAATAAGAGTGCATATTATCTGCATAAAAAAAAACTACTACTCGGTTGGTTAGAATACCTAGCATAGAGGGGTGACATTAGTAAATGCATTCATACTATCTATAGTCATACTTTTCTCGTAACAATACGTACTATAGATATCTTATTGTGAAAATGACACAATGATGTATATATATAGGTATACGACACTAAAGAACATAATGTATTCAATAGTTACGTATAATCGCACCAATCAGAAAGACGGCAATTTTTTTTTTTTAATGTACTGTACAATAAGTTTGGTTTTGATTGGTTACTCTCAGTTGACATATATTGGCTGTTCTGTTTAATACTTATGAAAAAAAAAGTTAAGCAACATTATTTTTTTTTTCTTTAAAGGAGGGGTAAAACAGGGTTGGACATCTTGTAATATATATATAAATGTAACGGAAAAATACAAAATGGTGAACATAAGTTATTCATTGTTACATAAAAAAAAAAAAAAAAAAATTGAAATCCTGTTTCTGTGTGTATATTTTTCTTGTTAAATTATTTATTTATTTATGACGTCTATACATTTTAACAAAAAAATAAATAAAAAAATAAAGTGCATTGAAAATATATAAGAAAGTCGGCTCTATTTTTCCACCTTTTTTTTTTTTTTACTTAAGTTAAATAATGTTGAAACGCTCTGTCTTGCATACAATGCAACACAATACATTGATCTGACATCTTTATTACTGCACTGAGCATTAATATAACATTATTCATAGTTAATAATAATAAAATAAACATAAACATATCAACATATATTATCATTATAATATTGTAATAAACTACCAATCAGCAAGTCAAATTAAGTTCTTTAAGGCAATAAAAATATTTTTTATTTTATTTTTTTATTTCAAATTATACATAGGTACATACGAATTTTGTTTAATACAAAGTTATTTGTATATTATTGTTCATTTAAAGTTAATGTAAAGTAATGAATCTTTATTACTTTAATGATAATAAAATTGATTATTAACATTTTATTACCTTTGTAATTAAATAAAATTTTTTTTTAATTTGTAATAATTTTTTTTCCTAAATAAGCAGTTGTATAAAATATAAAATTATAGTTTACATACAGAATAGATAATTTAATAATAAATAATGGCAGTTGAGTTGGTTTATTATTTTTTATATTTTATACTTTTATGAATAACGCTTATTTTAAAAAGAATATTATTTATTTATATATTTTTCCATTATTAAAAAAAATAATAATCTTTATTGTTAGTTTCAGTTATTATTTTTATAAAAAACTGATACGAACACCACATGATACAATTATTGAGTATGTCAAAGATTCTCCAAAAATAAACGTGTGGTGAGATTTGATATCTGATCGTGTGGTTGGCCCATTCTTTTTTCATGAGTCTACTATCACAAGAAATATTTATTTAGACATGCTACAACTGTAAGTTTTCCCGCAGGTTCACCAAATTGAACAAAAAGGTAACGTTACTGTAATGTTTCAACAAAACGAGCCCCCCCCCCCCACATTTTAGCTTAGACGTTCGACTCGCTCTCAATGAAAGAATCCCTAATCGTTGAATTGGTAGTGCCGATCCTGTGATTTGGCTTCCGAGAAGCCCAGATTTGATACCCCTAGAGTTTTTCTATGGGGATACGCTAAAAAACATTGTCTACAGCGAATAAATCAGGGATTTACAAAATTTAAGACAACAGATCACCGCTGCTATTGTCACAGTTATGTCTGTGATGATCCAGCGAACCTGGGCAGAAGTCGGTTCTTCGGCAAAAATGGTTGGATGTTTGCAGAGCGAGAAACATTCTAAAGTATGTAAAAAACGTTTTGAGTTTTTTAAACTCAAAACGTTTTTTACATACGTTGATAAAATTAAAAAAAAATATATACTCGTTTTTATTTGCGTTATTATAATACTACTAGAAACAATCGTTTCGATGACTATGATAATCGATATTTGAATGCACGATGATAAAGTAGGACAATAATTATTTTAATTAAGATACTTTATTAATTTTTGCAATATTAAATTTAAATCCATTTATTTTGGATAATGATTTATTATTAGGTTTACATCTTTGAGAAATTTTAAACGATCACGTTATTAACGTTCGTTTTTAAAAAACGAATTTTTTCGATATCTTTTAATGTAAAATTAAATATTTAATTAATTTTGTTGATCAATTATGGTCTCATCGGCTTTTGTAGGTAAATTCAACATTTCTATGTTATTACTATCACATCGGTGACAATGGTGGGACACCGTTGCGAAACATACTTGCGGTCAGCGTTCGTATTCGGCCGCTTGGCGACGAGCAGGCTTTTCTTTGTATAAACGTTCTATCCAAGTGGCATCTTTTTCAATTATTCGTCTTATTGTGATCTATTCTTCTATGCCAGTTTTTTTTTTATTTATGATTTAGTTATTGAGAATATATCGTCAATCTTGCAATTTTTTTTTTTTTTACTAAATGCTATACAAGTCTTACAAAACGTATGTTGTTATTTTTAATTATTATTTTTTTATATTTCGGAGTTTTCATACCGTTTAAGGTTAAATTTAATCCGATTGGCTTCGATCACAACGCTTTTATAAGTGACTGTTTAATTAAATCCAAGCGTAACTTGCGAAGAGCATGGAAACCGATAAGGAAAAGTAAGAATTACGAAACTGATTTCGCATAAATCTTTATATCCTGAACTTTTAAACGATGTACAATTTGTTTTTTTTTTTTTAAGTTTAATTTATATATTTATATTTGATACTCATTTCTATCATAATTTAGTTTCATTCAAATTTCGTGCGAACAGCTCTTGATCCTTGAGAAAATTCATAAGATATATTCATATCAAAATATACTTGTAATTATATTTTGAAAGATAAAAATTTATCCATACAAATGATATTAAGTGACTTAAAACCATTAGTCACACAAAGTTTCATTAAAGTCAAAAATAATTCAGATTAGTTTATTTTAATAATTAAAAATTAAAACTATGTCCATCACTTCGATGGAAGTTAGTATCTTCTATTATCGTGCATGTTATATTTCAGACGTTTTGATACTTGTGAAAATGTTTATTTTAGCATTCCAATTTTTTTTTCACTTTTTAAAGTTCTTTTGAGATATTTGATAAGTCTCTGATATTTTAGTTAATAGGGTACTATTAACTAAAAAATTATTTTAAAAAAGATATTATTATTTTTAAAAAAGATATAATTTAAAAAATATTCCATCAAAAAATTGATTGTTCTTTACAATTGCTTTTTTCCATGACATAACATTGAAAAGCATGAGTTCAATCTGTTGTTAAGGCTATGTTTACTATTCTTTAATAATGTTATAATACTCGCATATTAACTGGATAATTTAATAATTATTTGTATTTATAATACTCGTGTTATATCTATACCGATGGGTCAAGGTAATAAGATAATAAGATATTATTATATCTTGTTTCAAAATAAGGTAAAATATCAAGGCATCAATTCTATATTTTATTTTCTCCGAACACAATTAATTTCATTAATAAACAAAATTTTTGAAAACATTTGTTTTAATTTGTTCAAAAAAATGACTGATAATAATATTTTCTCACTAAACTCGTCCGTATGAGTTTTTTCGATAAATTATTCTTTACAAGACATTTTTCATGTATTTATTCCATTTAAACAATAAAAGATGTTATCCATTTAAACGGATAAAAGTTAGTATGCTTAATTTGTGAAACTGTTTAAAAATAATGTACTTAATAATTAAAAATAACCATTATTACAAAACAAAGGTAAAAAATTATTTTTTATTCCAAAAAAAAAGGATAAAAAACTTTAGTGTATATTCTCTTTCTTTTTCTGTTAAGTCTCCGGAACAACTGTAAGGTATTACTTTAGTGGATGAATAGGATTATATGTATGAATGTAAATGAACTGTGTCGTACAGTCTCAGATCGACCATTCCTGAGATGTGACTTTAATTGAAACCCAACCACCAAAGAACTACCGGCCTCCGTGGCGCGAGTGGTAGCGTTTCGGCCTTTCATCCGGAAGTCCCGGGTTCGAAACCCGGTCATGCATGGAATTTTCACACACGCTACAGAGCATTCATCTCATCTTCTGAAGTAATACCTAACGGTGGACCCGGAGGTTAAACAAAAAAAAAAAATCACCAAAGAACAACTGTGTATCCACGATCTAGTATTCAAATCCGTTTAAAAGTTACTGCCTTTACTAGTATTTGAATCTTAGTACACTCGACAGCCACAAAAATCAGCTGATTTGCGATGACGACTTTGCCACTAGACCAACCCGGTGGGTTTGATAACGTATATTATTGTTGTTATAATCTGCTCTTCAGAACAGTTTTAAATTTAAATAATAATTTCTGCTAAAAATAGATTTTACATGAAAAAAATTGCTAATAACCTGAACATTCTTAAAATACTAGAGTTTGATGAGAAAAATTGTATTATTATATAATTAATTATTAAATTCTCTTTTAAAAATTATATCTTTCTTTTCTTATATTATGTCTTGTCTTTCTTATATCTTATTTAAAAATTAGTAACCTAGGATTCATTTTTTGTACATTTCACTGGAACAAAGTAAATTTAGATTAAACATCAGTCAGATAAAAATCCAAATTTTTAAGTAATAAAATCAATTTGTTTCGATTGATATGAACCGATTGAATAACTGAATTATCTGTAATTTAGATCCAAACCGGTTTATTTCAAGTTTTCTTTTTAAGAAAAATTCTGATCTGTATTGAAACGTGTAATAAATAACTTTTCGTTTGAATGAGCTCATCCATGTCAGATGACGATTAAAATTGTTTGTCGTATCGTAAAGTATTATTGACTTATGTCTGGTTATATATTCTTTGTAATATACTGCCACAAATGAGAATTTATTTTTAATGTATTTTAAATCGAAGTTAATGTGTTGGTCTTAATTTATTATTGTTTCATAATTTTTTTTCACTTTTATAATACATTTATACAATAATTAATTATACTTTTTATTA
This sequence comes from Lycorma delicatula, assembly GCF_047948215.1. NCBI lineage: Eukaryota > Metazoa > Arthropoda > Insecta > Hemiptera > Fulgoridae > Lycorma > Lycorma delicatula. Next base: position 58,046,275 of record NC_134463.1, read on the forward strand.
ATTTATGGATTATAATAATACATTATTCAGGTATCGTTAATATTTGATATTATGCTCGTATAATGTAGGTTATGTTCTTAGAATATTTAATTCATTTTAATTAAACTTTCTCTTAAAGTATTTTTACTATAGTAAACAAATTAACTGACTGGCATACTGAAATTAAAATTAATTTTACTTTACAAACAGAAGGATTTTTTAATTTTACGTTAGTTATGTTGTAATAGCCTATAAATAAAATAAGGGAAATAAATGAGTAAAATCAACTTTCTTTTTTGGTTTTTTAACTGGAGGGCTTAAAGAGAAATTAACAAAAAAGGGATAAATTGGTGTGCATCTGTGTGTTTTTAGGTATTTGATCAGTTACCCACCGGGTTGGTATAGTGGTGAACGCGTCTTCCCAAATCAGCTGATTTGGAAGTCGAGAGTTCCAGCGTTCAAGTCCTAGAAAAGCCAGCTATTTTTACACGGACTTGAATACTAGATCGTGGATACCGGTGTTCTTTGGTGGTTGGGTTTCAATTAACCACACATCTCAGGTATGGTCGAACTGAGAATGTACAAGACTACACTTCATTCACACTCATACATATCATCCTCTGAAGTATTATCTAAACGGTAGTTACCGGAGGCTAAACAGGAAAATGAAAGGTATTTGATCAGTAACTCGAAATAGGTTAGAAAAAAAAATCTTTACATTTGGCACGGTGATTTCTATATATAGTGGACTGATATTATAGAAGTTGGGGTTGAGGTCTCAAAGGGGTACTACCCTCTAATCTAAAATATTAGAGAGCGATCAGGAAATTATATCTCAGGTTATTTGTTGGCCAACTTAACAAAGCTGTTGCTGATTTTTTAAAGTGTTAATAACCTTTTGATATAACTACACATATTTGAATGTGTACGCGTGCGCGTGTAAATGTGTGTAGGTGTTTATTTTGGTAAATAACTCGGAAAATATATGTGTGTTTAAACCTATATAACAAATGGTGAGTATACCATCTTATTACCTTAATGCAATTAAATTACCTTTGCCTGGTAGCCTAAATAGCCAATATTGTATATATTTGCGTTGTATTTTGTATGTATATTTTATGTTTTATGTTTGTATGCATGTCTGAAATGTGTGTCTGTTTATGTATGTAGTTAATAGTCGTCTGCAAATCGTGTAAAGTAAGAGCGGTATGAATATAGTGCAATGGTTAGATCATATTTAACTGGAAAAAAAATCTTATAATTTAGCATAGTGATTTTTATATGTCATTAATTCTATTAAACTTTGGAGTCGGGTTCTTAAAGAGGTAGGGAGGTAAAGGGCACCGGAGGTCATTTTCCGGAAAATATTAGCAACCCCGTTTTTGATGTTTTATCTTTTGATAGCAAAGATCTCAATATGAGAATTTTTTTTAGATATGGCTTTAATTAGATTCTGTTTTTAAAAAAGCTCTCTGGGAAGAACAGGGGTAGTTTTTACTTTCTAGCTTTGTAAAAAGTTAATTTTTTTCAAACGATTATGGTATTTTATTTATTCAGAAACTAATTGATATGGAAAATGTTAAAAGGTGTTCATTTTTAAAACTCAAAAGATGTTAGTTTCACAGAGAATTGATCTTATTAAGCATGGGAAATCTTTGTGATTTTCTTCCTCTGGAAATACGAGTATTTTGTACTTTTGGTAGTTTTTTCCTTAAGACTTCCAAAAATCTTAAGGAATAAAATAATTTCGATTAAATCGAAACAATTAAAAAAGCTGCGTGTAAAATCCTTACAATAAACTTTTCATCGTTAAATATGAAAAGCATAAACTTGCTGGTTTTAATTAAAAAAATTGATTACTTATATTTTTATAGACCTTTCTTTAGTGAGATGTTTGTAGATCACATATGAAAAAATGTATAAAAAATATTCATCAAAATAAGATGAGTTTTTGATCAAAATTCCATAAAAGAAAAAAATTTTGACATTTTATTTACTTTCCATCTCTTATCATTAAAAATGTATTTTTAATGTTAATGAGATGTGTTTTTTTTTCTTTTATATTTGTATTTATCGTACACTTTGCCTTCAAAATTCTATTAAAACATTTTTAGAGTATTAAACTTACAAAATATTATTCCGCTTTGCTGATTTATCAGCGTAAAACTTTAAAAATAATTTAATAAAAATAATAACTTCATGCTCTATTGATGATTTATGTTGTTTTTTTTGCATAATTCTAATTGGACTATATAATTTTTATAAGTTAATATTTTGTAGTAAATTTCTCTATGTGCTAATGCATGCATGTTCTAATGTATAACAGTGTGTGTTTTGCGTTCCACTTGTTACTGTTAGTTATAATGAACAATACATAATAAACTATTGAAGATTTACTCACTGTAATATTTAATTTCGCCATTTTGAATTTAAATTAAGGAAATAATTTCATTTTACGATGTTGAAACAGAACCGTATAATGGTTTGAAAACTGTTACGCTGATATACCTGTAAGAAATTCTAAAAGAAACAAAAATAAGAATTAAAAAAAAATATCAAGTAGTGAGTGATTGTGACTAGCATTATGTTATTAGAGTCACGTATGAAATGCACGATTCAGTACTCATACTCTGTATAACAATGACTGTTAAGAATGAGAATAACGTATCCGTTATATCATTCTTTAAAAACATGCTTACCGCCTTTTCCCCGCGTCATTTGATTGTCTGTCTTGAATCTGTCACTCAGTATTATCACTATTTTTTAAACCATTTCACACGTTTTTCTGTTTGCTTGAATTTTTTTTCCTTTTAATGGAATAAATATACGCAGCAATAGTTTTTCCGACCTCAAGCATGTTTCCGGTATTATTTTTATTTAGATTCATCAAGACCGAACAAAATTCGTTTGATTTAAAAAAACTTACCTTAGAGTTTTGTCTTTTAATGAGGTAAATATACGTTATCAAATATTTTTGCTAAATCTAAACTGTATTTTAAAAATACTTCAATTTAAATTAATTGAAACCAAGCTGGCACAATAGATTATCAATTGTGTTTTTTTTAAATTTTATTTCTTATAAGTTCTGTAAAATTAGGATAATAAACTATTATTTAGGTAACTGATCAATAATACGAGGGTAATCAATTATTATCCGCAACGTAGTTATACATTTTATTGCAATAAAAATAGGAAACTTACATGTACATAATTTTTCAACATAGTCTCCTTGCATTTCAACGCACTTGGTCCATCATTGCACAAGCTTCCTGATGCCCTCATAAAAGAAGGTTTTCGGTTGAGCTGCGAGCCAGGAATGCACCGCTTCTTTCACTGTTTCGTCCGAGGTAAATCGACGGCCTCTTAATACCTCTTTGAGTAGACCAAACAAGTGTTAGTCAGAAGGAGCAAGATCAGGACTATACGGAGAATGAGCCGGTACTTCAAAGTTGAGCTTCTGGAGCGTTTCAGCAGTGTGGGCAGCAGTATGTGGACGGGCATTGTCGTGCAACAACACACTTTTCGACAGCAGTCCTTGGCGTTTACTTCGAATTGCAGGCTTCAGCTTGGCAGTAAGCATCTCATTGTAACGCGCACTGTTTATTGTCGTGTCCCTTTTCTCATAATGTTCCAGTAATGGGCCTTGTGAGTCCCAAAAAACCGTAAGCATCAGTTTTCCTGCGGACGGTTAGGGTCTTGAACTTTTTTTTCAGGGCGAATTTGGATGTTTCCTTTCCATACTCTGCCGTTTACTCTCCGGCTTGTAATGATGGATCCATGTTTCATCACCAGTGATGATTCTGTCTAAGAAGATCGTTACCATAGCGATCCAAATGTTTTTGGCAGATGTCTAAGCGTGTTTGTTTATGCACTGTGTGAGTTGTTTTGGGACTCATCTTCCACAGACTTTATGAAACCCAAGTCTGTTGTGGATGATTTCGTAGGCAGAACCGTGACTAATTTGCAGACGATGTGTTACTCGATAGTTACTCGTCTATCTAAGAAAACCATGTCACGTGCACGCTCAATGTTTTCCTCATTTGTGGCGGTAAACGGTCGTCCGGCTCCTTCGTCGTGCGTAACACTTGTGCGAACATTTTTGAATTTTTGAATCCGTTCGTAGACACTCCGTTGCGGTAACACACTGTTCCCGTACTGTACCAAAAGTCTTCGATGAATTTCGGCCCCTGATACACCTTCCGACCACAAAAAACGGATCACTGATCGTTGCTCTTCTTTTGTGCAAACAGAAAGCGGAGCAGCCATTTATCAGCGATAATGGAACTAACCTAGCAGCATCAAACCTGCGCAGACATAACAACAATTAAACCACGCATGAGTCATCTATGCAACACGGCAGTACTACCAACATAAACAAAAATATAAACTAAATTGCGGATAATAATTGACTTGCCCTCGTACTTTCAAACGAATTAATTCTAGAACTGTTATTTCTTGTTTAATGAATTTGGGTTTCAAGTAAATTTACAATCAATTTACTATAATTTATTTTCATAGTTTAATCCCTATGCTGGCATTGAACGTTATTCATTATAGTTAGGTCAGTGAAACTATCTCAGGAATCGTCAGGAATGATCAATAATCAAGTAAATAAAATTAAGCATTTATAATGTGAGGTATAATTATTAATTCGAAAAAAAAATCGTAGACATTTTTTTGAAGATATTTATCAAATGCTCTTTATTGTAAAAAGAAAACTAAAACTCAAAATTTTGTATTAAAAAAATGTAAAAGCTTTTTTTGCAAATTATTGGTAGAATATTGAAAGAGAAACGTGATTGGACTGAAAATATATTATAAAGAGATTGTTTTTAAAGGAAAACAAATAATATTAATGAACAAAGAAATATCTAAAAAAAGATATAAAGAAAAAGCCGAAAATAAATTGCATAACTTGCTCGGCTGGTCAAGTTATTCAATTTTTTTTTTAAAACTTCATCCAGAAAGTTTTTTCAGTTCAATAATTTTATTTGTATTCTCATGAGAAAATAATTTCTTCTTGTTGGAAAAAAATATCCAAAATTATAAATTCTCATTTTACAATGTACGATTGTGTTACAAAGATTGGGCAGAAAGAAAGATTGAAAGAAAGAATTGGGCAGCTTCAGTTATTTCTTCATCGACATAATAAAAATAACATGTATCGTAATAAATGTTAACGTTATTGATTTAATTTTTTTCTTTATTAAATACAAAATTACTTGTTTCATTTTGTTAAATTCTTTTAACTTTAATTTTTGAAGCCAAGATGTTCAACAAAATAAAACAATAACCAAAATTTTTAATATTAATATAACATCACAATTTCGAAAAATACTATTTAAACTTTTTGAAAATTTGAAAGCTCAGGCATCATGCTTTTTAATGATTTATATTCACTAAAATTGATATCAAATTAAAATCGAAACTAAAGAAAAAAATTTGTTATTTATTTAAATTTTGGTGTTCCCTAATAAGGGGAAGGGGTTTTAAGTTATTTTAGTGGCTTTATTGTTTAATAAAATACGTTTTTAGAATTAAACGTTTGAGAATGCGATTTTTTTTCATTTTGAAGTCCCATATTGAAGGAAGCATTCAGGTAAAATTAATTTTTAAGACCCTAAATTGTGATAATAAATTTAAAAAAGAACATTTTAAAATTGTTTAAAAAATACAACTATAATTCTAAATGAACAAAATTGTAATTTTTTTCAAGAAATACTAAAGAATGAGGGATATCAAAAAATTTAAGATTTGTTGTAAGTTGTGAAATCGATGTAAATTCAAAATAAATTCTTTTTTTTAATAAAAGTACTTCTTGTTATCACAGACCATTGGAGTGAGATGGGTAAAAAAAATTATATTGGTTTGAAGGTCTATTAATTTAGAAAATATTGACGCAAAAAGGGTCATTAACTCCTTCTCTGAAGTAATGTATAGGTAAAAAAAAAAAATAAAAATATATAGTCATTTTTTGGGGAGGAGGTGAATATTAAATAAACGTTTTTGGTAATTTGTAATCTTGAAAAACTTCATCTTCAGTAAGAAATATTTTTTGCTAAAGTGCCGCGGTAAAGTTTTGTAATTCTATTTCGGCCAAAACACCCTTTTTTCCAATATTTGCAAAATTTTAATACATTCTCTCTCCTCAAAGGTATTACCTCTCTACCAAGTTTAAAAAAAATCTGTCAACGAGGTCCACATTCATGTAAGACCAAATACAGGCCAACATACATACGTACAAACACGTCCATCCGACAAAAATAGATTTTTTGGATTTGGGAGCAATGAAATAAGTATCTTTTCGGATTATTTACAAATATTTAATTTTTTTTTGTAATGTTATTTTAAAGCATAACACTTAAAAAAAACAATTTTGTTTTGATTTTTTTTTTTACCGTTCTGTATACTTTCCCGTTATAGCTGCTATAGCAACATATATCGATATAGTTTTGAAAGTAATGAATGATTCAAATGTTAGATAATTTTACAATTATAAATGAAAAAAAAAGAATTAGAAAGAAATCGTAAGAGCTTGACTGAAGATAGAATAAATATTTGCTTTGTTTTTGTATATTTAGCTTTTATCTTCCCAACCAGATAGTTCTGGAAATAATATTCGATAATGAGTCATCACTGAAAAAAAAATCGTAAATATTAATGACCATGTAGAAACTGAAGAAGATATGCGAACAAATCTTGAGAAGAGATTTAAATTAGTGAACTGTCGGAGTTTTATAAAAAATCAGACGAATTACAGTTAAATTTTCTTCTGAATAGAAAAATGAAACTGCTTCAGTGAAAGAATTTAGGTTGTAATGGTAGAAATTGTGGTTTTATAAAGAAAGAATCCCTACAAAAATACGGTGTATAGTCATTTCAAAGAGCTTTCTAAGATAATTCCACCTTTTCCTGGAAATAATTGTATAATAGATAAACATGAATATTTATAAATGACTCTCCCATGTACAATAGACAAAGTACATTTTATACAGAACGGGTTTTCTTCACGGTCAGATTTTCAAGATTAAATATTTAACCAATGTAAAAATGTTTGTTTTATCTTTTAATCGAAAGGAAATTTTTTACATTCCATTGGGTGGAGCCGTCAATTTGATGTTGTAATCCTGTAAAGTAGTTGACTATAACTTAAACAAGTTAACAAAATCATCTGAACTTATTTTTTTTTAAGCTTATTATATGAAAATAGTTAGATAAAAAAATTACACACACACACACACACACACACACACACACACACACACATATATATATATATATATTATATAAAAAAATTAATTTATAAATTTATATAAAATGTTCAGTTTCTTCTATAAAAATGTTATACCTCCAATCATAAAGTAAAGAAATTACGTATTTAAAAATGAATATTTAAAAGATATAAATTCAAAAAAATAAAATTACATGTAGAAACGTTTTGTGAGTTATAATGTGATGGTAGTTTGGTTAGCTTGGTCCACCAAAATACTAAAAAGGTTGAAGATAATTACAAAAAAAAAAGAGGAAAAGTAAAGGTGCTAACTATAATACTCTAAACCACTCTCAATTGACTCGATCAGTCAATTTGTTGGTCGAATCACCTGTGCTATGTTGTTATTCTTTCCCGTCGTTCATTTTAGTTCATCCCAATTAGGCTGGGTGATATAACCGTGAAACTTGGAACGGGTGCTGGGTGGGATCGGTCCATTTTATCTTCGTGCAAAATCATTCCAATTTATTTTATTGTCTAACCGTTTTTTCTTATTCTTCGTTCTCATCTTTTTTAGTTCAGTTCAGTTCGTTGTTGTACAGTTCTTCGAAATATAGTCAGGTTGTTTTAGATCGTAAAAATCTTCTTTTTTTCTTTTCTTCCACCTTTGATTTCTTTAGTTTAAGATGAGTAAAAAAGAATCCTGCTGTGAGATTTAGGAACACCTTTCTAACACTTCAACAACACAATTTTAACTGTTAGTAGTTAAATTTTTTTTTAACAATAAAAAAGTAATATAAAGGAAAAGAATTCCATTTCATCATTATTATTATTATTAAACGTATAACATCTGTATTCTCTTTTAAAACATATTCATTCTTATATTTTTTGGTTTGAATGATTTTTTTTTCATAGTAAACTTTTATATCTTTATTAATTTGTAACATAAAATTGTATTTATTATAATTATTATTCTGATAAAAATTATTTATACATAATATAAAAAAAACGAAATTAGCATGATTATGTTGTTCGTTGCAGTTGTTTAATGTACATTTTTTATACAATAAGTCTGAAAAATTTGGGAAATGTTTCTTTTTTGTTTTGTTTATATCTAAAATCAATCGAAAAAAAATAGTATATCCTTGAGCCGTTGTATTATACAGAGTGCCTCAGAAAGAATCTTAGGAGGAGGAAAGAAATTATTCTACTTAAATTAAAAGTTAATTAAATGGTTTCATATCATTACTGATCCAAAAAATTAAATAAAATTCATCTTAAATTTGTATACCTAACAATTTGGTAAAAAAATATTTAAAAAACCAAAAAAATTGATTTAAAATATAAATATTTTGGTTTGACGTATAATAACTTAATTTCCCGGTAAATAAATATAAAATTTTTCGTAAACTCTTGTAAACAACTTGTTAAAAACTATAAAACTTATAAAAGAAAATTTATGTAAGTAATATCAACCAAACTAGAAGCAAAATTTAAGAAATTTGACTTATATTAAAAGACAAACAAATCGAAAGATTGCAAAAAAATACTGTATTACAATTTTAAACCAAAATAAGAATTATTTCATTATTTAAAAATATCTAGAAACAAAGAAATTATTAAAAATAATAAAATAAATAAAAACTCATTACAATAATGGTCAAAAATGTCCTCTTACACAAAACAACAGAAGGAATGAATTACTAAGAGTAAAAATCCTTTATTGAGTAGAAGCAGTTTTTATCTGTTGTTTCATAACAATAAAAAATATATCAATGTTTTGCTTTAGATTTTATATCCTAGACTTTCTTAGATGTAAAATCTAGGTTATAACTTCTATTTAAAGGGTTTTAAATGTATAACTGTTATACATTTAAAACATTTTAGATACAATGGGTAATAATTACAGTTATTTTTTCTGAAAGTAATGATATTCATGACAAAATCAGTGAAAATTGATGTACGAAGGTATGAAAATTAATGTTAAGAATTAATGAGTTTATAACGCAATAAACCAATTAAAAATTGACATAATAAATAAAAAGACCAAGTAAATCAATGCTGGTACATAATTTAGATAATTCAAAAAATTTATAGGAAATAAAACACAGACTATCAATAATTAAGGAAGCATACATATACATACATACATACATATATATACATACATACATATACATATATATATATATATATGTATAAATTTAAGTTTAAAAAAAGATCTAAGTGGTAGTTGAGTTATTTAGCTTTTTATTTTTGTAATCGTTGATAGTTGTAACTTCATAGATAAATTTACATTTTTCTGAAAAATTAGATTTCTTTTTGCACAATTTCTATACAGTATAAAATATATATATATATATATATATATATATATATATATATATATATATCGTATAATAATATATAATATTATAATATACGCAATATATATTACACTTTTCCTCAATTTTAGAGCATGTAATTATGTATCTTCTGAACTAAAAAAATACTACCATAATCTAAACTAGAAATATAAAAAACATTTTTTAATTAGTAAAAGAAAAAAGTTTTTTGAGCAATTTAAACAAATATAAAAATAAAAATTAATAACTATAAAACATTAACTGTTTTAATTCGTTGATAAAATTACTTTATAGATACAGTATATAAAGAAAGAAATTCAAATATTTAACAGAGAAAAAAAAATCTGATTTGGACACCTTTTACGCCTATTAAATTACATATACACATTTTTTTTAAATGAAAAGTAAACAGAACTTTATTTCATTAATAACTTCGATATTTTTTTATTTTTTTTTATTGAATTATTATTTAACGTAAAAACTTTTTTACAATCAGAGGTTAATAATTATTAATCAATAAATATATTTAAATTTAAAAAAAAGGAGATGAAGTCTGATTCGAATAGATGCGCCTTCCTCCTTATAAGATCCAAATATTTCATTAATAAAAATTTCATTTGGCTATGAAAAACCAATAAAAATAAGTAACACTTACGATATATCGCTAAAAAGATCTCAATGAGGGCTTATTACAGCAGTTAAGAAAAAATAAAAAATCTAAAGTTTTTTGGATTTTGGACTTTTTTGGCTAAGTCAATAGCAATCAAAAGGGGAAGTACACAACTAGATGTTACAAAAGTCCTAAATCCAAAATTTCAACATCCTACGGCTAATCGTTTTTGAGTTATGTCAGTTATACACGTACGTACAGATGTCACGCCGAAACTAGTCAAAATGGATTTAGGGATGGTCAAAATGAATATTTCCATTGAAAAGTGAAAACCGAAATTTTTCACGATTACAATACATTTTTACTTTGAACAAGAAAGTAAAAAGATTACATCAAATCGACCATCATAATATTTCGGAGACACTGGAATAATATTCGATAATTTGTTTTTTTACTTGATAACTTAATTCATCATAAAAGCTCGAAGCTTGTGCGTGGGTATATGAAAACCGAAATTTTGTAGCGTATAATAAATTCCTTGCCTGAACCCAGAACGGATGAAAATTCAGAGTTTTGTCTGTGCTTTTTCATTATAAGATAATTATGAATTTTAAATTTACCTATATCAGTAAAATAAAATTCAACATTTTTCAATTGGGCTGGATTTATAATTAAATAATAATTAATACTACTGATAATTTAGCGGTTTTAAGATCGATTCCTAATATATAATATTTATGTTAGTAAGGTGCCAAAAAAAAGGTTTTTATAAATATCCTGGCATAATAAACCCCTAAAATCGAAAATCAGTACGCTATTCCCAATATAACAAGAATATAATGCCAGGTTTACTAGAGAGATTAGGAATCAAATTTTTTTCTTCGTTGCACTAAACATTCTGTTACAAATTGACATGCCAAGCCCGTCGAAATGTAGGAGAGGTTCAGTTTTGCAAAGTGTCATCTTCATTCTATCCACCAAAGAGACTGTTGTAAAATGAACATCATTAATCTAAGAAAAAGTAAATCTAATTAGCGACTCTTCTATTTTTGAACATTTGACATGCATCACAGTCATAAAAAGACTGGGACAATTGATGTAAAGCAACAAATTATGTTCTATTTCTATCGAGAATCAGTGCATTATACACAGATACATTGCTTCTAAATAGTAGAGGAAATAAAAGATCTAGTATTTCTATGACGTGATTACACTAAATGAACTGAAGGTTTGACCCGGTCTTTGTAAACTGAATTGACGGCAGGGGGGACGGTCAAGAGGGGTTTTTTGTACTATCATACCAGTTGGCATCATCTGATTACTAATAACATGACACATTTGTATATACAGTTCAAGTAGAACAGACTAGTACAATACAATGACTAGTAGTACACTAGACACAGCATTTGGTGAGAGACAAACTTTCAGCTCACGTATTGTATCTTTGTATTTAACGGATTTCTTCCTGTTATTGTTATACTTAAAGATAGTATAGTTATCACATGACTACGTATCAAATATCCAATTAGTTTCGAAAAACTTCTTTTTACATGTCTTGTATTGTCTATTTCCTTAGATGATAAAAATTAAAAAAGGACCATGCGGAAATTCAGTACTTCTTATAAATGGAATTAAGGCATGGAAATTTGATTGATATGCTAAATAGACCGCATTCATAAATATAGAAAAAAGTTAAGGAGGAAGGAATGGTATACTATTATTTGTTTACGTAATGCCAATTTGTTTACATTATATGTAGGAGTAAGATAGTTATGAGATGTCATGCTGGTTGCAGACAGAGAAGCTTTATCTTGATAAATCATTAAAAAAAAAAATACGGAAAAAAGAACATACAGATGAGGAGTAGGAGAAGGGAGGCTTTATAGTAGAGTAGGCTGTTTGCTTTACAGTTCTTACGCCTACAATACACAACCAAATTTAATCATCTTTCACTCGTCAAAAAAGCTATGTACTCTGAGAAATATTTAAAGCGTAAACAATTCTTTATAGCTGTATAAAGATGTAAGATATATATTTTTCTGTTTAAAAAGAAACGTAATACATTTAGATTTAAATAAACTTTATATAAACAAAACTGATATTGAAAACCTGAATTAATAACGTCTTTTTAATAACATTATTTAATATTTATCTTAAATCACAAGATGAAATGTGAATAAATAAAATTAAAAATGTTTTATACTATTTAATTTATTAATTTGTTGTTTACTAACTAAAATTATTCCTTAAATAAAAATTTTCACCTAAATTTGAAATTCAGAATAAGGCAAATCTACACATAACTTGCTTTATAAACCTAATAATTCAAAAAGCATGACATAATCTTGCTTCTGTTATTATCATCAGAGAAACGCGAATATTAATTTTTCATTCTATTTTCTGGGATCTTTAATAAAATAACAGCACCTATAATGTAAACAAAATATTTATCATAGAAATATCAAGTTACATTAAGGAATGAAGGTCTTTTTAAATATATGCGGCAGGAGAATAGTTATAGGCAAAAAATACGCCGATATATGTTAGTATGATTGATTAAAACAAAGTAAGAGAGATTGAGGGACAAGGCTTTCCTTCAATGAAAATATACAACATTAACCCGCAGATATCCTTATTTCATACTGCATTACTTTACTGAACAACCATATAATGCATCTGAAAGAGTTATGGTTAATATTTTAAGAGGAAAGTGGATGGTGGCTGCAAGAATCATAGCCAACATCAAGGTCAATCCATTCTTCGAGTTGATCCAAAGAACTTCGTAATCCTGATTTGCTTTCGATATCGAGTTATAACTGCATAAGAAAGAGATAATTTTACAAGTAATACAGGAAGTTTTGTTTATTCGTCAACGATTTAACCGTCAGTTTCTGTTTATCGACAAGGTCAAAGAAATAAAATTTCCGAGTATGTTAGCTTATTCTGTTTTAATCGAGCATTACTGGATCAAAATATTCCCTTTTCGCTTTAATAGTCTTCTGATCTATTTAAAGTTATGGAATAACTTGCTTCATAATAATGGTAAAAGTCGAGGATGAACTAATTTTATTCTATTGTTATTTTTGTATTAATTTATGCAGTTTCATTTTAAAATTACAGTATTTGTTTTTAAAAAAATGTAAAAAAAAATTTTAATTTAAATTATATTAAACCCATTTTTATTTTTTCCCGACGTAATTTGGCTAAATAATTTTTATAATGTGGCTTATTAATTTCTTAATAACTAATAATTTCATTCATCTTACCTGTTTGGGGCTTTTTAAAAACATCCAAATTGGGTGTATTGATACTTTAAAATAATAAATTAAAATATCTATATTGTATACAACTTATTAAGTTAAATTATTATTTTTTTTTATAACTTTTAAATATATTATTTTACCGCAATTATTTTTAAAAAATTCTGTTTATAGTATTAACATCATATTATTACAGTACTATATAATACACTAATATGATTTCAGTATAGTTTTTCTTCTAAATAAATTAATTTTTTTTTTTAATTTTTAATTTTTACTTTCCCATCTAGCGCTATAGCAGAGCTATAGCTCTAGAAGGGAAAATATTGTAATCGGTCCAGTTTGGTCATATGCGGTTTTCACTGGATCTTTACACCTAAGGAATCCAAAACCAAAACGAAAACGAATGGAAAGTTTCCGGATGTTAATTTCGTATGTACGTGTGTTCGGTATTAGCCTCTAAATCATCGTATATCTTCAGAACTACTGGACCGATTGTTATCTAACTTGATCAGATTACTTCTATATATGGGGCATTGATGCCATTAAATTTTTAACTTAAAAGATCAAGTGGGTGAGGCTTTAGAGAAAGCTAACCCTCAGTATCTCGAAATTTTGCCTAATTAAGGCCATATTTTTCTTAGGCACATTTGTTAACAATTAAAAAATAACAATATTTGCAACAAAAATTTTTCAAAATCGCACGTTCACCCCAAAAATGTTTTAAACTTCTGCTATGTTGTGACGTCACAGGTGAACGTTAGAATTAAATAAAGGAATGATATTTAAAGTATAAAAAAGTGAATTGAACTGGCTGGGTCTCGAACTCGATCGTCCGGTTGACTCGGTATAGCGGGTGGCGTATAGCTGTACACGTTGCGTGCGGGAAAGATAGTATATGGGACGAGTGAAACAGTTAGATAGTCATTCCTTTACGAAAACATCTTGTATTGCTCCGTATACTTACATAGTATGCAATAATTGTCAGAGTTGTTCAGGATAGTTAATAGCGCGGTAAGCCAGCCGTCAGCCTATGTGTACAGCAATACGCCGCTCGCTATACTTGGTATATTAAGCATCTCACGGATACACCAGTCTTCTGACCGTATAAGCGAAATTTGTTCTATGTAAATTCTGAAAATACATAAGTTTATTTAGTGCCGTCCGTCGCCGCTAGTACAGCCACAACCGCGCGATTTAAATACGGTATGCGCGCGCGCTTTAGTTAGAATCATTGAATTAAATAAACGAAAAAATATTATATTTAAATAAAATGATAAATGTTTTAAATTAAATTGTGTGTGTATGTGTATGTAAGCCTTTCATCAGAAACAGCCCACAGTTTTAGGACTATCCCGGAACGCGGCTTGTAACGAGAAAGTCCTTAAATTGTATTGTCAGGTTTTTTCTTTAAAAATATAAATTATGTACTTAAATAATTTTGTGATCGTTTTCACTTTCTGAATTTTATTTGTAATACGCTTCTTCTTCTTCTTCTTCTTCTTTTTCCTGTTTAGCCTCCGGTAACTACCGTTTTTAGATAATTCTTCAGAGGATGAATGAGGATGATATGTATGAATGTAAATGAAGTGTAGTCTTGTACATTCTCAGTTCGACCGTTCCTGAGACGTGTGGTTAATTGAAACCCAACCACCAAAGAACACCGGTATCCACGATCTAGTATTCAAATCCATGTAAAAATATCTGGCTTTACTAGGACTTGAACGCTGTAACTTTCGACTTCCAAATCAGCTGATTTGGGAAGACGCGTTAACCACTAGACCAACCCGGTGGGTTAATTTGTAATACGCTAGATTCCTGTAACTCACATCATTATATAAAGATATAAGTTAAAATTTCCTGGTCATTTTATTAGTTGATAGCATTGTATCAACTTATATATTTTTTTTTTTTTAATTTTATTATACAAAGTGTCCCGAAAGGTGTAGACCAAACCTAAGGTGTTTTTAAAAGGTTGAAACAGAATATCGAAACAAACATATGCCCTATCTCCCTTCAATTTCCCTATCCTTTATTTTGTGTTTTTTAAATAAAAATATATATCTTAAGAACAGATTTAGTTATTTAAATGAAATTTTGTGATTTTATATATATAAAAACTAAATAAGTTAGAAAATTATCCAAATTAATAGAAAATTTTCTAATGCAATTCATTAGGTCAACAACCAAACAAACAAAATAACAAAAATAAATGCATAAAATCTCGACGTTTCGTCCAAGATGTAGGACTTTATCAAGACAAACCATAAATGACAAAAAACAACACCAGCAAATACGTATAAACCCCCCACCGCCCAATAAAATATAAACGAAAACCCCGGTACTACTAAAAATGTTATCATTTTCATAGACACTCCCACCACCATACCAATGATAACATTAAGTTACAACCCCCAAAAAAAAAAAATAAAAACATTTTTAGTAGTGGAGGGTTTTGGTTTTTATTTGATTGTGTGGTGGGGGGTTTTATAAGTGTTTGCTGAAATTGTTTTTTGTCATTTATGGTTTGTCTTGATAAAGTTCTACGTCGAAACATCGTGATTTTCTGCTTTTGTTTTTTTATTTTGTTTGTTTGGTTGTTACCTAATGAATTGCATTAGAAAATTTTCTATTATTTTGGATAATTTTCTAACTTATTTAGTTTTTTTTATATTTGTTAAACCAAAGAATTGAGTTTAGTTATTATTTTATATAGATATAAATGACAACCAACATCTTTTAAAAAATAAGTATGTTTTTTATGCTAAAAAAAGATGTTTGTTTGTTAAAAAAGTTCTACAATTAATAATAATATTAATTATTTTAAATTCAATTTTGAAGGAAATGAAAACAGGCACAAAATATTCTGACTGCATCATTTTTGCGATCCAGTTTAAACAATTTTATCTGTATCTCTGTTGTTCATATACCTACATGGAAAAATGAGTTTACATTTTGTTCATAATAAAAGGCTAAACATTTCATTTAAAATATAATTCGAAAAAACTATTAATTATGGAGCTATTATATATTAACAAATTTAAATAGTCGCCATTTTGAAATCTTCAAACCTATTTATTTTATAGAAGATGTTGTTGGAGTCATTTAACCATATTTCATTAAAATATCTCACTCAATTCTTAAAATATAAATTTTTATTGAAAAAACACGAAATTGCGGAAAAAAAGGGAAAATAAAGCGAGGTACCTCACTTCACATGAACATTTTTGTTTATTCTGATATCTTTAATCTACCCCTTAAATTTGGCCCTCTTGGGATTTTTAGTATATTATAAATAAATACTATCAATAATTTCTTTTAAAGTAAAACCGATCTGAATCAAATTCGAACAGAAATTTATTCATTATCCTTAAATCATTGTATCTCTTATATATATATTTTATACAATCTGAATTTTTGTATAATTTGTTTTCTTTATGTGTATATACATTTTTTCTGATTATTATAATATTAGAAGGAGAGATATTTTGTAATTTATACCTAATACAGGTTTAACGTATCCGAAAATGTTCTTCTACGATATTATATTTGGCTTTATCAATAAATCTCAATTTTTGCAACAGAAATATTTTTTGTGTAGAACTTTTATGTAAGTTTTTATAATATAATAATATCCTCCTATAAGTTTTCGGGGATTAAATTATGTAAACTGTTCTGTTTCTTTTATATTTTGTAAAAAAAAAAAAGGAATAGATTAAAATGGATAAAAATTATGTACTATATAAGTGTTTCTTTTATTTTACTATTGGAAATATTTTTGTGGAATTTTTGTATGTTCTGTCACTCAGCGGGATTCAAGAATGCGATTATATAATAATATTCCTTTACATACGCGTACATCTGTCCGTATATCCTCAAACACACAACAATATATATATATATATATATATATATATATATATATATATATATATATATACACACAAAGGAACAGAATGAAAAAAAAACTTATTTCGTAATATCATCCAAATTTATTATCTTACCACTTGTACTTTTATTTTAACATGTTTCAGTAAAAAAATATTTCCGTGAACTTATCTTCACATAAATACATTGTTACTGACTCCTTTTTATATTTTTTATTATTTATTTTTATTGATTTTATTTCTTTATTTAAATATTTATAAATACGTGCATGTATTTTTATTATATTTAAAAATAAATATTTGTATGTTTTTATTTTATAATTAATTAAAAATTTTATCAGTAGAACCCAGATATTTTTGCAATCTCTTTCGAGTTTGTTTCTAAGTAGTTTTTTTTCTTTGAATAATTCTGGAATTCACAGTTTTTCTTTATTTTATGCCGGTACCTTTCACAGGAATATTTTAGTTTATTATCGTTGTTTAAATCTTGTAATTTAATTATTAGAAATAATGTTACATTTCTTAATTTCTGTAAATTATTCATGGTAAAATTCTATATATATAAATAGAATTATAAAAATCAGTTGTTATGTATTATTAATAATATTAATAAATATAATAATTAACTTACTTCCTACAGTGTTTTTGTATCATTACATCATATAATAAACATTTATTATTACAATAGGGAGGTTGGAAGTTTCAGGCAAACAAAAATTAGTTGCATCCTTATGCTAGCTACATAAACTGATACCTTAACCTACCTTGTAATATGCACCTTTTAACGAGAGAGTTTTCTTGATATATAAAAATATTTTAATATGAACAAAATTTAATGGGGTTTCAGATTGAAACAGTGTTAAAGAATACGTTTGAAACTCTTCAAATCTCTTAAAACTACACATTAATGCCTAATTTAAAAAAAAGAAGATATTTTAAAGCCATTCCAAAGTAGTATCGTGCCGGCCTCCGTGGCGCGATGGGTAACGTTAGGGCCTTTCATCCGGAGGTCTTGGGTTTGAATCCCGGTCAGAGATAGATTTTCACACGCTACAAAAATTCTCTAATTCGTCTCATCCTTTGAAGCAATACCTATCGTTGGTCCCGGAGGTTGAAAAAAAGTTGGTATCGTATTTGGGTATGTAAATTTGATTATTTAAAAGCAATTACTATGTAGCCGAATCATAATTGATTGAGTAATGAATTAATTTACCACAGAAGCTTACATGTTGGAATGTGAAGATAGAAATTTGTTACATATGAAAAATTTCATGTCTGACGGGGATTTGAACCCCATTTCATTTCCGAAAAGATTCGGATGAAAGGCAGATACGCCTTTCATCCGAATCTTTTCTTTCATCTGAATCTTTCATTCCGATCTCCGTGGCGGAGATCGGAATTCGATTAATAATTATTCTTAATCATATATATTATTTATTTTTTCAATAGTATAAAAACTACTCTGATAAAATTAATATTAATTTCAATATTTCGGAATGTTTATTGGCAAAATTATATCGAAGGAAATCTTTTCTGCAGTAAATTTATAATTAAATCTCATAATATTTTCATATTTATTACCTTTAAATTGAGAAATATGTAGAATGTTAACAAAGTATGAAAACTAAAATAACTTTTCAACTATTATGTATGAAAATACATTTTAGTAAATATTTATGCGTAATAAAATATATATTTTTTTTTGTATGAAACCACCTCACCCAAGCCATCATAAAGGCAACTAAAAAATGTTAAATTAAAAAAGAAGAACTATAAAAAATCATCTTAGAGTATGAAAAAAGAAACATTTTGTTCTAAAAAATTAAAAAACAACAAAAATTACAACACAACCTTAACCAAAATAACAGCAATTTAATATTTTTCACAGCTTGTTTGAAAAGTCCTTCTTTAATAACGTTAAACAACGAAGTACTAAAAAGAGAAATTTTTTTAGCAATTGCTCCTAATTCAAACGATTTATTTTGAGATGTCAGTTTATTTGGGGGTGTACTGAAGTCCATTTTTGATATCCACTACTAAAAAATATTAAATGAACTCTCTATACTGCGGTTAGGGTCGGTGCTGCCTGAAATTTTTTTACATTAAGATTTTTTTGTTTTTCAATGCCCTTTAAAATTTTGTGACACAACCCTTCCATTTAAAAATTTTTATTTGACCCCATGTTGGCTTTGGATGTGGTGGTCTCATAATAAAAATAGATTGTTTTGATGTAGGAGGATTAACTAAATTTAATTTCTCTATGTTAAACGGTGGGCCTCTACAATTAATAAAAATTGTTATTTGGGCTACATTGATTAACTTATTCGTATTTTGACTAACTTTTAGAAACATTCATTGTGATCAGTTAAGTAAAATTTATCTATTGGTAAGAAGTTTTCCTTGACATGGAAGTTGAAGTGTAAATGTATCTAAACAATTTAGAATGTTGCGAAGGTTAGATATATGAACTGGCTAAATATAAATATTAGTACTGATTTGAATGCATTAAATACATAAATGATTTACTTTTTTGGAGTTGTAAAATTTTTATAAAACGATTTTAACTTATATATCTGTAATGGACATTTATATTTGTAAATTATAAGGATTAAAAGATACAAAAATTTGTCCTCCATTTGTTATTGTTGTAATTACACTGAATTCCTATTAAATTTTGTACCGCTCCTCCCATTATAGTCATGTTTAGCCACCTATACAGAGTAATTCACGAAGAATATTCTTCAATATGGGAAAATAAAGTAGAAAATTCATATAAACATTGGTTCATTTGTTCAGAAAAGCTTCGTAGCAAATGTCGACTGGTGAAAGATTTTCCAGAAATTCAAGGCACTTGAAAGTTGGAAAATCTTACGTTTTTATTTATTTTTGTGGACTTCATTAGTACCATTTTACCGGGAATCAAATTCACTAAATTTATTTTAGAAACATAAAGTAGTGTATTTTTTCACCGCAATCTTTTGTCTTTTACCCCAGATTATTAAAAAATCAATTTTGGGACCAATTTTTTCAATTTTTCAGATCATATAATTAGATATAAAATATAAGAATAAAGATTTCATGGGTCTTAAGAATTAGTCGGCTTAATTTTGCCGAAGGCACAGAAATGTGGACGAAATCTTTCTCCAGCCTTCTCTTGCTTCATATAGCGTTTCTAACCCTACGATTTTATGAACTTTATTTTTTATTTTTATCAGTAGAAAATATCCTGAATGTTTGTTAAATTTTTCGTGAATCACTCTGTAGAAATCGATTTAATGATTTTAAATTTGAATAGTTAAAATTAATAGGTTTTACGTTTTTTATTTTATTCTACATCACGAAAGAAAAAATTTGTTTTTTTGTCCAATGTGAAGAAATACAATAGGAAACTTTTAATACAAGATAACTGATCTGTTTATTGTTATTATGGTGAGTTACTGTTTTCGTAATAAAGAAAATTCAGCTGGAATTGTGAAAAATTCCAAAATTTTTGAATTTCAATTTTCTATCTTTCTACCTGTATTTCGTGTAGTGGAATTTTTGGTTTCATAAATTCATGGAAAATTATGTTTAAAAAATAATTTTTTTACATTTTAGAAAAGAATTATTTTTTATTAGTTGTAAAATGTTTTTTAAAATTTTTCTGTCTTTTGACTTCAATATATTGACAAATTATTTAATAATTAGGATTTTAGTAATTAGAGGAAATATTTTCGCTTTAAACCCCTCTTAATAGTACTATTATTGTACTTATATAATTTCATGATTTAAAAACGATATATATATATATATATATATATATAAAATGTGAAGAAAGTAGGAATTTCGATTTAACCAACACGTACTCGACTGTAAATTAGTTAGTAGAGCGCCAAATAGGACCAGGAATTAAAACCGTCTCCGGCAACCAGTCCTTACGGGATGGCGCCTAATTACAAGGCTTCCTGTCTACTCCGGACGGAAATGCACCGAGTCACGGAAAATAAGATTACAAGCAAATCGTTCCGTCGGGCCTCTGCCACCGAAAATTCCGTTGAATCGTAACGCAGTCCCAAAATTCGCATAAACCACGAATATAAGTAATTTTTTTATGAATTACCCGCCAGTCTACTAGAAAGAACCAGTAGCAAAGGACAAGTCCGAATATTGCAACAGGCAGGAGGATATTGTACGCTCCGACATCCTTGCGTTCCTTTCCGTTCCAATTTCGATTTAAGCGAGTTGTCACCACCTAGATCGTTTGTTGAGGAAAAACGAGTAAAGTAATTGATTAATGTTCTATATTATATTAAAATCTCTTCAGTTAATTAATAGATCTATATTGTGTTTAACGCTTACGTTCAGCGTACAAAATATGGTTGAATTTAAAAGGAAATTTTTATTTTTACTAAAAACTGAAAAAACATAAATTTTATTAAAAATGGCTTCCACATTGTAAATAACACTCGGTGATTAAAAAAAGAAACATACTTACACGACAAATAAAGTTCTTTACTTTAATATATGTTAATTCTATTTTTTTTTTCTATAACTAATTACGTATTTTTAATTTGTATTTCTGTGAAAGCAGAAGGGATAAGTCTCTGTAATTTTTTTTAAATTAAATTAAAATTTATAAGAATCATTAAAAAAGAAATAAGTTTTAATGTAGTAAAAAAATTAAATTGTTATTCAAGGTTTTTTAAATATAAAAGGTTTTATTAGAGGCTTTTTGAGTTTCATAGTAGAAAAAATATGAACTTTTTTATACGGTAATTTTCTTTTATCGATGAACATAAATATTAATATAAATTACATAAGTACGTTGTTTTATAATGTTATACTGACATAATTATGTTACGTGTTATGTTATACTAATGTATTATGTTATAATAATGTGTCATATTATATACTAAATGATTAAAAAATTCTTTTAATAAAAACGATACATATTAATTAATGTAATTAAATTTTATTAATCAGCATAAATAGATGGCAGTACAGTGTGGAGGGGTGATTTTCGTTGCAGTTTTTTTTTTTTTGCTGATTTTGTGAATATTAATAAACAACTTTTGTAAAAAGATTTTTTCTAAATTTCACTCCCACCCCTAAAAATGGTTTTAACTTTGAAGAGTTATAGAAAGCAGTACAAGGGGTGATTTTCGTTGCATTTTTAAAAAAAATATATTTGTGAACAATTACAAAAAAAAAATCTTTCGTGTAAAACTTTTTTTTCTAAATTGCACTTCCATTCCAAAAAATAGTAATAATTTTGAAACGTTGTAGAATGCAGTAGAGTGGGTCATTTTTTCGTTGCATTTTATTCTATTAGCATCTCGTTGGATCCACAAATTTGTTTCCCATCAAAATGGGTTTTTAACCCAGCCCCCCAAGCGTTACACACCCACATCCCACTTAGCGGCCGGACTACTGCTGCAGTCACCTGCTATATTATGATGTTACAGGTGAGCGATAGAATTAAATAAATGAATAATATTTAAAGTGTAAAAATTTATTTAAAGTGGTCGCTTGTGTACCGTCACACTCGTGCAAATGAAACATTATGTGCGCGTGCTTTAGTTAGAATCGCTGGATTAAATAAAATTATAAATATTAAAAATTAAGTTGTATGTGTATGCATGTATGTGTAAGCTGTGTATCAGAAAGAAGCCGCGTGACGGTTAAGTCCTACTACTGTGTTGTCAACTTTTTAAAGTAGCCTACTTGTGGTCTAATACTTCATAGATCGTTTTGAGATAGGAAGTTATGCAAAACTTTATTTTTTTATGTTTCACTGTTGAGAAACAACAGATTGTTCTGTTGAGAAATTATTTAAGATATACTATAAAAAATTACTTTTGAAGCTAGATATGAAATACAGTAAATGATCGTTATTTTTATTAGGGTTGTTGAAGCCCGATTTTGTTTACATCAAAATCTTTTATTTCTGTTTAAAATGATTTATCTCTTTAACTTTTTCATTTAACATTTTTGAATTGCCCCTATAAGGACTTAGGTGTGTTTATCTCGTAACAAAAAATAGATCATTTTGAGGCGTAAGCATTTGCTAAATTTAATTTTTCTACTTTTTCTATTTAGTATATTTACTCATCATGGGTAAATGTGAGTCTCCTCTCATGGGTGTAACAAGTTTACTGGAACAGTAAATCTATCTAAATTTTATTATATTTACTAACTTTTAATAAAAAAGAAGCATGAAGTAAAAATAATTTTAAACTTTATCACTGGTGTGGTAGGGTGGTAAAATTGTTTTTCTTTTAATTTACATTCAATTAAGACGTTATTTATTTAAAGGGTTGGATTATGATAAACTATTTTAAAGGGAATTGAAATACAAAAATTTTGAAGTAGAAAAATTAAAGCTATGATAACTCTAACCAGAATAGAGACCATTTAATATTTTCCATAGTTTCAAAAGGTGGCATGACTTTGTCTCATATAATGGTCTGATACCAGAAAAAAAATTAAAACATTTTGCCAATAATATTTAATATTTTTATTGTAATTTACAGTAAAATTTAGAAGGTTAAATAATATACCAACCAAATGACTGCCATGGAACTGTGTCGGCAGTTGTTCGCCCTTTTAAAAAACTTTTAAGTACATATTCACGTGCCTGTAAGTTAATGTCTTCAATACAGCGGCGAATTTCGTTCTTCAACTCCAGGATTCCATGTGATTATTGGCATACATGTTTCTCTTCGAATAACTACATGAAGTAATGGCAAGATGTTACATACCACGACCTAGCTGGTCAATTCCGATTTCCAAAAATGAGAAATTACACGACCTGGAAATTTGATCTGCAATAATTGAATAGTTTCACGTACTCTGTGGCAGGTCGCACCGTTCTGTTAGAGCCGTATTTCTTCCATGTCCATATCTTCCATTTCTGAAAAAAGAAATCTCAAGCATCGCACGATAACGAAAAGAATTCACCGTAATAGTAATACCAGCTTCGTTCTTTCTTGAAGAAATAGAGCCCAATCGCTCTACCAGTCCAAAATGTGAACTATACTGTTACTTTTTATGGATGTATGGAATGCGTGTGAAATACCCTTTGGATATTTACTGCCTCAAATTCGACAATTTTCTTTATTCATGTAGCGATTAAGCTGAAAATGAGCTTCGTATCTAATGATTATTTTCCGTTGAAATTCATCACTCACTTCCATATGTTCCAACACCCAATTGACGAATTCTCTTCGTTGTTAATAGTTTCCAGAAAGCTGATCTTGCACCAGTTGAATTTTTTATGATTGAAGGAGAAAGTTTTTTGTCAAGATTCGTTATACTGTTACCCGCGTAATGTTTAATTGTTGTGTTCGATGGCGTATTGATGTTTTAGAATTAATTTTTGTCACTCACAGCAGCGATATTTTGTGCAGACCGACCGAAACTGACGCAAACCCGGTGTATCATCTTTCAGGGAATATGTATGCTTAAATTTTTTAATGAATATTGACCGAAATGGGGCATTGTGTTAACCGAAATGAGTACGTAATTTTCTCATTGTTTCCGCCAAACAATCCCCTTTTTTTAATGGGGTTTTACGTTAAATATTAACGTTGCTCTAACGTGTAACGTGAGATTTCTAATAACTTATGTCTCACTAGAGTAGATATCAAATAATTAAATCGGCTTAGAATTTTTTAGTTCGAAATGGCGTGTAGTTTAAAATACTGGTTCTTATTAAGACACCACCTTATATTATTTAAAGTGGAAGTGACATTTTATGACTAATGTTTAAAATGATAAATCTCACTTTGTAAATTTAAAAATAAGAATTTGTACCTAATTAGAAGAATTGTAAAGGACTCTTCATTTTAATCTATTTGAAGTGAAATTTTTGATACTTATAAAACCAACTTGTAACTTTTCCGTTTTTTATTTCAGATATATAACAACAAAAATAATATTTTGTTAGAATTAATCTTTATAATTCTTTTATTATATTTTATTAGTGTGTGAAAGAAATAATAAACATTTTTATTAGGATAATTTCAACAGTAATATTAGTCGATTATTGTTACAAGTTACAAACAACGTTGTAAATGTTTCTCACTTCATTAAATATTTTATTGTTACTATTATCGTAGACTTAGACGTTGAGTGCTTGTTTTTTTCTTTATAATATTGCTTTTAGCTTACGTGATCAAGAAATATCTTTCGCTTTTGTGTGTACATATAAGCATAATGCGTGCTTCGTTTTTTTTTATTGTCTAAAATATTTTTAAAAAAATATTATAATAATTTGAAATGTTGAAATTATAATATTAAAATTTGTGTGATATATAAATTTAGAATAAATTTATTTTATTTTTTTTTATATATTTAGAATAAAAAATTCTGGCGTAGTTTTGAGTAAGACTGCGTATACTGCAAGTCTGCGGGGAGGTGCACATCCATCTCCCCGTAGGGGACGGATCCCACCTGGCCTGCCAGTCTCTGGCGACAGCCGCTCTTATCTCCTCCTTAGGCTTCCCCTGATGGCGCATCGTACTAGCCTTGTAATTAACTATTGCATTGGCGGTATTCCATGCACAGGCGTATGTCGATGCTACCCTGAGGACCATCCGACGCTGAACACTTTTTAAGCGCCTTTTATTACGTACTACCAACATTGATCTTGCCCAAACTGGTGTACCATAAAGCAAAACCGAGTTAGCCACTTGGGTATACAACCTTCTCTTGCTCGTTCGAGGTCCTCCAACATTTGACATCAGATTAATGAGGTTCTTGACGATTGGTCCGACCTTCTTACATGTCTCCCGTATTTGATTCGTAAACGACCGTTTACTACGAGTATATAATCATATCCCGAGATACTTGGCAGTCTCTCGGGATTGGAGAGCTGTCCCATCATTGTTATTGGGAAGGGGCCCAGCCGTCTTCTCCCTGTCATAAGGACAAACAATGGCTTCTCATGCGACAGCCGGAGCCCGTCGCCCTCCATCCATTTTCTAATCAAGCCAGTGGCAGCGTTCGCCGCTCAAGTGACCTCCTCCTCAATTTTCATTATTACACCAAGGCAAAGTCATTCGAGTAAGCCACTGGAATCACTCCTGCCAGATAACGAAGACAAAGAACCTCGTCATTGATGACGTTTTATACCAGGGGCCCCAAAACAGAACCCTGGAGCACTCCACACGTTGCTTGAAACCAAGTTTGTGGAGCCAAGCCTGCATATTAACCTCAGCTCACTGAGGTAGTCCTCAATTACTCTTCTCAAGTATGCGCTAACGTCCCACTCCCTCAATGCCCGGTAGATGGATCTCCAATTGAGAGAGTTGAAGGCATTGCGGACATCCAGGAGCACAATTACAGGAATGTATCTCGTTCTCCAAGAGCCTCTAGCTGCTTGTGGGCCTTCTCCTCGTCCTCCTCGACCAAACATGTCTCCCCATCACTAAACTTCATTCCAGCTGACGCCCACACGCCTGGTCGGGCGCTTTAACCCTTGCACCTCCATTGGCGACCTCGAGCCCCGGTCAGCCGACCGCAACTTCTTCAAGTCCTCCATTAGGAGAAGACCTCAACCTCCGTTTCCGCTCTTCTTGCAACTTCTCTCAGACGTGCACATATGAGATCTCTACGTAATGCCTCTGGCAAAGAGGGAAAGTCCCCTTCACAATCATACCCATATCCACCATTCTCCAGCGAATCATCAGATCTAGTCTCTGAAATGATGACACCGCGTCGAGTGCTCCGTAAACAGTATTTCTATTTACAATTTTTTTTCATTAACTGTTTACTACAGCTGTTTCTTTGTATATATGCTTTACAAATATTGATTTAAGAAAAAAAAAAACTTTAAATATTTTTTTTTACTTTCTTCTACGAAATAAAGGAACTATTGTGATCGCGAAATATTTTGGTTTTCTGATTACCATGGAAATATCCTTTTTAAACATCCTTGAATTCATTTTGACTAGTTTCGGCGTAACGTCTGTACGCACGTATGTACATACTTACGTACGTACGTATGCACTTATGTACGTACGTATGCACTTATGTACGTACGTATGCACTTATGTACGTACGTATGCACTTATGTACGTACGTACGTATGTATCTCGCATAACTCAAAAACGATTAGCCGAAGAATATTTTGGATTTAGGACTGTTGTAACATCTAGTTGTGTACCGACTCTTTTGATTGCAATCGACTGGACCAAAAGTGTCCAAAAAAGCCCAAACGTAAAAAAAAAATGGATTTTATACTTTTTCGTAACTGCAGTAATCAGCCCTCATTGAAAGCTTTTCAACGATATATCATAAGTGGTACTTATTTTCATTGGTTCCAGAGTTATAGCCAAATGAAATATTAATTAATGAAATATTTAGATCGTACAAGAGGAAGGCCCATCGATGTTCAAATTCGACTTCATTTCATTTTTTAATTTAAATATGTATATTTATTAATTAATAATTATTATGATTGTAAAAAAAAAAATGTATATGTAATTTAATAGGCGTAAAAGGAAGTCATGTGAATTCCACACAAGATTTTTTAATTTATTGAATCATTTTGAATGAAAATCAATTCCACTTCTACGAAACCCGTCTACAGAAAGTTTTGTATAACTCAACATAACACTTTAGCTTACGAGAAAGTAGCTTATTATGTTCCCGTTGCATTTTTATATACATTTTCGAACCATCTAAAAAAGTTTCCAACTCATTTATTTAATATATATATATATATATTATAGAAAAGTATTACTTTGTATATGAATTTTTAAACGATATTAATTTTAAATAATCCAACATTTTCAACGCGTCCATTATGTACATAAATAACTTTTATTAATGCCTCCTGAATTGTAAATTATTTGAAGTTATTTTTTACTTTTAATATCATTACGTTTGCCTTAATAAATTAGTACATTCATATTTTTTTAAAATAATAATTAATATTAACTTTAATAACATCTCACTTTTAATTTATAACAAATTGTACACTTTGTGATACTGCTCTGATCAAAATTTTACCATGGTTTCACTTGGATGATCCACTCAAACATATACTAGAAGCAGTTCCTGCTTGTCAAGTTGGATTAGTAACCATTACTAGATGTGAGCTGCATAGTCATTTATTGTACGAACTGTATAAGTTCTGTTATATAATATTTGTAAACTAATTAATTGTAGATTGAATATTGACTTCAGAAAAAAATATTGTCTTTAATTTGAAAGGGTAAAGGCATAAAAATTGAACGGAGCCTAAAAGTTTAAGCTATGTAGTATGGGTGTGTGTGTGTATGTATATATGTATATATATATATATATATATATATATACATGTAATAAAGTTTTTGTTCGTAAATTACTCAGAAAAAACTTTATCTTTGAAGTTTTTTATAAATCTAAAGGATACTTTATATACATACTTTATACTTTACATACCTTATCTTGATTGTGTTTATCATGATTTGCATCATGAAACATCTCCCTAAGTGACTTAATAACCTCATCTTTCTCTTAGATATTAGCTATCCGCCTTCCCCAAAAAAAATCTTAATTTAAAGTATTTATAGGATAAACGACTCTTTCTGATGAATAATTTTATTTTTTTGGCATGTTATAGTCTTTTAGACTCAGCACTTAAACACAAAAACTTAAAGCAGAAATAATTAAACTCGTGAAAGTTTTAATAACTTTAAAAATAACTTTTACAATTTTGAACAAAATTCTTACTTTTTCTTAGTAAAATTATTTTTATTTATAATATTTAAAAGTTCATTCAAGATGAATTTGAGAAAAAATGAATGTATTTTAACAGAAAAAATTAAAAATGGAAGATTTTATTTTACAGAAACAATATTAATCTACCGATTTAGTCAGCTAGTCTTTCATTTATTTTGTTTACTGATCAAACTGACTTAAATTTACTGATTAAACTACATATTAATTTACTGGAATAAAATATTTTCTTAAACTCCAAAGCAAAGAAAGTAAACCTTAAAAATTCTGTATTTTTCTTTCAATGTAACAAGTAATCAATGTTTATCTCCTACTGAATTTTGATTTATTTTGTAGTTTATTTTTATATTTATAATCTTCATGTATTTTCTTAGCATTATTCATTATTTGATACAGAGTGTTTCATTAAGTTTTCCCGGGATTTTCATAACCTATTCTACTCGTGAAAATAATGGAAATCGTACACATAAACATATGTTCGTTTACGAGTTACGTCTAGTAAAAGATTTCACTCGGATTTCTGCTACACCAGTAAAATGAGGTCGTACTGTAATTTTCAGTACGTTATTAAGGAGCAGAATTAGTGATTACTTATTGATATTATACCTGGAAAATTGAATAACGTCCCACTCAGTACCGTTTCTGTAGATTTTGAGAGCAAAATCTACTACAGTTCTCAGAATCTACTCAGATCTCTGTCTGAGGTGAAAACTAGTAAATTGGGGTAAACCCCTGTTTTTTTATGTTTGACGTACAATAACTTTGGTAACTGGGTAACAAGTACGAAAAACTTTTAAAATAACTTGTAAAGAGTTTAATCTTGAGCAAAATGGTGTACAAGAAGTTGAATTAAACAAAGGAAGTCAAAAAAATTTGAATTTTATTTAGAAACGGTACACTAGACGAAAGTGCATTACACATATCAGTTTATAATAAATGTTAAAAAATGAGCCCGCCATTTTCAACACAATCTTGGCAAGCTTCTGTACTGATTTTGCTGCTCTTTTTAGTACTTCAGGGCTGTCCTTAAGTTGCCCAGCCGCATCAATAATGCGGACTATTTGTATTTTTTGTATACAATAATTTCATCCATCCCCAGACGCTAAAATCTAAATTTGTTAGATAAGGCGACCTTGGTGGCCAGGAATGTGGATCTCGACTGATCCATTTCTTAGGGAAATGATGATTTAAGTGAATGAAGACGGCACAGGAGAAATGAGGAGACGTTCCGTTGTGTTGGAATTTTCATTTTTATATTTCTATCATTTTTATTTTTACCATATTCCCTTTACCTTTCCCCTATTGGCCTCTTTTCCTTTCCCTTCACTTCCCCATTTCTCGTTCCCTTATTTCCTGTTCCCTTTTTCTCATTGCTCTTTTCCCTTTCTTTTTTCCTTTCCCTTTCCATTTCCTTTTCCCCTTTTTTCTTTTTTACGTTTTCCCGTTCTTCCCTTTTCCGATTTTTCCCTTTCTCCCTTTTTCCCCGCGCGTAAATCGGTCTAGTAGTTTTTTAGTCTGTAGCGGACACACATATCGGAAACAATGAAATGGAATCGAAAAATATTTAAGCAAAATTTCAAAGCAGTCGGTGAAGGACTTTCGGAGATTTAAGATTTTGAACAAACGAACATTTATATTTTTATTTATGTAGATGAGTGTAATTATTATAATTTTTTTCATAATGTAATAGCAATCACAGATATATACATAAGTTTAAAACATTTAATTTTCTTTTTACTCACATTTTGCAACAAGATATCACCAAATAAGGATACATTTTATTGTCCATCAATAACTTTCAATACTGACATTCCTTGTTGTACAACACCTTTTCTGAAGTGATACAATTAACAGTTGCGCAAGTGAATTTAAAATTAACTTGTTATAAGATTATTATTCAGATTAGTTCGTATCTTATACAATATAAAAAATATTATGTATTTTTACTTAGATTTATTTATGGTAAAATTTCAAACATGCATTATTAGCTAACCGTATACCTTAATAAAGTATGTTTAACTTCTTGCATGTTTTTTTGCACTATACTATTAAAACATGAATAAAATGCATATATAGTAAATTTATATAACTAACATGTAGGTAGATCGGTGAAATATATGCTTACGCAGGTGTATATGTATATTAATATACATAAGTATATAAAGGTGTGGTCATTTTGTATACTTATAATCTATATATGTATAGAACTGTGTGCATCGCACTGCATGATTCCTAGTAGAAGACACAGTACGTTATTCCTCTTTACGCTATGATTATTACTGTGATGCACTTTACCACATTTGAACGATTCTAATGTATATATTATAGCTATTTATCAACTTTAACTACACGTTATAAAGTTTCAAATGTTATATATTATGGTATAATGCATTTAGATTGCTACTTATGAATCTTAAACTTATTTATATTTTTAAAAAGAATTCCTGTTCTGTTACTTTACTTACTTTTTTCTTACATTCTTGCAGTAATGTTTTATTTATTTATTTTTCATAAGCAAGTTATTTTTTTTATATTATCTATTTTTGTAACTTTCAAATAAAAAAGAAGTGATTTTTTAAATATATATAATGACATTTAAATTAAAAAATTCCTTGTAACAAATAACTGGTTTTACCGACTTTTTTTAAGAAAACTTTGTTGAAAATGATTTTTTTTTTCGTTTTAAGGAATGAGGAGTACGAAAATACCACAATGTTGTTGCCTATATATAGACTTATATATAAAATTTGTTGCTCGAAAATCTCCTAAACTACTCGATCAATTTTATTAAAATTTACATATGCTGTACTAGTGTATCTAAAGTTGTGTATGTGAAACCTTTATGAAGATTCACTTAGTCGTTCCTTAGTTACTCTCAATTTAAGGTCGTCAACAGACAACATAACCTCAATTTGAGGTTATGTTGACTTTGTAGTGATGTATTTTTCATATGAGCTTATGCAGTGTCACCGTAGTAAGTAAGATGAAATTGATACTTATGTGTAGAGTCTACTCGTTAATCGAGCATGTGTAGTATGTTGTACTTTTGAAATCAGTTCGTTTCTGACTGCAAAATAGGGAGGGCGTCGGAAACGAAAACTCAGTCTTTTTGCGCAGAACTGCGCAACAGTTTTTTTTTTTAATCCGAAAAGAAATTAAAAATATTTCCCGATCAAAATATTCGTACTTCACAATCTTTTTTTCGTCAATTTCACACGATGTTTCTAAGACTAGATGGTAGGGAATTTGACAGGATTTTTTAGCTAATGACCCTCCTGATAACCGTCTTAACTATAGAAAATTCAATCGTATAAATATGTCAAGTTTAACTGGAATTTGAACTCAGAATCTTCAAGATGAAAGACAATGATGCTACTATTATTTTACTATAAAGTCAGCATTGTTATAGAAAGATACTGTAGACATTATTAAACATAAATATTTTATTATTAAATTTATTAAAATGAATTTAAGTAAATTAATTAATTTAAATTAAAATAAATAATATTTAAATGAGAATATTATTAAAATGTATTGTGGAATCAATTACTAGTAACAAAATTATCATAATTAGTTTTCACATAAAAATTACAAACACTTGTACTTTTTATAGTTCTACATATATCAGTAATAATATAAATTACTAGCCTTACTGTTTAGGAACCATGAAGCTATTTTAGTAACAGAGCTTTAATGTCTTAAAGAACCATATAATTGTATTATATTTGATAATAAAACGAATAAGTATCATCTGAGAAGAGGGAAGAAAAAAATGGTACTTTAAAAAACACAGCTTTTACAGTAGGTTTTTAAGAAGTTACTAACGTTTATGGTTATTTGTAGTTTAAACAAACATAAAATAAGCTTTAATATGTCTTAAACATTAAGTGTTACACAATTAACAGCGATAAAAAAAGTGTATGCCTAACTCTAAGAAAGTATT
This sequence comes from Lycorma delicatula, assembly GCF_047948215.1. Classification (NCBI taxonomy): domain Eukaryota; kingdom Metazoa; phylum Arthropoda; class Insecta; order Hemiptera; family Fulgoridae; genus Lycorma; species Lycorma delicatula. The sequence goes on from NC_134463.1 coordinate 58,079,215, forward strand.
TACTTAATTTTTCTTTCTTATATAGCACAGAATTGAAAGAAGTCTACTGAAATGCATCATATCAGTTAAATGACTGATATCAAAGAGACATATTTTTCATATTATTATTTTTCTTTTATTATGCCGTAATTTTTTTGGGTCAGAAAGTATTATTCTTCTAATTTTGTTATCTGTTAAACAACAAAATGCACCTCTTCTTTGGGAAGTTCCAACAAATCTGGTGCTTCTATATGGAGGCGAAAGTATCACATAATCTTTAATAATCAAAAAGAAGTGACGATTGTCGGAGGCAGTTTAAATATGAATAAATTTTATAAGAAAAAGATTACAGTAATTTTTTCAAACATATTTCTGTATATAGTACTAAAGAAAACGCTCAATTAACGTTAAGAAAGGAAAATTATGTATAGATGCGCATTTTTTATTGGTAATTAATCATCGTAAGTATATACATAATAAAAATAATTTATTAGATGAATTATTTGTTATATAAGTATATAATACTATGAAATATCCGGTAAAATCCCATAGTAGTGCTACAAAAAAAACCTTAGGAAACTACTTAAATCTTATTTCTGCTGAAATTTTTTGGTTAAAATTCATCAGCAGCTTGTAAATTAAAAAAAGTCCCTTCACTGAGATGAGAAAGGGATTTTTCTCTTAGTTATATACACTTTTATTTACTTAAATTTTTATTGAGCTATTTGCTTAAAATAATCCTCAAGAGGCGATAAATTAAAAAATTCCCTTTTGGCACGCCGGAAGGCGGAAGTATATTTCATTGGTGCTTAGTAGGGTATAAAAAATATTTCACCTTAAAGTTAAGAAAAACTTCAAATTTACTCAATACGACAATTGTTGCATGTGAAAACAAAAGTTTCACGTGTTTAGCATACAAGCCATATCTTCTTACAATTCCAGCAACATTTTGGTCATCCTTGCTGTAAGGGTTGGTCATATCGAAAATTGTTTCAGACAAAAGTTTTAGGTAATGTTTACAGAACTAACAACCACTTTAAAACGATTCGATACTGTGCCTATTAAGGGAAGTATGATTTTATTTGTCTTCGAAACCTCATTTTTTCCAACCCTCTGGGCCAGTGATTGGTAATATCAAAAAACTTTACTTAGATCAATTTTAGGCCCTTATCCAAAGAATAGTAAGAACTTAAACGAATTCAATGTTTTACTTAATAAGAAAGTAACATTTTTTCTCGAAAAAGCCTCATTTCCACCCCCATGGTCCGATTTTTCCCATTAACGAACTCGACCGAGATTTTGTGTTGTTATATCTTATGTATCAATTTGAAAGTGATTGGCGCAAAATTACGGCTGTTATCGCGTCCACAAGAAAGCGAAAAAAAATATATATATGTGTGTGTGTGTGTGTGTATATGTAAATATAAACTTTTGAACTGATTGTGGTTTTGGGATCTGGGGAATATGAAAGGAGAAGATATGTCGAAATTTTCCTGAAGTCGAATCATGGTACCCATTACAATAGGTAACTTTCTTATCAAATCTACCTAAAAAGAACCTTTTAAAATAGTTTAAAAATACAAAGATACTGTCATAATTCTAAATAAACAATATTGTAATTTTCTGGAAAGGGGTATGAAAATTGGAAATTTTTTGTTTTTTTTTGTTTCAAGAAATACTTTCAAGAGTATGGCCTATAAAAAAATTACGTTTTTTGTATTTCAAATGTAATGAGAAATTGAGATAAATTTAAATTTAAAAAAAGTTTTAATTAAAAATTATTTTTTGTTACCCTACAGTATTGGAGTGTTGTAGGAAGAATTATTTTAGTGGCTTAAAGGCCTATCGATTTTGAAAATATTTATATAAAAATTTGATTACTCCTTTTCTGAAGCAATATATAGCTAAAAAAAAGGGAAGTAGTCATATTTATAGTAATTTTTGGGGAATGGATGAATATAAATAACTATTTTTTTTTGCAATTTGTAATCTCGATAAGAAAACTTCAACTTCTGTAAGGAAAATCTTTTTCTAAAGCGCCCCAGAAAATATCTAAAATTTTATTTCGGCTAAAGCACCCACTTTATTTTTAAATTTTTACAATAATTTAATACATTCTTTTCCCTTGAAGATAGTACCTTTCTACCAAATATACAGGCTAGCAGGAGAATAAACAAAAAAAAAAAACATATATACAAACATATGCACAAACGTCCGTCTGAAAAAATAAATTTTTTGGACTTCGGAGTATTGAAATAAAAAAAATTATCACAGTGATTTAAAATTTATTTAAATCTTTTGTTAATTTTTTTTTAATGTCTCCTTAAGGTACAAAGGTTAATAATTATTTTTAAAAAATGGAAACGATCATCAAAACCATGTAAAGTGATACACTATATAAAATTATAAGATTCCCACTCACCCTACCGATGCTGTAAATTATATGTAATATATATTGGGTCTGAAAGGTTTAAGACGAGATATATCGATTTTTTATGATTTTATTAACGGTGCTACATATCTTGTGCAGAAACTCACCTCCCCTACAGAAGACCATATAACGTCGTCTAACGTGACGCATAAATATAGAATGTCAGGATTCCCACTGTCCCTACCTACCGCTGGATGGCGAAATTTTTTTTTTTGTAATTTTCATACATATATATTTTGTTTAAAAAAAAAAATTGTTCAACATCATGATACCACCGCGAAAAGCAGCTACATCGATTACAATATTTATTCCAATCGAATCACTAAGAAAAAAGTTATTCGTGAACAAACATAAAAAAATATACCGGTCGAATATATAACCTCCTTTTTTTAATTTGGTTAAAAAAATTCATTTTTTTAGATTTTTTTTGAATGATCTTTATACTTTTCCGTTATTAGCTGCTGTAACAGCATAAATGGCTGTACCCGGGAAAGGGAAAATTGTTTCATAATTTTTTTTTTTAACTTTATTTTTACTAATTCTTTTATATTACCTGACGATGATTATTTAATAATTGAAATGCGCTTCTAATATTAGGTTTTTTTATATGTAAAAATTTCTTGAGCGCTATTTTATTTTATTAAAAAAAAACAAAAAATTGTTTGAGATAGTTAATTCATTATAAATTTTTATAGAATATGTATGCCTGTTTATTTATTTATTAATTCCTTTAAAGTGTAATATATAGAGTAGTATGTATTATTAAACTACTATAAAATATTGTATTACTAATTAAAATAATTTTATTTCAACGGCGAATAGAATATTTATTATAGCAGTATCAGATGTTTATTCAATACTATAAAATGCTTTCAATTCACGGTACATTTAACTTAGTCATAGTCATTTGCGGCTTTATCTAGGAATATGTGCTATAATTATTACATGAAATATTCTCGGTTTCCCCTTCTTCTTCACACCATTCATCCGTACCTTCCTTTTCATATGACTCATATAGAATAGGGATAAGAAGAAAAATTGAAATGGGTTTCAGAAATATACTACAGCAGACACTTTATACTGTTTGGCTGAATTTATAGGCAGCATATAAAGACTTAATGATGAGTGTACATTAATAACGCTTGAGGTGTTTTGAAGTGTATAAAGGGATATATTGTATTTACTACACAGAATATGTTATACAGAACATTATTATTTTCTATGTTCCTTTTATATTTACTTTTATAGGTATACTTTTTAAACAGCTGCTAGGTTTATTGTCATATTATAATAGCCTTTTGTTGACAAGTACATAAGACTATGTTTCGTATTACAAATATTATATCTACAAATATAGTTGTCAGTATTAATATCTGGATTTTAGTAAAGTTATTATCTTATTTCATAGTTATAATTTATGTTGTACAGAATTTAATGTAGAATTGTTCTGGATTTACAAATTTTCAAATTCCTGTTCTATTAAGTATGCAAAAATAAATGTTAAGAAATAATAGTAATATCTGTTTCGTTTATCATTTTACTGTCTTTTGATTTTAATTTTTTTTAAATGCTTTTATTTTAAACTAAAAATTTAAAAAAATTGCGTAGTTCAGTGCAAGAAGGCCGATGTTTTATTAATTTAATTATTTGGTTATAATATTTTTTTAATATTGCTAACAATAGTTACCGAAGATAAAGAAACGTCAACGTTCCAACTTGCAGTATCATATAAAGAACTACGCTTTTAACTTGCCCCGCTCAAATTTTTTCGATCTTAAATTGAAAGTAACTCAAGCACGACTCAAACAATTTTCATCGAAATTTCATATGCACAACATCAGATACACCAATTCAGGAAATCTAACTTTCAATGAAATTGATCTAGTCATTTTTAAATTTTCGAGCCACAAAACATTTATACATAGACCTGTAAATAAATATATAAGGAAACCACAATTTAAGAGAATGGTATTTTCGTATTTCTTATACCAAAAAATTGAAAGAAAATACATTTTCACCTCCCATTCCATGCTAATAAATTTCATCGAAAAGTCGGAAAAAAGTAGTAAGTGATGAAAATTGTATATAAATAATTTTTTTAGTAATCAATAATTCCACAATACGATCGGAAGGTAAGTCCTTTCTCTCATCAATTTGGGAAAGAGTTATTCCCATATATATTGCAAATTTCTACTCTTTTACTTTTCGTTAATTTTTTACAAAAGCTTAAATTTTGTAAGTTATTTAATGATGTATGTAATTCCAGGTTAAGGCTCTACCGGGCCCCAGACAATATTTTAGTTTGAGATCCCATTTATATAAGTTACGGACAACTTCAAATAAAAATTGAAGGGTAGTTGAGAAATTCCCTTTTTTGTAGTAAAAAATAATCGTCTTCTCATATTTTTATTTGATGTTAAAAAGAAAAACAAATTTTTCATTGTTTTCACAATTTTTTAAATATAAAAATGCGGAAAAGGTTTTTAGTTGCTAAAGTTTGCGACCAAATATGTTTTTATATTAAAAAAATTAGTTTATATTTAAATTATTTATACTAAAATTATGTCAAAAAGGATCTATTATTATCGTTATATCAATCTATGATAATTGAAAAAAGAGATGTAAAATATACACCAATTAGATATAGGAACGTTTTCACTTGGTAAGATAAAAATATGAATTTATTCTGTGTTAGTGATATAATGATTGTTATTCAATATAAATAGAGTTTACTGGAAAAATGCGATAAGGATTTTATAGATGGAATTAAGAATCAGTAACGATTATTTTTGTTTAGTTGAAAGAAAAATATTGTAATGTAACTTTTTAAGGTAAGGACGGAGGTAACGGATTTAAACAAATATTCTTTCTGATCTGAAAAAATATTCATCATGGGATTTGTGAGGAAGAAGCTTTATTTTATTGTAAAGTGCCAAATTTTATGTGAATTCTCGGTAAATTTTTCAATGAAATATTTTTAATTAATTTGAAATATTATTTAGATAGCTAACTTTTTGACAAAAATGAAGAGTCTCGACATGTTGAAAAATTATTTCTTATCTCTAATAATGAATTGAACGTCTTCCAAAAGCGATTTTATAAGAAATTTACATGTTCCCTACAAGGCGATATTAAAAAATATCCAATATAGTTTTCATTAATAATATATAAAACTTTTATTAGAAACTATTTTCTATAATATTCCACATTTTATTCTATTTTTAAATTCCAATCTTGATTTTTTTTGGCGAATTATTAACTCCACCATCTTGAAAAAATTGCCTCATCAGTAATTAATAAAATTTCTTGCTACGACTATCTTGAAGCCAGTGTCAGAAATTTAGATCGAAAGGAAAATTTACAAGTTACTACTTGCAAATTTTTCTTCAAAAGTAAAGTTCACTTTTGAACCTCTTGCAAGTGGTACGGGTAAGGAATTTCTTTATTAAAAGTATTTGACAAACTGCACTGCGTAACAAACCGATGAAGTTTGAAACCATCTAGTACTCAGCACCGAGCAACGTTGAGCTTACCGAATTACCCGTCCTGCTCTTCATCGATAAGTTGTTTTATTGGCGTTCAACAGAATACGAACACGATGGAAAAACAGCAAGCATCTTTCTATTAAAATACTCGCAAACAAAAATTATTTCTCCATATTCTTCATTTGTAACTTAAATGGTTTAAAAAAAAAACATTTTTAAAAATTATACTCAAACACCGTATTTTTTCCCTTTAGAAAACATAAAAGCTATTAAATTTCAGTACACTATTTTCAGTGGTTGATCCACAGTGACAGTTTATAAAGTGAAAATTTATCAATTTATTTTTTTCGAAACATTTCTGAATAATTAATTTTTACTTTCGTGTACGAAGTAAAGCAAGTATTGTGATCGCGATAAATTTCGGTTTTCAGATTTCAACGGAAATATCTATTTTGACCATTCCTAAATCCATTTTGACTAGTTTCGGCGTGACTTGTACGTACGTATATATCTCGCATAAATAAAAAAACGATTAGCCGTAGGATGCTGAAATTTTGGATTTAGGACTGTTGTAACATCTGGTTGTGCACCTTCCCTTTCTATTGCAATCAACTGAACCAAAAGTGTCCAAAAAAGCCCAAGATCCAAACAAATTTGTATTTTGGACTATTTGTTAACTGCACTAATAAGCTCTCATTGAGATTTTCAACGATGTTGATATAAGTGGCTCTTATTTTCATTGGTTCCAGAGTTATAGCCAAATGAAATTTTAATTAATGAAATATTTGGATCTTAGAAGGGGAAGGGGGGCACATCGATTCAAATCCGACTTCATTTCCTTTTTTTATTAATTTCAATTTATTGATTTATTAATAATTAACCTCTGATTTTAAAAATGTTTTTATGATGAATAATAATTCAATAATACCAATAAAAAAATGTAAAAAATATATCAGAAGTTACTAATGAAATAAAATTTTATGTAGAAGTCATGTGGTGTTCGCATCAGATTTTTATTTCTTAATATACAACAAAATAAAATTAAAATAATGCTGTTTAAATAATTAGTTTTATTTTTATTTATTAATTTTGTTTCTAGATTTTTCTGTTATCAAAAAGATTTTTATTTTGATTTAAAATTATATCTAGTTCTTCTTTGAGTCTTTTCAAATGCAAGGAGGATGTTACTTATTAATATTATTCTCCCGACACAATTCCCTCTCGGTGTTAGAGCGTGGTTTTGTCAAGCAGGATTACGCCTGATGGGGGTTCCTTGTTTCTGGTTGTTTATATAAATTCTATTCTGTAATTTGTTATAGGATTTTCTGATGACAGATAGCTGTCTATAGCTACTGATAGGGAGTTACTTAGTAATCTTTTTTTGTTGATATGTAAGTTTTTGGTTAGGTTAGTTAGAAAGAACAGGAACCTGATTGTTCGTGGTTCTTTGCCCTCATCTGGTCAACATACAGTCCCTACACGTGAGCTGGAATTTTCTTCTTATTTCTCTCGTTTATCTCTTGTTTTTTTCTTTATTTCTTGAATTTTTCTCATACTCTGTATTTAATTCCTTTATTACAATCATAAAACTGCACGATCGGTGCCATTAGTAGTTTTAGAGAAGAGATAGTGAAACATTTTATTATTATTATTATTATTAATTTATTTAATAACTCCAAATTTAAGGGTTTTATAAAGTTAAAAATAATACTATTTTTTTTTTTTAATGTAACTACGGATACTGTACATAATTTCACTTATTGATGGCGGTAACAAGAAATAATATTTACAGTTGATCGGGATACGAATCCAGAATCTACCGGGATGAAAGTCTAGCAAAAAATCTAGCAATATAATTTTTTTAAAGCTAATAAAATTTCTTTTAATTTGGTTTTTTTTTTAATTGCTGAATAATAAAAATTAAGTGATTCAGAAGAACCACTCTTTAAAAAAAAAATTTAAACGTCTTATTTCACATATTTATTCGAAAATATAAAGCGTCTATAATAAAGATAATAACCTTTTTCAAATTAACTTTTTTTTGGTCCCTATCCTATTACAAAAGACAAAAGAAGGTCAAATTATACACAAAAATTTATTTTCATAAAAAAATCTGTTCTCTAAAATAACTCGTTTAGAACACATCTTAAAGGAAAAAATATATATTTGACCTTTTGATTTGATGATCTATATAATATATATTTTAATTTGTAGGACTGGTTAACTAACTATTAATTAAATTTGAGAAAAAAACTTTAAAATTTAAAATGTAAATTTAAGTTATGTTTTATTCATTAAATTCCTAGCAGAAATTATTTTGTAAGAAAAAGCGTGTAATGTTTATTTAATTAAGTCATCATTTATGTTTTCAATTATTATTTTTATAAACGAATTAAATTGAAAAAAAGAATCTTTTATGGTAGGATTGTATTTATTTATACATATACAATAAATTAATATTAATTATAATATTACGTATATGATTGTGGTTGTTTTAATAAACAGAATTGAATAATTTATTATTACTTAAAACAAACATATAATAAATATAATTATAACATAATAATCTTTTATTAAAAAATAAATTGGTTAAAAAAATACTTTGAATAATTATAATAATAGAAATAAAAAATAAAAAAAACTATATAGGATTGTGTTCTTACATAAAGATATAAAATATAAACATTGGACTAACCTTATACGTTTAGTTCTCTCTCATTCAGATGGCAATGAATACATCCATTTGTCAGTAAAATAAGAGGTTTTCAAATTTAAATAATAGCCCTAACTAGACGAGCATAATTTAGGGTAACCGCGATAAGAATCAGCTTTACATATATATGTATCTTACCGCACCGCCGTCTGTCTGTCTGTCTTTATGTGTATCTGTCCGTGCTCGAACAGCAAACCGCAAAATGGATACTCACTACTGAACATTGAATACTTAAACACACACACACACACACACACACACACCTACATATAACATATGTAAATATAAAGATGATGTTTCTCTTCTATCCTCCGTTTGTTCTTTTATATTAATACTATAAGCCGCACAGCAATGAAGTTATTTGCATGGAAATATCTGGCATAGCAATTACTGGCATAGTAATCTGCATTAGTTTACATTTTGAATAAGGGATAGAATCTTACGAACCTACTATAATAAACTATATAGATATATATCGTACAATTTAACGCTAAGCCTAAATTCGTCGTTTTTTTTTTCGCGTAATTAATTATTATCATCAAAGTAGACGTGCATGATATAGTATTATATAAATTAATATTAATTATTTCATTATTTATAATCTGGAAAAATTTATTTTTTTTTCTTTCATGATTCTTTTTGCTACTTCTAATTCTCTTTATGCTTCCTGTTCCCTTCATCTATTTTTTCATCCTCTTCTCTTATTTTTGCAATCCTTTTTGAACTTTTCTTCCGCCTCCTTTTCCCTCTCAGCATTTTTCCCCTCTTTTCTTATCTCTATATCCTCTTTGCTTCGTGTTAACATCCTTCATTTCTTATGTGCACCTTATTATTTTCTTCAGTTGATCTTTTCTTTTGATTTTACTTCATTCATTTTTTTTTTAATAATTCTTCTCTTCTATTATTTCAATCTTTGTTCTTCTTTATTTTTATTTATTTCTTTTTTTCATATTTTAATTTTTCTTGATCATATTTTTTTATTAAATTTAAAATTTTAAACTAAAAAATTTCGTATTCTGCAATTACTCAGTAAAATTTAATTTCGGACTTGGTAGGAGTCTTAAAATATTCATTACATCAGAACGCAGATAACCAGTTTCCACCGATTACGCTAACTCACTTATGAAAAGAGTTTAAGGAACATAGCTTTTCTTAAACTCAAAATCTTACCTCAGTGGCGTTCAAACCAACTAATAAAGACACAAAATTCGTATAAGTATTAAAAAAACTCACCACGTCAAACACCATCAAATGAATCCACACCACCTACTATCAGTCAATTCAGATAAAATTTTTGAGGAAACAGACACATTTCCTCACTCTGTAAAAATACACTGTAAAATATAAAATACAATGTAAAATACAGTTAAATCGCTGTATCTCAGCAATTAATTAAGATAAGAAATTCGTTTGGTTCTTAAAGCATTTCCTCCAAATCAATAGAGAAGAAACATAAGGTTTAACGCTTATTTTAATAATGCATCTAATGTTGTCTTGAAGGAACCACAAAATAAATTATCTTGTATAACTTCATTTATTTACTTACGCTGAGAAGCAGCACGAGTCCCCTTGTAATAATTAAATAACTTCTTTATTCTGACCGTATAAAATAATATATTATATGTCTGAAAGTGGATACTTATGATACTTCATGATCCGAATTCGATTCTATGTAGAAACTCTTTGATAAAGCTGAACAAAATAAAATCTGATTTTGAAGATCGGAACTAGTAAGTAGATGGTATTAAACTTTCCAACCCAACTTTTTCAAAGCTTCCCGTGTCTTTTGAGAGGTACGGAGAAGGGTGTTACGAATAATTTCACCTTTTAAGAAAAAATGGAGAGGTTTTCTTCTTATTAAGGTTTTCAGTTTATTTCCTAGCATGTCACAATAAACTAACTCTTGATTGTACGTTGTTCTTCCAAATTTTACAAAAATTGGGACATTTACAAATAGCCCAATTTATAAATAGTCCCAATACACGTTAGCATCACTTAATCAGCTGATGAGTACGTTTTGAATCTTAATCTGGGGGCTTACCAATGATATATCCATTCTCTGACGTTCGGATTGTGGCAGGAATTTAGGAATCCAAGTTTTTCATCACAAATTATTTTGCGATCTAAGAAAGGATTAGCTAAAAACCGTGTTTTAAGTTCCGTAAAATTGAGAATTAGGATTTATTTGTGATTTTGAGTCAACCGCCTTGGAATTTGCCCTGAACATGTTTTACGGTTACTCGCAATAAAAATTTCAGAAATTATCTAAATTTTTATGCATCTACTCTCGTACATAAGATCATTAATACGTCAGTTGAAACTTCCACCAATCATTTGCCACGATGAAAATCGAAGGCACTTGTTCTGCCCGATTTAACAGGGCCGTTTAACTGTTCTATTCACTTACAAAAATTTGCACTGTTAATTCACTTTTTAACAAATGTTTTAAAACCGTCAGTGAATTTCGGCCGATTTTACACCTTATTGTGTAACAAAACATCTTATAACAAAACAAAAATCTTATTGTCAGGGTGGTGAATTGAACGTCAGACTTTCAGTATATTTGATTAAATAGTTTTCCGCTGTTGCCATTCGTCTCCTTAACTATTGAATGATCTTTGTATGTATAATATATATATACATACAAAGATTATATATACATATATATATTATATATGTGTGTGTGTGTGTGTGTTCACGCGCTTGCTTGTTTTAATAAAATGCATTCTAATGGCAAATTATAATTATTAATAAAATTATTAATTCGCAGATACTGGGATTTTTGTGTATTAACACTTTTGGTAGAGATATCTGCTGTATCAAAAAGTTTCTGTTATTAAGATTTAAACAAAGTTTTTCTTATATGGCACCGTTGGTAAAATATAATTATTATACATAATATAAACTGCTTACCAATATATTCTATTGATAAGCGTTTATATTATGCGTTTCCTTCAAGCGCTTTCGGCTATTGTGCCATCTTCAGGAGGGATTTTAATTTATAGTTGAACTAGATAAAAGTTTAAAATTCACATATTTAAATATATATCACAATTGATTGTCATTTTATAAACGTTAAAGTCTTAATCGAAGTAACTACGTCCGTATTGTAAATAAAACTAATTTATTTAACTATATATTATATATTTCAATTATAAATTATAATCCCTTCTGAAGATGGTAGAACAGCCGAAAGCGCTTGAGGGAAACTAATAATATATTGGTAAGCAGTTTATATTGTATATAATATTAAGATTTAATTTTAAAAAAAGCAAACAAGAAATAGTTTATAAGTAAAATCTGATAAAAAATACTGGATAATAATTGAGTTGATATCCATAAATAACAACGTAGCGAAACATTGAAAAAGAAACAAATTTTGAAAGTGCACGTAATTAATTTTTTAAGATATGTATATAATTACTAATTAATTGAAAAATCGTTGGAAACATATTTACTACAATATTCTAAAACAAAGTGTATTACTTTAGAGCCAAGGAAGTTTTCATATTTTTTTTTAAGTAACTTAATTGGAAAAGTTAATTTGAACACAAAAAAAAGTTCATTGAAAAATTTAATTTAAATAATTTATATTTTAAATACGTTATTAATTTATTTTTCTTGTCAGTGTGGGTGTACATATATATTTTTTTAAATTGATTGATAAATTATTTAATTACCTTTTTTTCGTAGTTATTTTAATTAATTTTTCAATTAATTTTATCTTATTTACTAAACTGTTGAATATTATTTAATTGAGATTTTCATTAAATTGTATTAGCTCTATGTTATTATAATACATATAATATTATGCAACTAACGTACAATTTAAACAAGATAGCAATTCAGTTCACTTAAGTCAATTTATTTTAACTTGATAATATCTGGCAATTGAAATTGACACCTAAATCTACAGTAGTAAATTATATTTTAATTGGCCGATCTCAACTTATTTACAGTTCATCCCACCTCTTAGTATTGTCTATTGCTTTCTTTTTAAAATTCACAATTTTATTTTATTTATTTAATCTAATTATCAGCCAGTTTTATGTATATTATCTTGTAGTTACAAAATCAGCTGTAAGAGTTTACTTCAATAGCATAATATTTTAGCAGGTTTAATATAATTTTAAAATAATTATGTAAATGAACTTAATATTGTAATTAAAATAATGGATTTATGTTAAATTATTTAATTTAATTTTTGAATAAAGTACAGATTTCAAACTACACCTTAAGATAAATTTGTTTATTCTATTGTGTTTCAATTTAAAAATTAAAAAATTTTAAATCTTACAATATGGTATACTCATAATAAAAATATTGCTAATTTGTCTGATTAATATTTGTAAATGACACTAGTCACATTGTCTGAAAGTAATGATTTTCGTATATTTTAAAAAGTAAAGTTATTATTTATTACAATAGATGAATATTTCTTGTATTTTGGTGTAGGTTTATATTCATTAATACATTAAATTTAATCAATAAAAAAATTGGAAGCCATTTTCCTACAAGGCTTGGCATTAGTTGCTGTTATTCTTGAGAATAAATATGAAATTTTTGGGAGTCACTTAGTGTGTCTTTCCCAACACAACATCTATAAGTTTTTTCTTTCCAGTAAATAAATTACAAATAGCAAAAATGTCAAATGACTTTCTGGAATTTAAAAAAAAATTTGTTTTAAGTAAGTTAAAAAATTTGTTAAACAAATATTATAATTTTCGGTTTGATAAAACCGGTACATTTTTCTAAATGCATTTTTCTCAGACTTAATGGAAGCAATGCATATAATAAATTTCTTCTATTAGTTTGTTGTTTAACTCTATCCTAATCTTTTTTATGAGTTTGATGCATATAAAATATCTATGGTACAAGTGATTCCAGAGTTGCTTTTTCTAAGTCTTGAATTTATTTCATAGCCGTATTGGTAGTAGAATAAGAATGTTGCTTGTAGGGTTAAATATCATTTCAAATGATAAAACTGCTAGGCTTAATAATATGTAACAGTAAATTTATCTCTGTGTAAAAGGCAACCGAGAACACTTAACTTTACTTTTTAATCAATAAGCCTAAAAGGAAATCCTTGATATTCTTGGGAATAGCTTTATCATTTTAATTTCCTGGCATCATAGCTCTAGAGCTATGTTGACTAGACAAAAGATTGGGCTTGAATTTTTTCCATTTCTCGACGGTTCATGACCCAGGTACTCAAAAAAAACAAAAATAAGTGGTGGTAATGTTCATACGTACGTATGTATGTTGGCGTGTTTGAAGCTTAATAAATTTTGACTGGATAAACCGATTTTAATGAAGTTTGGCTCAGAGACTCGTATAAGGTTGTTCTTAAAAGGTGAGGTCAAACTCTAGGAAATGATTCTACTTAACATACTGAAGAAAAAATATCCAGTGAACGTAGGTCCAAAAACATATATTTTTCTGTCTGTCCGCCATTTTGGGTTTTTTTAAGAAAAAACTAATTTTTCTTAACGCAATAAAATTTTGTACTTTATTTTAAACTAACATTTTCTAATAGGAGAAAGAATAACGATATTCTTCGTCGACAAGTTTCAAAATGGCGGTCGTTTCAGTTTTTCATTCTTTAATATTTTACGAATTATTAGATTTATCAAATTGTGTTGTATTATAAAAATTATGTAGCATTTTTTTTTTTTTTTTGTGAACAAAACGACAACTTAGTCGTAAAAATCCGATGACAAATAACAGAGTTACTGCGAAACGTAGGTCTAAACCGATATGGCGGCCATACTGTCTTTTTACTTCCTTGTACGTTGTAAAGGAAGTATTGTGATCGCGAAAAATTCCGGTTTTCAGTTTTTAATGGAAATATCCATTTTGACTATCTCTGAATCCATTTTGACTAGTTTCGGCGTGATATCTGTATGTAAGTACGTACGTATGTGCGTACGAGTGTATCTTGCATAATTCAAAAACGATTATCAGTAGGATGTTGAAATTTTGGATTTAGGACTGTTATAACATCCAGTTGTGCACACCCCTTTTGATTACAATCGACTTGACCAAAAATGCCCAAGAAAGCCAAAAATAAAAAAAAATTGGGTTTTAGACTTTTCTTTACTGCAGAAATAAGCCCTCATTGAGAGTTTTTCAACAGTGACTCATAAGTGGTACTGATCGTTTACGTTGTACTTATGTACGTTTACGATCATTTCATGTATGTTTTATGTTCGTTTCTTGATCGTTTACGTTCTTTTCATGATCGTAACATGTTTCTTCATGTTCGTTTTGCACGGGGGTTACATATCCCGTACCTCACCCAGCGGTGTCGGATGACCTTGAACCTGTTCCACAAGTGGTATATTATATCTACCGTATTACAACTTTGTTATCAGTTTGTCGCATAAGTATCGTTTTTATGAATGATTTGTACCTCACGTCACGTTACTTAATATATACAAAGTGATATTTTAGAATAAGTTATGGCAAACTATTTACGTTTTTGTTAAATTATTACTGTTTATTTATTATAAAAAAAATATATATATGTTCATATGACATATATATATATATAAAATACTGGTTGTTTATAAAGAAAGTTTCTATAAAACAGAAAAATTATAGATTCAAAACAATATTTTCTTAACGTAAGTTTTTCTCATTTACTTCTTAAGTAAAATTCATTATTTAACAATAATAATTAAAAATGATAAATAAAACTAAAATAAAGTATTTCATTAATTAAATTCTTTTTCAGGATGTTATGACATGGATTTCGTAGGGGTAACAAACCCCTTCAACATCGATTATTATGGAGCCTCACTTTGGTAAGTCGTTCTTTAATTATTATTTTTTTATTTTTTATTAAAAAATTTAAATCTCATCATAAATTTATCAACCCTTAGACAGGTCCCTTGCACAATACCTGTTTCCAGTCTCCTTTATTTCCAAGTTTATTAGAATTTTTGATAGCTTCCACTTTCTTTTAAATCATTTATAATTTTTAATATTTTCCGGGATCTCTTTTTTTACCTTCTAGCCCTGTTTTCTCTCACGATGTCTCAAATAGTTAATTTTTCTGTTCTTAATTGTTTTATTAAGCTTTTTTTCTCGTACTTTTTCCTTATTATTTATTCTTTTTTGCTGGTTATTAATTTATTTTTTTCCATAATCATATTTCAATGCCTTTCTTTTTCTATTTTTCTTACATTCCACAATTCACATCCACACAGAAGTACAATCCAAAAATAACAATTTACAAGACGCTTCTTCAAGTACACTTCATTATACTAAATAATAATCGTTTCTTTCTTTTAAATGCTTCCTTGGTCATTGATATTCTTCTTGTTTATTTGTGTTTGGCAATTTTTTTGTTAAAATCGTCATATTTACTTGTTCACGTCTTTCTTCTTTTACACAAATGTACATTGGGTCATTGCCTTCTATCCTCATTAGTTTAGGTTTTCTAATATCAATTTTCATTTCATTTTCTGCATTAGTCTTACAATTTTAAAACCATCTCTTGAATCTTCTGTGCTCATTTCCTAAGAGAATCATGTCTTCCTGCGATCCTTATACATATTATACTTCTTCCTCCTTCACTAATGCCTTTATCTTTTAGATTATTTTTGATTAATTTTCTAAATAAATATTAAACGTAGTAGGTGATTTGTTCCTATTCCTCAACCACTCAATTTGACCACAATTTATATTTTATTTTAAAGTCTTTCTACTGATTAGTTTATTTAGTTTGTTTAGAATTTTCTATCCTTTTATTTCGATTGCTCATTTTGGAATGCCGTAACACATGTCTCACTGAATCTCATCAGGAATTACACTTCATAACACCCATCGCATAAGAATTGCTGAATTACTCTAATCTTTAACAGAGATCAGTTTTTATTTATTTTTCATACATAAATTTGGTTATGGAATACTGTTTTAGTTAGGGACAAAAAACTTTTTATTTGGTATTCTGTTTGTTTAGTTGCAATAACTTTTGTTTTGTCAATTTAGAAGAGATATAATTCCATTTTTGTTTTTATTATTTAAATTGTCATATACTCATAATTAATTCCATATGTATTTTTACAAAATTATTGTAGCCGTTTTGGAGAGGGGTGCATAGAAGATAATTTATTACTCAACAAAAATATTACTTCTTTATTGTAAATTAATCTCTCTTCTCACTCTCTTTCTCTCTCTCTCTCTCTCTCTCTCTCTCTCTCTGTTTCTCTCTCTCTCTCTCTCTCTCTCTATATATATATATATATATATATATATATATAAAGAAACCACCTCCATTTGATTCAATCCATTTGATTTTCTATATATATATATATAAAAGGGAAAGAGAGAGAGAGAGATTGAGAGAGCCAGTGTTATTAACTGGATTTTATAACGTGTTTGTTTAATAAGATATATCTTCTTTTTTGAAGTATTACTTTTTTAACAAAATTTTCTTTTAATTATTTTGTAGTTATATTACTTCTATAATTTAACGATCTTTATTTATTTATTTATTTTATTTTATGACAGTTATAAAATTATTACCGGTAGTTACAATATTTCTCTTCATTTATTTGTTTTTAAAATAAAGGGAAATTAATTATAAAATTTAATTTCAGTCGAGTATTAAATTTAATACAGGATATAAGTTATATGGACCAATTTGATAAATAATATTAAAATCATTTTAATAACATTTTGTAATTACGATTCTCTATGTAATACATTTAATATTTTCAAAATATTAAGCGGTTACATGTTTGCATTATTATACGCATTAATAGTTACCACTATTGCGTAATTAAAATATTATATAATTTTACTGAACACTTACGACAGTAATTCATAATTAAAAAAAATATTTGTCAGAAATCAATTAAGTTCTTATTATTTTATTACATTAAACCTTTATTATTATTTATGTGTAAAATTAGGTTTAATTATTTGTTTTATTAAATAAAATATTTTTATTTTAAAAATTCGTATAATGATATTTGATATTATTATATTTAATATAGTTTTTAGTAACTCGATTTTGTTAGGGAAACTAACTAATCTTTGTTTCTTCTACTCTTAGGTCTGTCTAAGTTTATAATATATCTTTTTTTTTAAATTAGAAAATTGAAGTAAAATAAAAGACCGTAGTAAAACTTGTTAAAAAATTCATCGAAACTAAAACATTCTTGCGCCGAACTGCGTAAGAAGACAACTTTTCATTATTTTATTTTATTTCCTTTTTAAAAAGTATCAACTCATTCTAATCTAAACTTTTACAGACAAAAAAAAACCTTTGATTCAAAAAAATAGTTACACGTCAAAAAAATATTATAACAAGAAAAAGCTAAAAAAAAGTTTCAATTCACTCCCCACTATTACTCACTGCATAAGCGCGTAACAAAAATACACAGTCAGCATAACCTCAACCTTTTTTCAACATTAAATTGGGCATAACTCAAGAACAACCCAACCAATCTTTATCAAATTTTCACATGCCCAATCTCAGATACAGATATATATATATATATATATATATATATAGAGAGAGAGAGAGAGAGAGAGAGAGATAGTGAGACAGAACCCGATTTTACGTAAATTATATTTTTGTACTCCTGATACCTGATAACATAATGAAATCTCATTTTCACCCCCTCAACTCACACCGTACGTCCAAAAGTACACTTTTATCAACTTTTTGTTCGAAAAGTTTACAAAAAAACAATAATCTTAAATAAAGAAATAAAATTCTATTTATTAAAAAAAAGGTACGATTATATTATAAGAATGGTTGAGAAGTATTTCATACAAAAATTATATTGTCTTCTTTTAACGAAGATCTATTCATAACAAAACATTCAACCATTTTCAAAAATTTCAATAAAATGATCTAGTAGTTTTGAGAATTTTTGAGCACAAAAGTTTATATACATAAACTTATATATATATATATATATATATATATATATATATATATATATATATATATATATATATATATATATATATATATATACAGAGTGTTTCGCGATAAATCTGCAATACTTTACAGGCATATCTCGCTTATAAAAAAAATGATAAAAGGTTATATAAACGTAGGTCTGGAAACGCTTCGTTATCGAGTTACGGCCACCGAAAGATTTCTCCTGGAGCTCAGCTTCCCCAGTGAAATGAGGTCGTACTGAAATTTTTTTGGACGTTAATCTAGAGGCAGAGTTAATGGTGGTTTTCTATGGTTTTTGACCTGATGTTCAATAAAATAGGTCTCACAATTGTATCTCCTTTAGTTTTTAAGATATATGATTTAAAACCCAAAATTAGGAGTTTAGAAAACAACTTTTTAATGTTTAGCTTAAAATAAATTTCTTAAATAAGTAATAAATCTGTAAACGTTTTCTACAAAACTTGTAGAGAATTTAATTCTTAAAAAATTGATGTAATCAACGTCTATGAATACTGAACACAATGTTTTCAAATTCGTTTTTACATATATAAAATGTAATCGATTTTCATTTAATTTCTTATAAGTTTAATTTAACTTTTTAATAGTTAACTTTCAATTTAAGTTCAGTTTATATTTATATACATATATATGTAAGGATACCTGATTTTAGGTAAATATATTTTTCTACTAATGATATCTGAAAACGTAAAGATAATTCATTTTCATCTTCTTCTTCCACCATGCGACCAAAAGTATTATTGTACTTTTCTTCGAAAAGTCGGTAATATAATTTTTCAGTTCTTCTTTAAATGCCGATTTCAGTTAAAAGTTAAGAGTAAATAAAGTATTTATAGTTTCTCGTTTTAAGTTAGATTTATTCAAACATTTCTGTTTTTAGTTTATTTTTTTTAACCGATTTCAAAACGGAGAAGGTTCTCAATTTGACTCGTGTGTGTATATATATTTTTTTTTGTGTGTGTGTTTGGGCCTAGTTTACCATTTTAAATGATTTTTTTTTTATATATAATTTAAGATGATCCCATCGTAATCTCATACCATTACAAACTGATACTAGATCATTAAAATAAAATTATTGGGCGAAAAATTCAGTTCTAGGTAAATATTACTATTGTAATAATTATCCCTTTCCGAAAAGCTTTTGCATTGAATGCACTGCTGGGATTACTCGATACTTAATTCATTCTCTGTAAAGAAGTATGTTTTTCATCCGCTCTTTAGATTAGACATTTTTTACGGTGATGCTCTCATATAACAGTCAGTGGATGTGAACGTTCTTCAAGCGTTTCATTTCAAATACGTTTATGATCGATGAAAATCAATGTGATCTTTGTTCTTGAATCTCATTTAAAAAGTGATTGCGGATCTAATCATGTTGATGCTTCCTTTTAACTTTGTATTTTTTAGACAGATTATTCACTCTGAATCCTACTCATACTTCGCTTGAATCTTTGTTATTTTGAACGAGCATGTTGTATTCCAAGAAAACGTTATTTTCTTTTTCGTTCAGACTCTTTTGTAGGCCTACCTATATTTCCGCTTCGACGAAGATACATAAATAAAAAGAATATAATGAAAAATTTTTGAAAAAAAAATTGAACCGACTCCAAAAAAAGAAAAGAGAACATTTTTGCGCATTTCTGCGCAAGAAGACCGAGTTTTCGTTATTCTATTTTGTATAATTTTTTAGTAAGAAATATACAAAACATAAAGTAAATGAGAAATATAAAAGAGGTACAATTTTTTTATTTAATATAAAAATATATTTTTGTGTGTAAGAAAATTAAATTATAACAGTAATTTGATAAAATAATTAAAAATTAGTAAACCCTAGACATGAACATAAAATTTAAACTAACTCACCCCTGTGACTCACTACATAAGCGTGTATCAAAAATACATCAATACAAAGTAAACATAACCTCAAATTGAGGTTAAGATTCATCCAATCTTCATTAAATTTTCATATGCACAACTTCAGCATATCTAAATTTCAATGAAATTAATGCAGTAGTTTTGGAGTTTTTTGAGCCACAAATTCTATAATAGACATATATATATATATATATATACTAGCGGACCCGACAGACGTTGTCCTGACGTGTCATTGTTCTGTAATAAATGCACAACACATAAATATAAGTAATTTATTTAAGTTAAAATTAGCAGGAATGTGGACGAAATTTCATTAATATGACTATTCGTATGACTATTATCAGTTTGTGATTGTTGTTTTATTGTAATGAGTTTATTGATTAATTATGTAAGGTATGGTTAATATTTATTTTCACTAAATATTGAGATGTCTGATGAAAATTGAATTAAAAAAATGAAATGTCGTAAAATTAATAATTAGTGTAATTAATAAATGTTCATCCATATTACTGCTAATTTTCACTTATCATTCTAAAGAAGTACCTCCTACATTTTTTTTTATTTAATAATTTTGAAGTTTCATAACCATGTGATAGCTTAATTAATCAATTAATAAACAAAATTAAAGCACTGTAAAAAAGCATTGTAGTTAAAATTTTAGTAGAAATTTTTATCATTTTTCTTATAATTTATTTATTTTCTCATTCTTTATTTTAACATCTATTTTACCAAATTTTAGATAATTGTAAATTAAAAACAATTTTAGAAAATTTTTTATAAAATTAATCAGCTAAAAAATTTATAACGTCAATTTTGTAAATATACTTAGTTTTGGAGATTTTTGAGCCACAAATTCTATAATAGACATATATATATATATATATATATATATAGAAATAAGGTAATTAAATTTTAAGAGAAATAGTATCTTCGTACCCCGCTTACCTCAAAACGTAAAGAAAATTTAATTCTACCCTTCAATTCAATCCAGCCGTGTAACCGAAAATAATACCGTACTTCTTTTCGAAAATAATATTTCAATTACGCCTTCAATTCAATCTCTGAATCTTAGTTTTTGAAGTCGGAGCAAATTTAGCTTTAAGCCTTACGACAGATAAATTTAGTAATCCTAATCTCGTGCACTCGTCATTCATTTAAAACGTGTCGGCGACTTTAAAAAAATGAGTTTCAAAGGCTGTATTGAAGTGGCAGTGGAAAATTTTTTTCCCTCTTCTGTGCGATAATTATTTTTGTTTTTTTTTTCTTTTGTAGTCGGTTTCGAATTTTAAAAAAAAAATTATCAAATGTAATTTCTGTCTTATATTTTCTACGAGAATATTCATATAAAAAAAGACAACTGGATTTGTACGTATCCTTTGAAAAACTCCTACGGATTTGTCCCTGCTCATCAAAAAAAAATTGTAAGCAAAATTAAAATTAACCTATCATGCGTTTATTCGTTAATTGAGCTCTTAACTCTAATATTGGAATTCATTTAAAAGTAACAAAACATTCGGTTAAAATATCAGGGTTAGAAAATTAGGTGCAGGATAAAATAAATCGACAAAACTATATTTCAATCTACAAATTTTGATTAATTCTCGCTGCGACGGATTCAATACGACAAGATGACTTCTTAAAGTTTTATCTTAGTGAGTTAAAATAAAATTTGTTATTCACGTACAGTGATATATTTTAATTTTTGTAGATTTCATAAATTAAAAAGAAAGAACTGAGAGATCGATTTAATTACTACAAGGGCGTAAAAAGGGTGGTTAAACTAAATGTGGAAGAATAAATTTTAACACTACATTATGCATGAGGTTTACATCTTTCAGATTTACCATTTTGAGTTCTGCAAAGTAAAGCAAGAAATACAGTTCAGCAAAACTAAATTTAAATGAAACTTTTTTCTTTGACTTCTGGTTACCCCATAAGTTTAGAAAGATCCTTTTCCAATTGTCCAAATCTTGTTTCGATAATGTTACCACGATTCAACTAATAAACTTAAATAATTCTTTCTGAATTATAAAGTTTCAAAGGTAAATAACAAGAAGTATGTTATAAGAAGTGTTTTTTCGGTATTAATTTTTTTGACTGTGTTTTATATATTTTATGCCCCATTTTTTCTTCATAATCCAACTTCTGAAGGAAAAGGTTTCTATTGTTTAATGCGTGATCCTATCTTAATGTAAATTACTTTCCTTATTGTCGCATTATTAATTTTGCTTTATTCTTTTATATTTTAAAATTTAATTCCAATTCTTGTTATTCACAAGTGGAAAAAAATTAAGTTTAATATTTACCAATAATTTAAATTAAAATTAAGTAGAAAAAAAGATAGTCATATAGACTATTAAAAAATAACAATCAAGAAAGATTAGATTCGTGGGAAAAAAGCTATAAAAAAAGGAAATAAAGAAAAATGAAAACGAATGAAAAAATCAGTAATAACAAATGCAGTGAGTGATTCATTCTATCATGCACATCATGATACTATACACTACAATTCCACTATGAACTATAATACAGAGAAAATCATATTTGATCCGATTCATAGAATGTAGTTATGCAAAACTAGTAATGTCCTACAGCTTGTGTTGGAAATGCCACCATTTTCCTCAAGGCAGATCCTAACCTTTCGCACCGTACTTTTTGAAATGAGTACCATTAGCCCTGATGTACGAAGCGTGTCAAAAAATATGGTGCGAAGGGTTCAGACCATTTTTTTTTTTTTTGACTCCTCGTCTGGGCCGGTCCGACTGGTTGGTATTGCGCCACCCAGGGGAGTGCCTGTTGTACTCAAATGGGCCTTCCCACCTACCGGCTGTATGTCCGGCATGGCAGGTCGGCCCACCGGTCAGTTCTTTTGAGTCTATTGATATGCCCATCTATATATATCGCCACGCCATACCATGATTGTCTTGACGTGACGATTGGGTCTTTTCTTTGATCTTTCCTATCAAGAAAACCCTTGGAGTCCCCAGTGGCTCATCGAAACTGGCACACCTCAGCATGCCAGTCCTCACCACTGGGGCTATCCGCCCTTCCCTATACTAAGATCAGAACCCCAATCTCCTCTCGTCCTCATTTTTCTGCGTTAATATTTTCTTAATAGCTGAATCAACCATCTTCCAGGCATATTCACTCTGGAACATGTGAATAATTAATCTGCTGTTACCATCAGATGATAAATCGATGTCTACTAATTCTTCTCTCCATTTATGGCAGTCAGTAAATGTGTGCTCAACATCATCTTCGCGATCGCAATACATACATTCCGTCGATGCTCTTCTACCGATTCTGTGCAAGTAAAAATTAAAGTTGCCATGCCCTGTAAAGTATTGTGACAGGTGAAAATTCACTTCCCCATGCTTCCTATATATCCAGCTTTTAATATCGGGGATGAGTCTCTTTGTTCTACCTCCAGGGCCCTTCTCATTCCACCTGTCCTGGCACTTTGCCATTAGCCGCTGCCTTGATTCGTGAATTCCAACTCCCTGGTCTCTTTCAACTCTTAAAAGTGCCAATAAATCAGTCGGTGGGACTCCAGCGAGCACACACAAAGCCTCATAGGAGACCGTCCTATATGCAGAAATCACTCCAAGCAACAGTCTCCTATGGGTCCTGATCATACGTACCAGGTTTTTCTTTACTTGTACTGAAATCCACCAAACCGGCACCGCATAAAGCACGGACGATATTACCGAAGACGCTATGACCCTTCTCTTTGACGCCTTAGGCGCTCTTTGGTTCGTCATAATGATATTTAAAGACTGTATCATTCTGTCAGCCCTGTTACAAACTTCATTTATATGTTCGGTGAAGGAACCGTTCCTCTGAAAGGTAACCCCTAGGTACTTCAGCTTATCAGTTTCTGCTATTGGTTCACCATTGATCCTGATATCCAGCCGATCAATGATCCTTCTTCCAGTGAAAGTGATAAATTTCCATTTATCAATGTTCAGCACTAAATTTTTATTACATAGCCAGTTTTCTATCATCTGTAATGCCAAATTGGCCTTATTGTGTACTTCTAGTGCATGTCTATCACTCGCAAGGATCACCAGGTCATCTGCATAGGCAATGACTTCAACTTCTGCAGGATAATCCAAATTCTGGATTCCGTCAAAAGTTAAAACCTATAATAACGGGCCCAAAACGGAGCCCTGGGGAACTCCACCGTGTATGTTGACTTCCAAATCTCCACTTTGCGTTGCAATTCTGCACGATCTGTCAGTGAGGTATCTCCTCACCTGTCTCCTAAGATATGGGTTTACGTTCTTAGCCAATAATGCACTGTGAATATGGCTCCATTTGATGGAGCCAAAAGCATTCTTAACGTCTAGGGAGACAAGTAACGGAATCCCTCTTGTGCTCCAAGTACCTCTTCTGACATCTGCTATCCAAGTAGTTACTTTCTTTGCTGCCAACACGGTGGAGCGTCCCTTCCAGAACCCGAATTGATTGACGCTTATACCCACGCCTTCTTCAATTTCGCATACAATTCTGTTGGCGAGCATCTTCTCTACCGCTTTGCCCAAGTTATTTAAGAGACTCAGCGGTCTAAATCGAGACAGACCTTGATTATCACCGCCTTTAGGGAGGAAGACCACCCTGGCCTCCCTCCAACATCGCGGGAATGAATCATTCTCCAAGGGTTCAGACCTGCCTTCAGGAAAATGATGAACCTTTTCCAACACTTGCTGTAAAACATTACTAGTTGTGCACAACTACATTCCGTGAATCAAATCACATATGATTATCTCTGTATTATAGTCCACAGTAGAATTATAGTGTATAGTATATGGTGTGCACAATAAGATGATCTCATTATACTAAAAGACAATTAATTGAATATTAGTAAAATAAATTAAAAACTACAAACAACCCATTTAGGCGTAGCCACTCCCAGTAGAAAACGTAAAGTTAGGTTAAAAATCAATGAAACTTTCAACTCAGACTACCTATAACAAATTTATTTTTTTTTTTTTATTTTAAGTAAAATTTTTGTTTACGGTTTTTGAACAGTATTGTTTTCAATTTATTTCAATATTTATTTAGCACACTAATTTCTTTTTATATTATAATTAATTAATCGATACCATTTAGAAGGTCTTATAGATTTTAATTTACGACAAGAACACTATAGCACGTTGTATTCATAAAAATCTTTTTTTTCTCTCTCCTTGATCTTCACTTAAAAACATTTTTATTTACATTAATTTATTTCTTTTCAAGTGTATAAATTAAACAGTTAATTTTTTTTTACTGTTTCATGTCTTCCTTATTCTTTTACATGACTTTGACGTTTTTTGTTAATCTTTTTATTATTATTTGTTGTAGTATATAATATTGTATGCATTATATATATATATATATATATATATATATATATATATATAATATGTGTGTGTGTTTACTCAAAAAAACATTATACTTTTTGCTGTATAAATAGTACTAAGCATAAATAAATAATACACCAATAAAAAAAGAGATAAGCAGTTTAGTCTACTACATACTGTGCTGTGTTACAACTAAAAACATCTTACTAATCTGAATTTATTGTTAATACTATAGTTTACATAGGCTACATTTATGTCAGATAAAATATTATATTTATATCTTTATTATAACATACACGTTTTGTTGTTCTATTAACATAAAATTTAAATTTAATTTTTGCGTTACAACTACAAAAATAAAAATAAAATGATAATTGACAAACTATTCTTGGTTCAGTGGTAGTTATTTTTTTTATGTGGGAGATCATGTTGATACAGTGTTTTCTCAAATGACACTGCTGTTAGATTTCTTCAGTTTTAGTATATATATATATATATATATATATATATATATATATATTTTTTTTATTCTTTAAAATAAAACTCTTGATTTTTCTTTAGTTTTTTCAGTATATTTTTCCAGTTGAAAGGAATTTTTTATAAATAAAATTTAAAAAATTAAAGAAAAAATTTTTACTTTCTTCAAGGCTATTATCATTCGAGGTAGTAACAGTTTAGGCGGTATCTGTTTTGGGTTGGAGTTTTTCTGTATGATCGCTCATTTTTCTTTTAATGCTTACGAAATATCATCAGAAATGATTATTTCTTATGCGCCAATTGAAAAAGGTGTGCTTAAATATTTATTAAATAAAATGTAAAAAAAATCGCAAAAATATCCTTTTTTTCTCCAATTTTCCTAGATAACTCGATAACTGTTCATTTTAGAGAAAAAATCGAAAAAGAAAAAATTTTTGTTATTAAATTTTACAGACAATATTATCGGTTGAAAATGAAAAAAAAAAATACGTTATTATTGATGCAAAAATAGCATTAACTGTAAAAAAAATTAAATAAAAAAGATTTTTTTGGGAATTTTATTCGAGTATTTATATTATGCATAGGACCTTCAGATTTTACTTCAAAGAACTTTTTGATATGATAAAGCAACACGCTAAATTTAAAAAAAAATCGGTCTGACAGTTTTAGCACAATAATTTTGCAATCCAGATTTTTAAAAAATGCGATTTTTCCAAATTGTGTAGAACCTGAAATAAAGTTTCTAGATATTTGAAAAATTAATCGCATATAAAATAGTACTCAAACTTTCAAATTCATTTTGAAAAATTTAAATCGGTTGATTAGGAGAGAGTAGGGAATATTTCAACAAACAAAATTATTGTTTGTTTTTAAAACGATATTTTTTAAGCTAAAAAAATCAAATACCAAACTGGCAAACGCGATTTGTAGCTAAGTATAGGTCTATTAATTTATCGAAAATTATTTTTTTCCAAAAGTTGCACAATAGCAGTCAACTTTGATCGGTTATACCTTTTTTTTAACCTGGAACCACCGTTAGGTATTGCTTTAGTTTAGATGAATGACAAGTAGCGTGTGAAAATGCCATATCTGACCGGGATTCGAACCTGGGACCTCCGGATGAAAGGCCTAGACGCTACCACTCGCGCCGCGGAGGCCGGCCGGATATATCTCCGGAGATAATTAACGAATTGAAACTTTTTTTTAGAAAAAGAAGCATCTTTCCGAGTACTTCTAAGCAATGCTTTTAAAAAATAATTTGGATAAAAATTCGCGAAGATATTCAAATTGTTTCAAAGTAAAAAAAATACAAGTAATCGAAAAAAATTCCCAAAAACCTTTTTTTTCTTTTTTTTGACAGATATTGCTCTTTTGCATCAATACTAACGTATTTTTCAATTTGAAATCAATAATATTGCATGTAAAATTTAATAATAATACTTTATCTCTCAATTTTTTTCTAAAATGAACAGTTATCGAGTTATCTAGGGAAATGGAGGAAAGAATGGACATTTTTGCGATTTGTTTACATTTTATATAATAAAACTTTTAAGCACACCTTTTTCAACTGTCGCGTAACGAAATAAACATTTCTGACGATATTTCGAAGGCACTAAAACAAAAATTAGCGGTCGTATAGAAAAAGTCCAAAGCCCATTTTAAAACAGATATCACTATAACACTAGCATATTAAACCTATGTAAAAGTTTTATGAATCTACTTATTGTTATAAATAAAGACTTTAGCATAAAAATAATTTTAAATTTTATCACTGGCGTGTTGAGGTTGTCAAATTTTATTTACTTTTTCAAATATCTTTCAAGTGAAATTTTTAATGTGTTTGTAGATAAATACATTTTTAATTGATTCACTACCTTTTTTATTTATAATAAAAAATTTAATTTTCATGAACCAGATGAAAAGTTTTGAATACAGTTGATATGAAATTTTGTTCACATACAAATAAAGGCATATTTGAATAGCATATATATATATATATATATATATATATATACAGTCTGTATATATATATATATATATATATATATATATACAAGTCTGAGAACCCTTAAATAACTTTTTCAATGCTGTTAAATGAATAAAAATTTGAAATCACTACACTCCAAGATCGATAACAGTAAAATAAAACAAATTAAATGAAAAATATAGGGTTATAATAAATTTTAATTGAAAAACAAAAATTTTGATTTAAAAAAATTTCAAGTTATAACAACACTAAGTAAAATAACGGGCATTTAATATTTTTCACAGCTAATATCAAAGGTTGCCCGTAGTAAGCTCCAATTAGTGGTCTAAAACCAAAAAATAGATCGTTTTCAAGTTGGAAAACTTTCTATTATTATTTTTCCATTTTTGACTGTTAATTAGTTATTTAAGATGTACAATACTTTGAACGCTTTTGAAATTAATTTGAAGAAAATCTGACAACACAGTTGTAGGACTTTCCCGTCACCCGGCTTTTTCTGATAAATGGCTTACACACACATACAAGTTAGTTTATACTATTTATTATCGTTTTAATTAAATGTAATATTTTTTGTTTACTTAATTCAATGATTCTAACTAAAGCGCGCGTGCAGCGTATTTTATTCACGCGGGTGTGGTGATTTAGCGGCCACTTTAAATACTTTGTTACACTTTAAATTATTTAATTCTACCGGTCACCTGCGACGTCACAATATAGCACACGACTACAGCAGCTATACATCAGTTCTTCTCTAGCACCTTTTGTGTGGTGAGATGGTGTGCTAATGATGCAGTATACCCACTTAGCCACTAGTTTACTTAAAGTATTTTTTTGGGTGTGGGCGCGACTTTGCAAAATTTTTTAAAAAATATTTTAATTTTTTAATTATCAAATGTGTCTAAGAAAAATATTACCTCAACTAGGCGAAATCTCGAGATACTTAGGGTAACCTTGCTCTACAGCCACACCACCTTGACCATTTAAATTGAAAACTTAATGGCATCAATGCACCATATACAGAAGTAATCTGACCAAGTTTGGTAAAAATCGGTCGAATAGTTCTGGAAATATAAGGTGATTTAGGGTGCGATACAAAGCACGCACACATCAATACGAACACCTGGGAAATTTCCATCCGACGTGTTGGCTTTTGGGTTCTTTCGATGTCAGAACTTAAAGATCCGGTGAAAACCGCATATGCCCAAATTGGTTCGATTTCAATACTTTCCATTTATAGCTTCAGCACTATACGGGAAAATAATATTAAATAGCATCAATTTTGGTTACAATTTTTGTTGCCTGAAATTTTTTTACCACAAAGTTTTTGTTTTTTAATGCGCTTCAAAGTAATGTGTCACTACAACTCTACTCTTTCCGTCAAAAATATTTGGGTTGCCTCCATGGGGGGGGGGGCCTCCTTGGTGCGTGTCTCATGCCGAAAAATAGATCGGTTCAAGCTAGGAACATTTATAAAATTACATTTTTGTATGTAAAAAATCGAAAGGCTATTTTAAGGATTTTCATACTTTATACCTGTATAAAATATTTCATAGTTTACCACTCTGTATGTCGATTTTCTGGATATGAAAATATCCGTACTCCATACATCCGCAATTTAAAAAAAAAAATTAATACATAACTTAAAATACTATTCAAAAAAGCTTTGCTTAAACAAAAAAATACATTTTTGTCGATCTTTGTTTTTACTGGGATATTTATTTTTAATTTTTTAATTCCAGTTCTGAAGTATTTTTTTTAATTTTACTGAAATATATTTATTTTATTTTATTTTATATATTCATCTTTTTATTAAGTGTAATACCCATAAAACATTAGAATGATATATTCAGTACGTATGATAGACCTTTATTAATTTTTCAATTATCCGGATTTCCTGTTATCCGAATTTGGCCTTTTAAAAAGAACAATCCGGTTAATCAGTGTTCCACTGTAAATTAAATAAGAAGTTTTATTTACGGTTAATAAATTAAGACAAGAATAAAAATTATTTTTATATTTTATTACAGGATTTTATTCAAATACCAGGAAACATATTTTTTCTTAAAAAAACTCCATTGTTATTTTTTTTCTTTTTCAACTATTCGGTAATTTATTTTGTTGATAATAATCAGATCTATTTTACAACAATCTACACTAATGGTTATTAAAACACCTAAAGAAAAGAGGTATATATTTTACTTCTTTGTAATTTATTACCCAAAAATAATTAAATAATTAAACCTGTTTAAAATTCAGGATTGAACAATTAAATTCAAAGAGATTATTTTATTTTAATACATGTTAAAGGGTAGTTAAGATTACAAAGCTATTACATATGAACTTTTTATGTTTAAGAGTTAATTTACGCATATGTAGCTTTGAATAACAATAGGATTACTTTTATCCGGTAGGATTGTTAAATTTGACGTTTTAAGAAAGGAAAAAACAAATAATAGTGGTTAGTTAATTTAATTAAGAATAAATCCTTAATATATGTGAGCAGAGGATTTAATTTTTAATTTTAAAGTTAAGGTCAGTGTTTGTTTGTGGGTGTATAGTATATTATTTATATATGTATATATATATATATATGTTGGGAAGGTAACGTTATTCTAATTGGTGTTAGAGACGCCTCAGTAAGTCGTGTTTACCTCACCACTAGATAGTATTACATCAGTAGCAAGCAGTAGCTCGTTACTTCTATTTGAAATTCTTTATCTGATGCATTACTTACGTTCACTACATTATTCACCTACTCATTATTACTTACTTAGTTTCTTATTTATTTATTTAGTTGCTTACTTTTACTTTGCTTATCGTTTCCGTTTTTTCTATCCTTTTTTCTTTTCTTATTTTCAATACTTATATTATTTACCCTTATTTTAAAAATATATGGTCCTCTAAAATATGTTTTCCCTGTATACAGTTTTAAATTTTGTATCGTTTTGTTTCAGGAGGGAAATTTTGATTTTACAGTTGGTAGTTATCAGCAGATATAGGTAAAATTCAGTTCTTTTTTTCATCTGCATTGAGAAAAAGTACGTTCAAGTATGCAAAATAAAAAAAAAACCGTTTTATAACTTAATGTTGGTGGAAAAATAGAAAGATACTGTTGCCACCCATAATGAATTCCATATGTAATTTCCCAATTTTTCGCTGCCAATCCGTCAAAATTTACCTAGGCTAAACATAAAATTTGAAAATGCTGGCGGTATAAGAGATGATCCATAATCGAGTAAACCAAAAATGAATTGCAAATAGAAAAACAAACAAATTTTCGGAAAGAAATTTGTAAAAAGCCCTTAAAAGTCAACCCGGAAAGATTTTTGTTAGACTGGAGGGATTCAGCATAATTTTACAAAAGATCTAAACAAACTGAAATTTAAATATTATCGGAGAAAATTATTTCGTACACTTCACGAAGATGATTTAACAGAAGGGTGGAATTTTGTGAAAAATGTATTATTCATTGCGGAGTATATTCTATTTCTGTAGTTAGGTGAGTGATAAATTCTGATAAAGCATGCTTAAAATTGAATTATCTAATTGGGCTAATGAAAATCTTCTTGTAGATGTGGAAAAAACTTAATATACCTTAATCCATGTTTGGTGTACGATCACTAAAACGATTATTAGGCCTTTATTTATTTGAGAGAAGTTAACAGGTGATTCATATCTCAAGAAGTTATTCTCGAGCTATTAAGTAATCCTGTGTGTTACGTCGACTGTTCCTACATTTGAAAATAAAATTGAATACTTCCTCCTTATATGCTTTTCAAGTAGACACAACCTCAATTAAATTTTTCCGACACAGTTAAGATACCGAAGAATAGTCGAATGGCCATCCCGTTACTGATTTAACACTTGGTTTTTCGTTCTGAGAAAACTTAATAAGTTTGGTATTTTCTTCAAATTTTTTTACGATTAATTCATCATATATGCTACAAGTTTGTGCATAGGAATATGAAACAGAAATTTTTTAGCGTATGAAAATGTCACACCTGACCGGTATTCGAACTCAGGACCTCTAGATGAAAGGCCGAAACGCTACCATTCCGCCACGGGGATCGGCGGAGTGATAATGCTTTAACCTCCTCTAACATACATACTTAGTTATGAACTCAGCTGATTTTATAATAGGGAAAAATCTTTATTGGAAAAGTTTCCTTCAAAGAAACTTAAGTGGAAAACTTTATTCTTTGATTAAACACAACCAAGAATGCTAGGTACAGAAGGCCAACATTTGAGCACCTTTTTCTTATGTGTATTAAATATGTTATAAAAAAAAAAAACTTTTGTTGATTTTTTTTTCTTTTTTATTAACTGTTTTTTTTTTTTTTTTAATTGGCATGAATGATTAGGCCACCTTACATTCACACATATATAATATACATGTTTATATGAACGCATATGTGTAAATTTAAAAAAAATTACTTTAAATCTTGATTATTTTAGTATGAGATATTCACAGATAATTCCTTTTCTTTTTAATTTAATGTAGAAGTGCATTGGTAAAGTTATTTATAAAATATATGAAATAAAATTTACCTTACTTTATTCAAGGAATCAAATGTAACAGTATATTTTTTAATTATAATATACAAAGGTATTAATCAAGTTAACACCTTAGAATGGTTGCCACCATTAGAATCTCAGAATACTATAAGGTTTATGAGAAAATTTCCCCACATTAAATATACAGCATACCATTTTTGAAATATTCACCCTTTGTCCAATCTGGTATCCAACTACGTTATTTCGAATTGAAAACTCATGTTTTTTTTTTATTTTTTAATGGAAAATAGCATTTTAAGACATTTTTATTTTTTTATTTTTTCTCTAATCGCAGCCGTCACGGAACTACGGGAGTGACAATTGTAAAATTAAATATAGTGGCCATCTGTATTACTTTAAATGAAAACCAAATGTATTAATACCTGGTTGTCAAATAATATTTTCAAAGTTCGAAAATTAAGTAGAGGGAAATAAAATGAAGCTAAGATTAAAAAACTTCTAAAAATATTTTCTACTCAAAAATAGTATAAAAACATGAGGTTGAAATAATGAAATTGGTCACCGTATTGGAATAAGAGCGAAAATTTCAAAAATGGCAATACTGTATTTTTAATGTATTAAAAATTTTAGGGAGGGTTTTCCATTAAAAGTTTTTTTCATAAAAGTATAGTTTATGATATCTCAATGGTGGTCAAGTTGATTTGATCACTCTGTATATGAATTAATTAACAGCATACATGAATTTTCGATTTCTAAAACCTTTAGCCCAACGTTAGTTTCTTTATGTAGTTTTTTATATTCTATTAAGTTGTCAATAATATAATTTTTTTAAGAAGAAAAAGGTCCTTTGATGGAGAATAAAGATGCTTAGTGATAATTTAGATCTGGATAAAGGATTTAGTAATGTAAAATGTAATAAAATGTTCAGAATTAAAATAAAATTAGGTAAAGATGTAGAAAGAAGGGTTATTTAAAATTAGTTAAAGATCAGATCGTTTTGATAAGAAAACAAGATGAAGAAAGCAAACTAATTCAGAAAATAATGAGATTAGAATGCAGTCTTTCCTTCCCTATTAGTTTTTAAAACATGTACTGGAGAATCAATATAGACACTGAAGGAAGTTTTTAAAACAGAAGATAAAAATGTTAATACGCTAATGTTATTTATTTATTTATTTTTTTTGTTTAAATAAAAATGAACTCAAAAACCAAAAATTAGTTAAAATAAATAATTGATGGATTTAATTCTTTAAAAGTTATAAAATAAATGAAACAACAAAACAAATATTTAAAAAAATATATTAGAACAGACAATAATTAAAAAACTGATTATTTATATGCAGGAACATAACACATCAAAAAATATTATTATTTAGGAGGTCATATTATAAAAATTCGTAAACTAAGAAAGATATCAAAAACAAATGAGAAAAAAAGGAGAGCTTTCATGTAAGAAACAAATTCCATTAATATGAAACACAAATCTAGTAATTAAATAGAAATTCTTGAAAATATTATTTGTAAATAGTCTAGTATTATTTCATGATAACAAAAGTTAGACTTTATGATTATAAAAACTATACAAGGTTTTGAAATGTGGTACAGCTGTAGGACAATTTAAATAGCAGTTGTTGACAACTTTCTAAATGAGTTTTTACGAGAAATAAGAGTGCAAACCTTTGTCGTAGAACCTTTTCAATAGAAAGTTTGAATAAAACAGAAAACCGAGTTATATAAGGTTGCATTACAGATCAAAGACTAGCACAAAACAGAAGGGAAAGGGAATATCATTAAATTATAAAATTCGTTTAATGTAGAGTACTTAGAAATAAGGAACACCCTGACCTCCGAAGGGGAAGACACCCTCCTTGTGATAATCCCGGTCGCCACATCACCCCCACCCGATCCTAGCCCTAATCAGCTTTAACGGAGGTCATCTTTTAGACCCTTTAAACTTGATAACACAACACTGTCATCAGTTTGGCTTCTGTCAAAATGCCAAATAAGGAACAATGAAAAATAGAAATTAAATTTTTTCTATTAAAATATACAACTTCTTCCCGAGGTAAAGCAATAATGTAGATTTTGATGACCAACCGCAGGCAAATTTTGATTGTAACAGTTAATTTTCTGAAATTTATTGGTTCAATAAAAGATAGACTTATTAGGTTTGTACTTATTATTTCAGTCGAGATACTTTGTTATTTAATGCACGATAATGGGTAAACCATTAAAATGGGCGAGTACAAACATCAATTTTCCAGTGGTGTTTGGGTGAAGCCTGTAACAATAGATTCTTCCTTTATATTAAAGAACATTGTACGGGTAAACAGTTTACATTAGGGATTAATCAGTGGTTTCCAAAATTTTCCGAATCGCGACGCCCTTTTCAATTAAAATTTTTCCACGGCGCCCTACCCTTAGTAAAAGTATGACTACACATAGGTAAGAGATAAAAATAAATAAAACTCGTGTATCTTCATTATTTTTTTACTGTATTAACATTAAATTAATAATTCTAAATGTCTTGGTTCAATTAATTACGAAGCTTTTACAATATTTCGCAGGCCGCGGCTCCCCGGGATGCCTTGGCGCACAGTTTAGGAATTACTGGATTAAACCATTCTTAAAATAAAATAAATTTAAAACAAGGCTTAAAATGTTGTTTCGATTATGCTTCATTATCCGTCGAAAAAAATATAGACCCGACAGTCCATGAAATTAAAGTTTGGCTGCAAAATTTTGAAAAAATTAAATTGGTTTAGCTTTGAAAAACTGTCTTTTACTAAACAATCTCAAGTACGTACATTTTAAAATGTATATTGCATTAATATGACGCCAAACTGTCTGCCCGTCCGTCGTTCAATTGTACTAGGTGTTTGAAGGATCCTTCATAAGGATTTTTATATGCTTTGATACATAATTGAAGTAGTGCAGCCACTGAATAATGCTAATCCGGTTAATTTTAAGCAATTTTTTTTGTCGTCAAATCTTCAATCTTATAAATGTTAAACCTAGACGTTGTTCACAATATGCTAATGAAAGACGAATCACGTTTCCTCTTACGTGAATATGTGAATAAAAAAGAACTTCCTTTACTGGAGATCAAATATCCCTAATAAAATTCATTAAGAACCATTGCACAGAACTTGAGTCACCGTATGGTATGAAAGTAGCATCCCCCGATTATCGAGCCAATTTTTTTTTTCTTTAATGGTGATGATACGTTAGAATGGGGATGGTTTGACATTACGTAATATCAGACCATCCCCATCTTCCGCGAAGAAATTAAGAAAGAATCCTAACCGGTACGCGTACTTATGTTTTTTTACATATACATCTATTATAAGCACATACATATATAGCTATTATTTATTATTATTTATTATTTTTTTTTTTATTATTATACATTATTTTTGTTGTGCGCGCTGATTTCGAAGTTACTTTATTTCTGGTTATCTGCTTGTTATTGTAATAAATTTATTTATTTAGTTGTCGTGTTTTTGTCATTCAGTTTCCTTCCATTATAACAATAAAAACAATAATGAATTTGTGGTAGCTATCAAATACTGAAGAGGCAGCGGTACATTTGCTACAGGAATATGGAGCAGTATTACGTTCCCGAAAATGCGGGACAGAATAGTGACAGAATCACGACGATTATATTTTACCGATGGTGTGAAGTGAATTGTGTCAAAACTAAGCGATTTCGTGGCTGGAGAGTAGTAGGCTTCCAGTACTTATTGTTAGCCGATTCATTTATGGTTGGTACGAGGAATCGATTTCAGTAGACTTCTACAATCGATAATTGAACATAAGTCAACGCACTGTTGTCGAATGGAATATGTACATAAAAGAAATATGTGCTTTTATTGTTCATCAGTTTCCGGCGGGTGAAGTAGATGGTAACGGTATAGTCGTGGAGATAGATGAAAGCTATTTTCACGACGCAAAAATCATGCGGTTAGGGTTCTTCTACAACAGTGGATTTTTGGAAGAATTTTCAAAAACTAAACCAAATGTTCATCGACGAAATTACTGATCGTTCTGCAAAAACGTTGCTGGGAATTTTAAAGAAAAATTTGAAACGGGATCGATTCATCGTATCAGACTGTCCGCGTGGTTATCAGCGTGATGAATTGGAGGCGGCTGGTTACACACATATTTAAGTTAGTCACAATTTCATCCCCGGAGACGGGATCACATACTCAAATTGAAAGAATATAAACAAAAAACACCGGGGTACCGCTCGATACCACTATGAACCTACCTTGCTAAATTCTTTTTTCGGCTAAAATTGAAAAAATGCACTGTTTTGAGAAACACTGAAAGGAATATCTGTTTTCCGGCCCCACATGAATGATACGGTATGAAATGATTATTTTTAAAAATGTTTTATAATTATTTCAAATTAATTAAATTATTTTTAAGACTAGCGTTAGAGAAAGTTACATAATAATAACTAAATTATATGAAATAATATATGTGCCGGTTGATGACCAAGTACCAAATTTTGTTTTTACTGATTGCGGCCTTCCAGTCGGTTAAAAATATTGGCTCCAACGTGAAAAAAAACCCCTGTTTTAGATTATTAATTGTTATACCAAATTCTAATAATAAATGACTACTGTATTCCTAAATTTATAATTGAATATCTTTTTTTTATATAATGCAATTAATTAATAGATCGTATATATAAATAGAAATTTATTAGAACAAGTTGAATGCACTGTTTGTTACTTTTGTTATACATAAAAAAAAAAAATGGTATCTAATTTGTTTTACATTTAACGTAAGTTAAAATATTATAACAGGTTGAGGGTATACACTGCACTTGTACAGTAGAAAATTGCAAGCAATTTTATTATTATTATTACCGCTATAATAAAGTTTCTACATTCCACTGCTATTCTTTACATTGTTGATAAATGGTAGTTGTACATTGTATAAATGTCATTTATATTAATAACCGTATAATAGTTTTTAAATGATTTATAACATTTATTTTCTAAACTAACAACTTCGCATGATACTTAAATTTGTTTCATATTATTAATCATATTCTACTTGATATTTGTACCTACCTGTAACATAATAATAATATAACGAGTAATAATAATAATTATTATTAATAATTTACTAATAAGAAACAAGATAATAATGTTGTTATTTATTCAATCGTAGATTTATATCTTTATAAGTCTTTATAAGTCTTTTCTTTTAAAATACTTATACCGATATTACTTTAGTCTACAACTATGTTGCAAATAGAAAAAGTACAGTAATCAGTCAAAATATGGGGTGTGGGGTTTTTTTGCATTTTTCGACGTTTCATAACCCAGGAACCCAAAAAAACAAAAACGTGGGGTAATGTTCGTACATATGTTTGTATGTATGTTGGCGTGTTTGAAGTTCAATAAATTTTGACTAGAAAAACGTATTTCGATTAAATTTGGTACAGAGATTCGTGCATATGTACTAATTTTTTGGTAAAAATTTGGGGTCAATATTTCCAGACGGTGGAGTCAATTTTCTAAAAATTTTTCAAACATAACCCCACTTTATACTAAGCTCAGTAGTATGTTCTTACATGGTTATCTTACCTTAAAAAAACTTTGTCCCCAAATTCTTCCCTTGCCCAAAAATCGAAAAAAGCTATTTTTTAATTTGTCATAATTTTTAACCGAATTTGTTCGACCTTCCTAAGAATAGTAGTGGTGCAAGTGGCCTAAATTTTTTTTCGGTCAATATTGTGGGTGAGGAAGCCTAACAAAGTTTAAAAATACCAATTTTTAAAATTCTTTACATACATCATTTTTCTACTGTATAAAAATATATACACAATGCCAAGAAAGTATAACAACTTTGTTGTCAGCTTTTCACCATTAACTCAGAAATATACATATAAGTAATAGCACAATTTAAATAAATGATAAATATGCTTGTGACCTCATAATAACTAACTGGTTTATTTGTCATTTTGTTTGGGAAATAAAGCAAACTTATCAAGTTTCAAAAGTCTCGATGTAGTAGGATGGTTTCTTTTTTATGAAATTTACATATATCTACATCATAACTACTTTGATCAATTTAGCAAAAAGTCATTTTTTAGTTTCTTTTTTTAAAAAATTATGTCATCTTGTTTACCAGGAATATAAATTCTTCCCTTTATTCACTTCTCTTTATTGTTCTCTTTACTGAATAAAGATTTCACCAGTATTTTTCAACGGCCAACTGCATTTATCTTGTGTCCATATCATGTTATCGGCTTTTATCATTTATCTTTTTCAGTCCAAATTACAATTTAAATAATTTTATCATGATTATCATATAACTTTCTGTTTACTCAATAAAACTATTTGAAAATAATATTTAACAAATAATTATAAATTTCTAACAATTTTTACGTTCTTGGCATTAACAGCTCGCTGCAATAAAGAAAGTATGATAATCAGTAAAAAAATAGTTTTTTTCATTTCTTGAGTTTTCAGGACCTAGAGACACCAAAAAACAAAAAAGAGGAAAAGATTCGTAGGAACGTACGTACGATTGTATGTACTTATGTTGGTGTGTTTGAAGCTTAATAACGTGCGACCGGATAAACCGAATCTGATGAAATTTTGTACAGACACTCATGTACGTAGGCAATTTGTTGGTAAGATTTTGGGATTGCAAGCCTCCTTGGCGCGAGTGGTAGCGTCTCGGCCTTTCATCCAGAGGTCCTGGGTTCGAATCCCGGTCAGGCATGGCATTTTCACACACGCTATAAATCATTCATCACATCGTCTGAAACAGTGCCTAACGGTGGACCCGGAAATAAAAAAAAGAAAAGATTTTGGGATTATTATTTCGAGGGAGTTGGTGGGGGTTTTTGGGAGGGTTACTATTCTCAAAGTTTGCAAATATAACTCCTTTATATTAAGCTCAGTACATGCGTGCATGCTTATCTCACCATTTAAAAAAAACTTTCCCCAAAATCTCCCTTCACAAAATACAAAAAAAGCTATTTATTTATTACATAATTTTTAACGGATTTTTTTTTTTTTTTAATTTCTTCCTAGGAATAGTGCAAGCGATCCAAAAAAAAATACTTCGGGGGCAATATTATGGATGCGAAAGCTGAGCAAAAATATGGATTTTTTAAAAAAACTTTTCAAAAATTATTTGGTTCATTTAAAATTAAAAAAAAAAAATTATAACTAAAAACTTAAAAAATTATTTAAACTAAAAAGTTTAAATAATAAGCTTTTAGTCATAACATTACAATAAAATTTCATCATAATTCACTCCCACCAAAAAAAAAATATTATGTAACTTTTTATTGATGGTAATCTAAAAAAAAACAAAAACTCTTCAGGAGATTTTACAGGTGGGGGAGCAGAAAATAATTCAAAGAAAATCGATTTTATTGGATTTTTAAAACTTTTTTTGTTTATTTAAACATATAATTATAATTTTACAATAAATTTCATCTAAAATTACCCCCCCCCCCTATCCGAAGAAATAAATCTTTTAGGTATTTTTTCATGTATAATTATTTTTCCACTCTATAAGAATAAATAACCAACGCCAAGAAAATATTACAACTTTGTTGTCAGATTTTTTTTTCGTAATTATATCTCTTAACTTTATATCAAGGTAATCGACAAGAAATAATTTATATTTTGCTCATATCTAATTGCAAAGCTTTACGACCTTATCCATTTGTATTAAGATGATAACTGAAACATTTTATAATTTGATATAAATATCTGATTAGATAATTTTTAAATAATGGACTAAAATAACATTTTTAATCAATATTCTCACATCATTTCTTATTTAACTGTAATCCCACTGATTAAATCATTATTCTAAAATCGATCTACTGAACTTTATTTTAATTTTTTTAAAACGATATAAACTTGATATAAGTGAATTGATAGGATGGTATTACATGATGTATTATTTGTTGTTAATGATGATGAAGAAATGAAGCTGGTTGTAGATTAGTTTAAAGGAAAGGTGAGTTTAGTGGAGATGGTCGAATGAACCAATACATATATATATATATATATATATATATATATATATATAAAGAAAAACTAGAAGTGGAAGGGAGGTAGAAGATAGACAGGTAGTAGTACTGATAGGGCAAGGTAAGGTTTCAAATAAGTGGTGATCCGCTTTGTCAATCGAGGCCGGTCTCAAGCTCCCTTGTAATTATAACCCTCCCTACTTTCAGTCTATCCTTTCTTTTTAAAAACATTCTCGACTCAGCCGTTTGTTTGCTAATGATCTGATCCCGCTAATTACAAGGAAAACACAATAACATACCTAATATTTAGTACTATTAGTATTTGACTGGAAACCACGACTAACACATATATAGTAACACTTATTATATTTTTGGCTTGTTAATCTTCACACGAAATTCTCTTCTCTTCTCCCTCTTACAAACCTATTTCATCCTAAATTTCGACCTTGTATTTTTTTTTGTAATTTAGCATTTTTCGCGTAACAAAATGGAATACGCAACATTATATATGTTAACCGGTTATTTCGATTTTTTTTTTTTTATTTCTACCTCTTTATTTAATATATATATTTTTACAGCCTTCTTTTTAGAAAATTATCTGAAATTAAAATACTTTAGAATATAAATTATGTGTAACTAATATTCGGATACATATAAGCGAGTTATTTTTTATTATAATGTATTATTTATTTTTAATTCGTAGAAAAAATGCCGACAAAGTTTTTTTAAAATTAAATTACTTATTTATTTTTTATTAAATAGTTGAAATTTTTAAGTAAAATATCTATTTATTATTTTTTTTATAGGATATTATGTAATTTTTAAACCCGATTTTTATGTCTATCTTCTTTGTTTTTTGGTATCATAATGTAATTTAAATAATTATCTATTTCCTTTCCGTTTATATTTAAATAATGAAGTATCAAAAAAAGATTATTACTTTAACATCATTGCTTTATTAATGTTACAATCCAATTTTATATATATATAATTGTAATAATAGAAAATATTTATAAAAAATATAGTATTATGGTAATAATTATATATAATTTTATATCTATGAAATATATAGAATCTATTGGTGAGGGCAGGATGTTTCCCATTTAACACCAAATATACTAAAACTTTTTTCGTTTTTTGATTAAGTTCTCCTAAGTTTAGGCAAAGAATACAACTCATTGATATATTAATTTAATACTTTTAACCGTTTATCCAGTCTTTCTTTTGTCTACGACGCATGTTATGTACTTTATGAATAAAAATAAAAAGTCAGAGTCGCTTTCTTTGAGAGTAATGATGTTATTTGATATTTCTTTGAGAGCAATGAAGTGGGAACTGACAGAAGGTGTTACTTATGGCACTGAATATTATCTGTATATCAGCTGGAGTTTTGGATTATTTTATGCTGCAGTATATTCGACTTAGTAAAAAAGACAACAAGAAACCACTTCACTCCTTTCTTTCCTTGATATTCTTGAAGTAATAATAATTAGAATTTATTTTCCTAATCAAAAATAACAAAAAAAATAGAAGCTTCGTAATTAATCTTCAAAAAGGTAATAGGAGGTATTTATTCAAAGGTTGGTGGGTCGAAACCGGTTCAAAACTGTTAAAATTTGTATTTACCTAATGATGATTTCGATTTTTCATTCAATCCGTTTTAAATGTTGCATCATGTTATATAATGAAGAATAACGTTAAAGGGGGGGGGGGGTCTGAGTAAATATCTCTTATAATCGTCTATTTCTGTTTTATTCATTCAGTGATAGTCATGTCACTCCCTTAACTATATATTGTGTACCGGTGACTGTTAAAAGTGGTAACTTTATCTCCTTTCATCCCTAGATCTCTTCATATATAAGAGAATATAAAACTTTAATAATCTATAACAATAATTTTATTTGGAATATTAAGAAAATATTTTGTTACCTTTACTCCAGATTTTATCATATTGTTTTTAATTTTAATTTGTAGAAAAAGTTATATTTTCTTCTCTATTTATATTATTCAACTTTTCAAATACCTTTT
Organism: Lycorma delicatula; assembly: GCF_047948215.1. NCBI lineage: Eukaryota > Metazoa > Arthropoda > Insecta > Hemiptera > Fulgoridae > Lycorma > Lycorma delicatula. The sequence goes on from NC_134463.1 coordinate 58,122,010, forward strand.
AATTTCAATTGCAGTAAAAAAAATTCATTGATTTTAAAAACGAAATGATATTAAAAACATTTTAGGTGACCTACAAGAGTTGAAACTCATTTTATGATTTGTGTGAAATACAATAAAGAAAACTGATATTTCATTAATTGAAAATTTTTGGATTTAAAATTCGGTAATAGTAATTTAAATTGGAAAATAATGAAAAATGTTGGTGGAAAAAAATTATGTAAAAAACGCTGTAAAGAATATTTAGTAAATCGTGTCTAGAACATTTATTTTTGACATTTTTATCGGTGTTTGTCTATAAGTCTAAAGTTTTTTTATCGGAAATTCAGGTATTATTTAAGCATCGTACGGGGTAGAGGGATTTACCCTTTGTTTCTAAGAATTTCAAAGAGTCCTGAGTATGTACGGATGGCTACTCAAATGCTTATATAAGATAAAACAGAGAAATCAAAATCAACAATAAATATTTAATGTTTATCCTGGTACAATATAATTTGTTTCATTACGCCTACACCGTTCCACTAACAACATTCCAAATATGTTTCAGAAATATTTTTTATACAAAAACTTCCAGAAAATGTTTTAAAAAATATTGAAAAATTCTGTAATATTAAAGTTAATGTATAATATTATAAAAATAACTAATAATATAAAAGTTAACTTAAAATTAATGTGCTTATTCATCAAGATTATATTGCGTCTAATATTTTAAAGTATTTAAGATGATAAATATTACTTTTGAGTAGTAATATGTATTGTTGCTTATGTAATCAAAAAAAATATTGCATCTCTTTTGTAAATGAAAATCAATATATTTAGATTTTTAGTCGACAGAGCTATAAATTTAGAGGGTGTTACATTTATAGCCTCTACTTAATCAATAAATTTTAATTTACATAGAAATTAAAATTAATTACTAAATATCTACTTAAAAAAATAAAGAATTACGGTGTTTCCTTAGTGGTGGTAAGGAAAAATCACTTCAAAAATGTGCTTACGTAATATTTGAACGGCTTCATATTCTTACATTTTGTCTTAACTTTCATTTTAGTACTTAAAAGAACAGTATTTATGAATAATTAATCAAATATATTATTACTTGATATACTATTAAAAATATTAGTAAATAAATATTCTATTACAAATTGGATTAATAAGATTTTCAAAAGTATTCAAATAAAGTTATATGACTAATACAATTCTAATTTTATTTGTGTTTTTTATATATCTTAATTTAATATTAAAGTGCTCGCGTGTTTTTATTCGAATATATACGGCGTTCTCGTATGAAAACAATATGTATTTATATGTAAATAAGAATTGTAGTATTTTAAAGTCGCTTGTTTTCTTTTTTTCTGTGCACGTGTATTCCAGTATCTTTAAAAGGACTGTTTGATATAGCGATTAATAAAATGTAATAACATATAATATGCACAGATAACTATATACATAGATATAATATAACATAGATTTAATGGCAGTATTTGAGGTTACGCTCAAATACTGTATACTATAGTACGAAACGATTTATAAAATGTTAAGGTGGATTATTAAGGCCAGGATGAGGTTAAGAAGGAGCGGTGATAGAAAAGGGGCGACGAAGAAGAGGAAGTCTTTAAAAATGATGATCACTGAAATAACACGTTGATCATAACAACAACAACATGTGATGTGGATCACCTGTTGTGAGCAAGTACATTAAACTCAAAAAGGCATCGGATGATTAGAAAGAGATAGATAATAATGATTATATTTGAGATAGAACGAGATAAAATGATACCAAAGAGGTGCGGCCATGTTGAGTGAGATGCCCGCTGGGTAACTTATGGGCAACCAGTTAGAGCTCCCCGGTATGAAGTCTGAACCCCGCTACATTGCTTGTACCCCTCCGTTCATCTTCTTCTTCCACTTCTTTATCGTCTTATTACCCCGCCACACCTAAGCTTATGTTATCTTTCAACTCTGTTTCTCTTCTTAACTCCTTCGTTGTTTCGTTCTTACATTGTTTGAATTTATTAAATTCTTTACCGGTCGATTATGTTAGTAAAAACACAAGACATTGGACGTATGAAATTAAAAAAAAAAATTGTTCACTTCATAATCATTTATTCTAGGATTTAATTTCTTAATTAGCTGAACTAACTGTTTGTGTTTAGCACCTGGCAAAATATATCAGAACAATGCTATGGGCAGTATGGATGTACTATCTTAGAGTATAACTACAATAATTCAGCATAATTATTTACTAGACTTTTCATTCCTTTCTTTTTATTTTTTTCTTATTAATTTTTTTATAAATTTTGGTTTCTTTCACTATCATTCATCTTATCTTTTTTCAATTTAAAATAAAAATTTATTCTATCCGTTGATCTTTCTCTAATGCTTTTCGTTATTTTTTTTATCTACTTTGACCTCCATCTTTATTTTTCATGATTTTCATTTAAAAATTTTTCCTACCGTTTCTATATCATACCTTCAAATCACAGATTTTTTTGCAAAATAACATAAACTAGTGCTGTTTCACAGCGTTATTATTACCAAGTAATGTTATATATTTTTAAAAAATCGGCAAAACCCCTATTCTATTTACAACACGTTTCACCCCCAACCTCTTTCACGTTCACTCTTTCCTTTCCTTCCACAGATGGAATTGCGTGTTAAAAACCTATTTCGAATTCAATCAAACGTTCTACTGGACGGATCGTGATAATTTTTCTTTGGAATCGCCCGAAAATATGTCATCAACCATCGAAGTGATTTTCCTGTGAGTAATAACCTCGGAAAGTTCTTCAATTAAGAAATAAATGAGGATTTCTCAGAGGAGATTCAAGTTTGGGGTTTGATGACACTTGATGACATATTTGTAGATCATTACGAGCAAAATAAAAGAGAATTCAGTCCGATCTGTCCAGTAGAACTCCCACACGGATTGGAAATAAGTTTTCAGCCCAATTTATTTAATTTATAAGATACCTTTAAAATCCTTACAAAAAGAGTCTTCCTACTCTATCAGTCACTGGACATTCGCCCCACCTACTCCCTCAGGGAAACAAGGTATTTTTTTCCAGGATGAAGACAGTATATTATTGATCAACACCAAATAGATTTTCTTACTGATATTAAAGAATCATCCGAGCCAAAATTTAACCTTTCCTAAGAAAAATCCTCTCGTATACTTAGAATTGTGTGAAAGGAATCCTATTGTTCAAACATATCAATCTGAACCGATCATCCAGATCTCTAATTCAGAATGTTTTAAGTGAACTTTTAATTAGTAGTTCAATTTTATTTTTTTGTATACATGCTAAATTCGCATTTTTAAGGCATTTGGTTAGCGGTTTCCTGATTTTTCTCTCACATAAATTAAAAAAAATTGTTTGTAATTTTAAAATTCATCATTATTTTGTATACATTAGTTTATTTTTTCACGACTACTCGAAAAGGAATGTAATGTATTTAGGATGTATGTATATTTGTTTCAATGTAGCAGCTCATCGGCTGAACCGATTTAGATGAATGACCCACGTTGAAATCCTTACGTTACCGGGAGTCTCATAGGTTATATAATTATGTATATATATATATATATATATATTTATTTATTTATAATTTATTTATTTATAATTTATTTAAACATTTAATAAAAATTTATACTAAATACAAATACCATATACAAAATTGTCACCCGCACGCTCTTTAATTATTCTATATTAAAGAGCATTGTTTTTTTTTTTGGCAGTTGTGTTTTTTTAATTTTTAATATTCATTTCTTGTTAAAAACAGTATCTAAAATAAAAATATAAACCTTTTTCTTTACACTGAACAAGAAAGGGCTCCTCTATCTCATTCATCCATTCATCTACTATTTCTTTTCCTTACCTTTTTCGCTTTGTATCACTTACCTTCTTTCAAAAAGTTTTTTAAACTTATTCATTCCTTTTTTTCAATAAAAGTTACCTGTTGGTAGCTTGAGTTTTAATAAAATTGTATCTATCAGTTGTTATCTATTTAAATATACGATTACGAGTATATTATTTAAATCCGTATTTTTTCTCATTCATAACTGATTTTATATCTAATGTAACATTATACTTTTATTAATAGACATTTATTTCTTCGCAAGTTTCATATATATTGTTTTTACCGGTTCCTTATTTGTAGATATGTCTTTCGGTAGATGTGGAGGAGTTCTTTTATGTTATATAAAAATGAGTAGTAATTCCCATATAATAATAAAAATTGCATTCTTATCTTACATCTGTAACATAAAAGCTGATCACTGTATTCTTTAATATCAAATTTCTATTCATATTTGGTTAATATTGTTCTTTTGTTCTATAGTAGATATAGATAGAGATGTACTATAGACTGAAGATGTGCATTTATAAATTCGCCCTCCGCTTGACTGTATTTCCAATCTGAATTTGTTTACGCTTCCATTAACTCATCTCTTTGCATACCAACAATACTAATTATAATTTTTTTTTACTATTATTTTCATTACAGTTTTTTTTTTGAGTTCATCAGTTTTTATCCCCCCTTCCTTGGAGCCAGACCCAAAACCAAGCATGAACACAGCTCCAGCGTGTACCATCGCCTCAAACTGCCTAGTCGAGAACTCACGTTCCTCCCAGACAGCCGGGACTCGCTCTTTAGTTAATCGCCAAGCCTCTAATGAGGAGACCTCGCAGAAATCCCCCCCACCGAGACTCCGGTCTTAACGCTACGCTTCAAATGAGGAACTCCAAAGGGCTTCCCACCGAGACAATAGTCTTTCTTTGACCCCTCATCGAAGTTCGATCGGAACACTAAGAGGCCCTGTCCAATCACCGGCAACGGGACACCTAAGCGGCACACCCCTCCTGAACAGGGAGGAGTGTGCCGCTGTCCCAACCCAGGTCTTCCCCAAAACACAGAAAAGCACCACATTATTTGGTCTTGGTCCTGCAGCCGCGTCCCTCAAGAATCACAAAGGATACATTTGGCCTCTGTTGGGCAATCCTTATGTAGATGTCCCGCTATCCCACAGTTGAAGCAACGTCCTATCGGGACCGCCGCAGGATCCAGCTCGATGCGCAATCCCCCAACATCTGTAGCAACGCTCCTCAGCTAACCTCCTTGAAACTCGGCAAGAAACCCACCCAACTATAGAGATTTTAAATCAGTAATTTTTTAGTTAATTTGATGTTACAGAATTTTCAGATTTTTTTAGCAATTATTAATTTTAACTTTTTTATAAACCTTATTGTTTTCTAATTTAAGAAAGTAATAATACATCTCCCACATAAGCCATAAATCACCTGTTTTAAATTTTTTTATCGTTGTTTTACTAAAGTTTTTATGTTTTACATTTTTTTAGAGAAATAAATTAAACTATTAATACCTTAATAAATCGCGTAATTCTATTAAAATAGTTCTTTTTATATGAAATTCAACTATAAAACCATATTTTCCCTTTTATACCATAATTTTGGATTTTCGTGGTTGAATAAAAGCATTATTTACTATCATCTGGGAAGTTCTTGGTTTGAACCCCGGTAATGCTAATATTTGACATTTTACAAAATCGAAAAAATTAATTTCTCATCACAAGAGAGTAATTGATGGTACATCTCTTTTTTACAAATAAATAATCAGTAAATAATAAAAAAATATTTCATATTATTTCACCTTACATTGTTTTGTAATAATGCTTCCTTAATACGAATACTAACAAACCTAGAATTAATATAAAACAAAGGTAGATAAGAATAATAGTGAAGTTACATTCTTTCAATACAGGAAAATGAAAATACATTTTTAAAACTTAAAATATTGAAATGCTAATAATTTGCTAGCATACAATTCTTCCTAGCGAAAAAAATGACCCTTTGCTTTTTTTTCTTACAAACATTATGACAAAAAGCTCATTATAAATTATCTGCTTAAAATAAAAAACAAAAATATAAAATATTTATTATAAAATAATGTAATTTAATGAGAAGCTATCTCAAAATAAACTTAAAAATAAATAACTAAAAAAAAACTCTTGCATAGTTCTGTTTAAGAACTACTCATTTTCTGAAGCCTTCACCATTTCGCAGCCAGAGATGCACTGATTTTCAGAGTAGAACGTACTACATACGTTTGATTAAGAAAGTAAAATCCCTTATAAAAATAGGAATAATCATATTCATCATCTCAGAAATCATATTATTCTTCCAGTAAACCCTAAATACAAACATCAAGTTTCAGCTCATTCAGTACTGTGACTCACTGCATAAGCGCGTATGAAAAATGCACCACTACATAGTCAATATAACCTCAAATTGTGGTTACGTTGTTGACTTCAAATTGAGCTTAAGTCAAGAACGACATCAAATTTTTCTTCATCAAATTTTCACTTGTCCAACTTCAGATATACTACTATAGTGTATCTAAAGTTGAAGAACTTGATTTACTAGCCTTAAGGATTCTCGAACTGTACAATTTTATGTATAGGTCCATATATATATAAATTTGTGTGTGTGTGTGTGTGTGTGTGTGTGTGTGTGTGTGTGTGTGTGTGTGTGTGTGTGTGTGTGTGTGTGTGTGTGTGTGTGTATCCTACTTCTATATGACATAACAAACTCTTTGGCCCGTTTGGTATGAATGAATATTTCTCAGTTGAATATTATAATAAAAACAAAAAACACCAAATTTTCAGATCACAAATAAATCACTACGTAGATGAAAATAAATAAAAATACTCATATAAAACATCCAAAATATTCTGTTTTCATAAATCTTCAGGTAAACCAACCATTATAATTTTTTTTTCATTATTGCAAACATTACAAAAAATAAAAAAAAACCTTTAAAAATTTAATTTTCACTTCCCACTACCTCCATGTAACCGAAAGTAACACCATACTTTTCTTTTAAAAATAAATCTAAATTTGTTTTTTTTTTTGTAATTACACTTGATAAAGCTTCACATTTGAAGCGTAACGTCGTGTCACTTGTTTGTGTTTCTTTTTTAATTTTATTTAATGTTTGTAATATTGTAAAAAAAACTTTTATAATGGTTGGTTTACCTGAAGATTTATGAAAATATAATATTTTTGATCTAAAATATATGTGTATAAGAAAACGCCAATTTAATTAAATGGTATTTTCGTTCTCCTTTTACCTCAAACCATAAAGAAAATTCATTTTCACACCTTCCCCACACTCTCACCATGTGAATGTAATACTGTACTTTTTTTCGAAAAGTCGGTTTATTTTCCTCTTTGATTAAAAAACATAACCTTACCAATTTATATTTATAAACAAAAAAATTTACTTTACTAAGTTTATTAAGAAAAAATAATATTAACAAAAATAAACAGAAAATAATTTTAAAAGATTGAGCAATGATCATAAATCTTTATTTTTTACTTCAACTGAGTTTTTTATTTTTCATGAAAACTGAATTTGTAAGATTTGGTAGGATATAAATCCTACCAAAATTTTGTTAAATTTAAACTTATGCTTAGATTTTAACATATGAAAAAATAATTCACTTTTTTTTATAAGTATTTTTCTTCACGATTACGTTTAAATTTTGTAAAAAAAAAAAAGATATAAAAAAATATAACGTTAATTTTAAACTATGGGAACACCATGCTTTTATCTGTTATATTTGTTATGTTAGGATACTATATTATGTTACGATGGATGAGTTCTTTTAACAGTGGTTTTGGTGGAATCGTGCATTGAATCTGGAGCTAGCAACATGAAGACAACTCACGACACACTAGTACTAGTATTGTACGCTACGGTTTTACTGTCTATACGTCTGAAAAAGAATAATATAACAATGTGCAAGCGAGCGTTGCTTGTCGTAAGACTAAAAAGAACAAACGTAGCGAACGGATGGTGAAAGCATAAAAAATGAAATACGATCAGTAATATTGTTTTTCTATGTATGTTGTGTGTGTGTGTGTGATTGGCTGTTTGTGTGAGAGTAAAACAATAATGTAGTTAACAGCGTGCTATAACTATTGACTTAAATTGTTTTAATGGAATTATTATTGTATTATATCAAATTGATTGCTATAAACTACAGGTAATCTTTTTTATTGAACAATTAATTAAAGATAATAATGATAAAGATAATAATAATAATAATAAAAATTATTATTTTCATTATGTAATAAATCAATTAAAACGTCAATAAATTAAGTTATATTTATTTTTTCCATGATAGAATAATTAAATATATAGATTTTCGTGATGAGTAGAACAAACTACGAGTTAAAAGAGATTTTTCACCATGTTAAAGCCTGGCATTCAATATTGCGTTACATAATGCTCGTAATTCGTGGAAAAATGTTTATGTATGAATTATATTTACAAATTTTTAGAAGAAAAGTAAGCTGTTACTTCCAGTCGCATGTTGGTAATGGGAGGGGATGAAATGATTTTTTTTACGTTTTGAGGTATGAGAAGTACAGAAATACTACTCACTTAAATTTTGGTTTCATTATATATTTATTTATAGGCTAATGTATGAGATTTTGTGGCTTGAAAATCTCCGAAACTACTTTATCAATTTAATTGAAATTTATATATACAGCAGTACTGTATCTAAAGTTGTGTATGTGAAAATTTTTTGAAGATTAGGTTAGTCGTTTTTGAGTCACGTTCAATTTAAGGTCGAAAAAACTTAAGCGGGGCAAGTTAGAATTGTGATTTGATATTATTTTGCATGATGGAACGTGAAAACAAAATAAAATAATGAAAAGTCGGTCTTCTTGCGCATTTCTGCTCAAGATTTTTTTTATATTAACATTTTTTGCGGCCTTATGTTTTAATCTGTTAATTGCAATACTTTTTTTTAAATTTATCATTCATTATCTTTGGTAAATAATAATATAGTGTACCTTAATAGAACTACTAATGCTACTAAGGCGACTAAATGAGTAATAATAGTCCTAGTGGTATTTAACTTCCAGCATTAACCCTAATTCACACATATATATATATATATATATTATGATATATATATATATATATATATATATATATATATATTATGTTAACATAAAATATAGAATGGAAATTTAAATTAATTGAAAGATTAATAACAAATCTTTTATTCTAATCGGTTCATAATAATACATTATATAGGAGATCAAATAAGGAACAGTAAAAATTATATAAAATAAAAATAGATGTGATTAAAGTCCATATTAATTGTTTAAAATATAAACGCATGAAATAATTTTTATGTAATCTCAACCAATCTTCAACAAATTTTCATATACACAACTTCAGATACACTATTACAGTATACATAAATTTCAATTAAATTGATCAAGTAGTTCTGGAAATTTAAAACAAAAAAAAAAAACATTTTAATGAAATGGCGTTGTTTATGATGATGTAATGTAATTTTAATTTGTATGTAATAATTTTATGTTTTAATGTAAATATATAAAGATAATAAATATAAAATATAGGAGCCATAAATAATTCACAATTTAAAGAAAAATTATTGAAAGTTTTTTGAGCCCATATTTACATATACGTTGAACAGGATGCAGGAAATTCGTATGTTTTTAACATGTACAGTGCGTACAATGAAAGTAAAAACTTGGCTTCCGCGAGGCAAACAGTCGCTGTGCATGGCGTTGTATTACTCTTTTTTCGTAACATTTGGCTCATTCAGAAACCAAATATTCTACAATTACAGTGTGTTTAATTATTTTCATAAATAGAAAAAATTCTTCCCACAATTAAAATTTATTATCATTTTGTATAATTTCAGACAATAATTTTTTTTTTAATATTTAGTATACTTATAAATATTTCTTACTGTATTCAATAAAATAACAAATAGTTAATACTTGTGTTAATAGATTATTATTATTACACTTCCTCATCAAGTGAAACATAAAATTAATGACCAATTTATACGAATAAAGGTTATCAAAATAATTCATTTGAGTTATATTTATATGCACTTGTAATAGGTATTAATATTCTTAATTATGTTTATAGTAATAATATCGTCATTAAATGTTTGGCCTATACCCTACAAATTGTAATAATTTATTAATAGCTTCGTCATTTTATACGTATTCATAAAATAGATAATTAATATTTGTACGGCATTGTTGACTATATTCAATACTAATGCTTACTTTTAATTTCAATAAAGAATATAAACATTTCTTGGCGTGACCAGGCACAAATGGTTCAATTGTTTCCTTGTGTAATGTATGGCGTGTTTATTAATGAATTCGTATGTTTTTTACGTTTTTGTGTTGTGAACCTTTTTTATAATATTGATTGACATTTAAATCACTTAAATTACATTGCAATTTAAATCATTTTATGGCATTTCAGGTATTGCATATTTATGATATTGATTTATTACAATTTTTTTAATTTGGGTGGGTGGTTGATGGGTGTATAGTAGGCGAAGGGTGGACGGATAGTGGGAGGTTAGTGCTGACGGTGGGCGATTAATAGGTTGATGGAAGCGGATAGTGGATCGTAGGTGAGCGAATAGTGGGTGGTAAGGGAGCGAATGGTAGACGGTTAGTGTGCGGAATTTAGGGTGGAAGGTGGATGGAAGACCTGAACAAATTTAAGATGATATTTATTATTGTACATTGTTTATGAAGAGAATAAAACGCTCCGTTGTCCAAGAATTAAAGTATCTCGGATCACTGGTCCAGGAAAAGAAAATGGCATCTACAACTGAAATTCACGCCAGGATTGGGCAGGCGCTACAGCTTTCGCCTCACTAAAATGAAGCCTATGGAAGCGGACGAACAGTTGCATCCAGACAAAAATCCGCCTCTTCCGCACACTTATCATCCCAATTTTCCTCTACGGTTCAGAAACTTGGATCCTCCTCCAAACAGACTTGAACTGGCTAGAGGTTTTCCAAATGTGGTGCCTGCGTCAGATCATACAGGTCTCATTTCATAACTATATCCGAAATGAAGTCATCAGACCCAGATATAGGCAGCAATCAACAGTTGTAGAGCACATCCAAACTCGGAGGCTGAGTTATTTTGGTCATGTGTGACGGATGGACCCAGATCGTTTGCCACACAGATTCCTCTATAAGCAAAGTCCTACTCAGTGGAAGATTTAAAGATCTGAGCCAAAGGAAACTTGAATAAAACAAGTTTTAGATGACCTGAGGAAACAGCGAATTGACCTCGACTAAAGCAGGATCATCGCTATAGACCGTAAAGCATGGAAAAGCGTTGTGAGCAAAGTTCGAAATACTGCTGCACCCACAGCAGTGTATTGGTTGCGCGGCCAGCCGCCCCCTCCAGTCGCCAGCTATGGATCAAAGAAGAAGAAGAAGTTGAAGAATAAATGTCTTTAATTTCAATATTTATGAACTTTTTCTGATAATTTTATTTTCTGTGTTATCTGTCATAAGTATGTTACATTTATCAGCATAAAAGATTTTCTTTTTTTTTAACATTTTTTTTCTTATTAAATTTCTATTTTCCTGAGATTAATAATTTTTTTTACATATGATTCCAACTTTGAATATACAGAATATAAAAATATTTTGAAGTTATAAAAATTTGTAAAGTTTTAAACTTTTGTAAAAAGTTTTTAAACTTATTAGATTTTCGTTTCTTTTTATGTAAAAATGTCTACATAGATCCACACTGAGGATGTCTGGATCTAACAGCATCCATACTTTCATTTTGGAAACAGGTACTAAGTGCATCTTTAGTGAGATCTAGTAGACAGAAGATACCTTTATGTCTGGGAATTCGATTTCTTATCCGGTCTCTGCACAATCTTAGAAAACCTGGAATTCTAATTTCTCTTAAAATATATATATATATGTAAGCAAATAATAATCAAAATATTATTTTTTTTTGATAATTCTAGTTCAAAAGTTAATTGCCAACACCGTATGTTTGAAATACTTTCTAGTAACTAATACAATTGCTTTATATGTTTATGGCGTTGTGTACCTTACCGATGCAAAACTGAATGAAATTAATAACATTTAATAAGTAAGTTTATTTTAATAAATAAACTTAAAACTATAGAAAAATCTCTTTTCACTTCCTTGTACTAAGTAAAGGAAGTATTGTAATCGCGAAGATAATCGGTTTTCAGATTTCAACGGGAATATCCATTTAGACCTCCATCCATTTTTGACTTTCTCTTAACTGCAGTAATAAGCCCTCATTGAGAGCTTTTTAACGATATATCATAAGTGGTACTTATTTTCATTGGTTCCAGAATTATAGCCAAATAAAATTTTAATTAATGAAATATATTGATCTTACAAGGGGAAGACACAGCGGTTCAAATTCTACTTCATATACATACATTATTTTTTAACTCGTTTTTTTTAATTTAAATACATTGATTTATTAATAATTATTAACCTCTGTTGGTAAAACAAATTTTAACAATAAATAATAATTTAATAATAACAATAAAAAAAAATCAGAAGTTAGTGAAATAAAATTTTACATACTTTTCACTTTAATTCAAAATTTTTTACAATCAGAGGTTAATAATTAATTAATTAATAATCAATTAAAAAAAATAAATGTTAAAAAAAATATGTATATGAAGTCGGATTGAAACCGATGTGCGCATGGTAACAGCTACGACACGTTCCTATTTACACCACATTATTACTTCAGCGATATGTAGCAAAATTAATATATAAACTAAAAAATGACACCATAAAAAATGTGATGCAATAAGATGTCCACCGCAATGCAGTTGTGTAACTGTCCACTTTATTAAAGAATTGGAAGATCGTATCTCACTTACAAATGGAATAAGTTTAAATGAAGTGCAGAAAAAAATATGTATATGTAATTTATTAAGCGTACAAGGAAGTTATCTGGTGTCCACATCAGATTTTTTTTGTAACGTTCTGCTATTTCAAATTGATTTTAATTAAAATACTTTTTTTTTATAAAAGTAATTTTTGAATAGAAATAAATTATTAGTTGACATTCGTAATCAATAAATACTCTTTTTTTAAAATGGCTAAGAAATATTCCAAGATTTAATTTCATGTCAAAATATTTTGAAAAAAAAAATGAATTCTATGTTAAATTTCTAAAAAATATCGAATGCTTAACTTCAAATGACTTCTAAGACCTTATGGTTGCTTACACAAGCATACTGTTTTTGCTGTACTAAATTTAATAACTGTTTTTACAGATATTTAAAAAAATTACGAATTTACTTTCGGTCGCACCATGGGATTGGTAGGAAATTGAAATTGAATCTTCTTTACGTTTTGAGGTACTAAGAGAGTACGAAAATAGTATTCATTTAAAAAATAATTTTCTTATATATATATATATATATTTGTGTGTGTGTGTGTGTGTGTATATATATATATATATATATATATATATATACTATATGTAGACGTATGTACAAAATGTTTGGCTCAAACAGCTACAAAACTACCAGATAAATTTCACTTTTAACTCAATTTAGGTCGGCAACAGACAATATAACCTCAATTTGAGGTAGTTTTTCGGTTACATGATGAGATTGGTGGGTAAAACTGAATTTTCTTTACGTTGAGGGGGATACGAAAATACCATTCATGTTTTTAGCTTAAAAATCTCCAAAACTACTTGATTAATTTTATTGAAATCTAGATGTGATGTAGTAGTGTATCTGAAATGGTGTATATTAAAATTTTATGAAGATTGGTTGAATAGTTCTTGAGTTGACAACAGACAAAATAACCTCAATTTAAGGTTATATTGATTTTGTATTTGTGTATTTTTCATAGAATATGTCTTTTGTAAGTGAATCACAGTCATCAGCGAGTTTAAACTTTATGCTTGTGTGTGTGGTTTTACTTGTTATTTTTAATTATTTCATCAAATTACGGTTATAATAATTAGTTTTGTTATAAATAGAAAATATATTTAAATATTAAATTTAAAAACATTATACCTCTTTTAGTTTTCTCATTTAATTTGTTTTTTGTATATTTCTTGCGTAAAAAATTATATTAAATAATTAATTATACTTCAAATATTATACAAAATAAAATAACGAAAAATCAGTCTTCTTGCGTAGAATGGCGAAATAATATTTTTTTAAATTAGTTTATATAAATTTCAAGTAGTTTTTAAGTTTTTATATTTAATTTTTAATAAAAATGTTTAATAATTAAATTTAATATTATCATTATGTACGTAGTGAAATTTTAAAGGTTAGATGAATAAGTAACATGAAAACAAATAGATTTAATTAAGGATCTTTCATGTAAAAAATAACCTGATGTGGACACCTCCTGACTCCCTAATACGTCTATTCAATTACATATACAAATTTTTTCCACATTTCATTTAAACTTATTTCATTTGAAAATGAGATACAATCCTCTAATTCTTTAATAAAAGTGGAGAGTTACACAATTGCTAAAATATTAGTATTTATTAAAAATATTTATACAATTATGAATTCAACAATCTTACCTGAAATATTAAGTTAGAGTAAAAGTTCCTTTATTACTCTTTAAATAAATGTAAGTCTTATATGTATCTAATACTATGTTTTTTAAATTATTATAGCCATCAACAAAATGAAAAAAAAAAAACAAAACAGGAAATGGTTACCAAATTTTATAGCAACATTTATTATCAAGGAGACTGAAATAAATGAATAATAAATAAAAATAATACGATTCTAAATTACAATTTTCAATTAATATTAAATAATCAGATTTTTCACCAAATCTGATGTGGACACCACATAAAATTATGTGGTGTGGTAATTGATGTGGACACCACCGCTTATTAAATTATATATACACATTTTAAAATACACATTTTTAAAAGTACATAAAATTTTATTTTATTAATTACTTCTGATTTTTTTTTTTCATATTTCTATTTCATTGCTGTTATTGAATTATTATTTATTGTAATTTTTTTTACAATCAAAGGTTAATAGTTACTAATAGATCAATATATTTAATTTTAAAAAAAATTCGGAAATGAAGTCGGATTCGAACCGATGTGCCTTTCCCTTGTAAGAGCCAAATATTCATTAATTAAAATTTTATTTGGGACCAATGTAAACCAATGAACCAATGAAAATAAGTATTACTTATGATATATCGTTGAAAAGCTCTCAATGAGGGCTTATTACTAAGGTTAAAAAAAGTCCAAAATCCAAATTTTTTTTATGTTACAAAGAAATAGATGTTATATAATGTTACAACAGTCCTAAATCAAAAATTTCAACATTCTATGGCTAATCGTTTTTGAGTTATGCGTGATACATAAGTACGTAAAGACGTCACGCCGAAACTAGTCAAAATGAATTCAGGGATGGTTAAAATGGATATTTCAGTTGAAACCTGAAAACCGAAATTTTTCGCGATCACAATACTTCCTTTACTTTGTACAAGGAAGTAAAAAAGTTTGTTATATTAAATATAGATTTAAAATTAGAAAAACATACTTGGAAATTAACATTTGGAATATGTAGGCTTATATATATATTTTTTGGAAGCAAAAGATAGATAAAAGGAAGACGGAAGACTGTAGTAATATTTAAACTGTGATGTTAAAGAATGATATGGAAAATTAGATAAATTGATTATTTACAAATTAAACAAGTTTTTAAAAGGAACAGATTAAAAATCTTGTGAATGTTTTTGAGATGAAATAAGTTAACTGTCGTTATATTAAGACACTCAAGAAGTTTAATTTTGTTGATGATTGAAAGATATATTTATAAATATAAGATAAAAACTGGGGACAAAAACAAAGTTGGACAAAAAACACCGGTAATTGAGGATATAGGATATAGTAACTATGTTGAAATTTAAGTATTAGCATAGAACAGAGAGAAATATAGAATAGCATGAAACCAGTCATTGATTACTAGGGAAAAAATTCGTATTTTGCGTTAAAAATCTGTACTTCTTTTTATCAATAATAATGATAGTAATAATAATAATTTAATTACATTTAATGATATCTAAAATCACTGTAATGAGGAATAAAGAATAAGAGTTTTATTAGAAAATGCTACAACGTAAATCGATTCTACGATCGCGTGAGCACAAAAGACATTTATTTTATAATTTTAACGAAGATTAATTTATCATCAATTGTTTTTTATTAAAAAAACTGGTATTTTTAATTTTGTTATTAAGAAAAAATTATATAATAAAGAAATTAGACTACATAATTTTATAAATTAATTTGCAATGTTAATATCTTCAGAGCATCGTTTAATATTTTGATAATAGACGGTGGTAAGTTTAAATTAAGTCATTATGTATAAGATAAACTCTTGTAACTTGAAGAAGCAGGAGCAGGCAGTGATAGAGTGAGAGAGGTTGAGAAAGAGAGGTTCCTTCAATATCGGGTTGTTGACCGGTTCTGCGTTGTTAAAATTGATGATGTTAAAAAAAAAATGTACCGCTTGTGAACTGGTCTATTTAATGTTTTTAACATGTATAGTATTTCTGGCATATTCGGCGACGTTTACTTCTTCCATCTTTATTACCACGGACCGGCGGCTGAGACCGACTAGCCAGGCCGACCGCGGTTGATCCACACTTACCTTTTACCTCTACTTCTAAACTTCTTTATCCATCGTCCTTCTTCTTCTTTCCTTTCTTTCTTAACAACTGGCGGCTTCATATAACAACACAGTGAGTTTAAGGTCAAACACTATTTCACCTGTTACTTTTTCTTTTTTATATTCCTTTATTTATTTTGTTTTATGTATTACCGCTTACTGGATATTTCATACCTTTTCCGTTTTGTAATTGTAGGTTTTATTCTTGATTACCTTTTGTTCTATTTTCGTTGTCATCTATTCTATTTTCCATTTCACATAATTTTTATTAACGTGAATTTATTAATTTTTATTAATATTATATAAATTTTCGGAGAATATTTTCAGCACCTTTCCGAATTACAACCGGAACAGCACCGAAAAATCTGCTTTTTCCAAAAAGCGTTTAAAAGAATTGTTTTGTAACTACTTTGAAAGTCATTCGTTTGTAATATTTAATAATCAAAATCTGTTTATTTTATTCAGTGAACGAGCGGAGATGACTACCTAATTATATACGGTTTCAAATTATTTAAAATAAATAAATAAACTTTTATTCTGAATGATACATAAAGATAAATTATATAACTCACGTCAATATAAGATAAGTTATAAATATAAAAATAAACTATAAGATAAAAAGTAAATGTGTTTAAAATCCATATTAGTTATTTAAATACAAATACATTAAATTATGTTAAGATAAAAAATTACTACAAAATAATTCGCAGTTCAAACACCACTATAAAAAATCATTTTGATCACACCAAATGTTAAACGGATTGCAGATATTTTTTTTTTTTTTTTTTTGAGACGGATATTGATTGCTTTGATCATTTTGCCTTATGAGAATAGAAATTTGTAGCGTATGAAAATTACCATGCCTGACCGGGATTCGAACCCAAAGCCTCTGGATGAAAGACTGAGACGCTAACACCCCGCCACAGTTTAATAAATATTTTTAATAATATAAAAATATTGTTTCCCTTAAAAAAAAGTTTTTAGTTGTATTCTAAATAAATTGGTAGGAAGATTTTTTAAATATTTCGGTAATTTAATAAAAATAGTAATATAACTTAATATAGGCTTTACTATTAAGATAGGTGAACATAACTTATAAGAAATTATAAAATGTTATTTATGATGTAATATTACAACAAAAAACTGGTAACGTAATGCAGACATCAAAAGCAAATCCACCGGTCTAGTGGTGAACGCGTCTTTGTAAATCAGCTGATATCGAAGTCGAGAGTTCCAACGTTCAAATTCTTGTAAAGGCAACTGCCTTTACTAGAATTTTTTATATTAAAGAAACTACTTTAATACGAATTTGAATATTAGGTTGTGGATGTCGGTGTTCTTTGGTGTTGGGTTTCAAGTAACCACACATCTCAGAAATGGTCGTTCTGAGACTGTACAAGACTTGATTTACATGCGTACACATCATCCTATGAAGTAATACCTTACGGTGGTTCCAGAGATTAAACATAAAAAGTGTACAAGATCATTCCCCAGGGTAAAGCCAGCCATTATTTTAGACTTCTCAATAATTTGACAAGGCCTAAATTCTCGCCAAAATAAATGAACCATTTTTTCAATATGTTCGCTAAAACATCAGTCTTTTAATTGTAGAAGAATTGTAACAAAAAATTTAATTTTTCTTTTGAAAACTTTTATAAGTACAGATCCAAAATTCATGTAAGCAAAACCATGATAACAGCAAGTCTAATATAAAAATTAGAAAGATATTTTTGTGAAATGTAGAGTTTTATGGTAGTGAAAAATGGGCAATAAGAAAAACAGAAGAAATTAAGAGATATAAGACTTTGAAATGCGCTGTTACGAACGGACGTTGAAGTTACGTGTCGATAAAATTTGAAATGAAGAGGTATTAAAAATAGATAGAAGAAGGGGAAAAAAAATATTGCAAAATGATGTAAAAAAAGACTAATTTGATAGACATTTTAGTAATTATTTTTAAGCATTGATGTATTAAAATAACCATTTTTTTTTTTTTTAGTTTGGTTGTAAGAAGAGTATGTAGAAGATAAAATCTGTAGAAAAAACAATGATTGGAGTTTATAAAATAAATTGAAATAGTAGGATGTTAGATAAGTTTAAAACATTAAAACAAATTTGAAAAAAATTGAAAATAGTATCAAACCTATCAATTGTTACAAAGTTCTCAATTGAAGCTTATTACTGCAATTAAGAAAAAGTCCAAAATCTAAACTTTTTGGATTTTGGGCTTTTATGGACTCTTTTTGTAAATCGATTGCAATCACAACGGGAGGTGCACAACTAGATGTTACAACAGTTCTAAATCCAACATTTCAACATCCTACAGCTAACCGTTTTTGAGCTATGCGAGAAACATATGTACGTACAGACGTCACGCCGAAACTATTCAAAATGGATTCAGGGATGGTAAAAATGGATATTTCCATTGAAATATGAATAAACAATTTTTCGCAATCTCAATACTTCCTTTACTTCGTACAAGGAAGTAAAAAGGGTAAATCTCTTTCAAAAGTTGGATAAAAAATATATATATTTTTTTTTTTTTTTGTTATAAATTAATTTAAAACTTACATTAATAGGTAGAAAAATTAGGAATAACATTTCAATCCAATAATGTCTTGTTTTATGTCTACGTAATCTCGAGTTGCATGGATGAGAAGGTAGCGTCTCAGCATTTCGTGTGGAAGTTCTTGGTTCAAATCTCGATCAGGCATAGCATTCTTTCATGCGCTACCAATTTCCACCGGGTTAATGACCATAGTTGTTGATGCCTGCTCCTTCATAAAAACAAAAAAAAAAAATTAACCTTTCATCTTAATTTTTGTGTTTATACTTGTTCTTAATTTACAGGCTGTCTATAAATTCCACTAAATTATACTAAATATATGATACATTTTAATAAAAAGAATTATAAACTAATTAACTTATTATATAAAAAAATTGAGTCGTAAAATTATAAGGACGTATTGTAATATATTAATACATTTAAAAAGAAAATAAGAAATAAAAAGATATGTAATTATTTTATGACGATTAAATTATACATATTAGTTTAATTTTATGTTATTTAAAAAGCATTAATTTGGATCAATTTATGTGATTTAAATATCATCAATTATAATTGTATTCTGTGACTGTATAATATAGCTTGAAATTTAAAAAGTTTTTTAAGGCATGTTTGTGCATAAAATATTGTGTGTGTGTTTTGGCGCGCGTGCGTGTGTAGTGTGATGTGATTTGAATATTTTAATGCTTAAAATACACAAGGGCAAACACACACACACAATACACATATAGGACATATTCAGAAGTATACATGTATATATACTCGTATAATATATATATATATATATATATATATTTCAACCATGTGTAGCTTGTCGGCCAAATGGATGTCGTATTAAGATCTTCTTATTTTTATTTTAAATTGGTCTATTACACATCTGCCTACTGGTCAACTAACTTATCTTGCCAACCTGGTGTTCATCTTGTAGCTTGAACATGGATGAAGCAATGAGGTGTGGTCGCCTAAAGGATTTAGTTTTGATACACTTCTCTCTGTACCACACAACACAAGCATATATATATATATATATATATATAGGCGGCTCAACAACACACAACCCTCTCAATCTTAGTCTTTCGGTGCACAATAGCTGAAATTTAAACACCAAATAATAATAGATGTTAGATGTGACGTTAGACGTGATTAGAGTGTAAACTGGTCACGTGATACAACTTAACTGCCCTCTAGCGATGTAGACACATACACGCGCAGGAGCACGCACAGATAATGACTCTGTTAACTCCTGACTTGGTTATTTCTGATTTAATCGATTGGAATAAGTGACTAACTTTCGTTGTAATCTTTTTTTTCTCCCCCAGTATTATAATTATTATTAAAAAAAAAAAAAATACTGTCCGCGAAGTATTTTTGGTTATTTTTTTTTTATTTTTGACTGAAAAATATGATTTTTTTTTTCTTATAATGTAATCAGTGTTATTAAAATCTAATTATATTTAAAAAAATTATTTTATAATCTAAAAATTACAAGTAACAGAAATTATTTTATGATATAATTTTGTAAATTATTCTCATTAAAATTTAAAGTATTGGAAAATTAAAAAAAATATCTTTTAAAACTTTAAAGGAATAATTTTCTTTAATGGAGAATTAATGATGTATTTGTTTAAATAGCCTACAGGAACCCATTTTTTTTTTTTTTTTTTGATAGGATTTAAAAATAGATATTTGATTTCTTCTTTGAATTTACGTAATATATGTTAAATAGTGTTAATTATCTTCGTTTTCATATTTTTTACTTATTACTCTTTCAGTTTTTGACTTATTCTTTTCTCTTCACTGAATCTATTTGCCATACTCGTAATTACCATTCCTCGTTGTCCAACTTCAATTTTTTCCTTAAAATCCAGTTTTTTACAAGCTTCTTTACATAATCAAATCAAACCATGTTTTTCCCCATTCTTACAACAAATTTTCTACTTTAACTTCCTCGTTCAACACTTTACATCTTATTTATTTTTCCTTAAAAAAATTTGTTAAAAGTTATAAGAAAATTCCGGTTGATTTCATTTAGGATATAGAATGAAAAAGCTAGGCTATCTGTACAATGAACAACTATACTATGTTATTTTATTGAATAACTACATGCCATGTTCCTAAACATATATTTTGATAGATGATAAATACTATAATATGGTCTGACAAACTGCTGAAAAGTGTTTTGTACACAATTTGTTAAAAAAACATTAAAAATATTTCATTACAAGACAAAAAATAAACCAGAACATTTTTTTTAAACTAATTTTGGTTTGTACTAATCGGCAGTATTTTAATTCACGTTGATTTGTGTACAGAACACAAATTTATGGATAAAATTGTGAAACTGTTTATGGTTACGTAAATTCATTTTAAGTAGTTTTGTCGGCTTTTTACATACAAAATACATTTTAAGCAAAATAAAATAAAATTCTATTCAGTTTTAGTAAAAATCTTAAAATAAACGAATGTCAGGTATGAATAAATAAATGCGACGCAAAATTCTTTATTTAATAGATGGCATTGATATAAAATTTGTTAATGATTTAGCATAAGTCCTATAAATAACATTAAATTCTTAAAAAAATGTCAGGCATACTTTGCCAAGTTTATTAATAAAATTGAGAAGTAAGGTGGAATAAAAAAAAAAATACACGTCAACCAAGCAAATTTGAACCATGTGACAGTAACGATGAGGAGAGGTGACTGCCTACGGGTCCACCTTCATGGCGTTGTAATTCCTCAAACAGAGTGTAAGGTAACTAGGTCTACACCTCAACCGTCGACTAAGGAGGAAAGTTCATATAAGAGAGAAGGCAACTTGAGATAAAGTTCAAGGAAATGTCCTGATTGTTGGGCAGATTTCTCAGTTAAGTTTATCAAAATAAGCTGCTGGTATAATCAACAATTCTAAAACCTATCAGCATTTATGGGATCCAACTTTGGGGAATTTCAAACAAATCCATTGTCGAAATCTTACAGCGGATTAAAAATAAAGTAGGGAGGTGTATAACAGAGGCATCTTGGTTTTCAAAAAAAAACCAGTGAAATTCACTAACATTAGGTTTACGATGTAGGTTTACGGGAGGAAATACAATGTCTCAGTTTAAAGTTCGAACTGCGGCTTAACATTCACGTGAATCGCTTAGCTTTGAACCTCCTAAACAACGGAGATTATGCTAGAAGATTAAAACGGTTATATGTTCTGGATCTTAGTGACTCTATAGTGTCTTTATTGTACCTTCAGTTGTGAGAGCTTTGCATTATCTCTTTGATTTTTATTTTAAATTTATTGGATATGCTTTTCTTTTAATTCTCATTGTTTCATCGTTTTTCTTGCTATTTATGGCAACTTTTATTCTCCTTTCTCCTGTTTTACTGTTAGGTGTTAATTTTTTTCATAATTACTTAGTGTACGTCCTGCTTGATGCAAAAGTTCTTTGTAATATTATTGTATAATTATATGAAGAGTTTTTCTGGGAGCTCCTTATCATGTGATTTCGAGTGTTATCCAATTTACTCAACTTTAATATAAGTGTAACCTACTGTAAATAAATCTTGAAACTTCAAATTAAAAAAACATTTTGGTAGGATTTAATGTGCCTGCTTTGAGATTCCTAGTATTATGAAAACGATAGGAACTAAAAAAACTTAAACTAAAAAAATCTGATGGGGACACCACGGGACTTTTTTTTACGCCTATTAAGTTACAAATACACATTTTCTTAAAATGAAAAATACATAAAATTTTATTTCATTAATAACTTCTGCTATTTTTTTCATATTTTTTTTAAGTTATTGAATTATTTATGTAAAACGTTTTTTACAATAATACTCGTAATTATTAATAAATCAATATATTTAAACTTAAAAAAAAAAAAATTAATGGGAGATGAAGCCTGATTCGAACCGATGTGTGTGAAAATAAGTACCACTTATGATATACACGTCAACATAATGCCGCGATCGAGAGACTCCAACGGCAATTGGATCTAGTTGACCCGTGGATCGATATGTGGAGAATCAAGGTCAACGGTGAAAAATCGATGGCAGTGATGTTCACATACAAGGCACATGCTCCAGCCAGGCAGCTGAAAATCTGAGGAGAGAAAATCCACTTTGGAAAAACAGTCAAGTACCTGGGAGTAGTACTGTATAAACGGTTTGCCTTAGGAGAACTTGTTAAATATGTGACCCAAAGGGCAAAGGCCGTCTGGCCTTCACTATACCCAGTACTGAACAGTGCCAGCCCGTATCCACTGGCGACCAAATTGCTCATTTTTCGGCTATACTCCTGCCGATTCTAACATATGCTTACCCGGCATGGGGAGCTTTGTTGAACTCCACGCTTCAAAAGAAATTAGAAGCCGTCAAAACATAGCATTTTGGACGATATTTGGAGCACCGTGGTTCGTCAGAAACTTCACTCTTCGCTACGATGCGGGACTACACAACGTATCCGAGGTGGGGGTGGCGCAGGCACGCTGACTGTTCGGTAGAGCGACCGTGTCCGAACACGGCCATCTCCGGGACATCTACCGAGAGGACCCTGCTCCCCAGGGTATAAGAAAACGGTCTCATGCCATATTAAACGAACCACCCTGAAGAGACGGTACGAGAGTCAAAAAATGACAAACCAAGCTTAAGAGCTTCTATATCACATAACCGATAAATGGAAACCGCGCGAAAATTCTGGCCGCAAAAGTGACCGTTTTCACAACTAAATTTTGTTAAAACTATAAAAACCTAGACAACACCCCACACCGTTCCACGGAAAGATCACAATTTCATTTAGTCAGCATATGCGACTCCTTCCGGAGAACGTGGCGCATTTCTCCCTCCAAATAACTAGGGCTCCAGTAGGCGCATTCCTGCTAGCCCATAGGTGCTGGTACCGAAAGCGGATGGCATGAAGGGTAATCACGCCGGGATTACTAGGCCCAAAAGCTTAGTCTCTCAGGGTCAGAACCAGTAAATAAATTTCACCTTGGTCCATACGGATAGGAACGCAAATTACCAAATCCGTTCATTAATAAAACTTAAAATTTATAACCGCCACTAAATAACCGATGAAACCCGTCCGATAGTAGAAAGATACAGCAGCAAGAGACAGTCCAGGCTCTGCGATCTGTAGGGAGAAATATTGAAATCCCGCTATTCTTGCGTTCCGTTCCGTTATGATATATCTTGGAAAGCTGTTAATGATGACTTATTATTGCAGTTAACAAAAAGTCAAAAATCAATTTTTTTTTGTTGATTTTGGGCTTTTTTGGACACTTTTGTCCAGTTGGTTGCAATCAAAAGGGGAGGTGCACAACTGGATGTTACAGTAGTCCTAAATTCAAAATTACTGTGGCTAATCGTTTTTGAGTTATGCGAGATACATTCATACGTACTTACAGAAGTCTCGCTGAAACTAGTCAAAATGGATTCAGGGATGAACAAAATGGATATTTCCGTTGAAATTTGAAAACCGACAATTTTCGTGATCGCAATTTTTCCTTTACTTCGTATAAGGAAGTAAAAATAGAATTATTTTTTATTTAATTTATTTTTAAAAAATAATAATGAATTTTATAATTATACTAAAAACAAATCATTAAAAAATTTTAATTTAAATAAGATAGATAATGTATTTTTTATTAGGTCCGATCGTTTACATTTAAAAAGTCTTGCTGTGAACACCATATGACTTTCTTGTATATGTAAATTACATATACACATTTTTTTTTTTTAATGAAAAGTACATAAAATTTTATTTTATTAATAATCCGATATATTTTTTTTATTGTTATTGAATTAATATTTCTTGTAAAATTTTTTAAAAAAGAAATGTTAAAAAAATGGAGATGAAGTTGGATTCGAACCGATGTGTCTTCCCCTTGTACGAACAAAATGTTTCATTAAGATTTTATTTGGCTATAACTGTGGAACCAATTAAAGAAGTACCACTTGTGATATATCGTTGAAATCCTCCTAACGATGGCTTATTACTGCAGTTAAAAATTATGCAAAATCCAATTTTTTTGGATTTTGGACACTTTTGGTCCAATTGATTGCAATCAAAAGGAAGATACACAACTAGATGTTACAACAGTCCTAAATCCGAAATTTCAACATTCTATGGCTAATCGTTTTTGAGTTATGAGAGATACATACGTACATACGTACAGATGTCGCGCCGAAACTAATCAAAATGGATTCAGCAATGGTCAAAATGAATATTTCCGTTGAAATCTGAAAACTGAAATTTTTCGCGAACACAATACCTCCTTTACTTCGTGCAAGGAAGTAAAACTGATAATATACATTTATAAAAATTTCTCTCAATTATTTATATATACGAGTAAATATTTACACATATAATTTTACTGCAAATTTGTATATAACACTATCATAAAAGCCCTGTTGGTTGGAATTATTGCCGAGCTGAGTTTAGAATCTCCTTATATGACGGGTAGGGTATAATTCTCGACTTAACAGCGTAATTTCTGGGACTCGAAGGTGGAACAATATAGAGCATAACAATTAAAGTATAAAATTTAAGACTTACTGATTCAGTAATCAAGACTATATGATCTTATGGTGGATGTCTCAGTTCACCATAGTTATTTCGGCCACCATTATTTTGGCTTTCGAAATAATAATGACCTATCATTGATATGAAAATAAAATTTTGTCCAATTATAATCTTTTTTGGCACATTCAAATAACTAAAACTGTATCCTCAGAACAATGAATAGGTAATTTTGAAAAAAAAATAGAATATGGTAGAATACAGTGGAGTTAATTGCTGTTGGGCTTCCTGTACTTTAACCTACTGGGTTGGTCTAGTGGTGAACGCGTCTTTCCAAATCAGCTGATTAGGAAGTCGACAGTTCCAGCGTTAAAGTCCTAGTAAAGTCAGTTATTTTAACACGGATTTGATTACTAGATTGTGGTTACCGGTGTTCTTTGGTGGTTGGGTTTCAATTAACCATACATCTGAGGAATGGTCGAACTTAGAGTATACAAGACTACACTTCATTTACACTAATACATATCATCCTCATTCATCCTCTGAAGTATTATCTGAAAGGTATTTACCGGAGGCTAAACAGGTAAAAGAAAGGGCTTCCTGTAGTTCAAGTCAATTATAGAAAGCCCAACAACAATTAACTTCACGGTATTCCGCTATATTCTATCTTTTTTTTTTGTCGTAGGAGGAGGAAAAAGCTCTACCAACCATCTACCCACAGATAGTAGAAAACCTCTCCTTAAAAAACCTTCCCCTTCATCACACAGGAACTGGACCTAGCCGTGAGGCACGAACACGGTCCCTGTGATGTTATTGCGAGCTACTCCTTGGTTAGTTGGCTTTGAAGCAGCAGGATCAGGTGTTCCCCGGGGGTCATTTGCAGGCGACGACCCAACATCGCCCACTACTCATGTGCCAGCTACCTCCTAATAATCACCGTGATCATGTTTTCGACCGTGGCCCAGCTTCTCTTGGACTCGCGCATTTTCTGCATATTATCAGCATTCAAAATACCTACTTGCTGGTAACATATGTTCTTCCTTTCCTGCTCCCATCTTACATGAAAGATTGCATGTTCTGTGTCATCCACTATTTTACAGTAAGGACAGGTATCTGACTCATTTCTCTTAAATCTCTTCAAATCGCTTTAAAACAGCCATGCTCGGTCAGAAATTTGGTGGTTAGCTCACAACTAACCTCGTCAAATTTCCTCTCGACTCATGACTGTATCTCTGGGAGCAATCCCTTTGTCCAAGCTCCGTGTTGGGACTTTTCCCATCTTACCTGTCTCTTACGCATCAATTCGTTATAACCCTCCTTCTTTTCCAACCCCTCTCTCATCTCAACACTTTGACGTGCTAGCAGCTACATTCTATCTAGCACCCTGTAACAGGTGTCGACAGATAATAATGAAATGAATAGTTTTTAGCTTGTGGAAAATGTGCCATGACGGACCGAGACTGGAACACAAAACTTCCGGATGAGAAGCAGAAAGGAAGTTCTCCTCTTCAACTTCATCATTAAAGATTGACTTTATCTAATTAAAACAATTTTCTTTATCATATTACATGATTTAAAAAGCGGTTGTTTTGCTAGGTTATTCCTAAGAAATGAAGATTAGTCTTCTACGCTTGTTCTACAGTGTAGAAGAAAACTATGAATGCCATTATATACCCTGTAATCATTCTTTGGTTGTCGTTACGGTTAGTCGGCGTTTATTAACCTACCAGGCGTAATTCTTTTGAAATATCTTTATTTTCCCTAGCTAAAAAAATACTGATTTAAATAGGAAAGTGTTATGGAATAGAAACGATTCATTTCTATTAGAAATGTCTTCATTTTATTCACAATAAAATTTGTACAATAAATATTGCATTAAAAACAAAACCAATTCTGATTACCTTATTTTCTTTATATGCATCAAATCCATAACAAAGACTAGTTTGACAATAAAAAGGGGTACGTTTATAAACAAATGTATCCCTTTCTGTCAAGAAAAATACAATTATATATAGTTTATACTGAAGAAACCAATTCGTAAAGTAATGATTAAAAAAAAGGAATCTGAATAAAGAAAAACAGTATGAAATAGTTCAATACACAAAAAAATGTACTTTTCATTATTAAATACAATTCAAATATCCCTAATTCTTCCACTTGCGCTTCTCACGACGAGTAGTAACAGGAAGTGCAAGTAACTATAGGGATACTAGATTTGGGATTGTAATAAAATTTATATCTTAAATTGTTTATATTAAAAAGCATTGCGATTGAAGCTACATCTATATTGTGGGCGAAGTAGCGACGGAGTACGCTAGTACTCTGTCGCTATAATAAAAAAAAATATATATATATATATATATATATATATATATATATATACTAATTATAAAAAAATTACAGGTTGATTGATTTATTTTAAATCAACGTTATTGAAAATTTTTATGAAATCGTGTAGTTACAGCTATAACTAAAAAATGACCTTTCTTTAAGATTTAAATGATAAATTACTTTTATTAGGTTTATTTATTTAAATTCTTTCACGCAATGTTAGTATTGTTAACTGCACGTACTAAAAACCATTTGTTAGTAAAGATAGGCTCAGTGTGTTTTATACATATATATATATATATAAAATGTATTTATATAATAGTTGCTAGGTTAACAGTAAATAGTTACAGCCACCGGTGGCTACAATAACAATGAAAAATAGTTTCAGGTCTTTTTTTCTTTATTTTATTTTTCTTTTTCTTCGTTTTTTTTTTGAAGCTCACATTTTTAACGTGTCATGATTAAGTGTGGACACGATTCAGTATGGCCACATTCTACTCATCGTTTCAAATTGTTATCCCAATAATAAACAAATGAAAGGAAAAGAATAGATAAATTAATTTTTATTTCTATTTATATACGTTCCTACACGTTCTTTTTGTAAATTAATTTTAAATATAAATAATTTTTTTACATTTTTTTTCTTTATCAATAATAAAAAAATCCTTTTTTTTCAATATAGAGCTTATATAAAATGCATAAATACCTATACTATAATTAATGACGTAATAAAGAAATATTATTGTAATAATGAAATAAAATTTCATGCTTATTAAAAAAAATATCAAAATTGTAATAATAATTTAATAGAATTTAGTAATAAATAATTTCATAAAATTTCATTAGACGAGTATGTAAGTGATGCTTACTATATTTCTATACGCTTCCTTATTTTGTTTTATCTTGTCATTTGATTGGTTTGATGCAGCTCTCCAAGATTCCCTATCTAGTGCTAGTCGTTTCATTTCGGTATACCCCCTACACCCTACATCCCTAACAATTTGTTTTACATATTCCAAACGTTGCCTGCCTGCACAATTTTTCCTTCTACCTGTCCCTTCAATATTAAAGTGACTATTCCCAGGATGCCTTAATATGTGG
Organism: Lycorma delicatula; assembly: GCF_047948215.1. Lineage (NCBI taxonomy): Eukaryota > Metazoa > Arthropoda > Insecta > Hemiptera > Fulgoridae > Lycorma > Lycorma delicatula. The sequence continues at coordinate 58,151,103 of NC_134463.1, forward strand.
CCTATAAGTCTGTCTCTTCTTTTAGCTATATTTTTCAAAATGCTTCTTTCTTCATCTATTTGCCGCAACACCTTTTCATTTGTCACTTTATCCACCCATCTGATTTTTAACATTCTCCTATAGCACCGCATTTCAAAAGCTTTTAATCTTTTCTTCTCAGATACTCCGATCGTCCAAGTTTCACTTTTATATAAAGCGACACTCCAAACATGTACTTTCAAAAATCTTTTCCTGACATTTAAATTAATTTTTGATGTAAAAAAATTATATTTCTGACTGAAGGCTTGTTTCGCTTGTGCTATTCGGCATTTTATATCACTCCTGCTCCGTCCATCTTTAGTAATTTTACTTTCCAAATAACAAAATTCTTCTACTTCCATAATCTTTTCTCCTCCTAGTTTCACATTCGCTTCCTTATATGTAACAAAAACTGTTAAATTTGGATGGTTCACTAAATCTAATGTTTATGAAGTATTTTAATCAGCCGACAACACATTATGTATTATTTGTCCAATTTTAGAATGTTCAGTTAACGCGAAGGGTGGGGATAGATTATTGTACCGTCACAGCGAGGAATATCAATACAAACATACGCAACAAAGCGATTGGCTTCTTGCTTCCTACAACGTCCTATCACGCTACACGACTCCCTTCCACAGAACTATCAACAGCAACAAACCTACTTTCATGCAGAACTATTGCTCATCTATATATAGGGTTTTTAAACTTTTGACTAGTTATATACCCTGTGAAAAAAATTCCTCTGTGAATCAATTGCAAGATTTATTTCCATGTGTTAAACGAATCTCAAGTTATGAATGGGCAAAAAATTGTACATCTCAATTTAAAACGTATCTTTTAATAAAATAAGCTTAATAACTAATAATTTAATTTTTATTAAAACTTACAACGTAGATCGAACTTATAGTATAGATTGAACCTAGTAAAGTACAATCTGTATCTATAAAACAATTTGTCCTTACTGACTGACTCGCTCACTCATCAACGTACAGCCCGTACCGCTGTACTTTAAAATTTGAAATTTTGCATGTAGCTTCCTATATGGGTTTAAGCACCCATTAAGAAAAAATATTTCAGAATTCATCACTTAAAGGGGGTTTAAAATACTCATTAAAAAATAATTCTTTTACTTCATTCTATTACGGAATGGAACACAAGAATGGCGGGAGTTTCAATATTTCTCCCTACAGATCGCAAAGCCTGCACAATGTCCATTGCTGCTGTATCTTTCTATTATCGGGCGGATTTCATCGTTATTTAGTGGCGGTTATAAATTTTTAAGTTTTATTTATGGACGGATTTGGTAATTTGCATTCCTATCGGTATGGACCATGGTGTAATTTATTTACTGGTTCTGACCGTGATAGACTAAGTTTTTGAGCCTAGTAATCACGGCGTGATTTCCCTTCTCCATCCGCTAAAGTGCTTTCGGTACCAGCACCTATGGGCTAGCAGGAGTGCGCCTACCGGAGCTCTAGTTATTTGGAGGAAGAAATGCGCCCCGTTCTCCGGAGGGAGTCGCATATGCTGACTAAATAAAATTGTGGTCTCTTCTTGGGAAGGTGTGGGTGATGTCTAGCTTTTTATAGTTTTAACAAAATTTAATTGCGAAAACGGTCACTTTCGCGGCCGGAATTTTTGCGCAGTTTCCACTATAGGTTACGCAATATAGAGGCTCCTAAGCCTGGTTTGTCATTTTTGACTCTCGTACCGCCTTTTCACGGTGGTTCGTTTAATTCAGCATGAGGCCGTTTTCTTATACGCTGTGTCCACAGAGAGATAGATGTCCCGGAGATAGCCGTGTTCGGACACGACCGCTCTCCCGTCATTCTACTAACGTTAATATGGTTTATTTTAAGTTTAAAATAATCTAATTAAATTTCACACGGAATAAAAATGGTTTTTGAGATTTTGGAGATTAATGAGAATTTCATTAAGTGGTCCACATCCGGGACGATGTAACTTTCTTGTTCCGATCTTTTCGTATCTTATATGATCTTGTTTCTTTGTATATTGTTTGATCTTTTCATATGGATGTTTTCGTATCTTTTCTAACGTATGGAACTTGTGCTTAGGCTTAAAATGTTCGATCCCGTATTATAAAGAAGTACTTCCATTATAATTCGAATAAAGAATTTCAATTAATGTCACATCACAGCTGAACTGACATGGATGAAAAGTCCTATTTTCCCATATGTTTTAACCTACAACTTATGGTGGTGTTTGTGAGCTACTAGAAAAATTTATGAATTGGTCGTTGAAGTATTTTTTAATATCCTTATTTTACCATTTCGTTATGGATTTTGATTATTATTTTTTTTTTTTTTTTGGTGTCGGTATATTGAATTGTCAATAGTTAACAACATACGCCTTACAGAAAGAGAAGTAACCTTTTTTATTATTCAAAGTCTACTAAAAAGGAGAGTATCTCGGTCTTCTGCAATAGCTGAAGTGAGCGATTCTCGGTTCAGATGATAGCTACGCCCAGACTCGAGTTTTAGCTTCGTCCACTACAGCAGGAACGTATCAGATTTTCTACGTCAAGGACGAAGGAAACGTTGGAGGAAAAAGAGAGCTTTTCAGCTTTAATTGTTATTTTTCAATATTATTTACACAACCATGAGGATAACGGAAACAGCGGTGGTCTAGACGGCTAGACTGGAAATGGTGAGAGAAGCGAACTTTGACCGGCTAGTTTTTCATAAAATTAAAATAAAAAGTATTTCCATTATTTTTGTGGAAGAAATAAAGAAAAAATTTGGTTAAAATCTATTTAAAGTTTCATAATTTTTTTTTTAAATCCAAGAAAAAAATTCAACATTCATTAGAAATCAATTATAAAAACTCAGAAATAAATTTAAAAAATCATAATTTTTATAATTTAGTCGATCACTGTTCCTTTATTTTAATAACATTCTCGTGTAAATTAAATAATTATTTAAAAAAAAAGTATTTTTATATAAATCCATAGCGTCATAAAGTGTTTTTTTTCAACAAAATGGCATTTTAAGGTTTCAAAATGCTAAAAATTGACTGGAAATTTTTTATTAAAACTAATGAAGTGATAATCATAATGAAATACAAAACAAAATTAAATTTTGGTGAAAGGAAAATGGGAATGGTTTTTTAAATTTTAAATTTCTTTAAAAACAAGTTTATTTGGTATTCAAAATTGCTTTAGTTATTTTACTGGTGGTATATTTCTATAAGAAGCCATTTTGTTAAAAAAAAAATTGATCTTACCCAGATCGTAAACGTACTATTTTGTTATTCTTTATGCAAATTTCACTGGCACACGATCAAGAAATTCTTATTAAGTATTTTGTTCCGTTATGGGGCTTGTAAAATGAAGGATAAATTTAAAATAATTCGTTCTTTTTTCTATAAAGATAATTTATTTCATATTCCAAATGATTACATTTTTATAAATACATATACGTGAAATAAAGTATTCATTCAACTCTTATAAAAAAATAAATCACCAGAATCTGAAAAGTGCCCGGAGAGTTATTAAAAACAAAATTAATTATTGTTCAGTTTTTCAGAGTTTTATCATTGTATAAATTATATTTATATTTTGAAGCTTATCTATTTTTGTTCGAGTAACGAACTGGTTTGGAAAAAATTAAATCCTGGAAAAGTGAGGGTCTACAAAAATTAATTGAGTTTTTTCAGTGTTTTTTTTAACTACTTTGGTTATTAAGAAAAGCTATCAATGTTGTTTCTAAAAGTTCTATCTATGTACAACTTAAAAATTAATTGCACCCAAGGAATATATGAATCGTGTTGATTTATTAGTTTATTTTTCTTATTTTATAATGAAATAAATTAATTATTTAAAAATCTTGTTCTAATACATTTTTTATGTTGGTTTTAAATTGGTTGAAACTGAAACCTAAGTAATGTACTCTGTTCTAAAGTGTCTGAAACGTAGTTAAATAGTTAAAGAATATTTGAAAAAACCCAAAAAATTAAATCACTAAACGGTTTTGTACATCGTACCAATTTAGAAAGTTCAATTTTTGTGATTTTTCATAATATTTTCACATTATTTCCTTTTGTATTTCCCATAATATTATTATTGACGAGTAAAAGAAACAAGATATGAATACGATTTTCACCACCAATAGAATAAATACTTAGTCATACTTTCAGACAGTGGCGGCTCGTAGCTAAAATTAGTGGGGGTGCTGCTCCAAAAAATTTTCTCTGGCCCTTTTCAAGGTCATGATTAAAGTTTTCTGTAAAATAAAAGAACCGAAAAAATGATTCAAATAGAATAGCTGGAAGCAGGATAATAATCTAATTCTACAGTTTATCACATTCAAGAATATGGTACAAGGTTTTTGAGCAAATTGTGCTTAAAAACCGTATTCGGTTTAACCGAATAAATAATAAAATGTTAATACAGATAATATTTTTTAGTATTATTAGATAATAACTTAATAAAATTTCCGCTTAGAAACACTATAGTCCAATAGTGTTTAATTTAAATTTCTATGTACACAGAAAAAATACATAATTAGTTTTTACTAATTTCCTTCTCTTTCGTCCTTCCTGGGTGTTTTTGGACAGATTTGGAATCAAAGAGTCCTTTCTTTCCGCGCCATCTTTTGATCACTACTGAAAAAACAACTAAACTACGACCTTCCACCAGAAAACTAGAAAAGGGAACGAACAAGGAAACTTCCATACATACGCGGAGTAAAAAAAAAATACCTTCCACTAGCACGCCAGGGTCGGCAGTACGGGAACGACAGTTCTCTCTCTCCCACGCAGCCTCGCGTGCAACTTTCTATAAATGCCCATGGGGACAATATTGGAGGCAATATTGCCCCCAAGGTATGGTTTTTGGGCCACTTGCACTACAGCTATGCCTAGGTAAATATAAAACAAAATTCGATTTTAAAAAATGCAATAAATAAAAAGAAAGCTTTTTTAAAATTTGGGGGAAAATTTTTTAAAAATGATTAAGATAAGCATGTACTAAGCTTAATATAAAGTAGGGGTTATGTTTGCAAATTTTCACAAAATTAACCCCACAAAAACTATATAACCCTCTAGAGATAATGATCCCAAACTTTTACCAACAAATTGCCCCATGTACACGAATTTCTTCGCCAAATTTCATCAAAATTGGTTTATCCAGTCAAAAGTTATTAACCTTCAAACATGCCAACACACGTATGTACGTACATACGAAAGTTATATTTTTGTTTTTAGGGAGGGAGTCCCTGGGTCATAAAACGTCGTCGTGAAATAAAAAAACCCATACTCCATTTCCTGATTACCATAGTTTCCTTCTTGCCACATCGGTCTATAGCTATGACGCCAGGAAAGTAAAATGCTTAAATATTTCTACAAATTAAAATTTACAATTATAATTATCAAAAAAAAAGTTAAAAAATTAAAATTTATAATCAGTAATATTTTTAAAATATTCATGGTAAGTAAGTGGTTTATCTAGATCAGATTTTTAATTTTAATAAGATGGTTTGATATGATAAGAAGCGCTTTATAATATTTTCAATCTGTAGTTAGTAATTAGGACATTACAATCTAATTTCATCCTATTTCCTGAATATTTAATTGGTACTTCTGAGAAGACCTTATTCATTAATTATGTACTTCTGAGCTTAATTGATATTTATGAGAATTTTTACACACAGACACACACCCTATATATATATATATATATATATATATATATATATATATATATGCATTTAGTTCATCAAAAAGCGAATAATTTTCTCTGTTTAAAAATACGAGTATGCATGAATATTTCATTTTAAATATACGCGAATAGCATGAGAACACCTTTCTACATTATAAAGTCAATGCAAATTAGTAGATGCATCTGGTTCCCATAATTGTATACCATTACACATATAATAAGAGTAATATATCTTAAAATATGTATGCAATAAAATTTCCTCTGATTAACATTTACATTACAGTCTGAATACTTTAGTTAGCTTAAATAAAATCAATAACGATTATTTCATAAGAAAGTAATCCTGATAAACATCTAAAAAAAAATTACATTTTGACTGTTTGATATATTTCTCAGAAATGCTAAAATAAGTAAGTAAATTTGTTTTGTTTCAGTTTTAAGCAATTAATATTAAAATAATGCTTTAATTTTGTAAAAAAAAAAAAAAATAAATGTATATTTATTTAAATTAATATATTCATTTGCATTAACACACAATACGTTCGGAAAGTCACTGTGAAGTATTTTTTAGAATTACGTGGTGCATTCTGTTCTTTCGGCGTAAGATGCCCTGTAGGCTCGTTGGTCGTTGTTCAGTAATAAACCAAGACGTCAGTTGTTGAGGTGTGATTGAATGTGTTTCGTTTTGTTTCGTTTATCAGAATCAATAGTTGCGAGAAACGTAATGGTCCTTCCGGTAGAGGAACGTATTTTTCTCGTTGAATACGTCTTTCGTGATGATAAAAAATATACTGATTTAGCGAAGCACAAGTTTTCTAAAAAATTTCCACATACTCCTGTTCCTCACCGCAATGCAGTTTTAACTCTTATCGAAAGATTTCAGGCAACAGGCTCTATTGAAGACGCTGATCGAAATGGAAGACCACCTAAACTTAACAAACAGAAGCTCCTTGATATTTTGGATGCTATGACCGAAATTCCATCAAAGTCAACGTGTAAATTAACACAGCAGCAAGATATCTGACTTACTACAGCAAATAAAGCAGTAAGAAAAAAACTGAAACTTTTACTCTACAAAGTAATGTCTGTTCAAGAACTAAACCTAGAGATCATGCCTAAAGACTAAATTATTGTCAATAGTTTATTTTGATAGTTTTATTGACCTAAATTCCGTAGATATTCCAGACATTAGCCGTTTTTTTACAGATTAAGCGTGGTTTCATCTGGGAGGTTATATTAATTCACAAAAAACCATGACTGTGGTCGACAACTAACCCCTCGAATTACACCAATAATCTTTGTACAAAGCAAAAATTGGAGTCTGGGTCGGTTTGAGTAGAACGCCTATTGTGGATCTAATCTGTTTTGAAAATACGGTTAATACTGATTGTTATTATGCTGTTTTAACTAACTTCATTATTCAGTTAACAGAAGAGGAAATCAATCACGGTTGGTTCCATCAAGATGGCGCCATAGAGCACCCAGCTAACAGGTCAATGAATTTTTACGAAATGTCTTTGGTGAGTGAATCACTTCAAGGGGTTTATGGGTTGCATGATCGCCCGATCTGACTCCCCCAAATAACTTTCTACGGAGGACTTCGAAACTAGCAGTGTATCGCAACAGACTACGCACGATTGACGAACTAAATACAGTAATAACGACATTCGTACAAGACATTCCGGTACATCAGCTTGTTTGAAAACAAATTGAAACGTGAACAGGGTTGTTTTGATGTTGGATAAAATCATTTTCAACGCCTGTTATAAACTTTTTTTTATGTAATATCCATTTTCGTATAATAATGAAATAAAAATACTATGTAATAATTAAAAACGTTTCATCATTGCACTTCCATAATTCCAGTGCACAGCATCTTTATGAACGTACCGTATTAATATCAATTTATTATAATTTTATGAAGAGTATTTATTAATCATTTAATGGTACGTAATAAAGAATATAAACTGTAAAAATATGTGTATACTTAAAAAAAGAGGTGTGATTGAGAAAAGAGGGCAAACATTCCATTTATTTTATATTGGGTGAAAGCTTGTATATTTATGTTATTATATATTCCAGGATAATCAAAAATTTGATTTGGAGATACCGAATGAGTTATTTTGTATTTAAAATGATGAAATTTGATCTTTTTTGGGTGTTTTATTATGATTTACAGTTAAAATGTTTTATATTGTTTACATTTTTGGAGAGAGTAATACCACAGACTTTTTTATTATAGACATTTTTGTAGTTATATATATATATATATATATATATATATATATATATATATATTATTTTGCATAAATAGTAATAACCTAATATCATGTTACAAATAAAATTTCTATTAAGAAGTAGGCCTTTAAATATTAGTTGCTAAATTATTTTGGATATATGTTATAATAAAAAAATTTATTTTATTTTATTTTATATCATTTAAATAACATAAATTATGTCAACTCGTTTCATTGTGTTGTCATTTGAGTTAAATATCAAACATCAATTAAATGAGAAAACTTTGGAAGAATGTGTTGGAACTTCTATTTAAATTTTGTACTTCATACAACCTATCATTACTATATCAGGTTTTTTGTACGTATCATATAAAGTTAAATAAAAACATATCCCGTCATGAATATTTTTACATAAATGTTAAAAAAAAGTTCTTCAACAAATTTTAATATCATTATTTTTTGTTGCTAATGTTATAAAATATACCTACATAAAAATTAAATTACGTTTATGTTTACTAGTGTTTCACGAATTTTATAGATATAATTTCTGGATATGTTCTACTAATGAAAATAAAGTACGTATAAATATTAGTCCGTAAACTTTTTGTTGTTAGGTTTTCGGCTAGGAAAATATTTCTAATCAAATATTAAATATGGTTATAATGAAATAATAGGGATAAAACTGCTGATGATTTTCTAATTTTTTTTTAAAAAGGAGAGTGAATAAAAATGGTTCCCAGAATTACCTCTGTATTCGTTTTCGAGAAAATTGTTATAAAAGTTAAAAAAAGGAGATGAAAAATACACTTTCTTAGATTTGACGTTAATTGACATAAATTATCAATTAATAAATAAAAACGTTACAAATTTATAGAACTTTTACTTTTGAGAAAACTGAAATAAAGTGAAAATAAATAATTAAATTTCATTACTCAAAATAAAACAGTAGAAATTGTTATAATTTTAAACCAAACCAAAAATCATTAGGAAACTGAAAAAAAAAATAAAAGTAATTAGACAAAAATAGAAAACAAGATATTAATACAAACTGTGCACAATTTATAAACTGTTTACCCAAACCTTTTCTTAATCAAAATTTCTTGAAAAGCTCTTTGTATTGTACCACTCACTCTCTATATATTTCTGTATGGTTTTTTGCGACCATTGTAGAAAATAATGCAAATATCTATGAAATATTTTTTAAGTTCCTTGTTCAATGGTTATAAAATATTAATTTTTAAGTAAACACTTTTGGAATCAGAAATACACTATCTCTTATTATGGGAGAATGTTACGGTTTAATCTCCCTTAATTCTTAATATCAGTACACCATTTTTTATCTCAGTTTTTTCGGTACAATGAAGCTGATGAATGGTCCTTATCATTGAAGTTGTTAATTCTGTTTTTTAGGTTTTTTGAGAATTATGATATTAAATCAAATAATATTTCAAGGAAAGAATAGTTTGAGGCAATTTTTGAAGCGAAGCTTCTTAATGCAGATTTCGGTATTAGGAGTCAACTGAGAAAAACTGAGCGTCACGAAAAATCATCACGCACTGATTCACCCACCATGCCTACTGTGTGATGTATATAGATTCTAACACGCGTGTTCGGTAAGCTCTCTCTCTCTCTCTCTCTCTCTCTCTCTATATATATATATATATATATATATATATATATATATATATGTGTGTATATTGGGTATTCGTTATTTTGCCCATCAATAATTCATATATTATTGCGCAAGAAGCTTCGCTTCCGTCGTGTGTCCATGCACCGACGCACTCATTTAATTTTTTTTTAATTTTAATAAAAACATTGGATAAAAAATTTTGAGTCTCTACTCCCACCAATATGCATTACAAAATAAAGCAAAGGTATTTGTATGTTATGTAACTGTGACTTGACAGATATCGTACGATGTTGCCAAGTATGTATTTCAACTTAATTTACTTAATAATTTTATTTATAAAATGTCATTATTAAAATTTTTATTATTTTAATAATAAAAATTATTTTCTTGTTAAATTGTCATTTTATGAATAATTAAAAAAAAAATTGTAACTAGCTACAATGGATGGTCTCAACGTGTACATAAATATGCAATCCACGGTCATTTCCGAGCAAATTTCATTGGTATGCATTATTCCAAGACGTAAATCCTTAAAAATTCTCCGTTATTGTACCCTATAAAACTATCAGTCTTTCTGTAAAATTGGAATTTCTCTTACTATCATCCAAGACAGCTCCCGTTCTACTTGCTTTAATTACTTTGTTTTTATTATGTATGAACGTACGTATTTGTTTATAAGTGAGTAAAATTTAACTCGCCTTCTTATTTTTGCTTTCACAACAGTATGACTGAGTTCATTGGTCAACACAAAAATGACGTCATGATGACGTATAATTTATTACTACTGTTGTTATTCGTAATTTACTTAATGGAGGAAGTTCTTACCCATTCACTTTAACCAATCATCTATTACATCATGAGCAGAGAATAAATAACTTTTGATATACTTTCTTGGAAAAATATCTATATCACATATTTCCGAAATTAATTCCTATGAATATTTTTGTTTATTTATTTTTTAACGTTGAGTAATGTATCTTTAAGTCTGTTTACATTGATAATTTTTATTATTAAAACTTTTTTCTTAATGAATCCACACGTAGAATAAAATTAATCTATAACTATTAAGTTATTTATTAGTTTTGTGTGAAAAATTGTGTAGTTTTTTGCACATGGACAAACGTACAGTTGTTATCCGCACAGAACATTGATTGGTTGCACTTTTTTTACGTCATAACAGGTTTTTTGTTTCAGTTTTATTACCGCCACTCTCTACTTTTAAGCATTTCTTGATTTCTTTAAATTTTTCTCTGATCTTTCAAACATCATTTAATTTTTACAACAAACATTTTCAATTAATTATTTTTATATTGTCTACTTTCTAATGACATTCACTTTTAGTGTCAATTAAATTAAGTAACATTCAAATTTTCATTATGTGTTCAACCAATCTATTTCTTCATTTTAGAGAATCTACCAGACATTTTTTTCCGATTCGTCCCGTATACTCCTCAATTATTGCTCTAAATTCATTCTTTTTTCTTTTTCAAAATTCTTTGATAACATAAATTCCTAAATTTTCTCAACTCTTCAAGTTATTAGGCGTTAAACTATTTAAATAAATCTTGTTTTCTTTTCTCTATCCAAGTATTGGTTGGACCTTAGTTTTTCTTGTTGCATAACTAGCGTCTTTAAAACTTCATATTTTCTTTCCACATGTATTCCTGATGTTTTCTTCTTCTCCCTATGGTTACTTCCTTTCAACCCTCAAATATTGTTTTAAATCAGCTTGAAGTCTTAGGTGATTCTCCTTTCAATTATTATTATTTTTTTTTTTTTATTAAATAATTGCTTTACATCTATACTCAAAAATTCATTATTTTTTCCCTCCATTTGTAAAATATTTAGAACTTTTCTCTAACATATCTCGAAAGATTCAAATATTTTCTGATTTTCTTAAGGTCTCTGACATCCAATCTGAAGTATTGACTAGTCAAATATTCCAGATTGATATCCTAATGAATTGTTTTCTAGTATTTAAAACAAAATATTTTGATGCCAACAAACTTTTTCTCTTTTTATTAATTGCTTCTTTAGTTTGAGCATCGGATTTGGTATCTAATGTTACGTAACTCCCAAAGTATTTAAATATATTGACCTACTTGCATTATTTTTTCCTCTCAAGCTGTACTTCAATCTTTTACTTTCTATGACATGTACAAATCATAATCGTTTTTTTTCTACTTTATTTTTATTTTTTTATGTAAAAAAGACATATATTTCCGTATAGAAATAGCTGTATAGTTATAATTGATTTGTTTTGGAAAATTTGTAAATGTTGTTTTATATATATATATATATATATATATATATATAACATTTTTCTTTTTTTTTACTTTCAACATTTATTGTTATTCTGATCTTTGAATTTTTAATTTATGAGATGTTTAGGACTAGCAGATTTTATTTTCTACATGTAACTTTATTTAAATGTCATGTTTGTAATTTTTCAAGTTTGGTGTATCCCTCTTACTTCATCCATTTATCACACTTTTACTTTAATTTCTTAATTTATTTTTTACCCTACGAAAAGTATACTGTTTACGAATGCTAAATAGAATTATAACATCGAGTATTGAAGGAAGAAAAACATTATTAGATAAATTAAGCAAAAGATGGATTGATACATTAGAAATATCGTTAAAAGGAACTATGACGTAATGATTAAATTGAAATTAATTAAAGAATTTAGGGACTATTAACCATCCTATATTATAAGAATATAGTTTTAATTTTTATTCATGGCCATTTAATTTTAATCTGTATCTTAAATAGTTGTAATTTAATTATGGTAGTCTTCATTTGGTTATTTATATTTGAAAATTTGTAATTATGTTAGAAAGTATTTATTCTACATATCAGACGGTTAAAAAAATAAGGAGAAGACTATCCTTATTTCTTCTCCTTATTTTTTGAACCGTCTAATAGAATATTAAGAAATTTTTTTTATATGATTTATTTTGAGTTTTTTTTTAATTTTAATCTGTGCACGTATTTTAAAGAAGAAAATTGTAACTGTATACCAGATCTTGCTCAGAGTGAAATTCAAGACTAGTTGATTTAAAAGCCAGTATACTGCTATATTAACTGCCCGATCAGATATTTAATAATTACAATAATTAATAATTTACTTGAAATTACTTTAAATTTGTTTTCCTTGCCCTGATTTAAAATTTGATTAATAAATAAACTAGGTTACAAGATATAAATTTTCCATGTATTATTATTTATTCTTTATAAAAAGTCGAAAGTTTTAAAAAAGAAAATTAAATTATAGTGTTAAAATAAAATACCGGTTATAAAAATATAAATAGTTTACTTTCACAGATGTTTATACACTTAACACATCAAAAGTAGTATCGTGATCCAATTGAAATTTTAGTAGTCCACTTCTATAATACTATAAAATTAATATTGCAAAATTCATTGCTACCAATGTTTCAGGATTGAATCAGGTCGATCGTGATAATATGAATTATAAAAAAAGAAAATTATATCGTTTCGTCATTGTAAAATAAATCAAGATTTTTTATTTATTTATTAAATAAATATTAGATATTAAAAGAGAATTACAAAATAAAACAAAAAATTTGTTACCCTTCATTAAATTTTTATTCAATGCTTTTATTTGTAGTCGCATCAACAATTAAAGTCATTAACGACCAGTGTAATGTAATTATCCGGTAAATGTGTAGTCCCGAACAAACTCAGGCCGATCATTCATGAGACGTATGGTTAATTGAAATCCAACCACCAAAGAACGGCCGGCCTCCATGGGGCGAGGAGTAGTAGCGTCTCGGCCTTTCACCCTGAGGTCCCCGGTTCGAATCTCGGTCAGGCATAGCATTTTCACATACGCTACGAATTATTCACCTCATCCTCTGAAGCAATACTTTTAACTGTGGACCCGGAGGTTAAAAAAAACAATAAACCGGTATGGACGATCTAATATTAAAATCCCAATAAAAGCAATCTTTATTATGATTTGAACTTGAAAACCGATTTCGAAATCAGCTGATTTACGACGACGAGTCTACTAAACCAACCCGGTGGGTTTATTTAAAATTTATAATAGTTTATAAGTTCAGTTAAAATAACTTAAAAATATTAAATATTTTTTTAAAATTATACCTAGTGTTCAGGGTCGTATTCGCCGAACTTCAGAAACTGATCCGGGACCCCAAAATGAGCAAAAACGTTCATATCGACATAAGTCCTCTCTTACTTTGTTTTCCTTCTGGACGCCGTTTTCTGATTTTCAACAAAAAAATTATTTCTCAGGAACGCGTAAACCTACTTTATAATTAAATTTGAGAAATATAAAGACATGTATCTTATTCTAAAAAATAAACATTTTTGAAAATATCACCTTCAAAAATTTCAAAAGATGGCGGCCATCTTAACTTTTTAATTATGATAATCTTTTTCCTATTTTTATTTCCACAATTAATCTAATAAAAATTATTAATAATAACAGTAAATTAATAAAAATTATCACCTTACATTACGGTGCGCAAGCATACTAACCCCGGGTTAATTGTCTGCAATAACTGGATTGTATGTCAAATGATTTTTACAAAAATATTTTCAGAATAAAATGTTTAATAAATTTTTTAAGAGGTAAAAAGTTTATCAAACAAATAATTACAGAAGTATTGGAGATTAAAAAATTAATTTGACCGCCATTTTGACATTTTTGAAGGTGACCTTTTCAAAATTATTTATTCTGTAAAATAAAACACTAGCCTTAGCTTTGCTACATTTAATTAAAGTAGGTTTACCCATTCCTGAGAAATAGTTTTTTTGTTGAAAATTACAAATGGCGTCCAGAAGGAAAACAAAACAAAATAGGGCTTACGTCGATATGTACTTTTTGGCTTATTTTGGTGTCCTGAATCATTTCCTGGAGTTTAGGGAATACGTCCCGGAACACTCTGTACTTATAAAGATCTTCTCTCTTATATTGTAATACTTAGGGATTTTTTTTAAAATTAATACAGACGATTTAAATATTTTTGTAAAAATACTTGTAAAACAAAATGATAATAATTTAACGGATTTCTGTTAACATAATTAGAAAAAATCTGATGTGGACACCACATGACTTCCTGTAAGCCTATTAAATTACATGTACACATTTTTTGCTGCACTTCACTTAAACTTAATTCATTTGAAAATGAGATATACCATCCAATTATTTAATAAGGTGGACAGTTACACAATTGCATTGTGGTAGACACCACATTCCATCACAGTTTTTTGTAGTGTCCGTATCAGTATTTTATATTAATTTATACATTACTTTTGTTTCACGTCGCTCACATAGTTATGTGGTGTAAGTGAGAACGTGTCGGATCAGTAACCATTCACACATCGGTTCGAATCCGACTACATATTACATATATTTTTTTTAACTTTTTGCTTTAATTTAAATATATTGAATTATTAATAATTATTAACCTCTGTAAGAATGTTTGAATTAAAATCAGAAGTACGTAAAATTTATTTCACAAATAACTTCCGATTTTTTTTATTTTTTTTTTTTTATTATTATTTATCGTAAAAAAATTTTACGATCAGAGGTTAATATTAAAAAATAAATCGAACTGATGTGCCTTCCCCTTGTAAGATCCAAATTTTCATTAATTAAAATTTCATTTGGCTATAACTCTGGAACCAATGAAAGTAAGTACCACTTATGATATATCGTTGAAAATCTCTCAATGAGGGCTTATTATTGCAGTTATGAAAACTTCCGAAATCCAAACTTTTTTGGATTTTGATCTTTTTTGGACATTTTTGTTCCATCGATTGAAATCAAAATGGGAGGTGTACAGCTAGATGTTACAACAGTTCTAAATCCAAAATTTTAACATTCTACAGCTAATCGTTTTTAAGATATGAGAGATATATACGTACGTAAGTACAGACGTCACGCTGAAACTGGTCAAAATAGATTCAGAGATGGTCAAAATGGATATTTCCGTTAAAATCTGGTAACTGAAATTTTTTGCGATTACAATACTTCCTTTACATCGTACAAGGATGTAAATATAATTGAGAAAAGCTATTTTTTTATTTTTTTTTTGGATCAGATTAAATTTTTTATTTTTATTTCGATTTCGGTAAATAAAATACAAAAAAAACAATTAATTTACTTATATCTATTTTGGAATATGTATCAATTTTTAACTTTTACTTTTATTTGAGTAATTGCCTTCAAATTTATTTTGATAATACAAAAACAACTATTATTATTATTTTGAGGTTTATCACCTTAGTGGTTATTCAGATTACGTGACGGGTATGTACCAAGTCACACGTTTTTCTATTGTAGGAACTTCCTGATTATTGCAGTTGTTTTTAGAATTATGACTTTCTATATGTTAGCGAGCATATATAATGGGAGATCTAATATCTTCAGGTATCGTGTCATTGTTTTTGCTATTATGCCTGTGACTGATATAATCGGTACTATTATTAAGTTTTATTTTCAGATTTCTTTAAGTTCTATTGTACGAGAAGTATATTTATCTATTTTCTCTTTTTTTTAATATTAAGTTATTATTGTTCAGTATAGCATTATGTATGTATGTATGTTCTTCTGATTTCTTGATTAATAAGATGTCTGGTCTATCAGTATTGGGTTATGAGTACTGGGTTCTGTCTGTTAGTATTGATCTGTTCCAGTATAATTTGTAGTTTGCAATCTCTAGTACGCTTTCAAGTGTGTCCTAGTATGGCATGTGTATTGTGATAAATTCATATTTAATTGCAAGTTCTTGTTGAATTATTTTCGCCGCTATTTTGTATTGTTAGTGTAAATCCTAGTCTCTGGGAATAGTCTGGTTAGACTCTAGGAGTAGATGTCCTATTAAGAGCAATTATTATTATTATTATTTTTTTTTTTTTTTTACTGAATTTTTACGGGCATCGACTGCTAAGGTCATTAGCCCTCGTCACATTCTTTAAAAGAAATTATTATCTCCATCAGGATCGTCATATGTAAGGGTGTAAAGGGCCCTTACATTTTATTTAAAAACACAAACTTCACAATAAACATTAAAACATGAAAGACAAGGACAATCACAAACACTTACGGGGTGTAAAGGGCCCCAATATTAAAATTTGAGATAGGTTCTCAAAAGACCATGAACTTAAAATTAAAATTAAACTAATCAATACCATATCTTTCTTTCTTCTACGAAGTCTCATTTATAGTTTGCTTAAGCACCCTCGGGGCGACCAGAACCGCCGTTGAGCAGTATATCAGTCGTGCCAGGGTGCCGTGGCAGTTGAATCCTTCTTATATCAGGCCATAGGCATGCACGGCGTACACCCATAGCCTCGCGCCCTCAATCCACCCTTGAGGGTCCCCCATGCCATCATCGGACACACCCCGACTCACTGCTCTTGAATGCAGGTGAGCCAAAATGGCCTAGGCAAGAGGGCTACCTCCCGTCACTATACGTGCCACGCTTCGAGACTCCCTTATATGTATATATAAAACTACCGCTTAGAGTATCTCTTACCACAGCTTTAAACTTCCATTTTATAGACTTTTAAGAAGTCCACTGGCGTGTAAAAATGCAACTATATTTTCTTCATTTCCATTATCCAGATCAGCACTAATATTATTTGTAAGACGGAACCTCTTTCTGAGGTCCTCATATATGGTACACTCTTCTATTAGATGCTTGATTGTCAGTGTTTTATTACAAACACCGCACATTGGTCTCACTTCGCCGGTTAACAAATATAAATTTGTTAATCGCGTGTGACCAATTCTAAGTCTGGTCACCGCTACTTGTTCACGGCGAGTCAACTTAAAGTCGCTTTTCCATTTATAAGGAGAAGTTTTAACCAAGTTTAATTTTGTATTTAAACTCCTCCATTCAGCGTTCCACTTGTTTCTTACTATGTTGGTTAGACGGTTTTTAACATCTGCCACTCTTACAGGAAATGCATCCAAGTCATCGCAGACTGTTGCCTTTCTGGCAGCTTCGTCTGCGATTTCATTACCTATAATACCAGCATGCCCTGGAGTCCATACAAATACGCATCGCTGTCCTCGTTGTTTTAGTACGTATAAAATAGACAGGATGTTTGCAATTAGGACATCCTTAATGTTCTTGTTCCGAATTGCGACGAGTGCACTTAATGAATCGGAACATATTAGCACTCTCTCTTCGCAATAGTGTTCAGTGTAGCGAAGAGCTTGCTGAATTGCAGTGAGTTCTGCCGTGTAGACACTGGCCACATCTGGCAGTCTCCAAGAGTGGGCTTCTTCATTTACATATATCGAGCATCCAACACCATGTTCGGTTTTAGAACCGTCAGTATAAATTCTAATATGTTCTTCGTAACTACTGACGGTTGCTAAAAATTCCTGCTGGATGATCACTGCTGGTTTCTTTTTTATTTCTCCTTGAGAGAGATCCAAACTTGTATTTACCGCTGGCAAGAGCCATGGCGGTATTTCTCTAGTAGAAATTGCTAGTGTCTCTGGTATAGCAATTTCATATTTTCTTCTTAATTCGTGGTACCTAATTCCGGTTGGTCTGGAATAGGTAGCACGATGTTCATATACTGCAGATGTTCATACTCTGGTCTCTTTTCATTACGCTTAAATCTTTCGCCTTTTTTATTATTATTATTATTATTATTATTTAACTAATAAAGATTTAAAAAGTAAATATTTTCATTTTCTGTTGCAAATTTAATTAACAAAAATGAATTTAAATATATTAATTTCTTCCTTAGACTCAAAAAATAAGCTTTAGTGTCTTTTTATTCTTTTTGTTTTCTCTTTGCTTTTCACTTGGAACGTTCTGAATTCAAAGCCTGGTTAGGTATAGCAGTTTCATAACCTACAAAAACTCATCTATAATAAACTAACTGTAATTAGGTATAAACATGTTTTTGCTTAGTCAATAAATAAAATAATTCTGCCATCGGACCTATAAAAGCAATAAAAAGAGGTTAAATTTCTTGGAGAATAAGATCAGGATGGACCTAAACAGAGTAAATAAACAAATTTTTGATAAGCTGTGGAACGTGAAAGTAAATTAAATTACCTGAAACAGATGTAAAAGGACCTCCAAAGTATTGACTTGAAAGAAGAGGACTTTAACGATAATTTCCGAAGATTAATTTAAAATATAAATTTTATTTTAGTAGGAAGAAAATGGACAGATGAGCAAAAAAAAAGTCGTGCTGAAAAAATTAGAAACGCATGGAAGAAGAAAAAAGAAGCTGGAAACAAAAAATCTTTCTATACGCAATATTGAGATATTTCACTACAGCAGTCAGACCAGTGATCTAATACTGAATCGAAAGAGCAGATCTGGAGCTTAGAAAATATCCTAAAAAACCGAGAAAAAAAATTTAACTGTCCAGAAAAATAGAAGACGAGTACAGACTAAAATCAAATAAAGAAATTTATAAAATCTATCATGAAAATTTGGAAACTGTAATTAAACAAAAAAATTCTCGGACGTATGTTCCGAATGAATCCAAATAATCGAAATAAACAATTTTTTGAAAAACTTCGGAAACTAAAATTAAACCTTTAATCTGGTTACATATAAACCAGATAGATTAAAGGGATACTTCATAACTTAAGGATAAAAAAGAGTACTATTTGAACAGAATGAAGTTTATAGAAATAATTTATAATGTGAAGGAAGAAAGAACACCAGAAGAAAATGGGTAGAAGAAGAATAGACAATGAAGGAAATATGGAAAAAAAGAAATAATATTGGCGTAGTTCTTGGAAGACCGCTTCAAAATACGATAAAAATTTTTAAGTACAAGAAATAAACCATTAAATTTTATGTTACATTAGATATATAGGCAGATTTTGTTTACAGCTACCTAAAGTTATAAATACGTGTTGAGTTATTAGCCTGTTATATGTTGTCTAACCAATCAACCATATAGAATATGTTTGAGTTTCTTAATTTTGTTTTTAATTATCATTTTAGCAAAACCGTATTTCAAAGAGAAAAAAATGTAAAGCATAAAATTTTACTATTTTACACTCTATAGTGGAGGTAGAAGAATTTTGTTATTTGGGAAGTAAAATTACTAAAGATGGACGAAGCAGGAGCGATATAAAATGCCGAATAGCACAAGCTAAACGAGCCTTCAGTAAGAAATAAAATTTGTTTACATCAAAAATTAATTTAAATGTCAGGAAAAGATTTTTGAAAGTGTATGTTTGGAGTGTCGTTTTATATGGAAGTGAAACTTGGACAATCGGAATATCTGAGAAGAAAAGATTAGAAGCTTTTGAAATGTGGTGCTATAGGAGAATGTTAAAAATCAGATGGGTGGATAAAGTGACAAATGAAGAGGTATTGCGGCAAATAGATGAAGAAAGAAGCATTTGGAAAAATATAGTTAAAAGAAGAGACAGACTTATAGGCCACATACTAAGGCATCCTGGAATAGTCGCTTTAATATTGGAAGGACAGGTAGAAGGGAAAAATTGTGTAGGCAGGCCACGTTTGGAGTATGTAAAACAAATTGTTGGGGATGTAGGATGTAGAGGGTATACTGAAATGAAACGACTAGCACTAGATAGGGAATCTTGGAGAGCTGCATCAAACAAAAATGAAATGAAGACAAAAAAAAACACTCTATAGTGAAGTGATATTATGTTAAAGAGCACAAATTCTCTATTTGTAAGGAAAACTTCTTGACCTAGAAATATAAATTGTGTGCTTTTGCAAGACGCTATTTTCCAATATGGCATTGATTGGCATAATGAGGTTTACGTGTAACCTATTTATAACGTATTCAAATAGAGATATTATCGATATAAAATAGGCAACATTATTTTTCTTTGAATGAATTCTATCACGAATCTATTTATGAAATATATTTTTAATAAAACTTTGAAAACTTAATCAGAAAATCTTAAGTAGAAAAACATTACCTAATGTGGCAATCGTTTAATTATAATTTAAATGCTTACTTACTACTACTTTGTCAAGCAAGCGACTTGATCTTATCGAAAAATATCTCGATATTTCATCAATATTAAATTTGTCCGAATAATATATTTTAAATGGCATGGAATTAAAGAGTAAAAAAAGCAGATTTTCCTTTTTATCCAGTAATATTGAAAAATTCCTCTTTAAATGTTGAAAACTACATAAAAGTTAAATATTTATTTTTACGTTAATAAACACATTAAAATTTTATCAAAATCATACAAAAAGTATTTAAAAATCTCAACTTTAAAGTAGTTTTTTTTTTAAAAATAAATAAATGATTATTTACAAGTAGTAAAGTATGCAATATATTATAGCAGAAAATTAATTCAGAATTGCAACAAACGATTGACGTTTTATTACTATCATTGAACAAATTACAATTAAAAGTATTCAAATTTGAAATTATAAAAAAATGTATCTTTCTTATCACGTAAAAATAGTTTTTATATCTTTTGTATTAGTTGTTCTAATGCGGCAATTGTTCGTTTAAGATTCTTATTTGTTTTCTTATAAGATTAGATACTTTTTCATATTATGGTATTTCCAGACCCTAGCTGGGAATTGAACTCGAGACCTACGGTTTAGAAATGAATCATACTCAATTTCTTTCCTCTATGAGAGTCAAACGTTCGTAGTTATTTTTTAATTATTGTGTAGTTCTGCGCAAGACCTATTTTTGGTTTGTTTATGTTGTTTCCTTTTGAAAAAGCATCAACCAATTCTAATTTAAATTTAAAAAAAAAACCTTTGATCCATTAAAAATATTTACATGTCAAAAAATGCACAAAAAAAACAAATTTTAAAATAAACAAATTTAAACTTACTTTCAACTGTTACTCACTACATAAGCGCGTATGAAATATACACCACTACTTATTCAACATAATCTCAACTTTATTCGACTTTAAATTGAAATTAACTCAAGAGCGAGTCCACCAACCTTCATAAAATGTTCTAATGCACAGTTTCAGACACACTTCTATAGCATATCTAAACTTCAATGAAATTAAGTAGTTTTGAAAATTCTCAAGCCACAAATTTTATATATATATATATATATATATATATATATATATATAAGGAAACATGATTTTAAGTAAATGTTATTTTCGTACTACTCATTCTTCAAAAAGGTAAAAAGATTTATTTTCACTTTCACCGTGCGACTTTCAGTCGCACGGTGACTTTGAAAATGTTTGTATGAACCTTTTTCCTTGTTTCAAGCTCTAGAATCAGTTCCCAAATTATTTCTCATTTCTCCTGAATCACCCTGCAATAATGTAATGTAAAATAAATTCTTTTTGTTAAAAATTATAATTTTCATTTTTTTTGTCATACGTCGTTCATGTCAAAATATTTGTAACCATATCGTCAGTTAAACGAAACGGTTCGGTACATGATCGCTCGATTAAAAAGCGTATTTTATTATGTTCATTTCAGGTAAATCGCAGTCCAGTTTAAATAAAAATAATGATTTTAAGTAAACATTTATAGACTAATATTAAATGAATAATAATAACAATAATGACGTAATTATTAGTTTTATTTTTCCTCGATCTCCTCAATATTAATTTATTCTATAATAAATTATCACGTGTAAATCATAAGACGTTTTATTAACTCCATATTAATTAATTAAATATATTTATTCAGCATGTATTTTATATATATATATATATATATATATATGTAGGCAATAGACCTAACCTATTACTTACGTCAATATACATTTATAAATAAATAATAATACAAGGTTGGTTTTTACAGTAAATTGTAGTTCACAACAGGATATTATAACTTACTTAATATTTAGTTTTACGTATACTTGTTACAATTCCTACTCATTTATGTAAATTTATAATTCAAGTACTCAAAGTAAATAAATTAATGTATATGTGCGTATATTATTATTCAAACTATGAGTACATAACTGCTTCGCAGCATGCATATTTGTAATTGCTATAAAAGCAATAATCTGATTTGTTCCTTTTGTACACGCTTACTTGCATGTTAATGAAACAATTTTTACCTCTTTATCTTTATTGTTTATTTGTCGGTATGTGTGCGTTAGCGTTTGCGGTTTTTGTTTTTATCAGTGATATTACTTTGTTTATATTTACATAGATACTCGTAGCATAGCATTAAAAGAGTCTATACATATCAAAAGAATGTATTCAATAATTTTACATTCACAAACGTTTTTCTGTCGATTTCTGCAAATACACATATGCACACACAATAACTCACACATATATTATACAAATTTTCCCCTTCTTAAAATTTTAAAAATAGTACAGCCTGTAAGGAGTAATTAAAGTTGAAAAGATGTTTATCTTTTGCAAAGATTTTTATAAAATGCTTTGTAGATCCATTAAAATAATTTTTTTAAATTTTATTTTAATCTTATATTCGTCATATGTATTAAATATTTAGATTTAACAAAGTTATATTACGACAAACGTAAAATACTGTGTTTTACGACCCAATCGTTCGTCTTTCCCCCAGATTTATCGAAAACTATTAAAATTATAGTTCTAGAATCTATTTTCTTTTGTTAACTTTTCAGATTAGACTTCATATCAACCAACTAAATTTAGTTATTAATCTGGGTTCCAAGAATTACGGGCTTGCTTAATTTTACTGAAGGCGCAGAAGTCAGGACGAAATCTTTCGCAAATTGACACTTATTTACAAAGCATTTCCGAATATATGTTTGTATAAACTCTTTTTTACTTCCTTGTACAAAGTAAAGGAAGAATTTATTCGCGAAAAATCTCAGTTTTCAGATTTCAACGTAAATATCCATTTTGAACATCCCTGAATCCATTTTGACTACTTTCGACGTGACGTCTGTACTTACGTATGTATGTAGATATTTCGCCCTAACTCAAAAACGATTAGCCATAGTGTGTTGAAATTTTGGATTTAGAATTATTGGAACTTTTAGTAGTGCACCTCTTTTTATTGCAATTCACAGATCCAAAAGTGTCCAAAAAGCTTAAAATCCCCCAAAATTTGGATTTTTGACTTTTTCTTAACTGAAGTAATAAGCTCTTATTGAGAGCTTTTCAACGTTATAACATAAGTGATACTTATTTTCATTGGTTCCAGAGTTATAGCCAAATGAAATTTTAATTAACAACATATTTGGATCTATAAGGGGAAGACACATCTATTCGAATCAGACTTCATCTCCTTTTTTATTTAGCCTATGACTACCGAAAAGGTAAGGATTCCAACTCGGGGTCATACATTTAAATCGGTTTGGCCGTTGAGCTACTACAGTGGAACAAATAGCCACATACATACACCCTAAAAACATTACACTCCTTTTTGGGAAGTTGTGTAAAAAGACGGTATGTCGGCTGGTGAAACCGTAAATTAAGGTACATCAAAGATTAATAAATTCGGTCTAAAAAGTAAGGCAATGATTAGACTATTTGAAACAGACAATTAAGAATATAGGATTTTAAAAATCCCTTCGGCACTCCGGAAGGCGGAGGTAGATTTCACCGGTGCTAAGTAGGGGATAAAAAAATGTCCACCTGAAAGTTAAGAAAAATTTCAAATTTATTAATACGACAATGGTTGCACTAGAAAAAATGTTTCACATGTTTAATATACGACAAGCCCTACCTTACAAATCCAACATTTTGATCATCCCTTGCCTTAAGGATTGATCATATCAAAAATTGTTTCTGATAATCGTTTAGGTAAAGTTTAGAGAACTAAAGACCGGCAGTCAAATCATGGTACTCATTACAATAGGTAGCTTTCTTATGAAATCTACCTTAAAGGGGGTATTTTAAAGAAAAAATATTGACACAATAGAAGAGATAGAAAGTAAATCGTATACAACTGACGGCCACTTCTCAACAACCACCAAAAAAAAAAAAAAAAAATGAAAACCTACCGTTAGGTAGGCAGTTTTTAAATATTTCCTTTTCTAATTGTCAAATTATTTTTTTTAGAAAGGAATTAATAAAAATGATTAAAAATATGGTTTTGCTTTAATTATTGTTATATATATTCTTTCATAGATATGACTGTAACGTAAATAGGAAACAAATATTTAATTAAGCAAATAATAATATTTATATTAATATCATAAATGAGTACCCTATAAGGTAAAAGTTAGCTGCAAAGTAAATTTTTTGATGAACTTTTTAGTTAACGCAATAAAAAATTCCTTTACAATATGTTTAAAAAAATAATTATTAATATTGTAGTTATTAATATTTAGTGTTATTGTACTTAAAATGTACAACTATATAACCTGTATAAATGTAATGAATTGATGAGGCATATTAAATTTATTACTACTATTTCTTTTAATAATAATAATATTATTATTATTATTATTATTATTATTATTATTATTATTATTATTATTATTATTATTATTATTATTATTATTATAGAATGATGACTGTGTTTAAATTGAACATCACTGTGAACCGGTGTTTGTCCGGATTATATGAAATGACTTTATCTGCAGTAGATTCAACCGTGTTGATGTATAGTAAACCCTCACGCACGACTGGTACATCTATCATAGCCATAAGGTCGACATTCTCCTTGTAACCGGGTAAATAGTGAACCTTAATGGAGGGCCACCATGCCGTGGAATAGAGATGACTGTTATTATAGTATATATGCCTCTCTTTGACCGTATGGTGGGGGTACTTTGGAATGTTCTTGTAAAAGAGACTTGAATGTTAGTATAGCAGTGATGCCTTCATCGGGAAAATTTATCAACTGATAGGGAATTTTTATTTAATAGACTTTATAAATATTTATAAGTTCATTTATCGATGTTGAAGTTTGTTTATTACTTTATTATTAAAAAATTTAAATCTAATATTTCTATTAAAACCTAAAATTAAATTGATTTCTTTTTTTAAGGAAAGAAAATAAATAACTTTTATAGACGAAAATAGACTGTTAATTTTTCTTCTTCTATTGTAAAAGAAACTTAGTATTAAAAAAACAAAATTCTATTAAATTTACATCACATACTTTATCTTTTAATTAATTTATTTCTCTTTAAAAATAAAATAAAATAAAATTTGACAGCCGCTCAGTTACCAAAGAAGTGGGATTTGAACTCGTTTTGATTCATTTATTCAATTGATCCTAGGTATGATTCCCAATTCAAGATTGGAATACTTTTATCACATTACGTATAAAATTTCATAGTAAATTTGGCACTTACTTGTTTGCTTTAAATAAAATATAATTAGTTTCTATAATTTTTTTCGTTGTTGATCAGGTAAGGGTTATGAAAAGATAATATCTCTTTATAATTATTAGTTCTTATTGAATTCCTATTAGTTCTTTTTGAATTTTCTCTTGTTTTCTGTCATATTTTTGGAGAAGGTTCTTTCTTTTAACCATTTATTTACTCCCTTTAAATGTTTTTAGTGGTATTTTCTTCTTTTTAAACTTTAAATTCTTTAATTCTCTTTCTGAAGTTATTCCTATGATACATTAAATTTTTTTGAACTCCTATTTCTTTTAGATCTTTTTATCATGTCTTCCCCACTTCTAAACTTCCAAACTTCTATCTTGGTCAATTTCCCCATATTCAAAAAATGTTATGTATTTTTTTTTAGTTATATATCTTTTTTCATCCATTCTCTGAAAGTGAGTATAAAAAGCATTTTTCTTTTTCTAATTTCACCTATTACTTTTGAATAAAAGTTAAACAGCTCAAGGTTTAATTCTCATCTTCTTTCATGATTTCTCCCAATGTTTTATTTAGAGTTTTTTTGCTTTCTTTTCTAAACTTTCTACGTCCGTTTACATCCCACTAAAAGAAATGTTTCTGATCCACAATGTATCTGGTTTTACTACTGCATTGTAGCCTTTTAATTGGTAGTTCGTTTTATATGGATTTCAATGCTAGTTTGTGGATACCGGTGTTCTTTGGTGTTTGGGTTTCAATTAACCATACTGTCTCAGAAGTGGTCGGCCTGAATCTGTTTAAGACTACACATTTACCGCTACATTTACAATTACACTCCAGAATGCGCATAGATGCCTTGCCATCTCTGCAGAGTACTGTTTACATCTTGTCACTGTCCTGTTACTCAGTAACCTGGCATACATAAATAAATTCAATGTTTTTAAATAAATATTCTTCGTTATATAAATTCCTAATTTTCATAAATGCTTTCTTCAATTTTTGTGTTGTTATCTTAACTGCCTCTTTTTCATTTTTAAGATTGACTTTTCTCTAAGGTATTTAAAGTTGTAAATTTTCTTAATGGTTGAGTAACTTGTTTTGAGTGCTTCTGACAAATTTTTATCGTTGGATATATATATATATATATATATAGTGTTTTTCAATTGAAATTTATAGAACTACTTTTTCTGCTATTTCCTTGAGAAGCTCTAATGTCATTTTAGCGTTTTCTAAGTCTATGCATATTATAACTAAATCATCTGAAAAAGATTATTTAGTTTGTAAATTATAAATTATTTAGTTTTTCCCGTTTAATATATTTATTGACACTATGTTATTCATACTTTATCAATTCTCTAGTAACTTTCTTCAAATCACGGTTGCAAAGAAGTGGAGGTAGTCAACTTCCTTGTCTAATTACAATTTAGAAACATTTTGAAAGATTTTTCATAAGTTTAACTTTAGAGGTTGTATTTGTTAGTGTTTGTCTAGTTTTTTTTTTTTTGCTTGGTAAATTAATTCACCAATAAGCTCGAAGCACATGCGTGGGAATATGAAAATAGAAGATTTGTATGAAGAATGCCATGGCTGACCGAGAGATTCGAACCTGGGATCTCCGGATGAAAGACCAAGACGCCACCTTTTCACCATGAAAATCGGCAGTTATTTTCAATATTTTATTTTATTATCTACCCCAAATTCTTTTAAAATTTATAAAATTGAATTTCTATGGTTAGAATTACACTTTTTTTAATTCCAAAAAAAAATCAAAATTACTTTTTTATTACTTAACATTTTCATATTAGTTACCTGTTTTAATTTTAAAATTTGTCCAGGACAAGATGTTCTATTTCTAAAACCTGCTAAAAATTGAGTCTCTATTTGTTTATGTTATTTTGGATTTAATATTTGGATAAATTTACAGTAGCTAGTAAATTTGCAGCTAGTCTCTTACTAGCTGCAGAGGCGCGCCGTAGGCACACCCTCCGCAGCTAGGATCTCGGGGCAGGTTGTGCTGGCGGGCGGCGTCTCGGAATGGTATTATTAGGTGTCCAAAATTGATTACCTCTTGTGCAAAAATATTTTTTTTTGAATGATGAAAACTGATATAACGAAAGTTAAATTAGAAATTTAACTGTAGAAATTGATACTAACAAATCGGAATTTTCTCCTAGTGATCGGTACATTTTTGATTATAGTTCGTTATTTTATGAAGAACCACATTTACATAAATAAAATTTTTTATGAATAATATATATTTTACATATATATCGATATATGTATGTGCAATATATCGATATATAATAACATAACAAGTATGCATCATACCACCATGAGATACTAACGAATCCGTATTTTCCGCTAGTGATCGGTACATTCCGGTGTTAAGCTAAGGTGAACGGAAACACACACACACACAAATGCCCTATAGCAGAATAGGATTACAGTTTAAAAAAATGTTGTATACCTCTGTAATTATTTATGTCACTTTTGTCTTGTTTTGTTTTAAAGGGTTATTTTCAAGTTTTATGGGTTTGTTTTGTTTCCCATATTTTATCTATTTCATAACTAAAGATTTTAGTACCTATTTCTACGATTATGTTATCTTCATTAAGTTATTTAATGAAATATATAATTATTTTGAGATCTGGGGGGGGGAGGGTTTAGAATTTGCATTTCGAATACTCATGTAAGAATTAAGTTATTTGGTTGGTTTTTCACAATTTAGGAATTTATCAAAATAATTTGTTAAATATTTTCTTAATTATAATAAATTTTTAAATTTAACTCTTGTGTCTGATTTAGTGTACAATAATCAACTGCAATACTTGGGCTAGGATATTTTTTACTACCTACAGTCTCTTTTTCTACTTAGCCTCTGAAACCACCTTAAGGTATAACTTCAGAGTATGAATGATGATGATAATGTATGAGTGTAAATGAACTGTAGTTCCTGAGATGTGTGGTAATTGAAACCCAACCACCAAAAAACACCGTTAACCACGATCTAGTATTCAAATCCGTATAAAAGTAACTGCCTTTACTAGGATTTGAACCTTAGAGCTCTCGAATTCGAAATCAGCTGATTTGCGAAAAACGATTAAGAATTAAAACATAAAACTTCAGCAAAGCTAAATATACCATAAGTTAAGATCTTTTTAGTCATAACATTTTTAACAGTGTTACCAACTTAAATTTTGGGGGTCTATAAAATTAAAATTATATATTTATTTGTATATTTTAATTTATTTTATATATATATATATATATATATGGGTGTGTGTGTGTGTGTGTGTGTGTGTTGCGTTAGTAGATGGATAGATATATAAGTACAACTATTTCTTTAAAATGTCAACAAATATAGATAAAGAGATTTTAACATACGGTTGAGATTTAGAATTTTATAAAACTTTACTTCCCCCCCTCAAAAGCCGGAAAATTGTATTTCTGCAAAAGGTGAAACACTGCCTTTTTGTTTTCAAATGAGAATCTAAATACCTTATGAATGTTAATGAATGTTAAATGAGGCACCGTCTGCCTCATTTAGCTTCATATAAAACTCTGCTTCCCCTTTTCTTGAAAGTTGTATAATAATAAAAAGAAAGCGGTGAGTAAATTCGTTTCATTTATCATCTTGGTCGTTCGGTTTATTATCTATAAAAAGTGGTAAATGAGTCAAAATAAAATAAAAAGGATTACCCATTTGAGAAGAAAGGATATTTCAAAATCCCATTCGGCACGCCGGAAGGCGGAGGTAGATTTTACCGGTGCTAAGTACGGGATAAAAGAGATTTCCACCTTAAAGTTAAGAAAAACTTCAAATTTACTCAATACGACAATGGTTGCATGTGAAAAAATTTTCACATACTAGCATACGACAAGCTCCATCTTCTTACAATTTCAGTAACATTTTTGTCATCTGTTGCCTTAAGGGTTGGTCATACAAAAATTGTTTCAGACAATCGATTTAGGTAATGTGTAGAGGACTAATGACCACTTTAAACCGATTCGATACTATGCTTATTAGGAAGGTATCATGTTTTTGTCTTCAAAAACTCTTTTTTCTACCCCCTGGGCCAATGATTGGTGATATCAAAAGAATTTACATACATAGGTTTTAGGCCCTTATCCAAAAAAATAGCAGAAACGTTAAAAAACTTCGATATTTTACTTCATAAAAATGTTATAGCGATAATTTTTTTCGAAAAATCCCACATTTGCATGATCCGATTTTCGCCGTTAACGAACTCGACCGACATTTTGAGGCGAGTTATTTTTAAGGAACAATTTGAAAGTTATTGGCGCAAAATTACAGCAGTTATCGTGTCCACGAGAAAGTAATATATATACATGTATAAGTAAAATTTAGAGATGACGTTGATTTTGGGGTCTGGGGGAAGTGAAACGCGAACATATGTCGAAAATTTCCGGTATTCGAATCATGGTACCCATTACAATAGGTGGTAGCTTTCTTATGAAATCTACCAAAAAACCTAAAATACTAATAGGAAAGAATAGGGTAAAATAAGGTAAGAATAAGGTAATAAGGGATAATAGGGGAAAATAATCTTATTTTTTAAACTTTAAAAAAATATTTCCAAATTTTCATAAAAATAATTATGGAATTAGATTTAATATTAATTTATTAGCCCAAAATTTCTCATATTGATATGAATTTACTTTACTAACATTATTAATTATCATAATAATATTTTAGAAGGGTAGTAATAAATGATTAATGGTTTTTTTATTCTCGAAAGAAAAAAAGTACGTCAATTTGTTGACGGATTACAGGCTACTAAAAATCTTTTATGTTTCATAATTTAATCTTGAGATGGATTTTTAACCTTATTCAGTTTACATTTTTTATATAATCTATAGTTATAAATTTTTAAATTAACCGACAATATTAAGATAGGCTTGTTTAATATATAGTGTAGACCTATCTATTATAATTAAATTTATATATATATATATATATATATATATATATGTATAAAAAACCGGTTGTTTCATAGATATATACGATAGAGTGAGTGGTTATGTTATTTATTGTGGAAGAATGTATTATTTTATTTTGTAACAAGTTATAAAGGCTCAAATATAATAATATTACATAGTAAAATTCCATAGTAAATCAAATAATATTGTAGATGCTGCCTTGAATAAAATTTATGTTAAGTTAGACTAGTTTATACAGAACATGGTACTAAATCATATCACTATATAATTCCAACTTAACTTTTCGATGAAACTCTGGATTATCTAAAACTAATTTTTGGAGTTTTTTTAAAATCTAGTATTTTTAAATTAAAAATAATAATAATTGAGTAATATGTTGTCCATCTACTTATATAATAGATGTTTGTTTATAAGACCGTTTCACATGAAGTGGGTCGAAATAACGTGCTTGTTATATTCTCATGTGTTTCACTTACCGCTTTTTCCAGTGGATAAAAGATCCGTCCCCAACCTATAACTTTGGTCACATCACTAGACATTTATTTAAATTAGTCTTACCTATAAATCTTATCTAATTGGTAGATGGGGAAAATAATAAATATTGTTAATTAACCAATTAGAAGAACTGTAGTATTGTACGAATAAAATTTTTCTTTTTTAATTATCTAAAAAATAATTTTTGTATGTAATTACGTTTAGTTTATTATGGTAGTAAAATGTGAACAATAATGGGACAAAATAGTTTATTTATTTTTCAAATGGATAACAAGAAGACATTGTCATGTTAATCATTAATTTACATCTATTATGCTGCAATTAATTTCTCAGTTACTGACGTAAAATTACGTCTCTTAATAATATTGAAAAAACAGTCCGATGTAATATCACGTATAATGCTGAGGGAAAATGAACCTTACGTATTGTTACTTCAGGGTCTTTATTCAGTATTACACGTAATATTACGTTGATTAGTATTGCTTAATAATATTTTGTTTTCTTTAGAAATATTATACTGTTAATTGTGTGTGTGTATTATGTATTTGTGCGAGATTTTTAGCAGTTTTATTTTTACAATATTTAGTTTTTGGTTTTCTTTGCTTTTATTTAAGCGGAATTAATTTTCTTTATAGCTTATATATATTTTTTTCTCTTATCTATTTTTTCGTTTACATATACATATATATTAAAAAATATTTTATTTATGCATTTATTTTGTGAATAGTAATTGCAAAAATTATAGATTATAATATATTTTATAATCTTGAAAAAATGATATGCTTTTAAATCGAATTATATAATCATAATTAATTATAAAGAATATTAGTATTTGTAAATAGCTGAAATATCACAGTTTTTGATAAAAGAGAAAAAAAAGATGTTAATTACAATAGTATAACGGCTCTCTTTTTACTTCCTTGTTCGAAATATTGTGATCCCAAAAAGTTTCGGTTTTCAGATTTCAACGAAAGTGTACGCATAACTCAAAAACGTTTAGTTGTAGTATGTTTTGGATTTAAGACCGTTGTAACGGCTAGTTGTCCACCTCCCCTTTTGATTGCAATTGACTGAAGTTAAAGTGTTCAAAATAGCTCAAAATCCAAAAAAAATTATAAATATAAAAATATATATAAAAAATGTATAAATAAGCCCACATTGAGAGCTTTTCAACGATATATCATAAGTGGTACTTATTTTAACTGGTTCCAGAGTTATAGCCAAATGAAATTTTAATTAATGAAATATTTGGGGGTTCGTATAAGGGGAAGGCACATCGTACGAATTAGACTTCATTTCACTTTTTTTTAAATTTAAATATATTGATTTATTAATAATTATTAACCTCTGATCATAAAAACAAGTTGGCAATAAATAATAATTCAATAATAACAATAAAAAAAACGAAAAAATATCAGAAGTTATTAATAAAATAAAATTTTATGTACTTTTCATTTTTTTAAAATTTTTATATGTAATAAGCGTACAAGTCATGTAGTGTCCACATCAGATTTGGTGAAACATCTGATGATTCGTTTTTGTTTCCATTTTGTTGATGGTTACATTATAATAATTTGAAAAACAAAGTATCATATATAAGACATACTTTTGTTTAGAGTAATAAAAAGACTTTTACTCTATCCTAATATTTCAGGTATGATTGTTGAATTAATAGTTGTATAAATATGTGATGTTAACAATAACTAATATTTTAGCAATTGTGCAACTGTCAACTGTATTAAAGAATTGCAGGATCGTATCTCACTTTCAAATGAAATAAGTTTAAATGAAGTACAGCAAAAAATGTGTATTTGTAATTTAATAGGTATACAAGAAAAGGTGTCCGCATAAGATTTTCTCTAGTAAAATATTGCGTTGAAATGAATTTACTTTTCCTATAATTTCTATTTGAGTTTGTAATTTTATTTTAATATATGTTTAATTTTATATAATGCATTAAACAATACCCATTTTGTATTAGTTGAAGCAGGATAAAAAAAAAATTGTTTTTTGCATCATTTGAAGTTTGTGCATATGTAAACACACACACACACACACAGACACAAATCAAGTAAAATATACGTATATACTTAAGTATCCACATCCATAGGCACGTTTAATGTTACGTGGTAATAATGGATATCTGAATTGATTTATTTCTTATAGTAATGGAAAACGAGTGATTAACAGTACTGCATTCCTGCTTGTTAAATAATAATAGTAATTTATACAACTTAAAAATTTATGGCTCAAGCAGTTTTTCTTTTATTTCTACAATAATGGCTACAATTAAAAAACTTTGTATCATCACAAAATATACTATGTTTACATCCATAAATTGCCAAGTAGATTTTTATAGCTTAAAATATTAAATTTCCCATATAAATATTTTATAGTTTATGAAAAAAAAAATTATATACTGGTGATAAAAATTTGACGTAGGAATTTATTATAATTATTAAACGTATTAATATTGCTATTTTATGTTCTCCTGTATAGTTTTAAATATTAGTTATGAAATGTACATTATTATAAATATTAAATTTAGTTATCATAAGGGTGGATGGGTAAATGATAATAAATTTTACATGGAGTACAGGCTAATATTATGTAAACAAGCTTTAAATTATTTATTATTTTGTTTCTATCTTCCTCTTCTTAGTCTGCTAATATTTATTTATTAGTTATACCTATGTGAAACTACGTTGTATGTTAAAATATACAACCTACATAATAATTTGCATAATTAATAATTACTATTAAATTATAGAAATCAGTAGTAGGTTGTATAATTAAAAATTATTTATGAATTAATTTAATTTTTTTCTAGTTAAATAAAAATACAGTAGATTGTGATTTTTAAAATAAAGCATTATCGTGTGATTATTTTATAACGTATTTTTTATAGTATATTTACTAGATTATTAATGAGACTTAAATATATATGTACATATATTAACATATAAACATAACAGAATACACGTGTAAAATGTAGGTCCATATTTTAAGATGTAGAACTCAGAATGGAAAAGGGAAGTGTTCACGGTCCTTATTTTTTCTTATTTATTGGTCTAAATCTTAATCTCCCTAAATTCATTGTTACCCTCTTCGGAAATGATAAAACTGTATCTATATCCGGAATTATTTGTTTAAATGGACTTCAAAATTCTATGATAATAATTCGAAAAATTATTTTACTGCACGGATTGTAACATTGTAATTGTAAATATGGATGAAACCATTGTACTGTGCTTCTTAGGTAGATGTACCGTTATTAATCGCATGGATAGAACATCAATTTATTACAGGGATAATCTTTCTATTGGTCGTAAAGCGAAATTTCTGGTTGTTTGTTCTGTTAGTCTCTCTTAGGATGATTAAACTGATAACTTTTACAAAAAATTAAACCGTATTATTTTTAAATCATGACTGCCAAAAAAGGAGTGTTATGCATTTAGTGTGTATGTATGTAAGTTTTTGTCCACCTTAACAGCTCAACAGCTGAACCGATTTAGATGTATAAATCCGCGTTGGAATCCTTACGAGTTACTGAGAGTGTCATAGGCTATATAAATACACGTATATATATTAGTGGAGATTTTCTGATTGAAGCACAGACTTTAATGAACTGCGAAATGTGAGCCTCTACACTGTGTGAGTTGGGTTTGAACTGAGTGATTCCAATCAATCGATGAATGATATTACAAAGTAATATAATTAGATTTACGTTAAATAAAATAAAATAATATTATATACATTTAAAAAATTTCTGTTTAATCATAAAGGGCTTCCCATGGGAACTGCATGTGAGCCTAGAGTGGTGAGGTGATGTGAGCACATCATGCGAGACTAGACCAATCATCACCATTAACTGATAACAAATGGGGTGCTGTTTTGAAAGGTGCAATGGGGGTGTTCTTATAATCTTTTTTTCAAAAAAATCGTCCGATTTTCAAAATTCAAATGAGGTATTTGTTAGTAGGTTAAAGGAAGGTTAACTTTTGCATGCATCAGGTGCATTCTCGATCTAACAGACCACGATTATTACACGAATGTCAAAAAATGTATTGTATTTAGGGTGTATGTATGTATGTATGCATTTTGTTCCACTGTAGCAGCTCAACGGCTGAACCGATTCAGATATATGAACCCGCGTCGGAATCTTTACGTTACCGGGAGTTTCACAAGCTAAATAAATATGTATTAATAATATAAATACAGAATGTATATTTATGTATATTTAAATAAAATTAAAAAATTTGAAAAAAAAGGTTTCAACGGAAATATCCATTTTGACCATCCCTGAATACATTTTGATATTTTCGACGTGACGTCTGTACGAACGTATCTCGCATTAATAAAAACGATTAGCTGTAGAATGTTGAAATTTTAGATT
Source organism: Lycorma delicatula (assembly GCF_047948215.1). Taxonomy (NCBI): domain Eukaryota; kingdom Metazoa; phylum Arthropoda; class Insecta; order Hemiptera; family Fulgoridae; genus Lycorma; species Lycorma delicatula. The sequence goes on from NC_134463.1 coordinate 58,186,715, forward strand.
TAGGACTGTTTTAACATATAGTAGTTGTTCACCCCCTCCCCCCTTTTGATAGCAATAGAATTGACCAAAAATATCAAAAAAACCCCAAAATTTTAATTAATGAAACATTTCGATTATTTTTATTTTGAATTATTTCAAAATTATTTAATAAAGAAAGATATCATTGAAATTTTAAAATTTTGAATGTGTTTCCTTATTTTTTATTAACATTTCTATTTTCTTTGTATGCTTCTTCCTAAATAATTACACTTCCTTCTAACATCGATGTCCTGTTACTACACTTTAATCAGATGCTGTATCAGCTCTAACTTGGTAGTAATATTTTTTGTCATATCCTCTTTTTCAGTATTGCCCATAAATTTTCAATGGGGGTTCATACCTGGGCTATTACCTCTAGCCAGGAAGATACTTAAATGTTATTGCTCTCAAAACTTTTATGACTTTCTTTGTTTTGTAGCATGGAGCCCAATCTGTATAAAAAAGTCCCTATCACCAAACCACTTATTTGCCTAAGGCATAAGTTCATATTTTAAACCGTGTAAGTACTCCTCTTGCCTTTCTGTTTCCTGTTTAGCCTCCGGTAATTATCTTTCAGATAATACTTCAGAGGATAAATGAGGATGATATGTGTGTGTGTAAATGAAGTGTAGCCTTGTACACTTCATTTACACACAGTTCGGCAATTCCTGAGATGTGTGGTTAATTAAAACCCAACCACCAAAGAACACGGTATCCACGATCTAGCATTCAAATCCGTGTAAAAATAACTGACTTTACTAGGACTTGAACGCTGAAACTGTCGACTTCCAAATCAGCTGATTTGGGAAAACGCGTTCATCACTAGACCATCCCGGTGGGTTACTCCTGTTGCCTTGGGAACCCTCAACAACATAAAACCTTTTTGACTGACAAGTCTTTTCATACATAATAGACGTAGGATGCTTAACTGTTTGCTGCACGCAGTTTCTCTGAATTCTATTCTTCGTCGTACATATTGGGAGGTTTTTTCGCGAACAGTGAAAATAGATTCGTCACTAAACATTACCTGAAAGTAAAATATGTACAGACGAATAGTTACAATATCTTCCTGTAATATGTACTTACCAAGCCCAAAGCATCTTCAAATTTGTCATAACATTTAACAACTGAACTTATCCATAAACTTTATCGATCAAGAACTGCAATATTGAGGAAAAATAAAAAAATTGTTTAATAAAAATGTACAAATTTTTTTATTTATCTTTTGCCAATCCAATGTGATCCAGTGTCTGAGACTCTTTGCCCACTCCAATCGCTGTTTTGCCATTGATGGCGTGTTATTGGCTTTCTTCTGTAGTTAGCAAGCTCTGAGACCTTCATTGAAAAACGCTCTATGAACACTAAGAGATGATATGTTGACACCATATTCATATATTTTCATGATCAAATCCTTGCTTGTTGATTTTTTATTGTTTAATACCCCACACTGAAGTCTACCACACTTTCCGACACGATTTTTTTTGGTTTACGTTACTCAAATCAATAATTTGTTTAATCCTATTCAGAGATCTTCATGAAATATTCACTCTTTTAGCAATATCTGTCTGATTATAACATTTCTCTTCTAACAGAGACTTAAAAATACCAAATTTTCTTCGTGATAACTTACTTTTCTTTCCCATAAACTCAAAGTTCAATAACCAGCAAAATGTTTAATCAGTAGTGAATACAAAAAGTTCTGAATTGTAACAAAAATATTCACGACACTTACTTTAAATGAAATGATTAATGACGATACATTAAACAATAAAATATTATCAAACACATTTTACTTTCAATAAAATTAGGCTTGATAACAGAAACACAGCTGCTAAATCATGAAAATTCATAACAGTCTTGCCAAACTATCACTAAAAAAAACTTTTTGACGTAAAGAGCTGTCAATAAATTTGCAAAATGTTAAAATTAATAATATAGACTGCTAAGTAATGTTTATTGTTAATTCAATAAAGTATTAATTTTGTGACTTTATTCTAATAATTTGGCCACCTCTGTTGTCGATAAATTTTTAAATAATACGAATTAAACATTTTAAAAATACCTAACCGTATTTTCAAATAATTTTTATTACCATCGAAATCATGAATTAGCTTGCGGTTTTTTTTTTTTTTGTTGTTTAATACCGTCATGTATATTAACATTAATTATTTCATGTACTTATATTTTAAATAATTAATATTAGGTTTAATACTTCTATTTAATTATATTATGATAATTTGTGTACTTTGTAATGGTGACCTAATAAAATTTCAACCATGGTTTCCCTTGATAGATCCAGGCAAATCCTTGAGCAGCCCCTTTTCTTATCCGTGTTAAATATATCTAACAATTCCCGACGTGATTTACATAATGTATTACGTATTATATATATAAAATAAGGTAATATTTAGCTTGTAAAACCATTATGGTTTGAAACTTATAAATTATTATAGAAAATCTGGGTTTGATGTTTTTAACTAATAAAGGAAAAGAATTTGGAACTTTTTTTTTCTTTTTTTATAAAATCAGTGATAAAATAAATAGGATGATGAAAAATATGATAGTTTTGCTTGTTGACGTATTCGCTTAAGTAAAAATGAGCCACATCGCTAAAAATGATTTTCTTACCAAAAATTTATGTGTTGGTTCTTCAGTACCCAATCGACGAATGCCTGGCGTTTTTAATGACCGGCTGGCTTCATTTCCTGGGGTACCTGAATTTTTTAATGGTTGTAGATGCAATTATTTTTTTTTAGATGCTCTTCATTGTGCTTTTTGAAATGTCCAGTCTCAGTGACCGACGGTGCAGAGGTTTTAGACATTATTACGTCACACTATCGTTCATAACGCAATGTTTTCAATGTTTCAGCTGAAAACATACATACATACTCTCTTTTCTGTTTAGCCTCCGAAACCACCGTGAGGTATTACTTCGGAGGATGAATGAAGATAATATGAATGAGGACGATATATATGAATGTAAATGAAGTGTAATCTTGTACAGTCTCAGGTCAACCATTCCTGAGATGTGTAGTTAATTGAAACCTAACCACCGAAGAACACCGGTATCCACAATCTAGTATTCAAATCGTAAAAAAAGTAATTTGCTTTACTAAGATTTGAATCGCAGAACTCTCGACTTTGAAATCAACTGATTTGCGATGACGAGAACACCACTAAACCAAGCCGATGAGTATAGATACATAATACGGGGTTGGCCTGTTTTTTGCCGTCAACAAACTTGGTTTTTTTTCAAATTTTATGAGTAGTCTTTTCACAATTTTATTACGAGCGTTTCTTCAACCAAAAATGCTATGTAATTTGTGTACAGTCTCAGCGAAACATGTATTTATAAAAGAATTATAACGACGGTAAATAGCTCTTCCTTCGTGAAGCGATTTATATTGACTAACCACAACGTATTTACTACAACATGTGATCTCGCAGTACGCTGCCAATGTTACGTGTAAAAATGGTGACGTAGGTAATTTTTATCCTGTGTTAATTTTGAGACACCCGTTGTGATAACTTCAAAATCTGTACACAATTATACAGTTTTTGATTTAATAATAATTAAAATGATATAAATGAAGTTAAATGCAATATTAATTAATTTAAAGAGAAGAGAATTCGGTGTACATCTATGAAATGAAAAGTAAATTGGTTTAAAATGTTTTATGGCGCGTAAGATTAGTTAATTAAAAAACAAAATACAAAGAAGAATAGAAGTTAATAAATTATAGCGAAGACAAAACAGATAATTTAAATATATGATGTAATAATTATGTTGAGGTTAAAACATTGACACTGAAAGGAAAAAGTTATGAAGAGTGTAAGCCATATAACCAGCCAGGTGACTCATAATAATAAAATTATTTGACATCAACTTTTATTAAAAGTTTTTTTTTAATGACAAAAATAAAGACCTGTATTTATTTATTAACATATATATATTTTATGTAACTTAGCGTTCGGCAAAATATTTAGTTAGCTATGTTTTTAATTAATTGTTTCTTTAAAATCTTTATTGTGTAGCTAATTTTAAGAATTAGAATTGTAAAATTTATTTCGTGATTTAGAACAACGCGTTAATATACCGTATAATAACATCATGTTATTAACAAAACATTTATGTTTTAAAAAAAAGTAAAAACACAGATATGTTATTTTAATTTCACGCTTGTTCTTATGTTTTAACATTTTAAATTAAACATTATTTATTTATTGTTTTTCATCTTTTTTTTTAATATTACCTTTTGTTTCTCTTAATATAATATTGTTAGTAATCCTAGCATCTATATTATTAACTATAATTATTCTTAACTTGTTTGACAGCTCCTGTAAACTATTATCTAGTGGAAAATAACCTGTTAAGAATTCTTTTTCGGCGAATAATTTTTACTACTGTTCTTTTTCTTTATTTATAACCTTAGGGTGTGGATAGAACATGAAACAAGCGAAGCAGGAAGAAGGGCTCTTAAATTTTAAATCTGGTATCCGGCAGGGGGTATAGTGACACTTTGTCTGGAAAAGAGAGGGATTGAGAAAGAAAGTTTAAGAAAAAAAAAGGAGAGTGTGACATAAAGAATATGCTCGGTTCTTCCTTATGTTGGAATGTATTTAGGGGTTGAAATGACAATGTGCAGAAGACTGGCGGCAGTTGAGGGTCAAAATAGTATATGGGTGAATGGTTTTGTTAAGGGGATGTTTCTTAGAATTAGAACGAGATCAAATCCCCTTCTTGTTCCGTCGTAAAACCTCTAACACTGTAAGGATATACGTATAATGATAGTTAACCGAAGTAATGTCAGTAAACCTGAGCGTCTTAAATCGATTTAGTTCGCCCCTTATCATTACTTGCCACGTTCGCATTCATACGCTTTCATTTTTTCTTTTTTTCTTTTTTATAAACATACTATACTGTTTGGACAATATAGAGTCATCTCAAATTCGTTACCGACACGGTTAATAATGAAGGTGGTTGTAATTTTGCAGTGTTACCTATTGCATGAATTACACACTAGTAGTATGCTTGTTTAGTTTGCCACAATGTTCGATACTATATTTCTTTTTAATACAATAAACAACATGTTTGAGGGCAGGTAAGAAAAATATTTTCTTTATAATCCTTGATTTAAATGCCGATTATTTTAAATAAAAGCTTATATAAACTTTTAATTAGTGTATATCCGACTAAAATATCATTTTTCCCCATTTTTATTAATTGTAAGAATTTTACAAAATTCAAAAAATGATTTATCCCTATTCCTATATATGGCTTTCAACGTGATTTTTTTCAAGTGTAATGTATTTATATATAGATAAAACTTGGAAAGACTATACTATATATAATTTATTTTTTCAGAATAGTTCAACTTGGACACGTTAGATCATTTATTTATTGGCGGATGTTTTTTTTTCCTTTTTTCTATCTACTCATTACTTCATTCTTTCTGTTATCTCTTTTCTTCGTTCTTCAGAAAGTTCAGCTTTGATTTTCTTGTGTTTTTTAGCTTCTTGAAACCTTTTATTTTTAATATTATCTTTAAAATGTCTCTTTCTCTTATAATATTTTCTGTTATTTTAATTTTTTTTAGGACTTTTTGGATTTGTGTGAACCATCTGCCTTTAGTTTTTTTTTTTACTTTAGAAGAAATTAAAAATTTGTTTAGTCAATCTGCTGTTATTCATTCTAAATAAATGGGAGTAAAATGAAATTCATATTCCTTATCGTATCTGACAGTTTTTAAATTTTAGTATATAGTTTGTTATTTGGAATTAATTTTACTTGATAATTTTTAAATTTAGTACCTAAAGCATTTCTCATAATCTTCCTTTCTTTTTTCTCTAGATTTTCTATAGTCCAACTGAATTACACTTAGAGAAAAAAAAATTGTTACCTGGACTTTTATAAGTGGAAGTGGTATAGGGGCTTATAATAAACGTAAAAAAAATAAATGCGTATGCGGAGGTGTTGGAGGGGTGATTTTCGGGGTTTGAGGGGTTGAAAAAAAATTTTCCAATACAAAAGTTGTAGATCATGCAAAAATTTACAACTATTTTAGAGATCAATTTTTAACATAACCTCAAAATTTCCGAGAAAAATGCGAAAAAATCTTCTTTATTTTTCGTTTTTTATTTTTCATTTCCTCAAAAATAATTTAATTTTGACGAAACTTGGTGAAAGTATACCTTTCTGTGTCTTAAATAACCACAAATTTTTTTGACGTCAACTTTTGCCGGAAATCGCAATAATACTATTTTTTATCCCTTTTCAACCTCCCAACTTAACCCTTCGCCACCCCCGCTCACACATTAATTATTTTTACGTTTATTATAAGCCTCTTTACCATTTCCACTTATAAAAGTTCAAATAACAAATTTTTCCCCTCTAAATAAGTTATTTCGATCGGTCTGCTAGTAGATATTTGTTGCACAATCTTAGGGTTTCTGCCGTAGAGTTCTTACGGCTTTATCACAGTTTTAGTATCGAAATTTTGAGTTTCACACTAAAGACTTTTTGTTATATGTGTTTTTCGTTAGCTGGAAAGCTAATTCCATATTATTAGCTCTAACTGTTAACGCTTTTCTGTTTAAAGCGTTTCAACTGATCCATTCTCCGAGATATTTGAAATTATCCACTTTCTTTATTTTTTCATTATTTATACTAAGGAAATTGGAGCAGTTTTTATCATTAGTTAAAATTTTCGTTTTCTCAAACGCGATTTTTAGTCCATTTTAGCAGCTTTTTTAAAAATTATTTACTTTGTTGTTGAGCTTCTTTCCAGTTTTGAGCCAATAATGCCAATCATCAGCTAAAGCTAAACAGTTAATCTTTAGTCCTTTAGTTCCAATTCTTTTCCACTATTTTTCCAATCTCTAGCTACCTTTTCAAGAGCACAGTTAAAAAGTAATGGAGAAAATCCATCTACTTGTCTTACCCCGGTTTCGATGGGAAAAGGATCAGTCATTCTCCCAGAAATTTTAATTTAATTTTATTATTATTATTATTATTAAAAAGAAAAAAAGCAATATTTTTTTCGTCATAACATCGTAAAAATTGATCAGTGTAAAACCGTATTTTATTAACAATAAGTAACTATTCAAATAAATGTGTCAGAAATATACCTCTGCGTTAAACAATACATTTAATTTGCTTCATTCTCATTTTAACGGATAAATTTTTTGTTTCATAGAAATACAGTAAAGATAAAGAAAAGCATTACATTCTATGATAATAATAATATGCGGGCTTTAGAAAAGAAAGTTTTCACTTTGTTTGGCAAATATTTATCATCATCTATCTTTCATCTTATAGATACTCTCTGATCGAATCCCACAGAAAGAATTAACGCTAGGACATTCTTTATAAATTTCTTTACTGAATGACCTACTTTGACAATTTAAAAAAAAGAAAAATTAAAAAAATAATTAAATAAAAAATTAACAATTAGAAATATTGTGTTTAACAATTTAGCAACGTTTTAATCATTCTATATTACTATTTTATTTTTCCCTCTGCAACAATGGAAAATTCTACAATACCAATTTATGATCTTGCAGAGTTAATTATCTCTAATGCATCTTTAATGAATGTAAATAGTGAAAATAACAGCAGTAAAACGCACTTAGTATTATGACAGGCGTGACAAATTAATAACTATGCTTTTAAATTCTTAGTAAATTGTATCATATTAAAACATTAATATATCATTTATATATATCAAGTGTTATATATTACTCAAACCTACTGAAAATATGATATATTTATCCGCGCGCGTGGTGTTTTTTGTAGATTCCATATAATCTTTTTAAAAATAATATTCAAATCAGTATATAATCGTGTATTTAACGTACATAATTTCTTTTATGTACGTCTTTTTTTTATATTTCACATCATAGAAAAAAAAATGTATATCTAAAATTTAAATCATATTTATGCATAAAAAAAAATTTTTTTAAATAAAATACAACGTACAGAGTAAAATATATATCATCAGAATAAAATCAAATCCATACATAATATGATGTTATTATTTATTAAAATGTCAGTATTGAAATGTTCATTTATTTTAATCAACGAATTGGATATTGTATATCGTAAATCATATTTATGTCATAGTTCATGAATTTATAATAATATACTAAGCATTAAATCAAATATTATTTAGACATCATATTACGCGTATATAATAAATTTATGTTTATGTATTTTTTTAACCGTTAATTTATGCTTGTTATTTAATCATCATGTTTTTACGCTTACGTCAGCATTTTCATTTAAATATGAATTGAAACGCAATAAATGCTTCATTTTTTTTGTTTTTTTTACATAAATAAATGCAAATATCATTCATTTCCCATGATTAAGGATACGTAATGAATATTTAAATTATAATTAATAGTTAAATATCAAATATCAATCGTTTTTAAATAATATTCCGGTCTCCGTGGCGGAGTAGTAGCGTCTCGGGGTTTCATCCGAATGTCCCCGAGTTCGTATCCCAAAAGACATGGTATTTTTTATATGCTCAAATAATATTCCACGACATAATATTTGAATTTATACGGAAAATTAATCGTAAAAAAATGTAGGCTAATAAATTGAAAAAAGAAAACGATCAAAAATTGGATTAAAATAATTTATTTAAAAATAAAATTAAAATATATATATATATATACATATATTATTATTATGATACTGAGAAAATAAAATATAAAGTTATAAAGATAAATAAATGAATATTAAAAACAATAAAAATAAAAATGATATTAAACAATAAAAAAAATTTCAAACAATTATTCTCGTTTTAAGTAATCTCAATCGAAAGCTTAGAAAAACCATTTAAACCATCTAAATCTCCAACTGAGATTACCCTTTACTAATTAACGTTTTTCATGTAATATTGGAAAAAATGAAATTTGATCAAAAGAAAGATAGAGATAATATGAATTTTAAACCAATCAAAAAGATATCCACTCCCATTAACAAAATTTAAGGTAGGGAAAATCGTTGATTGTTCTTACGGTAGCAAACTTTCACGAATCAATTTTTAATAAATAAAAATGTTTGAATAATTAATGTGATTCCTGGCAATCCGTGTATGCAGAGCACACAGGATAAGGTATCTTACTTTTAAATTCATTTATTTTTACCTTTCTTCCGGAATTACATCAATAATTTGATATATGCTTTCATCTCCAAGTAGCTTCCATTTGTAGACTATTTCAAAACTTTACCTTTACTTCCTTTCATTATTTGTGCGTAGTCCATATTTACTACTACTAAGTTAGTTTTTCTTCTTCTACATCATTCAATTTCCCATTATTTTCTGATGATCTATCCTCTCTTTACTTGATTTTTCTATAATCTTCTCATCTGTTTATACATTACCTTATTCCATTATTCTTATGTTAATTAACATGCATATTTATTTTTAAAACATATCCTTTAAGTTTATTCCTTCCCGACAGCAATTATTCAATATTTTTTTAAAAATTCTTTGTGAAAATTCTGCCATTTCTTTGTTTATGTACTGAATAGTACACTGCAACATAATCAGTAGTAACCCTATATACTCCTTCACACCTCTCTTCACTTAATAAAATTATATTTATTTTGTTTTATTTCCTTCTCTGTTTTTAAATTTTATGACATACTTGATTGTAGATATCGTATCCTCTTCCCCTGTATTGTTGTTTCCTTCATTAGCAGTTGATTACAATAATTTCTTATGTTATTTCCACCGGAAATCCTAATCGGAAACGATTTTATCTTCGGTTTATTTAACAGTACAAGAACTAACATGGATCAAGCATTTAGAGAATAAACACTACTCTGAAACTCCTTCTAACGTGAGAAATAAACATTGTGTGAACTACTCTTAAGTATTTGTTTTTTTATTTTTGATCTATTTAACTTAGATGGCTATAATAGCAGCTAAATATCGCCTTAGATATCCGGATCAATGTAAAAAGTAAACTTTGCCACTAACAAAATCCGATAACTCGTACGTAAGAATTTGTTAATTTTATAATTCAAAAACGGTTATCTTTGTTTACATGGAAATGAGCATGGTATTTAGTCTTAATTGCTCGAGTGATAACAGATAATAATTGAAAATTTAAACAACCAAAATTGTAGATCTAGACACCTTGTTTCCAAATCGAAAATTGACGGCAGATTATCAAATAGATTACCGAAGTAAACAGCTTTGAAAAAATTTGAATTTTTAATTCGTTACCAAAATTATGTTTACAAAATATGATAATATATATCAGAATATTATTCAGAATATAATGAAATGTTCGAATCTACTAATCTGTTACAACATTACAGGTTGCTATGATTAATTTAAACATAATAAAATTACGTTGCTTAATTATTAAGATAAAACTTAAATTTACAGTTTTAAAATTATAATTTCATACAAAACTAAAAAATATTTTCAAAATTTATTGCTATAAAGATATAACATTAAACTGGTTTAAGTTTTTTTTTTCTAAAAAAAACGATAATAAAATATATATATATATTTAATTTATTTTGAATTTTGAAAAAATATTTCTGTAATATATTCCTAAGTTGGTAGCCTTGATGAAGGTCATTTATTTTAAAAAAACAATATTATATATTATATACAGTAGTGTAACATATTGATACGAATCTATATAAGAATCGATACTCTGAATAAATCGAAATGCATGTTTTTTCCTTTTAGTAGTGAACTGAGCTAGCAAGTGATTTTATAGAATGGCACGCGTCAAGTTATACAGTCGCTGACAAGATCGCTTCGTTATCACGGATTTATTTATCTATGCTCACAACAACGCAGATGTCTTTCGTCTAACGTTCAACATTTACTAACTTTAAACACATTCAATCCTAAAATGGTGACGTCTTCTTTTCAAGAATTTCCCTTTTTATGTTGAAATTTCTGTAGATTCTTGACGGAGAGGAAAGTAGAGGTAGCATCGAACAAAGAATAGTAGGTAAAACCGAAAAGGCCGAACAAGAATGTCTCTTTTGAAGGCACCTCACGGCCGAGCACGAAGCTTTATTCGATACTTCAGTACGGGTGACTTTGACGTATTCCATTGATACTCATCTCTTCGGCTTCCACCTGAGAAAGGATCATTATGTTAGGCCGAAACCTCTCTCATCTACATATCTTTTTTTCCTTTTCTACTACGTCCGCCCTCGCCTAAGAACTGCCTCGTTCTTCAACATACTAACCGCCGTCACATTTTCTTTCCAAATTACCCGGTTCCACTACGTTTTACTAATGTAATATCTGTGTGACAGGTTACCTCCTCCTGAGAGCCGAGTGTTTGTTTCAACCACCTTTCTTTCTTGTGATAATTTAACACGCTATTTACTCCAATCTTTTTTATATATTTACATGGTTTTGTTTTCGATATGTTGATTTTGTGAGTAAAAAAAATATTTAATTTTATTCCGGTTCCTCTTTCATTTGATTTTTTATTTTTAAATATAATTGTTTAAAAATTTACGTAATCCATTATGTTTATAAACTCTTCTTTACATAATTTTAAGATAAAAAGTGGAGTATCTTTTAATACAGTATGTAAATTTTAAATAGTTAAAAATGTAAAACCTACATAATATCAATATGATTTTTTTTTTTTTTGCTTTTGCAATGAATATGATGTTATTAGTTGAGTCATAATTATTCTAGTAATCGTATACTATTCTTTTAAAAAACATTTATACAGTCATTTGCTTTTGCGTTTTATGTTAAATTCTTATATTATGTTCTGCAGAACAAGATAATAAATGTATCCAAGTAAAACAAAGAAAAAATTATAACATTTGAAAAATAAAATAATTGTTAAAGGGAACGTAAAACTAACTTATTTTACATTATTTCCAATATTTTTCATTAATGTTATAAAACATTAACCGTCTTCAACATAATGTTGAATTTCATGAATGAAATAATTTTGTTTTTTTCATAAACATTAAGAGTATTTAACGAAGCTTTATAAATACATTATTTAATTTTATAATTTATAATATTTATAACAAACACAATTCCCACCGGTTTTATCGTAAAAAACGTTATTTGTTGTCGCGTAATTTTGTATAGAAAATGATCTGTATCGTGATAATATTCAATTTGCTTTTACGCGTAGCATCAATAAACATTAATTAAAAAACTTAATATACAAAAAAATAATATTTTCTCATCTCAATGACATTATAACATAGAAGTCAAAGAATTTTCTTGGAAGGTGATTTTGGAGGTGGAAGAAGTAGAAAAAATGAAAAAATACCGATTTTAAAACTTTTTTTTTTTTTTTTGTTTTCGTTAAACGAATAATGATAATTTTACAACAGAACTTCATGATAAATTTTTTCACCCGAAAAAAAAATGGTAGGTAACATTTTTCAAGTATAAATATTTTTCCACTATGTAAGAACATATAATCAATGCCAGGAATGTACAATAACTTTATTGCTGTATTTTTTTCTACGTTCTTCAGTATCATGTTTTCACAAAGGCTTTCTTTTTTTTTCTTTTCTAATGATAATATTCTTGAACTGATTTATCTTCTAAAATGAGTCTATACTGTTTATCAATTCTTTTATTATTACGTTTTACAGTTTTCCTATCATATTTTAATTATCAGTTAATTTTAACATTCAATTTTAGGATGGTTATTTCCGCTAGCGGCTCGTATATAGGCACTCTGGAACTGCAGAATCTCCTATGTCCAATTTATATTAGCGATAACATTTATTATAATGAATCTTTTATTCTTTTAATTCTTTCTTTATACTTTCACCATATACAATCATTAAGCTTAATGTCAGTATCCATCCCCCAGTATATGAAAAAGATACAAAAATCTTTGTGTGAAACTCTGCGCTTCACAGTTCCAGCGGCGTGGTGTTTGGCTGTTGTGCGCAAGCGCACATAGGAAGCTGCACGCAAGTCTGCGAGAGAGAGAGAGAGAGAGAGAGAGCACTGTCTCTCCCGCAGTTCCGACCCTGGCGTGCTGGTGGAAAGTAGTTTTTTTTATTCCGGGTATGTATGGAACTTTCCTTTTTCTAGTTTAGTCGGTGAAAGAAATATGAAAGTGGTTTAGTTGTTTTTTCAGTAATGATCAGAAGATGACGGAAATCAAGGGCTCTTTGATTACCAAATCTGTTCAAAAACACGCTGGAAGGGCCAAAGAGATGGTAATTAGTAAAAACTAATTATGCATTTGTTTCAGTTTACATAAAAATTTTAATTAAACACCAATGGACTATAGTGTTTTTAAGTAGTCATTAAATTATTATCTAATAATACTAAAAAATATTACCTGTATTGACATTTTATTATTTATTCGGTTAAACTGAATACCATAGTACCACATTCTTGAATGTGATAAAATGTAGAATTAGATTAATATCCTGCTTCCAGCTATTGTATTTGATTCATTTTTTCGGTTCTTTTATTTTACCGAAAACTTATGGCCTTAAAAAGGTACATAAAAAAAATTTCTGGAGCAGCACCCTCACTAATTTTAGCTACGAGCTGCCACTGGTTACTTCTCTACAAATTAGTTCTTATTACTCTTATATGTTGTATATACATCTACTGTAAATACATATATGTATTTGTTTAAATAATATTAAAAAAGATACGTTTAGGATAGATTGAAACATCTTGATGAAAGATAAAAAAGGTCATCCAAACATTAAGTTAAACATATAGTTTAACATAGTTTAAGTTAAAAGAAATGAATGCAGATTTCGGATAATAGGTTCTGTCACAATAGATATTGAAAAGGTGATGCTATTAACAGGAAATGGTAGTGTGTATAGTTAACAGAAGGATGACTGGTCTCATTCGTTTCAGAGGGATGAAGATAGTTAGTTAATGGTTGTTGCAAGTCAGGGTAGGTTAGTTTTATTCAGGGCATATTACAACGTAGGAAGTTATAAATGCCAATGTAGAAACGACGCCCTTGAAACGTATAATATGTATTGATCAGAAGGGAGGTGGTGTTAGAAGTAAAAGTTGACAGCTCAACACCCTCGCTTAGTTCTAGTTTTAGCTAGCTTGCCGGTCGTGATATAACGTGCGTGTCAGGTAAATGTGCAGGTGCAAACCATATCCCTCACCTCCCTTATACTTTAAATTATTGTTTAACTCTCACTCATCCCTATTTTTCAACCGTCGTTCATCAATAACAATCTTTTTTTCTCAATAACCTTCCTATTTCATCCCTCACTCTTTTTGTCTTTAAACGATCATAAACAAGTTAAAAAATGAAGCTATTAACTTAACGAGCTCTTAACGACTAAAAAACTAATAACTTAATTTTCGAAAATACACCTAATTTATAATAAATAATTCAAAGTTATTAACTTTAAACAAACTATTTGTATTCCACAATACAATATGATATATTTTACGCGTATTTTGTAGGTCGAGAAAAAAATTAGTAAAAAATTTTCTGATTGTCTTAAATTTACCCCTTTCAAAAAATCTGACAAAACCAATATATTAAATTTAAAAAAAAACATAGTATCAATAACATATATTAACCGATTATGTTCTAAAAGAAATTTTAACTGTTTAAATATGATTCCAGTTAATCACAAAGTCACGACTGATGAATGAACTACGTAAAATCTCAGAATAAACTTTTTAAAGTGTAATTTCTATCTCATTCAAAAGAGGAGGGTATTTTTAAGTCATTTAATAATAGATTTTTTTTTAAGTAATGTTCTTAGTTCAAGAAACCGCACTAAAAGTTAAAAATAATACTGTTTAAATTCTAATTCCAACTATTAAAAGATTTAAATTTAATGAAAATTAATGCAGTATTATTTCAATATTTTTAGAATGATTTTTAAAGTCGATTTTATTTTTTAACACATTTTAAGCCTAAAATATGTTTCGGGTAAAATATTAAGGTGAAAACTTTATTAAGACAGCTAAATAAGTTCTTTGTGTGAGATAATGTCCTTTGGAATTTAGGATTATTATTTTTATTACTTAATCATTAATTTTTGTTACAAAAATTTTACTAGTAATTTTTTTGTATGAAAATCCATCTTATGGATGGTGTGTACATTGTTGATTTAAGGCTAGAATCAAAGAGAAAAAATTATAGTTGTAGGTGCGACCATTGCCGTAGATTGATTCACTATCTTTGATATCATCATTATCGAAAATGGCGTCTTTTGAACAGAAAACCTTCTGTGTTTTGCATCTTGCTAAATATGAATCTGTAGTAATAATTTAACATACGTTCCTCAAAAAATTTAATTGTGACATTCAAGTAATAATGATAGCATTATTAGTTTGAAACGATTGGATGTCTGCTTAAAGAAAAAGTACGGAACGACCGAGGGAGGGGGTCTGCCGAAAATGTTGAACGTGTCAAGAGATTTTTCTATGTAGTCCTAAAATGTTTTTAGGAAGGCCAGCCGCACACTAGTAATGCTGGTGATGACAGTGTGAAACGGTATCTCTATACCGTTTACAACAGTTACTGGCTTTAAAAACTGTCCACTATTCTGCGCGTGCCGACTTCACAGTTGAAATATTAAACTTTGAAGAGACGATTTTTTGATCATGTTATCTAATAGTCAGTAGTACACCGATGGGAATGCCATATGTGGCATTCGCATCGATGGCATCTTAACTGAGTCAAGAACAAGGCTGTGAGATGCCTTTTGCCAAAGTTTTGAAAATGACTTCCGGTAAAGTCCATCAGGGGTAGGTGCGGAGCGGGTGGCGTGGCGACCGAAACTGTCATATAGATGGTGTCTTTCCATGTGGGGTCAGGATAGGTTTAGTGATACGTCCACATTTCATCTTAGTATAGATTTAACATACATAACGTCCGTATTTGGGGGTTAAAAAATCTTAATGAATTTTTACAAAGTAAGGGACTCCCCAAAATTAAATATTTTAATACAATATCCCGATATCAACTTTACCGGCCGTTCTTTTTCGCTGAAGCAAGCAAGCAAAATAAGTTACTTATTTGGATGTATTGTTTTCCTCTACTGCAAAATGGACCAGAGAGTTTTATTTAGCAACAAAATGGTGCTCCTCAACATCGGCTTAACTCTGTACGGGATCAATAGAATACATTTTCTCAGACCGCTGGATCGATCAGCATGAAACCCACCTCAGAACTTGTTTGCAGTGCCCTCCAAGTCACCAGGTATGACATGCGATTTTTTCCTTTAAGGTTTTGGATTTTGTGTATGTACTTCCGCTACCTATTGATCTACCTGAATTAAGTCCCAGGATTGAAGTAGCTGCTCTGACCATTACTCTAGACATGTTAGGTAAATTATGAGACGAACTCTTCTATCGGTTAGATATATGCCGCGAGACGAAATATGATCACATTGAACACTTTTAGGGAACAACTGTAAGAGTTACTCTTTTACTCATTCGTTTTATGATGATTCAGTAATGTAAATCAAAGTTAAGAGGTTTCAAATAGTTTCAAAATCCTGACATTCATTTTAGTACATTCTATACTTCAATTGCTAGAATAGCACAAGAAAATTTATTATAATTTTAAAATAGTTCAATATTAAGCAATGATGACGCTATTTAACATTCAAAGAAATCTAAATGTACAATTTAATTTCTAATTTAAAAAAATTCCTCTTCATTTTTCTGAAAAAAAATAACGTATCAAGAAATCACTGAGGTACTTCCTCTACAAAAAATTAAAAAAAATAAAATTAAAAGAAAGAATTGACCATCCATGACTGGTACTAAACCATGGTTGAACAAGTATTGAACAACGTGTAGTGGCAATCATAATTATTGAACCATGGATTGGTTAATTTCATGACGATATCATTTATTTAAAAAGAGCATATGGGTGGAATTTTTTTTTTTTTAATTAAAAAAAGTGTTAAATGACGAAACGTAAAACCGTTACGTCATTTTCATCTATAAGAGTAAATATTAAATACAAATTTATTAATTAATACTGTTCTAAACTGTAAGTTACATAATCATGTTTTTAACTATTATAATTCTGTTGGATTTAATATTACCTACTATTACATTAAAATTAACAAAAATAAAAATAATAATTTTGAATAAAGACTAGATAAAAATTTTATTGCAACCATTTTATAATGTATTATATATGTTAAATTAATTTGAATAACGGTGATCATAAACTTGATGGATTTTAGAATTGTTTAATAGTTATAGGACCAATTTTTTACGTTTAAATAAAACGGTTTTTTTATAGATATGTCCTTTTATTATTAAAATGACCAGATTTAATGATATCCCATTATATGTATAAAGATCAAAACGATTGGCCTACATACATGAATCTCCAATCAGAAAAAGAACCAACCTTTATCCAAAGAAGATAGAAGTGTTCAACTTAATGATTCTATCTCAATTACTGAAGTTTGTTTTAGTATGAGAAAAAAAGATTAAAAATAAAGATAAAATAACGTGTTAAAAGAGAAATAATATGTAAAAGAAACTAATAGATAAAGATAGAACAGAATTTAATGATGAGGGCGTGTATAAGATTGGACAAGAAAATCATTTTACTAGTTTTGTCTAAAGTACATAAATAAAATGCCCCCGATTTATTTTTATTATCTTACATTTATTGACCCTTTTTTTGTAGGAATTTTTTTTTCATTCATGAAGAAGAGGTCAAACCTGCTTTCATTTAAATTTAGATTTTTGATTCATTGATATTAAATACTTTATAATTATTACTAAAATGATTGTCATCAACTTTTGATAGAATTTGCGATGTTCTTGTTCTTTCTGTAGTTAATATAGAAAATTTTTTATTAAAAATTAAAATGCCCTATCTGTTTTTATCTTGTGCAATAAATACAAAATTTTGGACCGGATGGTTTCTCTTTTTGCATAGTACCAGGTTACTGCAAAAAATTTAATATTATCATATATATTTTTATGCTAGAAGAGTTTTTAATAATTTTTAACTTTTACTTTCAATTTTGATTTTTTTGGTTCTATGTATTTAATTTTAGTATCCGGGGAGGGAACCTTTTGCACATCCCATCGGAATTAGGTAAGTTTTATATAGTTTCTTTTTTCGATTATTTTAATAATTCTTTGTTTTTATCTTTGTTCTAGATTTAAGTCTAAATTTTATGTATATATTATTTACTTGTTAATTATTTTAATATATAAAGTGTTTCAAAATGAATAGAAAGAATTTCATGAATTCTTCTAAAAGTGAAAATAAAAAAGGTTCGTATAACCTGTGGCCAAGAAACACATCATCTTTGATTTAAAGCTGCTAAAAGTTTCGCCCTATTTCTACTTCTACGGTAAAATTAAACCATACTGAAATTCTTAATCTTAAATTAAGGGGTAAATTTGATGGTTTGATATGATTATTGACAATTGAATAAAACAGGTCCCAAAAAATGTTATCTCTGGTAATTATTACTTTCCGGACATCATAGCTCCAATGCTATGTTGCAAGTTAGAAAGTATGGTAATCAGTGAAATGAAAAATGATGTGTTTTTGCATTTCTCGACGTTTCATGATCCAGGACCCCTAAAGAAAAAAAATTGGCGTGTTTGAAACTAATACTTTTTGACTAGATAAACCGATTTTGATAAAATCTGGCACACAGATTCATGTATATGGAACAATGTGTCGGTAAAAGTTTGAGATCAATATCTCCAGGAGAAGAGGTAGATAATTTTTTGGGATCAGATTTCTGATAGTTTTGCAAACATTCCCCACTTTATATTAAGCTCTGTATATGCTTGAATGCTTAATTCTTACCATTTAAAAAAAAAATTGCCCCAAAATTTCTTCTTTGCACAAAAATCGAAAAGCTATGTTTTTATTTATTGCATTTTTTAAACCGAATTTTTTTAATTTCTTCCTAGGCACAGTAATAATACAAGCGACTAAAAAACATTCTATGAGAGCAGTATTGGTGGTTGGGGAAGCCTATCAAAGTTTAAAAATATAATTTTTTTTTAATTTTTCTAAACTTTTTTGGTTTTATAATTTACAATAATATTAAAAGTTTAAATAATAAACTTTTAGTAATACTATTACATAAAATTTCATCGTAATTCATCCCCACCACCAAAAAAGAAATCTTAGTTAACTATTTATTGGTTTTACAAAATTTATGTAATGTGATTACATAATTACTGAATTTTTTTTTTGTTTACTTTTTTCCATCTATCATAATAAACTTAGAAAAATCAAAAACATTTCTTGATAGGTGATTCTGGAGGTAGGGTAGCAGAAAAAAATAAAAGAATACTGATTTTTGCATTTTTAAATATTTTTTTTGTTTTATTTAAACTTAAAATGAAAGTTTTACCATAAAAGTTCATCATAAATTACCCTCACCCTAAAAAAAATCTTAAATAATTTTTTTATGTATATTTTTCCACTATGTAAGAATAAATAACCAATGCCATGAAAATATTACAACTTTGTTGTCAGCTTTTTTAAAACAAAAAATTTTGTAAATCACAAAAAAATTGGAGGTACAAAATGTAATTTTTTAGGTTTTTAGTAAAATAATTTGGTTGAATTGACATAATAAACAATTTTTTTTTTAAATCTAAGACAGAAAAAATCTATGTATGTAGCATCAAATAAATACAAAGAAGAATTTAATAAATTTTATTATTTTACTGGTAATTTAGCCTAGTTATTGTAATCAAATAAAAAAATTGTATTAACCAATTTTTTGTTTTTAAAATAACTTTCTTTAAAATTACAAGAGATTAGTTCTGAGATCTGTTTTATTCAATTTTCTAGCTCAAGAACTAAATGATACTATCAAATTGATTTCCTAATTTAAGTTTCAAGAATTTCAATATGGTTTTATTTTAACCTTTAAGCAGAAACAGGGTGGAATTTTTTCGCAAGCTATAACTCAAAACGTTTCCTAATTCATTTTAAATGGAATTTTTTCTTTACTTTTAGAATATGTTATGAAAATTCTATCCTTTTTTTTTGTAAAACTGAATATTATTTTAATTAGATTTTACAAAAGAAAAAAATAGAATTGATTTAATTCTTCCATTGTATTTATATCTCATCTAGGATCACCTTTTTCTTGTATATTCTTTAATTAATTTAATAATTATATATTTTTAACTAAAATAAGACATTTTGATCGGATCTTTCCCTGTTCGATTTTTTCCCTTTTAAGTAACTATTACATTACGGAAATGTTTAGTTGGCTTGAATAATAGTACACACCTTATCTGCACCTTAACTTTGCCCTCCTTTTTTTTCAGCTCGTTTGTGTTTAACAATCGTGTTTTGTTATTCATAGGGTATTTTTTTTAATAAGGGTATTTTTTTTTGTTAAAATTTCAAAAGCAGTACTAGTAAAGGACTAAAATAACATTTAAGAAGTTCCTTACAGGTAAAGATTTCATGTTAGATGTATGTTATTGATGGATTCCTTTTTCTAAATTTCACAGTTTCACAGTGGTATTGTTATAGAAACAAATAAGAATGACACTAATGTATACTGTAATGATATATATTTAGCTGTTATTTAGGTACAGTAGTTTGTAGAATAAAGTAACATCTATTGTACATGAATTGTTCCTATTATATATTAAAGTAAGAAATAGGTGTACCACAAATTTCTCGCCTGTTTTTGTATTGTTAAAACGAATTGTGAATAAAATACATAAAATCGGTGTTAACTGAAATGTGAATTTTCTTTTATAACTGTTTTATCTTTAACTATTTCAATGGCTTTCGATTAATTGTTACATAAAAGTAATATTTAGCATACACGAATTTTTGTTCAAGTTATGATGATTCAAACTTAAAGAAAATGTTTTAAAATCTTATAAAAAATAAAAGATCTTTATCGTATACCAATCAGAAATGTAAAATATAATTTTTCCAATAATTATTACATTATATTATAAATATAATACTATATATCTTTTCCGTTGCCGGTTGAAATTCTTAACATCATTATTCGTCCAAAAATTCATTAAAATAGTCTTCAGTTGGAGTTGTTTTATGTAAGGGTATTCAATAATTAAAGAGACAAATTGTAACAGGGGAGAAAGGAAAAAATAGAGTAAACTGAAACAGCCTGGAATTCAAGTTGACATCCTGACCCGTGAGAATGACATCCGCCTTGTGACGATCCCGGTCGCCACACCAACCCCTCCGTTCCTAGCCCTGACGGGCTTTACCGAAAATCGTCTTTTAAACTATAAAATTGATAACACAACACAGTCATCAGTTTGGCCTCTGTCAGGATGCCACCGATGCAATTGCCTTGGCAGACATTTCCATCAGTATATTTAAATAACCTATTATCGCCATCGTATGGTCTATTCCAACCACGACCACCTACCATAACATAAAATCCTCAAATATCAAATTAACAGATTTGCGAAATCACGATCCCCACAGCTTCCTTTAACACCGAAGTTTTTACACAAAATCTCTTCCTATATCCAATTTCAGTTAGACTAAGCATTCAGATCATTACTTGATTGAGTCTTTAAATACCAAAAATACTATCCTTATACCAACAAAACAAGTGTTGATGGCAACGACAATTTTGTCCTACAATTCAATTTATTCAAAGTCCTCTTGATTTACTTAAAAATCAAGAAACAGATTTATTATTAAATTCAGAATCTAATAAGCCTCTAATGAAAACATATCCCATTTCTCGCTGCTCTGGTCCGCTTTCGGGAACGAGGTCAATGCTTACACCCTCCCACAACGTAGCTTCATCACAGAGTTTTCCAATCATCCTAACAGGGAATATCCAAGCTAACCGGAGCTCGATGCCAAAATGCCTGTTTTGGCTAAGTAAGCATCCAGGCCAGCCCAAGCCACCCGGGTTGCTATTCTACCTATACTTCTATCAGACCCCCCTCAAGTTGGCACTTCGAAAAGGATATCCATTTTTATAACTTCTTTTGCTTGTTTCAAAATTTCGGTTTCACTTTAAACGTGTACCGTAAAAGAGCAGCGTGCTGTGATACGATTTTTATTTTTTTAAGATGTAAAACCGGATGAAATTCATTCACGTTTGTTAAAACAGTACGGTAAATATATATATATGGGGCAAAATATTTGCCCCATCATAACGTAAAGACCATTGAATGATTCTACTAACGCTTTCAATATTGTATTAATGATCTTTTTCACAAGGATAAATGATTAAAAATTTGGGAAATTTCTGAAATTTGTAGTACGAGTATCACTGCTATCTGTTTCATCAACCTTGATTAGGTGAATTACAGCAAAACATGTTGGAAATGGGTTCTGAGACGTTTGACTCAAAATCATCAACCACTAAAAACGACTATTTTTAATGGAAGGTAATGCTTTTTTAGATCGTAAAATAACTTGTGCTGAAACTTAGATCCATCATTTCTGGCCAGAATCCAAACTTCTGAATATAGAATGGAGGCATCTGAGTTCCCCCGCCAAGAAAAAAGATTTAAAAAACTTACGCGTCAGTCGGTAGATTGATGCTAACGATATTATGGGATTGCAAAGACCAATTTATACTGATATTTAGCAAAATGACATACACAGTGAATATTAGTGTGATAAGGTAGAAATAAAGTAAAACCCCCAATGAAGACGAAACGTCTTGGTTCTCCTTCAAAAACCTAATTCTTCTCCATGATAACGCCCTTTCTCCTACTGTTCATAAGACACGAAAAGTTGTTCAAAAGTCGGGTTGAGAAATGTTGCATTCATCTTACATTCCCGATCTGGCATCAAAGCTCTAGAGCTGTGCTGCAAGGTTTTTGATTGTGCTGCAATTCAAAAAATGTGGTATGTATTTTGTTTAATTGCTTGACGTTTCATGATCCAGGGACCTAAAAAAGCAACAAAAAAAAGTGGGGGTAATATTAGTACGGGTGTACGTGTGCTGGCGTGTTTAAAGCTTAATAAGTTTTGACTGATTTCAATGAAATTTTGCACGGAGATTCGTGTATATGGAGCAATTTATTGGTAAAGTCTTTGGTAGTCAATATCTCCAGGGGATGTAAGGGGTTAGTTTTTGGGTCAGTTTTCTTAAAATTTTACAAACATAATAATTCTACTTTGTATTAAGTTCAGTTCATCTCTGCATGCTTATTTTACCATTTAAAAAAACTTCTCCAAAAAAAATCTCTTTATTTATTGTTTTTTTTTTTTATTTTTTTTTAACGGCTTCCTAGGCTTGTTAGTAGTAATTTCTTACGGATTATAAAATAACATTTTAAATAAACCATCTGGAAACAACAACGTCACAGCAAACTCATTCAATTATTAACATGTACGTATTATTATAAATCGTAACCAATTATTTCTACTTTAATACAATTAATTACTTTTTTAAATAATCTAGCAAAATTTATCCTAGCAGTAGATTAAAATTATTGATAAATAAATAATTTTTTCCAATGCTGCTTATTATTACACGACTGACCAAAAAGAAGTGTAATATATTAGGGTGTATGTAAGTAGGGTTTGTTCTACCATAACAGTTTAACGGCTGAACCGATTTAGATATATGACCCCGCGTTGGAATCCATGCGTTATCGGGAGTGTCATAAGATATATATATACTCGTATGTATTTTGGTTAACTGGCATTTCTCCCGCCATCGCCCCATTCGGTCGCCCTAGAGCATAGACCAAATGTCAGTGCCAAGATACGGCTACTGTGCCTCTAAAACAGTTTAGCGACCCCGTTACCTAAAAGCTCCTAGTGGTCTATGTATCAGTGTGAGCGAAATAATCAGGGTGCTATTCACCACCCGCTTGTGTCCCAACCGCTCACTTGTCAAACTAAATCTAGATCGTGGAGGCGCACCCCTTGTTACTAATTACTAAAAGTCATTAAAATTAATAAAATAAAAGACAGCAATTTAGGCTGTCACGCCTCTGTCAGTATATGCCAGCTAGTGCCTGTCTACCATTTAAAGCGCTTGGAGCTTGTACCTGGCTGGTGACCAGTCATTATCTCAGGAAAAACTTCCCACAGCGGCACTAAAGGAATCAGTATAACCCAGATTAATTAAAAAACTCAAGCGATCACGGTTGAAATTCGCAACCTCATCGAGGAACTCCCACACGGTCCCACAATGCGGCTCTCGCCACACTGACTCGCCATTTATGAGCGGCCAGTTTTCTCCCTGATCTCTAACTTCCAGGGTGGCCCGGTCTCTGGGCCCCCCAAGAGCAGAGCAGTCGAGCATCATATGCTCGTTCGACTGGACCTCTCCGCAGACACACCAACTCATCAGCCGCTAGGCGAAACCGAAACAGATATTACTTCAAATCCACATGGTTGGTGAGCACTTGGGCACCCGCTGCCCTTAAAAATGAATTCGAGGCATACCATCCCCCCAGATCCTGTATAAACCTATACAAGGATCTTCCCTTAGTCGTGGTGTGCCATTCAAGCTACCATGCCTCCATCGCGAGGCTCCATAGTCTCTTCCGCAGGCGGGAAATGGGCAACTGAACGAAATTTAGATCCGGTGCATTGTGATCGCCGTTCCACTCCGGCTCTAGCCGGCTCGAAACTGCATCCCAAATGCCTCTGCTTCCCGACCTCTTCGCAACTTCCACATGGCTGTCCGAACTTTCACCACTAAATCGATTGGGAGAGCCTTTTTCAATACGGTGGTAGCCTCATAGGAGTTTGTTTTAAAAACACCAGTTCATACTATCAAGGCTCTGCGCTGGGCACTCCTTAAATTTTGAAGCAGTGCTCTATTTCTATCCAACCTATGCGCCCAAATTGGCGCCGCGTATGTAATCATGCTCTCGAAGACACCTCGGTACACCAAGTACATTTGACTGCCCGACAGCCCGTAATCCTTCCGAGCAATCCTTCTAAGTTTGTGCATCACAGAGACGGCGTCCGCCGCAACTTGCTTAATGTGGTTACTGAAAAGCAACTTGTCATCAAACAAAACACCTAGGTACTTATGAACCCTTACTCGATTACACAGCTTTGATACTTAATGTGGGGTTTACGACTGCTTGATAATTTGTCTCTACACTTCAGAAGCATAAACTTCGTCTTGGGCACAGAAATCTTTAAATTTTTCATGTCCATCCAGCTCTCGGTGGTTGACAAAGCCGCCTGCGCCCTATTCTCTAGCTGCGGTCGTGAATTACCACGAACTAAAAGGAGACAGTCATCGGCGAAAGCCTGGGTCGTGACCCCTTCTGGGAATGTCAACCCCAGAAATCCATCAAACACCAGGTTCCACAGCAGGGGACCGAGAACGGAACCCTGCGGGCTTCCCCTGGTGACGGATTTTTCCACAACTAGGTATACTCGTATGTATATATATATATATACCTGTGTTTAAGTAAATCGGAAATTTTGAAAAAAATTATGTTACATACAAATACTGTACACAAAATTTTCAACCGCATGCTCTTTAATTATTTAATTATACTATATTAAGAGCAATGTTTTTTTTGTTTTTTTTTTTTTTTTGGCAGTCGTGTTTTTTCTTGTTTTTACCTTTTCCCCTATGTTTAGTGCTTTTGCTGAAATTTCTGCTTTGTCAGACGTATACAAGGAAATTTATATTGAAAATATATAGAGATATATATACGATCTCAGGTAGAGATGTTATCATTGACAAGTCATATTTACATCATTGATTGAATTGATATTGATATCTCAGTGTGCAATTTTTTTTTCTTTTAAAATTTTTTTTAGTAATTAGCATTTTTGTTTTTTTAAAAAAATTTTTATTAAGTACATAACAAATATAATACGATTTTCTATTTTTCGTCTGTTATGCTCCAATAAAAAACCAATTTTTAAAAGTTTTACTTACTTTTTATTAGCTGTATTTACATGAGTTTTCTCAGAATTAAATTCTCTACAAGTTTTGTTATTGAATCTTTCGCATTTAATAGTCATTTAAAAAAATTTTGTAGTACAAACCTAAAAAAAATTGTTTTTCGACACCGAATTTTGCGTTTTACATCGGATATCATAATAAGTACTGAAGTTACAGTTCTGAAACCTGTTTTATCCTATTTCCTAGCTCAAATTACATAAGAAACCGCCAACTTTATTCCTTAATTTGCGTCCCAAAAATTACAGTAGAGTTTCATTTTGTTAGAACCGCTGAAATTTGGGTGAAATTTTCATTAGTCGTAACTCAAAAACAAAGCGTTTCCAGATCTATGTTTATATGAACCGTTTTTAATTATTTTCACCAGTACACCATTAGAACATGTTCTGAAAATTTCTGTGTTTCTACGTGGGACACTCTATATATAATTAATTTTATGAAGTGTTTTTACTCCTTATGTACATGTATGGTCACACATTATGACGAAGCAGAAAACTATAAAATACTTAAATGTAGAGGAAAAGAAAAAATCTGATGTTGACAACACATGACTTTCTTGGCGCCTAATGAACTAACTATATTTACACATTTTTTTTTTTAAATGAAAAGTACATAAAATTTTATTTCATTAATAACGTCTGGTATTTTTTCATATTTTTTTTATAGTTATTATTGAATTATTATTTATCGTGAATTTTTTTTTTACAACTAGAGGTTAATAATTATTAATAAATCAATATAATTAAATTAAAAAAAAGAAGATGAAGTCGAATTCGAACCGATGTGCCTTCTCCTAAAATCCAAATAATTGATTAAATTAAAATTTTATTTGGCTATAACTCTGGAACCAATGAAAATAAGTACCACTTATGTTATATTGTTGAAGAGCTCTCAATGAGGGCTTATTACTGCAGTTGAGAAAAAGTCCAAAATCAAAATTTTTTTGATTCCTAAATCCAAAATTTTAACATCTTACGGTTAATCGGTTTTTGAATTTTGCGAGATACATACGTACATACATACATACTTACAGACGTGAATGCGAAACTAGTCAAAATGGATTCAGGGATGGTCAAAATGTATATTTCCATTGAAATTTGGAAACCTAAATTTTTTGCGATCACAATACTTCCTTTACTTTGTACAAGAAAGTAAAAATAATAAATATAAAATGGAAAAATTATTTTTTTATAATTAATTATTAATTATCTATAACTATTATTGTTATCCGTGATCCTTCTTCCAAACCAATACTGAAGAATCTATTTTTTATCCAGAAAAGTAGTACACCTATACCTAGTTCTGACGTAACAACTACTCTTATGATGTATACACATTGAACTAAATAAAATATTTTTATTTTATTTTTTATGTTTGATGTAAAATTTTAAATATTAATTTTACTGACTCTGAGTCTTAGTAGAACGGAAAATTAATCCATTTGCTTAAAGAAGTCTATTTGGTTCAAAAAATAATTTTTTTTTATAATCAAAACATAATTTAAAAGATATATACATATAATATGTAAACAAAGATATTAAAAGCATTAAAAATATAAACTTTAACTAATCATATCGGGTAAAATTAATTTATAATATAGGTTATCTATTAGATATTCTTAACTCTGTCTAACTTTAAAAAGTGTTTTGGAAAAAATCCAAAATGTTGAAAAAAAAATAAAACGAAATTTAGTACCAAATAAATGAATGTAATATTTCACAATTAAAATATTTAGACGTTTACAAGAGTGCTAATCTTTGTCACTTAGTATTTTATAACAGAATCAGATTCATAAATAAAAAATAAACAAAAACAAAAAACTAGAACAGCTGTTTTCCGTGAATATTCACATTCTGATTGATGAGAGTTGTCGCTTTCACTTCTTTTTTTGTTTCGTTTCGTTTATTTCTTTTAGGTATTTTAACTTTTTAAAAGCAATGTTGATTGACATAAAATGAAGTCTATTCTATTTTGAAATTGTTTCAATAACATAATACAAGGCTACCAAACTGATCTGGTTTATCTTCTTTCTACATTTTTTTAAAAAAAATTACTTATATTTAACACTTTTCAATGAGTTTATTATTCTTTTTGAAATAAACAATTATATTAAAATCAAGATACAGTTAAATTTCTGTTTAATCTTCCTCTTAACAAAATTTTTATAATTTGCTTTTAAATATATGCTATTTCGTTTCTTATTTATTTTATTATCGGCAGTAATGTAGTTAAAACGTTTATGTATAAAATTCCTTATATATATATATATATATATTTTTTTTTATGAATTATAGACATTATTCTTTCCCTACTGGATAAAATCCAGTATATATAATCCGTTATTTCATGGCAGACAGATGTAAATGAACCTGTTTCTGCAGTATTTCCTTATGGTTGTAATTCATTCAAGTGACTTTAGGACTTATAAGAGGCTCCGGTCAAAGTTGATTTCTTTAAGAGTACTAACACTTCAATAAACAACAAGGCGTTGTTTTCATTAGAGTGAAAGTGTCACTTATTACGGTAAAAGACATGTACGTTTCTTTCTATCTGATACGTTGATGTACAAAATTATACTCGGCTCAATGGAAATCGTTAAGTAAACCACTTTACTTTAGCTGTTTAGTAATGAGACTGGTGTCGAACGATTGTTGTTTTTGAGAACAGATTTCCTATCTTAGGAATCTCATGATGTAATAGTTCACTAATAAGTGTTTCGGTCGATTAGGTTGAATAAAGAGACTTGTACTGGTATTTCATTATATTAAGAAAATGGAAAATATGTCATAAAAATTTAATTTGAAGTTAATAAAAGTTTGTGTTCAAACACAGATTTTGTTTGTATAAAGGTTTACTTCATTTAAAAGGTAAAATCCTATATAACCATGTTCCAAAAACTGATAAAATTAATAACAGTAAAGCTATGTAATAAAATATAAATTAATGAATTGCTAACAATTAATAAGAATTTGAGGTAAAAATTTTTATTTTTTTCAAAAATACTAGGCTCGACTGATAAATTTTGCAAATAAACGCGTAGCATAGGAATGAAAAGAGATATAGGAATGAAATAAAAAATGAATAAAAGTAAAATACATTAGCTATAAAATTTAGTATTTATTTTCCAATACAATCTGCGTTTACACTGATACTTTTTCCCAACGTGTGACAAGTTTTTACATTCCGTCATTAAAAATTCTACCGGTCTTTCTCGGATCCAAATGGCCACAACTTCCTTCACCTCATCGTCGGTGGTGTGGTGATTACCTTTGAGATTCCTCTTGAGATGAGGGAAGAAGTGGAAGTCTCACGGAATCAAATCCGGGGACTATGGCGGATGCGGAATAGGCTCAAACTTCAGCTAGCGAAGAGACATCAGAGAGTTTACGTGGTACCCACCGTGCACAGATTTTATAGTAACCCAGTTACTCCATAATATGGCCTACTCGTTCTTTACATATGCCTAACTGAATAGCGATACGTTGCTGGGTGATTCACCGGTCATTTTGAAGCAAATCGTCCATCCCCTTTCGATGTTTCTTGTCAGTCACTGAAACTGGTCGTCCGCTGCGAGGCGCGTCCTCAATTGTCGCTTTACCAGCTTCACATTCGCAAAAATTCAACGCCCATTTATTCACAAAACTCCTATCAACAGTTTCACTACCGTAAACCGCTTTTAAACGATGAGAAAACATTCGTAGGATTCATATTTTCTGCTGTTAAACATTCGATCACTGCGCGCTGTTTTCCCGTGTTGACATATTGGCCGTACCCGACTCTTATTTTAACTACTATTGAAAAAAAACCGGTTAGCGGATTTTATCGCATTATTGCAGGTTTGTAGAGGGGGATTTTAGCTATCATGTGTTGCCAGGCCCAACTCAATAGTATCTTTTGTATCCGTGTAGCACGCTAGTGTGCAAAATTTATCAGCCGAGCCTCGTACTTAATAATATAATTTAGCCTTAAAGGGTTCGATGGTAACCATTTATGTGCTAATTTCTACATTCGAATTTCTACATTCTACATTACAAAACGTAATTATTTATTTACGTAATTTTGTGCTGAATTAGATCAAATGAAATTAAAAATTTCAAAAATTATTTTCACATTAATTTATTTGTTAGGAGTAAGTTATAATACGTAATAACGTGATAATAAGTGTGAATCATCTTCATTGTATTTACCTCCATACAGACTAAAACCACTTTTTAACGTTTTCATTGTTAAAATCTTATAACTCGTTTTAAAAAAATTAAATTATAAAATTCAGAGACCGATATTTTTATTTTAAAAGGTATTAAAAATGTGATTATAACCGATAGAACTTCAGACATTAGGTAATGCTTATTTTAAGCTATAAAAAAAAGAACTTTAAAACTGGTTCTATAGATTTCCACATCCTCAGTAAAAAATTAGCAGGGCCAAGCTAACATTCTCAAAATAGGAAAGAAGCAAAATGAAACGCTGAGGATTTTGAGAAAGGGCGATCGGTCACAGGAAATATGAAGACCTTATCAGTTAATCCATCCGTCCCGCTCCCAATCCTTTGAAAAATCAGAGAATATTTTATACGAAATGAGAACAATGAATCACTATTTAATGATTTTTGTGTTGGTTCACTTAAATATATACAGCAACAAAAATTTGTTTTTCTTCCAAAATTAAATAACTATCTGAAAAGTGGCAAAAGGCAATAAAGTAAAAATATCTCTTTCCCCGGGATTGTGTGATATACTTAAGTCTCCTAATGATTTATAAACTGTTCAACCAAATCGTTCCACTGCAGGTTACAAAGTGATAAATTCAATTAACTAATAAAATTTTAAAGTAATTTTATCAATATATATCAGTATTACATAATGATGAAATTATTATATAATTCAGCCAATCACGATTCAAGATCGATTGATTAATTCTTCATTTATCCTTTTACTCAATCACTCTTTTCTATATCACGCAATACAAATGAAATAAAATCATTATTTTTATATCCAGTCTGATTAAGTACAATAAAAATAAACAAAATATCTATAAGTTTAATGATAAAATGTAATTAACCTATAAAACTTTACGTTACGCTTTTAACAGAAATGAAAGGTAAATGAATGTAACCAATCGAGAATCTTATTTTTAACAGCGTCCTCTTCGTCATTACATTTAAGCAATTCGTTCAATTTCATCGGATAAAATTCTAATTAAATTATTATTTTTATAATAAAATAGATGAATTGTAATAAAATTTTGCAGTTTTCATACTTTTTTCTACTCATTTATTTCTTATTGAAAATTATTTCGTGACGTATTGCAGATTTATTCTGATAATTTAATGTAAAGAAACGGATAAATATTTTACGCATAAAATAAGTCACATACTTGATAAAAAAAAAAAATCTGATGTGTACACGACACGACTTTCTTGTACGCCTATTAAATTACACATGCACATTTTTAAAAAATGAAAATTACATAAAATTTTATTTCATTAACAACTTCTGATATTTTATTTTATTTTTTTTTATTATTGAATTATTATTTATTAAAAATTTAATTACAACCAGAAATTAATAATTGTTAATAAATTATTATTTCTGCAGTTAAGGAAAAGTCCAAAATCCAATTTTTTTTATTTTCGGCTGTGTGGACACTTTTGGTTCTGTCAATTACAATCAAAAGGGGAAGTGCACAACTAGATATTACAACAGTCTTAAATCCAAAATTTCAATACACTACGGTCAAACGTTTTTGAGTTATGCGAGATACATACACATACGTACGTACGTACAGTCCTCGTGAATGACGTACAGTTCGTATGTCCTTGTACGAAGTAAAGAAAGTATTATTATCGCGAAAAATTTCAGTTTACAGATTTCAACGGAAATATTCATTTTGACCACTCCTGAATCCATTTTGACTTGTTTCGGCGTGACGTCTGTATGTACGTATGTATCTCGAATAACTCAAAAATGAATAACCATAGAATGTTGAAATCTTAGATTTAGGACTGTTGTAACATTTAATTGTGCACCTCCCCTTTTGATTATTATTGGCTAAACCAAAAGTATCCACAGTCGAAAGTAAAAAAATCTGGATTTTGAATATTTCCTTAACTGCAGCAATAAGCCCTCATTGGTAGATTTTCAACGATATATCATAAGTGACACTTATTTTCATTGGTTCCAGATTTATAGCCAAATAAACGTTTAATTAGTGTAATATTTGTCTTACAAAGGCAAGGTATATCGGTTCAAATCCGACTTCATCTCATTTTTTTTTTTTTTACTTTTTTTTATTTGAATATATTGATTTATTAATAATACATTTAAATACTTATTATGAATTTTCACAATAAATAATAATTCTATAATAATAAAAAAATTTTATGAAAAAATATCAGAAATTATTAATGAAATAAACTTTTAAGTGCTTTTTATTTTTAAAAAATGTGTATATGTAATTTAATAGGCGTGCAAGGAAGTCAAGTCTACATCATATTTTTTCTGTTTCTTTTTAAAATGGCATTGACAAATTGTTATAACTCTTAACTAAAAAATTAAAAAAAGTACTTTCATGAGTGCAAGGCTTAAAATAGGGTGGGGGACATAAGCACAAAAATTGTTGATTAACAGAAAAAATACAAATGAACAAAACGAATGTAGGAAAAGACACAAAACAGAATTATAGTTCAAAAGCACTAATTTCTTACCAAGGGTAGTAGATGGCAACGTCGAATTTAAGAAAGTTTTTTACATACCTCTTACGGCCGAAGATTGTAATATATCGTAGGCGGGAAATCCTTCTGTTTGTGTAATTGCAACGATTATTTTGGCTTCAATTTCGCCAGTTTCCGTTTTACTTTTGTAACCAACGATTTAATTCCACTATTAATATTTACATTTGCAACTCTTTCAAATGTTTAAGAAGTATTCAAATACAAGGGGTTTTTTTTTTAACGGAATATTGATTTGAAATGCCGATGAAAATTTTAAATACCATTTTTTATTCTCCGCCACACTTCAGTAATAGACTTAGTCGCTCATACTTGAGGAGAACATTAGAGGTGAAATTATATGTATCTACAATGTATTCTGAGAAATTAGTAATGAATATATCATTTGATGGGGTTATACTAATTAGTGCAGTAAAAGCATCTGATACTTCTGCAGGTGGTAGAAAATGTAATCCAAAGAACAATTTTAACTAGTCATTTGGTTATTTTGGTAGCAATAGTTATCGCGCATACCTAGATTTAAAATATTTCTGTACCAAAATTATCCAAAATAAAATCTACACTCGCAAACTTGGGATGTCGGGAAAACAGATTTAAGTACAATATGTGCTCTGCACGCAAAATATAAAATCACATTGTTAGGTTTTAATTATTAATCATAATGTTTATTAAGTGACCACACATTTTCGTAACTCTCGAGCTTTAGGCGGTAAAAGAGAAAATATTACTGGAACGTATTCTTATACTTTTGTATACGTGAACTGCATATAATTGATGAAATAGTTTTGGACAAATAAAAAAGTAATATCAGTTAAAATCACTTATTGATAGTTAACAGAAATTTTGTGTTAAATGATTTTAATCATGTTATACTTTAAGATAACTTGAAATATTTTATTTACAGTGTTGCCAAATTTTCATTACTATTTATTTATCTTCCTTGTTCATTTCCATTTGAATATGCCCAAAAGCACTAATCATTTGTGATTTTTTACTTTCCCAACAAAATTTGTGCTTATGTCCGTCACTGTAAGAATATAGCTCTTAATGTAAGGTTAATTCTATGTTATTAATTTGAACAGTCATTTTAATTTAATTAAATAATTATAAAATTTTACATTTTTCTCTAGTGATTCATTGAATCCTTACTAGATAAGAATTTATTTTTTTATGTATAAACAATAATCACACTATCTCAATTAACTACACATCTCAGGAATGGTCGATCTGGTACTGTACAAGACTACACTTCATTTAGATTCATACATATCATCCTCACTCATCCTCTGAAGTAATACTTTACGGTGGTTCCGGAGGCTAAATAGAAAAAGAGAGGTATAAATAATAAAGAAGTATTTTTCTAAAAATGACCGTAATTTGTAAAATTTAATTTAAATGGACTAAAATCATGGAAGACTAAATTATGATATTAGTTTTAGTAAGATGCAAATCATTGATCGGCCGGCATTTTCTCATTACGTAGAAGTGAATCCAACTATTTTAAAAAGTATTATTATATTTTTGTCACTTTCCTATTCCAGTCTGATTCGAAACGAAATACCTCAACCTGTACGCTACCAATAATATTAAGCAAAATTTATTTTTGTGTTAAATTTAATTTTTGGGTGATATTCTGAAAAAGGTGTTCCAGTTGTCTAATAGAACTAAAAAATAAATTTAGCCATTCAGTTGTGTTTGACCCTCGACGATTCCATAAGCGTTGACGTTTTTGCCATTGCAATTTTCCTGTCAGGATTTTAGGGGTGGTTTGCCATAGCCTTCCCAATGTGATTAATTGAAATCCAACCTCCAAAGAATACCTGTATCCACAGTCTAATATTCAAATCCACATAAAAGTAACCCGCCGGGTTAGTCTAATGGTTAAACTCGTCATCACAAAATCAACTGATTTTCAAAGTCAAGATTTCTAAGGCTCGAGTCCTTGTAAAGGCAGTTGCTTTTGTATGGATTTGAATACTAGAGTATGGATACCGTTATTCTTTTCTGGTTGGGTTTCAATTAACCACTTTGAAAACCACCCCTAAAAACCTGCTCGGAAAATTCTAAGAAATTGGAATAGACGAGGGTCGAACACCACTGAATGGCAAAATTTATTTTTTAATAGTACTAAAAATTCGATTTTATAGAGCGAAAGCGTCTATAATATTTTTATTACGCATCATAGAGTTGCTCAACTGTATTATCTTTAAAATATTTAGAACAAAATAAAAGTTTTAACTTTTTTAATTTTTAAGAATTAATTATGAATCTCAGAAAAATGTGTAAAATCAAATAATCCTGGTTTTTCTTTTATAAGCCCCAAATTATGAACTAAGCAAATTAACTTACTTAAATGTGGATTATTTTTTATTAACATTCTTTTTTTAACTCAGTTGAATTGTATTTGCCTGGAGAATCAAACCAATATATTGATATAGTTTTCTTAATAGTTGATCATCAATCAATTTTCTTACAAACTAAACATTTTCATTTATTTAATTTAAATATTTACTACAATTTTTTTATTGACATTTTGAAGAACCGTACGATTACTTTCGGTCGCACGATGGGATTGGGGTAGGTGAAAATGAATTTTCTTTACGTTTTGAGATAGGAGGAATAGAAAAATACCATTCATGTATAAAATATTGTGGCTCAAGAATCTCCAAACCTACAAATCAGTTTCATTGAAATTTACATATTCTATAGTAGTGTATCTGATGTGTTTGTGTTAATTTGATGATGATTGGGTTTTTTCTTCTCCCACTGGCTGGATCCTTTTTTTTTTTTTATCCCCTTCTCTCCCCAACCGGATATCCAATTAAGTATAACTCAGTTGGGGAGAGTGTCCATTTACTCTAAGGAGGCGTCCCCCGCCCACCGGTAGTACGCCCGGCACGACAGGTTAGCCTCCCCGGTCTCGGATCTTTACTTCTTTGTTTGCCTGCCTCAAATTCCCCGCCTTAGAGATGAAGTCGCCCACCACCCCCTCAGCAGGGAACCGGGTCTCGGTCTTTATGCCACGCCTCAAACCGGCGGCACCGACCCCACCGAGTGCCAGGGCACCCGCAGGGCCGACATCGCCGGCCGGGACTCGGTCTTTCTTTTACCCAACTTCTCCCCAGGAGTTCCCTCCCTTCTCAGGAACCCGCGTACCTCGGCATACGGGCCCTCCACGGAGGGACTGTTCT
Source organism: Lycorma delicatula (assembly GCF_047948215.1). Taxonomy (NCBI): domain Eukaryota; kingdom Metazoa; phylum Arthropoda; class Insecta; order Hemiptera; family Fulgoridae; genus Lycorma; species Lycorma delicatula. The sequence continues at coordinate 58,222,521 of NC_134463.1, forward strand.
CCCATCCCTACTATATTCCCCGTCTTCTAGCTTCTTCTTCCTTAGATCGGAGAACTTCACCCGCGAACCTTCTAAACCAATTCCAGTTTACAACACTGAACACTCGCCAGTTGATTAAAATATCCGGTGTTAGCCTGTTTGCAGAGATCTCACTTCTGTTGCGTGCCCATCTGGAACAAACAAAAATAGTATGTTCAGCGTTGTCTATCTCTTGGCAGTAATCACACTGCGGTGTAGCCCTTTTTCCAATTTTATATAAATACTGACCAAAGGAGCCATGACCCGTCAATAATTGTGTAACATAGAAGTCTATGTTGCCCCTTCTTTTACCTTTCCAATCTCTTATGTTAGGGATTAGTCTTCTGGTCCAATCCTCACCTCTTGACAGTCCCGTAAATCTTAATGTAGGCCCTTTGACTTGTAGGTCAATAGGGAGGACCTCAGTCAGTATACACAGTGCATCATATGAAACAGTCCTGTACCCTGCAGCAACCCGTAGCAAAGCAAGCCGATGAACGCTTCTTAGTTTCATTTTGTTCCTCTGGATAGCGTCTCCCCATACCGGAGCCGCATATAGTATCGCAGACGTAGTGGCTGCAGTTATCAACCTCCTAATCTCCATCCTTGGTCCGCCGTGGTTATGAAAGAGACCCCTCAGAGCCTTGATAGTGGGGGTTACCCTCTTACTTATCATATCGACATCGTTCCCGAATTTTAGGCTTTTGTCCAGTATAACTCCAAGATATTTTGCATTATTGACCTTTATAATTCGTTCTCCTCTAATGTCTAAGTTTATATTCCTTATAGTCTTCTTCCAGAGAAAATTATACAGCTAGATTTCGTAGGGGATATCTGCAGCAAGTTCCTTTCTAGCCACTCATTTATTAGACTTAAAGCCCGATTGGCTTTTTCCTCTATGTTCACGACCTCCTTATCTTCAACTAAAACCGCTAAATCATCAGCATACCCTACCACGAAAACCCCCTCCGGGTAGTTCAGTCTGAAAACCCCATCGTAAAAGATGTTCCAGAGGATGGGTCCAAGTACGGACCCCTGAGGGACACCTCCAAATATTTGGAATGTAGATTTCCCCTCTAGCGTTTTCGCTTCAATATATCTTTGAAGGTATTGATTGATTTGATTAATCAGGTAATCGCTAATGTTCATTCCTTGTAATGCTTCAATTATTGATGGCTGTGGAACGGATACGAATGCGTTTTTAATGTCTAACATTACCATTAAGGGGAGTTTCCTGGTCCTCCTCGATCCTCTTCTGCTTGTTAATGCCCAGTTCATCACTTTATTTATCGCATTTATGGTTGAATGTCCTCTCCTGAAGCCATATTGCTCTGGGTGTAGGCAGTCCCTCTCTTCGAGTTCTTCTCTCAGCCTAGCTGCTATTAATCTTTCAGAGACTTTGCCCATGTAATTTATGAGACTAATTGGTCTGTAACCTCCGTTACAGACCATGTTGTCCGTTGTTTGTTCCTGCTTTGGGGAGGAATACTGTCCTGGATGCTTTCCAGCAATCAGGAAAAGTGCAGTTTTGCAGACCATAACTGGCTATGTCTACCATTTCCCAGGGAATAATCTTTGCCAGTCCTTTAATAAAGGCAGCCGGTATTCCGTCCGGTCCTGGGCTTTACCGGGCCTGTTCCTGCAGTTGAGTATTACACAGCCTTTACTCTAGAGTGTCCTCTAAGAGTTTCCTTTACTCTAACGGGCCTCCACGTCTCGGCCCGCCGGTCGGATCTCACTTTGCGCCCGCCTCAAACCCGCAGAGTAGGATCCACCAGGCTCGGCTATGCCGTCCCTGGATCCGCACTCCGGGAGCCGGGACTCGGTCTTTATGCCAATGCCTCTAACGGGGACCCCCGAGTGGGCATCGCCGCCGGGACTCGGTCTTTTTCGCTCGGAGGTGCGAGAGTCCCCGTGCCTCATCGCTACCGCTCACTAGTGCAAGCACGTGCGAACAGCAGCTCCGCAGAGGGCTATCCCTCATCCCCGAGTCCACCGATCCTTCTTCTGAAAAACCCTCGCCACGAACCCTAAGATGGTGTCAAAGCTCTTGGTGTCCGCAACATGGTGCCGACGATGTTCTCCACGCTGAGCGGTCCGATAATCGCCAAGCAAGCTAGGCGGCAATCAATTGATGATGATTGGTTAAATCATTCTTGAATTACGCTCAATTTAAGGTCTACAACACGCAACATAACCTCAATTTGAGGTGATGATTGTGTATTTTTCAAACGCGCTTATGCAGTGAGTCATAGTGGTGAGTGAGTTGAAAGTTGATGCTTGTGAGTAGAGTCTTCTTGTTAATTGAACGTATGTAGTGCGTTGTAATCTGAAAATCAGTTTTTCTAACTGCGAATAACGACGGAATAGGAAACGAAAAGTCTGCTTACTTGCGCAGAACTGCGCAAGAGTTTTTTTTTAATTTCCACAATTTTTTTTGGTGTAAAAATATTCTAACAGGATTTTTGGGGATTTTCTATTAAATTGCAATAAAATATCAATTAATAGGAGTTATTTTTAAGCAAAAATTTTACTTAATTTACATAAAATCTCAGTAGAAAAATGTTCTTTAAATAAAACAAAATTGTGGACAGAAGGAAAACCAAGCGAAGTCAGTTTCTCATGGAATATATTTTGATTATATTAATACGTAAAGTCCGAAAACATTATGGCTAGGTACGTTTTTCTTTTCTACTTTTTATATATATATATATCACTCTGTAACTATGTATGTATATAAGGATGTCTGTATGCATATGAATTTATTTGTATGTACACTTTATTATATAATTTAAAAAGATTTACTTTGCAATTAAATTTGATCTTTGTTTTTTTAGGAATGTGTTTATATACAAAATATTTTATGTATTTATTTTAACTTAAAATAGTTTTAAGAAAAAAAAACTGATAAAACATCCCAAGAGTATAAACATGACTATTGGCTTGCAGTTTTCTGCTTGTAGGTTGCTTTGAATACCACTGTTTTTTTGTCGTTGGATAAAGGCTAGCTAACTTACCAGTCTTGTCTAATACATGGAGATTTCAACAGCAACAAAAAAAAAAACAAAAGAATAAAAAAGAATAAAAGATAAAAAAAAGCATAACTGGAGAAGCACAACTTAAGATTTACATCTGAATTCTGGTTTATTATATAAACTTTTCTAAATATATTGACTGTAAAGACGATAATATGTAAGCTTCCTTACTGTTTTATTTTAAAATGTTTTTGAATGTAAAATAGACAAAAAATGATTCAATCACAAAATCACAAAACTGGATAATAATTTTTTGTTAAGATTTAAACATAATGGATATTTTGTATAGTCTTTGTTAATTAAACAATAATTAAACATTTTTATCTGTCTTGAATTTTAAGTTTTCATAATTTTGTTTGATAGTTAATAATTTACAGAATTACATAAATTTGTTTACATAATTTTATTTTTTGGTTTATTTATTTCAAAAGTAGTAATCGTCTAAATAATAACTAAAATTATTTCTTACTTTAACATCTGTTTATAATATAAATTTCATGCTTAATTTATTTGAATTTGTGCGCATAATTGATTATTTGAAATTGGAATATACTATAAATGTTATAAAAATTTAAACAATTCAAATAGTAAATATATATAATTTAAAACATAATAAATTGAATTAAATCTGCCAAAATCTGTTTTATCTTGTTATTTTATCCCTCTAAATAAGAAGTAAATACAACCCCGAAATTTATTTGTTTTTTTATTTAATTAAGTTTACAAATATATAAGCACACAGAATATTGATAACAGAAGTACAAAAAAAAATTAAATAGGTGCACGTAAATAACACTGGAAAACAAGTATTTAAAGTTATAATAATAATCATAATAATTGTATAAAACCCTTTTTTACTTTCTTGTACGAAGTAAAGGAAGTATTGTAATCGCGAAAAATGTCGGTTTTCAAATTTCAACGGAAGTATCCATTTCGACCACTCGTAAATCTATTTTGACTAGTTTCGGCGTGACGTCTGTACGTACGTATGTATCTCGCATAACTCAAAAACGATTAATTTTGGATTTAGGACTGGTGTAATATCTAGTTGTGCACCTCCCCTTTTGATTGCAACGACTGAACCATAAAAAGCCCAAAATCCAAATTTTTTTTGGATTTTGGATTTTTTGTTAACTGCAGTAACGAACCTCACTGAGAGCTTTTCAACGATTTATCATCAGTTTTACCTATTTTCATTGGTTTCAGAGTTATAGCCAAATAAAATTTTAATTAATGAAACATTTAAATCTTAGGGGAAGGCACATCGGTTCGAATCAGACTTCATTTCGTTTTTTTTAAATTTTTTTTTTAATTTAAATATATTGATTAATTAAAAGTTATTAATAAATAGTTACATCGTAAAAATAAATAGTTGTATCGTAAAAAATAGTTGCATCGTAATAAATAGTTGCATCGTAAAAATATTTTTATATTGTAAAAATACTTTTATGATGTAAAATATTTTTACGATGCATAATAATTCAATAATGACAAAAAAATGAAAAAATATCACAAGTTATTAATGAAATAAAATTTTATGTAATTTTCATTTTAAAAAAATGTGAATATTTTAATTTAACAGGCGTACAAGGAAGTCGTGTTGTCCAAATCAGATTTTTTTATTATTACACTTAGTTATAAAAATATTTATTTATCTACATAGATCTCCCTCAGGAAACTTTCAGTATTTTTTAAAAAAATAATATATAAAGAAATAAATATTCTATTTAGATAACTACATAATTAATTATACTTTATATATATTACAACAAGGACCATTTGGACTGCTTCTCTATGGATAAAAATGGGACTTATTCAACATTTGTCTAAAATATTAAAATAATTCTTATTAAAACTCTATTATTCATAGTATCATCTAAAACACAGAATTAATTATAAAATTAACAAACAAGAAGTCAAAAGTAGTTAAAATCTGTATTAATGTAATATCAAAGTTATATATATAAATAAATTTATTAAAATACAAATAACTTCTAATATAAGAAGCCTAAATGAATTTGTATGTATTGTTTCCACATTATGACAAGTATTACCTTTGTCTTGAATGTAATCTTAAATGAAAATTGTGTGCAGATGTACTATATAAAAAACGTTATTTATAGTTTATTTTTCTTAAAAATGAAAAGTAAATTAGGTATAATTCACTTTAGAAAAAAAATCGAAGTTTAAGTAGCCTTTGATAAAAGAATACATTAAGTTAAATGAAGTAAAATTTAAAGGAATCAACTATTATCAAAATATAAAATAACGAAATTTGTTTTAAATATGTTATATTTTTAAAACTCCGTTTTGAAGTTACCTTTAAGAAAATATTTCACCTTTCTATAGTATTTTTTTAATTCCATATATTTCTGTTAAATTTAAAAATTTTGGAAGAATAGGAAAATTAATTACATAGTTTTTGAATGGCAGTTAAACAAAGAAAATATTTAATAATTATTCCATATTATATAATAATTATTAAAAATCATTAAAAAATTACGAAAGTTTTCAAATATACGAGGATTATTTTTTTTCAAGGTCCGATCGATCACGAAATTAAAACCACAGTGAAAATAAAAAAAATTTTTATGTGTAACAAGTACTTACATAGTTGTCATCAGGCATTTGTCTTTCTCCATGACAATCCTCGGCCGCACACTGCAGCTGTAACAAAGAAGCTCCTGGAGCGTTTTCGTTGAGAACTGTTTGATTACCCTCAATACAGCACGGACTTTGATTCATTCGATTTTCACCTCTTTGATCTCATGAAACGCTGGCTAGGAGGACAACATTTTGGCACAGACATCGAGTTGCAGACCGGAGTAGAAACACGGCTGAAAACACAGGCGACTCCGTTCTATGACGAGGCTATTGGAAAGTTGGTACCACGCTACGACAAATGTCTAAATCGGAGTGGCGACTAGAGAAATAGCGTAACTATGTAAGTACTTGTCACAAATACATTTTTTTATTTTCACTGTGGTTTTAATTTCGTGACCGATAGGACCTTAAAAAAATAACCCTCGTAATTATTAAAGAACTTTAGTAATTAAGAAAGTAATGTGGGTACTTCCTAAATGATACATTCTAATAGCACTGTAACCACAAAAAATCTCTTACGCGTGTAAGACAAATGAATAATAGAAACGGATTTTGAAACATAAACGTAGGAAATAATCTGCAAAACAAGACTAAAAAAAAGTAGAAATGAGTATTGTTAAAGTTAACATATTAAATAAATATACTTGAGATTTCATTGGGTAGGTATCCATGTCAACGATTAGATGTATGAATTAAAAAAATTTATTACGAATTCTGAGATCAAATGTTTACATTTCAGTCATGTGGTTAATTTATCGTACGAAATATACTTGTACGAGTTGAATAATTCTTTGTTTCTTTTTGAGACGTTTATACTATAAAGTTGTGTATCTTTAAACATTATTTAATGGAAATATTACGTAATGGAAATATTACGTAATTAAAAACGAAATAAAAATAACAATGGTGTAAGAAAGAAAAAAAATTGATTACTTTTTTCAAATATTTATTTGTACTAAAAACAGATGTTTTTAATTTTTACAAATAAATAACATTTTGTTAAATTTTGATTTTAATAATAAAATTTTATTTTTTTATCCCGGTTTTTATAAAACTTTATTACATCAATTTTCTTAGAACTAAATTTTTTACAAAATTTACGCGTTCATTATCATTTTGAAAAGTTATTGTACTTCAAACTTAAAAAAAACGTGTTTTTCGTTATGAAGATGCAGTTCTGGGACCTATTTTATTCGATTATTCAGGTCAAAAAAATTCTTTGTTTTCTTTTCACCTCCGGGTCCACCGTTAGGTATTGCTTCTGAGGATGAGGTGAATGAATTGTAGCGTGTGTGAAAATGACGTGCCTGACCTGGATTCGAACCCGGTACCTTCGGATGAAAGGCCAAGACGCTACCACTCGCGCCACGGAGGCCGCCGGCAGATCAAAAAAGATACGAGATATCAAGTTTACCCCTTACATAACGCCTTAAAAATTTCAGTATGACCTGATTTCACCCGGCAAACTGATGAAATCCTGGCGAAATATTTTGCTAGCCGTATCTCGATAACAAAGCGTTTGTATGAACTCGTTTCCTTATTTCAAACTCCAGAATTAGTTACCAAATTATTAATTATCTTCCTTCTTATATAATTAAAATGAAAGGAAAGGGTGTGTGTATGTATATATATATATATACACACACACACATTCAGTAAATATCGTTTATAGTGATCTCCAAGGAACCGATGATTTTAGATCATTATAACCGATAGTCACAATAACCGATGATGTTTAGTAGACAACATAGTGGTCCTACTTTAATATGCAATCTACATGGGTATTGTAATACAGTAAAATAATAATAATTTATTTCCGTAATATAATAATATAGAAAACAAAAATATGCAATAATAAATACAAATACGGTAGAGTAATAGAAGGTAAAGAAAATTTGTAAAAATTACTTTTCTGCAAAAAGTCGGCTATTTTGCTTTGCTTCGAATATTTCGTGTTTACAGTTTTTGAAGAATCTTTTCTAAATCAAAACCAACACTCTTTGTTTCTTCATTAGCAATTTCTGTAAAACTGAGTAACTAGCAAAACGGTTTATGCCTCTAAAAATTCTGGAAAATTTGGCGGGTTGATGTCTTCATCGTTAACTACGTTGTCATTACTTACATCCCCGTCTATTTCTGCTAGTACTGAAGCCACTACATCATATGTTACAGTTTAATGCGTTTCTAAATCTTTGTCAACCTCTTGATAATCTTTAAACAATTTATTTGACAACGATTGGTTTTGCAGAATATTACCTGATTTTGTTAAAAATTCTTCTTCGCATGCGACGTCAGTAACTTCGCCAGCCTGTGGTAAAAGCCGCTCACAGCAAAGGATTAATAACAACTGATTGTGGCTGCTTTAGTTTACAATAATCTGGTACAGGAAGAAGATTAAAAAAAGAAAACAAGACCATATGCAGGTAAAAAGGAAAAGTGACTCATCTAAACTGTCAAAATATTTCTATAGCTACAATGTAGATATACTACGTTACTGACGAGTCACTTCCGTTCGTCATTATAAACGATAAAATGTTGCATTACAGTAGAATGAATAAGTCATAATAACCGATACGTTCTACAACCGATGTAATTACAAACAATATGCATACTGTATTTTATGTATTAACAGGATACCAAACCAACCAAGAGATAAATTTTTAGTCACTATATTCGATATCTCATAACCGATGTCACTATAAACGATACTTACTGCATTTATACACAAACTAATCCCTCCTAACTATAATCGTTTTGGGTTGTGAGTTACAAGATCGCACAAAATACAATTAGAGATGCATTAATAAATCAGAATGTAATGTACCAACGATATACATATAAAATACAAGACACAAGAAAATAATACCTTTTATCCCTTCTGTTAATGTTTCTTAATGCAAAAAAGTTGATCAGTTGGAAAAGATTTCTTTTATCGCCTCTATTTTCTTTTTCCTCATTTTCTTACTCTATTTTGTTCTATTTAAGCAAAACTAATTGTACTGTTCTATAAAGTCTGGTTTAATAATACTTGTACATTAATTGTAGATTTTAAATTAGTATTATATTTGTATTTTTGTGTTATTTAAGTTTATAATTTTATTTTATAATTTCATTTTTTTTCTAGGTAAGTTGAAGTTTCACATATATAATTAATAAATTAGCCTAGATTTGGTAAGTAATAAAAATTATTTTATTTTAAACAAAATTACTAAATTAAATATATTTCATAATTATTTTATAAATTATTATATAATGGAATTCTTACCTTTCAATTCATTACTCCTCTGATACAGTCGGACAATATTCTCCCTAAGCCATCATTTCGTTTATTTGTTTTTTTGTTGCAAATCATTTAATCGCTCTTTGCTTTGATATAATTCTTCTGATCTTAATTTGTGTACACCTTCACCAGTTTTTAAATTTTCTTTCTCTTTATATTCATCATCCTCTCTTAATCTTTTTATTCTTTCCTTAGTCTTAACGTGTTCTTCCTTCTTTATATTTATCACCTTCTCTTGATGTTTTTATTCATTCTTTGGTTTTAACATTTTCTTCCTCTTTATATTTATCATCTTCTCTTAATTTTTTTATTCTTCCCTTGTTCTTAACATTTCCTCATCTTCCTCATCATATTCATCTTCTTGTCGTTTTTGAGATATTTCTTCGTGTTATCTTTGTTTTTCTGTATGATTGTTTCTTTTTCATTTTTGATTATTCACCAAATAATCCAATAATAAAAACTGAATATTTACACCGTAAGGTCGAAATTAACATTTGTAACCAGTGTACAGGAGTTCACTAAACGGAATAGTTTAATTATTATTAACTTTTATTTATACGACACCCAGAAATCTGAAACGTTTGTTAATCAGTAACTCACGAAGATACGAATAATACTGATCTAGTAATTCGAGTAATAAAGGTACTTTTACTCTATCCTAATATTTCATGTAAGATTGTTGAATTAATAATTGTATAATTATTTGATATTAATAAAAACTAATATTTCAGCAATTGTGTAACTGTCCACTTTATTAAAGAATTGGAAGATCGTATCTTACTTTCAAATGAAATAAGTTTAAATGAAGTGCAGCAAAAAATGAGTATTATGTAATTTAATAGGCGTACAAGGAAGTCATGTGGTATCCACATCGTTTCGTTTTTTACATTTATATGTAAAAATATTTTTATCTAATTTTATGACGCATAGAAGTACATAAAAAAAAGCTGATTTTTCTATGCTTGTGAAAGGCTTAACGAAAGTTTCATCCAGGTTCAACGTACTAGTATAACAGTATCACTAAAGGATACTGAAAGTTTTAATACTTATCAAATCCATGGTGACCTAAATCTAGATCAATTACAATTTTCTTCATAAAATAGTTCTTTTTATTTGTATAAAAGAAAAGTTACAAATTTATGAACAGTATTAAACTTAATTATTTATAAAACACCTATTTATAACTTTTTGTAACTTTATGAATTAATATTTTAGCTTATGATATATGTAGTCGTATCGATAAGTAGTGTTCAATATTTTGGAAAGAGAAAAAAAATCATTGACAATTGAGTATACACTGCTGTTGAAAAGATCCATCAGTAAAATAAAACTAAAATTTGCAAACAATCGAGACGAGTGGAAAAGATAAAAATACAGTTTAAAATTTCAGTTTGTTTTTACAAAAAACTTTTCTGTTAATAATAATAATAATAATATTATTATTATATTTATTAAACATTTCGTAATTTTTATTTTATCAAAAAATTCAGCAACAAAAATTCAGCTCTTAAAGAAAGTTAGATTTTCCAAAACATGAACGATGTTTCAACGTTATTTGGAATAGCTCTACAACGTAACATCATTTTTCCATTGGCCTTAATGTAGTAATTTTATGTATATTATTCCTCAGGGCAAGATAACGTACTCTTTTTGTATTGTAGTTAAAAAAATAGTATTTTTTTATGTTTGACAACTTTTTTAAGAGAACAAAGCTTACAATAAAATAGAGATGCTTCCATGAAGTATTCATGTACATACTCACGCACGCACGTATGCACACAAGTACGGCTCGGAAAGGCACTATAACACACTATGTAATGAACAACAATAAACCTTCTGTCAATCGCCCCCGTGACGTGAAACTAACGCCTCACTTAACATACCAAACCAGTACAGTATACCTACAACTTGTTTTTTTTTCTACTAGTAAAATAAAAAACATCAGGTTATACATTTTTATGTTATTAAATTCATCATGGTTTTTGTATTATCATTAAAAATATATTTTTTTTTTTTAAATTAAAGCTAATTCTAATATCTTTATGGAGAAATTTACAAAATTAGTTTTTTCACACTTCTTGGTAAATAGTACACAAAGCGTAATGTATCAGTAATGTTTTTTTGCTAGAAAAATTTAGACTATAAAGAGTTTATTCACAATGTTTTCTTTAGATCCTGAACTGCACTTGACAAACGCATGCGAATAACTTAGTTTAATGATAATTTTTAAATTGATTTGCTCATTTATAATTTCTTTACAAGTATTTATCATTTGTTTACTGAATTAAGAATTCACTGAAATTTATCAATAATTTTAATTTTAAAATTGGAAAGATAAAAGCCAATTATGAAAGCATTTTGTGATTTATTGATAACATTAGACGTATTTTTAAAATAAGGTCGGTTTTGAAATAAGAAAAAATAAAAACAAAACTGATAAATATAAAACAAACTATTACTTATGAATAAGTACTAAATTTATTTACAACTTTTATATATAGCTGCCTTCGTCTTCAGCACATTTTCCATACCGTTTAACTACCTTCTTCAATTCGTTTTCTAGAAATTCCATCGCCAAGTATTTAAACCACCAATGTCATTTATTAATTCGAGATCAATGTCAAACCTGTATGATGCAAGCCACTGTTTAAGGTGAAGAAAAGTAAATAATTTTGGAAGCTAAGTCAGGACATAGGGTGGATGGCTGAAGATTTTCTAAAGAAATTTTTCCATTTGCCTGATTTACTGTCTGATTTACTGAGGCCGTGGATTATCATTTAAAATCAAAATCGTGCAGGATACGGATGATATCCTGAATCCCTAACCTGCGGTCCTGTTCCTTGTCCCTGCAAGTCTTTTGTTTTTATAGCTCTTCTATTTGATTAGAAGAGCTGGATTCACAGTAGTTCCGCGATCACCAAATTCCAAATCCTTTTTTCCCAAAAAACAGTAGCTAGTTTCGGTGTGATGTCTGTACGTACGTACGTGCGTACATATGTACATATGCATCTCGCATAACTCAAAAATGATTATTCGTAATATGTTGAAATTCTGGATTTAGGGCTGTTGTAACATCTAGTGGTGCACCTTCCCTTTTGATTGCAATCGACTGTTCCAAAAGTATCCAAAAAAACCCAAAATCCAAAAAAATTGAATTTTGAACTTTTTCTTAACTGCAGTAATAAGCCCTCATTGAAAGCTATTCAAAGATTCATAAGTGGTACTTATTTTCATTGGTTTCAGAGTTATAACCAAATAACATTTTAATTAATAAAATATTAGGATCTTACAAGGGAAAGACACATCGGTTCGAATGCGGCTTTATTTCCTTTTTTTAAATTTAAATATATTGATTTATAAATAATTATTAACCTCTGATTGTAAAAAAAAAATTATAATAAATAATAATTCAGTAATCACAATAAAAAAAAATATGAAAAAGAATCAGAAGTTAAAATTTTATATACTTTTAAAAATGTGTATATGTAATTTAATAGGCTTACAAGAAAGTCATGTGATATATACATCAAATTTTTTCCTACTATCCTCCCCCATCCGGCGAGCTTTTTTTGATTTCCAGATAAACCCATTTGATCATGCTTACATGATCCAAGATACTGCTAGTCAAAAAGTCATATGATTTTTTTCTTAAATGTTTATAAACAATAAATAAGAAGAAACAACACAAAAAAATAAGAGCAAGAAGAAAGAACATGATTGAACATACTGCCCGACAAAAAAATCATATATATATATATATATATATATATATAGTCTATTACACTCCAGGTAACGTAAAGTATTCCAACGAGGGATCATACTTCTAAAGCGGTTCAACTGTTAAGCTGCTACGATGAAACAAACGTACATACACCCTACATACAATACACTCATTTTTGGGCAGTCGTGTAAAAAATAACTTTATTGGCAGGAATTTTATTTTTTTTTTTATTAGCAGGAAAACATTTCTTCCTGTTTAAGCTGTTTTGATCAACCTGCTTGCTTCATTGATCCAGCATTATTTTACTATTTAAGTTAAAAAAAATCTACTGCATCATGTTTATTACTCCAAAATTATAACCTATTGCGTGTCTCTGTAAACCTCTCATGATTGATTTTCTATCTCATTTACAACTTGTGTATCATATAGATTTTTATAATAGGTGTTGTTCATTAATCTAAATCTTAAGTTTTGTAGTCTAGTCTCGTTAAAACGAGTGCCGTAAGACTAAGTAATCAGTTATAACTATTCGGGACTTCTTTTCTTTTAATAAATATTTAAAATGAAAAATACGATCTGTCAAAAAATAAGGAAGTAGATAAATTTTTAACTACATGAAGCAATATGTTTCTAAATGAGTACAGTAAATTATAAGGTTGAAGAAATTCGTGCTTTTTTTTTGTAAATGTAATATGATTAAGTATTGTAATAGATCTGTCCGTATTACGGTAATATAAACAACCACGTTTTATTATATAGTGAAATTCTGTAACCGCTAAGTTAATTCAAGTTGAAACATCATTTGTTAGTTGGAAGATAATCTCTGCGGCAAAACAGATTAGCAAGTCAGTCACCTGGATCAATAATACTGAAGATTGAGTGAGTGGATGGTCAACAACAACATGCCGCAGTAACATGAGCCGCCAACGAGCTGAGTGAGAGAAAGAGAGAACTACATAAATTATATATATATAAAAGAAGGAAGCATTGAAGGAGGGAATTGAAAAAAGAGAGACAGTGTGAGTAAAAGGTGGCTAAACTAAAGTGTGGAACGATGTATCAGGGATTACCGCAAAATACAGACTGGTTGCTGTAGTTAGTACATAAATATATATTTTTTCTCATTTCTTTTTTCCTCATCTAGTTACCAACTTTTGTTCAGCTTATTTAAAAGAAAAAGAGTCAGCAAGTTAATGTAGTTGTCCACATTTCATCAAGAATTTTGTAACGTTCCTTCCCCTCAACTTCCTTCCATAGACCACTTTATATCCAATCCTAATAACAGGACACAACACACACACACACATACACACACTCAGACGCATCGATATCCGTCCTCTCATCATCTCCTTGCCTTCTGTGATTACTATGTAAATATATTTATACAGTTACGCAATTAAAATGCCACGGCTCCGTAAATTTTGACGTCTTGTTTTTCTCTTAGATATAATTCTAACCGGCTGGTCTCTTTAATGTTTTTTTTATCTGTTTAATTTAAAAACAACCGAAATTTTTCGTTTCAAGTGTAAAATATATTAACGTGGCAATAACTTAACTTGTCATCACGTATTTATTTAAAAAGTATCAATCTAAAGAATTTTTTTTGTCTTTTTTTTTAATATATATATATATATATATAAAATTTCATTAACTGTAATAATTAAAAAAAAAAATTGAAAAAATATACAAAAAAATAAATAAATTACTTAATTTTACTCTCTTAATACTTTTTTTTTCTCTAATTCTTTGTAATCTTCTTTTTCATTAATTGATTTAGTAATTACAACTTTTTTTTTTACAATACAATTTTAAATCGTGTTACTATTACAACACTTTTAAATTAGTAAAGTAATCTGGATAAACCTTTAAAAACAAATGTATATGTATCTACGTATAATACACTCGTACAAAAAAAATAAACACGAAATAATTTAAATTAGATTTTATTTCCCACGCACGATTTTTTTCAATTTCCATTAGATTAGTGTTAAAAAAACAAATGTAGTTGTAGTTGTATTCTTTTTTGATACGTAAATTTAAAATGATTTTAATTATGTCTTAATTTTAATATTTAAATTGGTTTTTTTTTTTTTAATTTTCCTTTAAAATTCCGAAAATGAAACTGCAGTAAATACATTTTTTAATATTTTCATATTTAATTTAAATTCAAAGAATGAGATGCAATTTCACGGTTATTCAATTACGTTATACGAATGATTGAAAAAGGACTTCGCGGCTTTAAAAATCATATAAAAATTTATTGAGATAGTCTGTAGCCAGCAAGTCGGGCGTTACCTCTGCAGCTGTCGCGTTAATTCGAAATCTTAGCTCAACAAGATTGACAGACGAAGGTCTTTATATAAAAGGTCTTTACATAAACCCGATCTTTAATAAAACCTCACAAGAAAAAATCTAACGGAGTCAAATCTGAGGAGTGTGGCAACCATGCAATTGGGCCTTCACGACCAATCCACCAAGATGAAAATCGAGAAAATCTCGCTTCTAGGCGGTAGTGAATGGTGCTCCGTCTTGTTGTAATGGCGCCCATCTTTGTCATCATAGTCTAACTGAGGAATTAGAAGATTTTTGTTTGCTTAGGGCACAAAAAACATTGACCTTAGGGCTGTCACACCGTGCTGCAAAGTTTCAAGAGGATTTGCGCTACCTCATATTCGGGAGTTATAGGTGTTCACCTTGCCGCTGATGTGAAACGTTGACTCATCACTAAAAGAAAAAACACATTATCTTAAAATGTGTCGTTGACTTCAAATTTATCCATCATTTCCACATAAAACTGCAACCGAGCAACTATGTCGTCATCTATAACGTGTTGAAGCATAGTTAGTTTGAACAGCTTCAAGTGCTATCTTTACGAAATACAAGCCAAACAGTCGTTTGCGAAATGCCACTCTCACGTGACGCACATCGAGTTGATTTCGAACAATCCAAAGCTTTCTCTGAGTTGTTCCATAGAAACTTCAGGGACGCGTGACCATCCCGGTTGTTTTGTTTGTTTAACAGAACAACCTGTCTCCACGGAGGTTTGGTGTCAAGAGTAAATTTTACGCCTACTAGGAGAAACTCTACCGTATCTCTTCAAAAATTACGTTGAACTATAGTTGCTGACTGCAAATCGTGAAAGCAAAACACTAAGCGTCAACGCTTATCGTCTGAAGCAAACTTTTGGAACCAATTTCCAGTAGTTCGTTTTTTTACTGCTACTTCTCAAAAAAAAATTTCAACAGCCTTCTGATCTGTTAGAATTTAGTTTGACCGACTAATGTTTGTATATATACGAGGTCTGTAAATAAAGTAATGAGATTATTTTTTTTTGGCAGCCAAAGTGGCAACACTGTAAAATTTCTTTAAAAAATATGGCTATACGAACAGCTGATTTATATTAAGTATTAATATTTTTAATCTATTGTTGCCACGTGAGACGTAAACAAACGTTTCGTGAAACGAGTTTTTGTTGTGCCTTACAAAAATGAGTGATACTAATTATGAGTAACGTTGTGCAATCAAGTTTTGTGTTAAACTCTGTGAGAATACTACTGAAACCTTTTCAGAATTTAAAAGGGCGGCGTATGGAGATGTTGTTCTGTCATGAGCCCAAGTTTTTAGGTTGTTTAAAGTATTTCCAGCTGGCCGGGAATCAGTTGCGGATGATCCACGTTCTGGAAGACCGTTAACATCAAAAAGTGACGACAATGTTGAGCGAATCAGAGACTTGATACAGAACTACCGGCGATTAGCTGTCAGAATGATTGCAGAAGAATTGAATTTTAACCGTACCGCAGTCCATCAAGTTTTGACAAACGAATTGGACATGAAAAACGTTTGTGCAGAATTGGTCGCAAAAAAGTCTACTGTTGAACAGAAAAAAAAACATGGAAATTTGCCGCGATCTTCTAGGACGAATTGAAACTAATCTTGATTTTCTAAAAAAATGTTATTACTGGTGATGTATCTTGGATATTTGAGTACGACCCAGAAACAAAATGCCAGAGCAAGGAGTGGCACACTTCAAACTCACTACGTCCCAAAAAAACAAAAATGAACAAATCAAAACTATGCTAATCTGTTTCTTCGATAGTAATGGTATTGCCCATAAGGAGTTTTTGCTTACAGGAAAGACTCTTGTAAATCGATATGTTTACCGATAAATTCTTGAAAAACTGCGGAAAAGAGTTGCCCGTGTGAGACCAGCAATCAAAGACAATTGGATGCTGCTGCATCATGACAATACACCTTGTCACACTACACTTCCGATTACTGAGTTTTTGGCAAAGAGAAACATTCCTGTAGTTCCTGAACCACCTTATTTACCTGATGAGTCCCTGCGACTTTTTCCTATTCCCGACTTTAAAAAAAAAAACATCTCAAGGGACACCATTTTGGAACAGTAGAGAACATAAAAAATGTAACCTATCATCTGAAGGGAATTCATCTTTCTGAGTTCCAACATTGTTATGAAGAGTGGGAAACCCGTTTGAAGCGTTGCGTGGCTTCCCGAGGGAACTATTTCGAAGGTAATAAAGTCCATATATAATTGAATTATAAATAAAAAGGTTTTCTGAACTAGTCTCATTACTTTATAAATTATTGGAATAATTATAAATTAGACCTCATATTTATAAATTAATGGAAAATTATAATCAATCGAAAAATGAAGAAAAGTCCTAAGTAATCTAAAGACTTATTAAACCCGTTTAAACAATGGTTTTTACAACTATTTAAAATTTTCCTCATATTTTTTTATATTACCGGTAAAAACCTCAAGAAATTTTAATCCCTTCTTGAAAACTTTATACATTTATCCACATATTTGTCTTTCCTCAGATCATCAAAAACCGGGAAGAACATTTCTGGGTAAACGCAGTAGAAAAACAATTGATGGAAAAGAAATATTTATAAATAATCATTTAAAATAAAAATAAATAAAATAAAAAATGAGTACTTATTAATTCCACAAAAAGTATATTTCTGGTTGTACTCATACTAAACAAAAAATTTAAACTAAAAAGATAACCAATAAGGAATCTTTTGGCTCTTCAAGTGAACGGTTTTTTTTTTTTTTTTTTTGCTTTCCGTAGGGGAGGGAAAATGCTCTGCCAGCCGCCGCCAGGCCCGCTCTGACTGCAAGTGCGGGGCTCTCAGCCACTAAAAAATCACCCCCTCTAGTCGTAAGCGAACGGTTAGCTTACAATACACTAACAATATATCACTTTAACTCCTCACCCACATTGACCACTTCTTTTGTCTAAGAACTGCGTTCTTCTTCTTCTTCTAAGTAATGATTATGCTTTTTATTACTTCTTTGTATTACTTTACTACTAGTTTTATAAGATTGATATAGAAAATTTTAGTTAATATCAAACAGTCGTCTTATCAGTTGGCTCTACCATGTTACAGATGTAAAGAAAATTATAAAAGTAATTACAAAGATAAATAATAAAATAAAGCTTATTTGGTAAATTAATCATAAATATATTAACTGCATTTATTCTTTTTTTTTATTTATTTATTTTTTGGTACTTCATAAAAATTTTTTTTTATCGTTTTATTTCTAATTTGTTTTCTTGATGCTTTGAGTTTTTCGTTTCTTTTACCTATTTCTTAATTACATTATTAAGAATCAAAATGTTAATTTGGATTTTAATTTTCACTAAACCGTTAATAACAAAAATTTTATCTTTTCTGCTTTACTTTTATCAGAGCTCCTTTCTTTACATAATTATCAAAAGTAAAAATCCTTTCTGGGTAATTTTTTTATTATTTATCTTTGGTATTTCCCTTTCTTAGTCATTCTTTGTGATTTACTATTAATAATATATATATTTTGTCTTCACTCATTTGACTGGTTTGATGCAACTCTCCAAAATTTCCTATCTAGTGCTAGTCTTTTCATTTCGGTATACCTCCAACATCCTACATCCCTAACAATTTTTTTTTACCTATTCCAAACGTTGCCTGCCTGTACAATTTTTCCCTTCTACCTGTCCCTCCGCTATTAAAGCGATTATTCCAGGATGCCTTAATATGTGGCCTACAATGCTGTAGGCTGTAATATGTTGGATGCAATAATTTGTGGCCTCTTATTTTAACTATATTTTTCCAAATGCTTCTTTATTCATCGATTTGTCGCAACATCTCTCCATTTGTTACTTTATCCACCCATCTGATTTTTAACATTCTCTTATAGTACCACATTTCAAAAGTTTCTAATCTTTTCTTCTTAGGTACTCCGATCGTCCAAGTTTTACTTCCATATAAAACTACGCTCCAAACATATACCTTCAAAAATCTTTTCCTGGCGTTTAAATTAAATTTTGTTGTAAATAAATTATATTTCTGATGGAAGGCTCGTTTCGCCTGTGCTATTCGGCATTTTATGTCGCTCCTGCTTCGTTCATCTTTAGTAATTCTACTTCCCAAACAACAAAATTCTTCTACCTTCATAATCTTTTCTTTTTCTATTTTTATAATCAGTGGTCCATCTTCGTTATTTCTACTACATTTCATTACTTTTCATTAATAATATATTAATTTATTAAGTGATATTAACTTCAATATTAATTTTATTTAGTTATTAAATAATCAGAACTTAATCTTTTATTTATATAATATTTAGAAAAAGATTTTGAATAATTTTTACTACAATTTTTTCTTTAATTTTCCGGCTGTTTTATTGCTGGTTCACAAGCATACCTAAAAAGGGAAACTGTAAGGATCGGTTAAAAGTTGTGCTTTTTCCAAATGTCACGTTTCATGACCCCTTTAGTCCAAATAACATAAATAAGTTGTAGAAATTCCCTGATAATGTGCATAAAATAAGATGTACGTGCATGTTAAATAAGTATTTTGATTAAAATCTCCGGACTGGCTCAACAAAAATTTTTCGAAAATGCTCATAAAACTTCGACATACGAAGCATTGATGGCATTAAATTTTGGAAAAAATTAAAAACCTGGGATGGTTAGTTCTTTTCATTTTGAATTTTGTATAGTGATTGTAGAAAATGTATCTTTAATAAATGAATGTACTTATTCCGAAGTATTAGGACAAATATAAAGATGGGGGATATTCAACAATTTTTTAAACAATATTTGCTTCATTTCAAAAACCCGGTGACCAAAAAAGTTTAAATTTGGCAGAAACTAAAAAACATTCCAACTTTAACCTGAGTTTCAACCCCAGCAGACAATGAAGTACTACGGTACCCAATTTTTATTATTATTTTTTTAATGTATTATAATAATAAAAAACTATAATAATTTTTTTAGCCTTATTGAATAACATTGCACCACATCGGTTAACCACATATTGAAGTAAATAATTATTTCAGTACGTTAACTTTTAAGCCCCACAAAAAAAAAATAGTTGAATGGGACCCGTACTTATAATATTATTTTTTTAAGTATTAAGTTTCAAGACTGATATAATCCAACTATATCTAGTATTAATTTTAGACAACATGAGAACCTTTTATTAGAAGGGCCAATTTTGAAGTCCGGTCAGAGCGGACTTCAAAATTTAAAAAACTTTTTAAATTTTTTATAATTTCACATACTTTATATTTTTAAAATTGGGAATATTTTTTAAATATTATAACAAGGTAGCTACCAAAGGGCTTAAATGAGACGTATGCAGGGGCTTAAATGAGACGAAAAATGTTACTAAATTTTTTTTTTCTATGTACACTGTTTTTCTGTTTAGCCTCCGGAACCACTGTAAGGTGTTACTTCGGAGGATGAGTGAAGATGATATGTATGATTGTAAATGAAGTGTAATCTTTTAATAATATTAATATTTAATAATAATAATATTATTAACAATAATAATATTTAAAATGAAATAGGTTTTCCTTAACTTAATTTTATTTAATTATTTTCATTTTTGAACAAAAGGGACAGTGCCAGGAGAGTTTTGTAATTCTTTGGCGGGTTTTTTTAAAAATATATTTTAAACAAATATGTGAATTAGATATACTTGTTTAATATTGATAAAAATATAGATACTTGTTTATATATATATATATATATATATATATAGCAGTTCAGAATCCGTTTTCATAGAGCTTTATAAAGCGGTAGTTGTTGAGCACTATGTTTGTCCCTTATAAACATAACATGTTTGCACAAAGTACACAATATATAGACAGAGAACACAAGAGACTCGGTATTTACTGTATGACCAACATTACATATTTAACTACAAAAAAAAAAGTTGTATAACAAATTGATATATATATATATAATGTGTGTGTGTGTGTGTGTGTGTGTGTGTATGTGTGTGTGTTTGTGTGTAAATATAAATAAATAAAGCTTTAAACACATAAATAAAAGTATATTTAACAAATATAAATATTACATATTTACGAATCAAGACAATTAGTGCTGTATCAGTTTTAATAGATTTAAATATTTTTATACGATCTGTTTCTTTAAAATATAAGTATTGGTTAATTTTTTTTCATCTAAAGCACTTGACGTAACATTTCTAATGAACTTCTCGTTCTGTCTACCTCGTACCAGTACACTTATGCTAACAATATAACCCATTATTGACTACTATTTACTAGCAGCTCTCTTTACATATATTTCTGCATTTTTATATTATAATGAAATGATTATTAATTATTCAAATTAGAGTAATAATAACAATATAATTTTATTTTCAAATGAATCATACATGAATTTCTGCTAATATAAAACTTAATGTACTCAAAGTATGTATTCGAATGTAAAAAAAATGTAATCGCTTTTCATTCTTCGTAGTTTAAATTTTGGAATATTCATTTTTTAGTTTTTTGGAATATTTTAATTTTGGAATATTAGTTTTAATTTTTGGAATATTTTGGAATATTCTGTGTGCGTGCATGTTATATAATAGCTTTGGTTTTAATATTATTTGCGTAAAAAATTGTTCTTATTATTTATTTTTATAATTTATGCATAATCTATTTATTTTTTTTTTTTTGTCTTAATGTAAGATTTACAATCGGTTACAGTATTACAGAAAAACTATAAATATGATACATAATATTTTAAATGTCAATATTATTTGAAAAAGTAATTCATAGTCAAACCGTATGAATTTTTACCTAATTTATTATTCACCATGACCAAAGAATCTCAAGCAGATAGTTTGTTTTAATAATTTTCATGAAATACATTATGTTAATTAATATAAATATTTTATTATCCCGTCTAGATACCGCTATAGCAGAGCTATAGCTCTAGAAGGGAAAGTATTGTAATCGGTAAAATTTGGGCATATGCGAGCACCGGATCTTTGTTTTGACACCAAAGGAACTCAAAAACCGGATGGAAGTTTCCAGGATGTTGATGTTCATATATACGTGTGTGTTCGGTATTGGCTTATAAATCACCTTATATCTCCAGAACTAATGTACCGATTTTGACCAAATTTGGTCAGATTACTTCGATATATAGAGAATCGATGCCATTATATTTTCAACTTAAAAGATCAAAGGAGTGAGGCTTTAGAGCACGTTCACCCTCAGTATCTCGGGATTTCGCCTAATTAAGGTCATATTTTTCTTAGGCACATTTGTCAACAATTAAAAAATAACAATATTTGTAAAACAATATTTTTGCAAAATTGCACCCCTACCCCAAAAAATGCTGTTGTAGTAGTAGTCTGTTATGTTGTGACGTCCCAGGGGAGTGGTAGAATTAAATAAATGAATAATATTTAGAGTGTAAAAAGGAACTCGGTCTGACTGGGTCTCGAACTCGACCGCCCGGTTAGCTCGACACATGGAGCGTTAAGTTACGCGGCTACACCAGTCTGTTTATCGTACAAGCGAAATTTGTTCTATGTAAGTTGTGAAATTTCATTAGTTTATTTAGTGCCGACCGTCACCCCTAGTACCACCACATCCACGCGAATTAAATACCGTATGCGCGTGCGCTTTAGTTAGAATCATTGAATTAAATAAACGAAAAAATATTACATTTAAATAAAATGATAAATGTTTTAAATTAAGTTGTTTGTGTATATGCGTGTAAGCCGTGAATCAGAAACAACCCACAGTTATTGGACTTTCCCGTAACGCGGGTAAGCCGCGTTCCGAGAACGTGGCTTTATTTGTTTATGATTATGTGATTCTTGCTGAGGATTTGTTTGACCTGTATATACGTTCAGAAAATTTATCAAGGAATTCAAAAAACGGGAAGTGGAAGTTTAACTTGGATTAATTTAATGTTTGATAATTGACGTAGACAGTGATATGGTTAATGAAGATACTAGAAAAATTATTAAAGGATTGAAATATTCAACTGTCTCAAGCAAGATATTGACAAGAATATCGAGAATGAGGTTGCGCTAAAAAGAAAACGTATAATTAAATTATATTTTTCACCTTTGTTTAGAGTTTCAAATTGAGTACAATTATTTTATAATTAATTTTATTTAAGGAAGCAATATGTACAGCACTAGCTAAATCTTTTACCTTATCTTACTGAAATTGGATATTCTTTACAACTGTGTGTAAAATATTATTTTACATCTGTATAATGTAAAAAAATACGAGTAAAAAAATATTATATTTAAATTATTTAGATGTGAACTTAAATTTTGTTAGATAATTAATTGCTTTCAATTCGTCAATCGGTACTGGCCGTAGTCATAGTAACAAATGATAACCACGCCTACGCCAAGAGCAGGACTGATGAATCATCTATCAAATATGGCTATTTTTGCCACCAGCCAATCACTTGAAACTACGTTGGAGTTTAACAGCCAGAAAATGAGATTCATTTTCGTTAGACAACTACGGCTTAGTTAAGTTTTCTTTCTTTACAACTAGTCAACTCTAAACAACATAGATATACTTCAACATTTTTCATAAAATTTGAATTTGCATCCTTTAAGCTAGAAAACTTTTAACTACTGGTAAAATACTTTTATTTCTAAATATATTAATATGCGATATCCATTTGTTTTATTAAACTAATAACCGCCATTTAATTCTTAATTATACACATATTTCTCAAAGATGATTTGAATATACATATCATTTATCTTTAGGTTAGTTGTCTTTTTAAGTGATGTGCGTCAATTGAATATGTGTTTCTTTTTTTTCAAGTAAAACTAATGTGAAATACCACAATATGGTAGGATTTTATCTCGGTAAACATTATAAGATACTGCTACAACGCCTGCAACATACAGTATTATGTGTGTGTTTATGAAGTTGTGTGCTACAAGAGATCGACAGATACAGATAAGAGAGACTTAAGAGAAATAATAAAAGCGAGAGAGAGTTAAGAAGAAAAAGAGACGTAGAGAAAGGGGCAAGAGCAACGGAAGATAACAAGCTAGCTTGTCAGTCAATGAAACACTCCTAATAATTCAGCCTCCTTACACATTGTCAACCTGTCCTAACTAAATGCCGTCTTTAATCTTCTCTTTCGCTTTCCGTTGCTCTCTTTTGTCTCTCTTTCTTGGTTATTTTGCTCGTATAATCCGATATATTTTACCCCTATCAGTCCTATATTTGCTATAAGAATTTATTTTGTACTTCACCTTATAAAATAATCAAATTATTGCATAAAATACTAAAAATATCTCTTTGTACTTTCTATTTACTTGTATAAAGGGTTAGTTTGGTATTGGGTTGGCTAAATTTAATCATGTTTTATCTCAACTATAAAACATTCATACTTATATAAGAAAATTAAATAAGATATTAAAAAAATAAATAAATAAATAAATTATAAAATGTTTGATGTAATTCCTTCCCACTTATAAAGTTTTGATTATAAAAGCTGATAAATATTTTCCTTTTCGTTATCTTTTTGGGGGTGGGGGAATCAGTAATTTTCCGTAGAACTGTATTGAATAATTCATCATCCGATAACAGTTAAAATTTTCAATAAATAATTCCAAGTTTATTAAATATAAAAATTTATAATAAAATTTTATATAGAGAATTTATGATTAAATACGTCACAAGTAATTTATATGAAAGAGAGAATATTTGAATTTATTCTATAATTAAAAAAATTGGAACTGCCTCATTTTATACCTGAAAGAAAGAAATAAAATCACGAAGAAATCATTGGAACGTCAAAAAAATAAAAGTTAATAAATAAAAATTTTTTAAATCCATAATATATCAACATAATTATATAAAATAATATAGTAAAAGAATTATGTAGCGATAACAAATAATAAATTATTATAAAATAGAAAATCTATTTGGAAGGTGAAATATATTATACATTTTTAAAAAATAAAAATTATTTGATTATGTTACATTATTTGTAAATGTTAACATGACATTTAGTTAGCATTACCAGCGATCCTTTGCTCCTCCGCAGCGTTATTATTAGGAAGTAATGTTATACATTAATAAAAAATCTGATGTGGACACCACATGACCTCCTTGTACGCCTATTAAATTACATATACACATTTTCTAAAAATGAAAAGTACATGAAATTTTATTTTATTAATAACTTCTGATATTTTTTTTATTGTTATTATTGAAATATTAATTATCATAAAAATATTTTTATAATCACGAGTTAATAATTATTTATAAATCAATATATTTATATTAAAAAATAGCTAAAAAAAAAGGAGTGAAGTCTGATTCGAACCGATGTGCCTTCCCTTGTAAGATCCAAATATTTCATTAATTAAAATTTTATTTGGCTATAACTCTGGAAGCAATAAGTATAAGTAACAATTATGATATATCGTTAAAACCTCTCAATGAGGCCTTATTACTGCAGTTAAGAAAAAGTCCAAAATCCAAACAAATTTGGATTTTGGGCTTTTTTGAAAACGTTTGGTTCAGTAAGGTGTAATCAAAATGAGAGGAGCACAACTAGTCCTTAGGACTAGTCCTAAGAAGTACAACAGTCCTAAATTCAAATTTCAACATCCTACGGCTAATCATTTTTGAGTTATGCGATATACATACGCACATACGTACGTACAGACGTCACGCCGAAACTAGTCAAAATGGATTCAGTGATGGTCAAAATGTATATTTCCGTTGAAATTTGAAAAACCGAAATTTTTCGCGATCACAATAGCTCCTTTCCTTCGTATAAGGAGATAAAAGCCAGCTAAAAACCTTGTGAACCCGTGCTGCTCCACAGCTTTATTACAGCAAAGTAAATGTTGTATATTTAAAAAAAAAGACGGCTTAAATCATTTTCATTTACAACAGGACTCACTCCTAACCACCTAGTTTTTCTCCATTCTTTCATACCACAGGTAAAATGTGTGCTCAAAACCTATTTACAGTTCGTCTAGAGATTCTACTGGATGGATTGGGCTGATTTTTTTTTATTCTGCTCGGAATACTCCGCAGTTATTAAGCATCGACAGAACTTCAAAGTGTTTTTCCTGTGAGTGATAATATCGGAAAGTTCCTCAACTAATAAATGAGAATTTTTTTCATGAATTCTCAATGAGACTCAAGTTTAGGGTCCGATGACACTTAATGACATATCTTTGGGTCATTTCTAGCAGAAATAAAGAGAAAATCAGCTCTATCCAATCAGTAGATCACTCACACGAACTGAAAATAGGTTTTCAGCCCAATTTTTTTTAATATATAAGCTTTAAAAACTCAAAAAAAATATTAATTATTTAAAAGTAAAAGAAAAATTCAAATTTAAAATTATATAAAATTGGAACTAATATTCGTTTTATTTTATTTTAAATTAATTGATAGAATAATTCAAGAAAAATGTATTAAAAGTAATCTAATTTATTAGAAGTAGAAATGAAAACATGTTCCTTTTCTTAGGCATTCTCTTAGCTCTAAGTACAGTGTTATGTACAGTGCTGTGTTATGTAAAGGAAAGTTCTTTAAATAATAAAATTAAATCTCAAAAAAATACCCACGAATATTCTCAAACGCAGGTACTATTAATAATAAAACATATGACATAAAAAAGCTAAGAACAGGGGGAAATTAGATTAAATGCTTAGAAATTGAAAAATATGACATTCTCATTCATATTCGACTATTTTCTTTATCTATTATCATCTTTATTTCCTCCTATAGTCCTTCCATTATTAAATTATTTAATAATCATGCGTGCTTTAATATATAATTCATCAGTTTAGCGCTTTCTGTGTGAATTTAGAGACTTTATTTTTCTCTAAATCGTCTTTGAAAAGATAAAGATGTTACGATTTGCCGATGATATAGCAATTCTAATTGAGTGTAAAAAAGATTTAGAAGAAACAGTGAACGGCATGGAAGAAGTCCTACGCAAGAACTACCGCATGAAAATAAACAAGAACAAAACGAATTTAATGAAGTGTAGAAGAAATAACAAAGATGGACCACTGAATGTAAAAATATAAAAGAAAATAGATTATGGAGGTAGAAGAATTTTGTTATTTGGGAAGTAAAATTACTAAAGATGGACGACGCAGGAGCGATATAAAATGTCGAATAGCACAGGCGAAACAAGCCTTCAGTCAGAAATATAATTTGTTTACAACAAAAATTGATTTAAACGTCAGGAAAAGATTTTTGAAGGTAAATGTTTCGAGCGCAGTTTTATATGGATGTGAAACTTGGACGATCGGAGTACCTGAGAAGAAAAGATAGAAGTTTTGGAAATGTGGTGCTACAGGAGAACGTTAAAAATTAGATGGGTGGATAAAGTGACAAATGATGAGGTATTGCGGCAAATTGATGAAAAAAGAAGCATTTGGAAAAATATAGTTAAAAGAAGAGACAGGACTTATAGGCCACATATTAAGGCATCCTGGAAGAATCGCTTTAATATTGGAGGGACAGGTAGAAGGAAAAAATTGTACGGGCAGGCAACGTTTGGAATATGTAAAACAAACTGTTAGGGATGTAGGATGTAGGGGGTATACTGAAATGAAATGACTAGCACTAGATAGGGATTCTTGGAGAGTTGCATCAAACCAGTCAAATGACTGAAGACAAAAAAAAATCGTCATTGAATTTCTTCAATCCAAATTTATTGACTCACCTTAGTTCAACCATTATTCTAAAACAATACATTTCAAAATACTCTATTACCTCTTTTTGACCTTATTTAGATGTATAATATATACCCTCCAAAATATATATAGAAAAATGTATTTTTATTTCTTTATTTTATTTATTAGAAAATTTCTTTTCTACCTCATCTTTCTTTGCTTGCAAAATTTTCTGTATTTTAATGAAATTTATTTTTCTAAGAAAAGGAAAAGTGAACAATCTTATTAATCTTACTCCATCTGTTCTTTTCATAACCGTTTTGGATAATCTATCATGACAGACCAAAAAACAAGTTTCATTTTCACTTACTTTTCCTGATTTAAAAGCAAAACTCTAAATTGTTCTAAAAACTAAATTTTTACATGTAAAAAAAAACTATTAATTTATCAGAAATGATTTTTATATTAACTGCCAGTTACTTTGGAGGCAAATTAACCGTTAATAGAAAATATAATGCATAAAAATATCTAGTAATTGAATATATAAAATGTGTATGAAAAGTAAATTGTGTTAATAAATAAATATGAAGATAAAAACACCAGTAAAATAAAGTATTTCAAAAAACGTTTAATAAAAATAAAATTAAGTGAGAATAATTATTAATTTAATAAAAATAATAAGTAGAATTTGTTTATTTTTGTAAAACCTGGATAGGACAGAGCGGAACATAGGGATGTCGGAGGGATGTTTTATCCCCCAATTTATTGTAGAGCCTGGACATAAGCTGTTGCTGCTGGGTCTTTCTAATTATCCAGCGGGTATTTCATTTTTAATGACGGTTCATATATTTATTTTTAATGTGTTTATAAGATGAACGAAGTTTGGGATTACGTTTCGATCCTTTGTAGATCATAATTATAAAAAATATTTGTGCTGGATTATTCCTTGACAGATGAGCAATATATTTGCGCCCTTCTCCCGAAAAGATTCCTTTTCAGTCCGTACTCTGAAGGTCTTTTTCGGTGCTAATGTTTTCGATCTAGCAGGAATACGGTTGTTGAGGCCGTAGTTTTATGGAGAATTCAGTGCATTCTCTTCTCAGAGAGAGGCACATATGGTGAAAGCTGTTATTGTTTACGTATTGGAAAATGAAGGAAGAATATGGAATCTAGGT
Source organism: Lycorma delicatula (assembly GCF_047948215.1). NCBI lineage: Eukaryota > Metazoa > Arthropoda > Insecta > Hemiptera > Fulgoridae > Lycorma > Lycorma delicatula. The sequence goes on from NC_134463.1 coordinate 58,251,312, forward strand.
TGTAAAGATTCTTCTTCTTCTGGCAATGTAGGCTGAGCTGAATTCGCTGTTGTAGGACGGCCTTCTTGCTTCTTATATGTGTTCTTTCTTCTTTTTGTTCAAGACTCTATTTGTTTGTTGTAAATATTTTCAACCATAACCTTAGAAAAGCCGTGCGAACCCTGAGAAGTGCGTCACAATGAAGAGTGCAGCCCTCTTCTTTCTCACCGTCGAACGACTACTGCAATTTTTCCGTTCTTTTTCTGCTGTCTTCTTGTTTCCCCGTTATTGGGATATAAGAGTGTAGGGGAGATTTACAGTTAAATATCAGATTAATTATTCTCGTATACGAGGAAGGCAACCATAGCATACTTCAATATAAATACCATAAGATTTCATCATTTTCTTCTAGACACACGTGTATCTAGGAAGATGTTGGAAGGATCTTGAGACCAAAGAGATATCTGGGAAGGACAAGAAAAGCTCTAGTATAGAATTCTAGATGCAGAAGTAATGACCATGTAAGAAATTTGTTTGCCAAGTAATCTAATGTAAAATAATATTCCAGTTTAATTAATGATAATAACTTAAATAATTTCCTTTAGTCTACCAACTTTATAGCAAATATAGTTTCTGTAGAAGGGTTAGGTAAAGGATTTCCTAATAGATATTAGATCATAAAAATAATACGAATGACGTTTTGTAGATGGATGACTACAATATCGTATGGCGCTTTGGTAGAAAGAAATAACAACAGTGTATCCGCAGATTGAAATTCAAGGTCAAGCTTTACATGACAATAAACAACTTAATCAAAATATTGATGTCGTGTCTTTTTTCCCTTGAACTTTTAAGATACATTATTTGTGTTGTTTTGTTTATATCCCATAATATTTCGGTTAAATAATAATTAACAGCTTGATATCAGATTGAGATATGTACAATTATTTCAGAAAGAACAATACAATAAACATCTTTGTTGAAAGTAAAGAAAAATAAAAGAAATATTAAAGGGGGAGGGAATAGAAATAGGTCTATAATTGATGGTTTGTATAACCAAAGATCAAAGGTTAATGTCTCTACGTGACGTATATAAGGAGGGTTAGAAGGATTGACACCCCTTTTATCCCTTTAAAAAAGTATTAACAACATACCCTTATTTCTTTTTTATTTAAGCATTAAAAAAAACATCAAACTACCCCTCGATATATGTGAGAATCTTTGATAAACGCCCTATCCTCTACATAATTGTTCAAATATATATATATATATATATATATATATATATATATATATCGCATACGTATTCTTAGGCTATATATGCAAAGAATACAATAATAATCGTTTATTAGATTGTCATGACGGCCGGCCTCTTTCATATCGACAAGCATTGTAATAAAAGACTATTATTACAATGCGTACGATTCTGGAATGTAAACCTTCTAAAATTGTCTGATTAAAGGGTACGTGAAATAATTTTATTGTAATGTAAGATTTGAATAAATAATGTCTTAATATTATTTTACTAGTGTAAATTTCATCATTTATGCTATGTAAGATGAAGTTTATAACTACTAATTCCGTTATTCTTATTACACGACGTTCACAAATAACATAGTACATCTGTAATAGGATTGGTTGAATGATTATCTCTAAGTATAATATAATGATCTAGATTGGTTTTTTAATGGTATAGAGTAATTTTTAGTATTTCTCAACTTAATAAATAAGAATTGATTGTTAATAAATAATACATGTTAACGATTTGTATAACTTTGCCAAATTTTTGGGGGATTCTCCCCATCCTATCAAAATATTATTGTTAATTTAAAGATTTATTGGCATTAACGTCTCATATACAGAAATCGCGTGACCAAATTACTGATTATTAAGCAGCTGACAAAATCTGGAAGACCGACTCAATTTAAAAGTCCTTTCTCTTTTCCTGTTTAGCCTCCGGTAACTACCGTTTAGATAATACTTCAGAGGATGAATTTACACTGTGCGGTACGGATGGACCTGTGGCAACACTGGACACGAGCCGTTGTTTTGAGAATTGACCGCTAGTTGGCAAGCCACAGGCTAGACGCGTTCGTTATCCTTATGGTTGTCAGAATATTATTATTTTACATATATTAATTAAGAAAAAAAAAAACAATTTAGTCATTTTACTTTAGCCATAGCCATAGTGACAGAAATAGAAATGTGAGCTCATACAGCAAACAAACCAATGCACCATACTTTTTTATTGGAGAGATATCAGTATTCAGATTATAGTAAGTAATATTATCATAACGAAAATTTCGAATTAGATTTATACGAATAAACTTGTTATTTTTCATATAAAATTTCACATGTAACAATGAAACCGGTTTACTTTTAGATTAAATTATAAATTTTTTCTCAATTTAAGTACTTGATGAATTTCCCAAATTTTATAAAAACCAAATCTTGAAAAACAGAAAAATAAAGCAGTTTGAATACATCGGAGAAACCATGGAATGGAACGACCAAGAAAAAATTGGACGAATAAAATGTAATTGGCGTATCGTCTTAACACAAAACATGTATAACAAAAAATCCATCTCTATAACGTAAGATTAACATAATTGAATACGGTGGTTCAGCTAAAAGCGTTTTACGGATGAAGGGCCTTTTAAAAAAATCCAAAAGAAAGAAAAAATGTTTTTAAAGAAACTTTTATCCTTTAAATAATGACAAACCTAATTATACAAACTCCCCCCCCCCCCAAAAAAAAAAAAATGTTATCCAAAACTTAAAAGAAATAACAGAAATAATGCTTCAGAGGAAATTTAATTTAATAGGCCTCATTTTAAGGATCAGTGATAATCAGAATTCTCAAACAAATCCCCTTTTTTATTAGGAAAGAATATCGTATATCGTAATAAAAATGTAAACCAAGCAGGAATAGAAATTCCAGACTTGCAAAATCGGGAATTAATAAAAAAATGTTTTAAATCTAGGAAAGAAGGGTTTTATAAAATGAAAAACTCCTAAACAAAAAAGAAGTCAAGAAAAAACAGTGAAATACTGTACAATTACTAGCAGAAAAAGAAGGAGAGGCAAGCTAAGAGAGGAGTTAAACGTGGTTTTTGGCGATACGAAAAAGTAATTGTTTAATTGTTAAAAACATTATCTCATCTCTATCAGTTTCATTTTGTTATAAAGCATATTGTCATTCTTTTTATCTTTGTTTTTCTTAACAAATTTTTAATAAAGATGATTCTTATTTTTGTAGAGCTTGTACACTCTCTCATGAGATCTTCGATTAACCCCACTCTTTGACCCTCTTTCACAATTCAGTATAGTTTGTTGACGCGCCATACTGCTAAATCTCTTTCGAATTATGATTGCTAATTGACAAGCACTACGCAATTCTAATATACATAAAAAGATTTATTTTTAAGTTTACTGAAATTTGCTATAATTAAAATATTGTCTAATATTATTAATGCTAATTATGCTGTTTGATTTTATATTTACCTTTTCGATCCATTTCTTTATTTAAATCATACTTACTGCTTTTTGCGGCCCAGATGAATATATGTCACGTGTTTGATCATTATTATTTTATTAGATGTTCTCAAAATAATTATTAAACAAAAAACGTATAATTTATAATTATATTAAAGTAATATTCAGTTGATTAGTTTATGTTGTGAATCTAAAAAGTTATTTTCTTAAAATTTGTTTAGGTTATATATGTAGTAATTTAAGAACATCATTATTTATTAATTTGCTTATATTCAACAAGTATATATGTCCAATTAATGTGATTATTTTATGTTATTTAAACATATTAATTTTATTTTATCAAAACGTTATTGTTTTACAATCATAATTAATAATATTAAATATGATTCAATCAGTTGAATTATATAGGCAAAAACCAAAGAATTGTTTGCAGGAACCAGCAAACGATTATCAGTTAATAGAGAAAAGCACTGTGTTCATAAAAATTATAAACATTTAACAAATTACAATGCTTAAAGAGGAATGCTAGCCAATTTTCTGAATTAATGACACCGAGACTATACTCAAAAGATTAGTTGTTGAGACTATACTCAATTAGATTAGTTGAAAGATCTGTAGAAATAAAAGTTTTTTTTTTTTTTAAAGGACAAATCATTAAATTAGAAGGAGAAATAAAATTAATTTCGGACTGTTTCATAATGTCGATATCAAATTCTAAAAATGTTAATTGCCATTCCTATTTTTTTTTTAAAGTTTTTTGTTAATAGACATAATATGTATTCAACAATATTTAGAGGTCTAGTATGAAATTTTCAAGACTATACTTCATATACTTGTATGTGGCTGCTCGGAACTCACCAAACAGCAGACAGACTTTATTATCTATATTCCCACAAAATTATATTAAAATAGTTTTTTTAAATCGTTTTTTACTCTTTTATTTTACTTTTTTATTGATTAGCTTTATGTTGTAAAAAAATGGAAATAAAACTTTTCATCGTATTTTACTTTTGACTCGACTAGCACGTATTATGAAACAACCACCTGTTTTCACGCTTGTTTAACCATATCAAATTACAGATCCATTAATATTTCAGAAGTTCTTTTTCGTATATATTTGCTTTAATTTTCATAATTCTCTTTAAGGAAGATGTAAGAAAAATTACAGAATTCATAAATTTAAATTTTTTGAACAGAAAGAATAAATTAATAATTGTAGGTAGATGAATCATAAATATATATTTCAAATATCACTACGAATTTAAACGACCCTAAATTAACTTTTTTATTATTATAAAAAATATATATTACTTTTATTCACAAGAATAAAATCTAATATTCACTGACAGGATGCAAAACTTTATGGAAAATTATTTAAAAAAATCACTTAACATTCATGATTCATCTAAATGACGCATACTTTATAATGTTGCGGTAATGCAATAGAATATATTTTATGTAGTAATTTATTAGTTTATGCTCCTATACTCAATTTGTGTGTGTGTGTGTGTGTGTGTGTGTGTATTTGTATTTTTAAATACATATTATATGTAAAAGAAAAGGCGATGGGTTAGATTGCTCTATACAATCGAGTGTTTATATATGAACATATAATCCTCGAATATACACACACCACATCGTTTAAGTCGACTGGTCATGATTATTGAGGCAACTAAACTGGAGACGAGTTGTTTTGAGAAAGAGCTCTTTGGCCAGCGGTCAGTTGGCCAGTTCAGTGTTGAGCCTTACCATAGCCCGAGTCGGAGGAGTCGAGTGCCAGGCAATATTTTACAAAAGGTTAAACACGGATGAAGAGAATCGGGAGGGGTCCACTGACTTCGCTCTATTAATCACGATATCTTTTTGTTTCAACTCGGATGGACGGTACGACGGTTAGACATACAGACAATGAATGTTGCCTTAGGCAACCGTACTCAATGATTGAATTATTACGATACTCATCTATTCATATTACTTCTCATTTCCCCCACTTAATCCTTTTCCTCCATTACTTTTTTATTTTTATTTTTTTTTCACAATATCTTCCTTTCTCTCGATGTTCCATCTTAATTAACAATTGGATATGTTTTAATTAGGTTTGAAATTTTAAAACACAGGTGCCACGCCATGCGTCATCCACTCCACCTATAGTTGTACTAATGACTCATGGCTAGAAGCTTCTACACCTAAATACTAACACTTGCACACACTTATAAAACGCTCACTTCATCTTCATACCTTGAGTTCTTATTCAAATTCCTTTTATCGTAAATTTTTCAACAGTACTCTGATAATCTTTATCTTTTGAATAAAGAAGAAAATATATATATATATATATATATATATATATATATATCTTTATTAATTTTATAATATATTATTTATGAAGGTAATGTTACAAACGGTTGATTTAAATAAAAATATAATGAAATTTAAATTGATCTTTATTTTAATACTTATAAACTATCATAAGCCTAAAACAAAGCCATATTTCTTACATCATACACAAAAATCATTTCTTAAAGAAATCGTACTGTATATTATAATGAAATTTCATGAATACGTATGTTGAATTAGGAACCCAGATTCGTTGTAGCTTCTGAATTATGCAACATTTCAATATATATCGCTTCAATTTCTTTTTCTAACTTCTAAGATTCAGTCCAATAATACTGTAAGTCCCATGAATTGGCTTTTTAAAATTTCCTATAAATATAAATTTTAAATTATATGATCTAATAAACCAAATCATATCGTGCTGGAAAATGATGCGGTTCCAAAAGATTTCGTAAATCAATAATCGATATTCTCGCTTAATAGGATGTATCTCCATTCTGTTGAAAACATATACTGCCATTAACTGGCTAATATTTTATTGTTGATAAATATGATAAGTTATGCTGATACATCGTTCTCAAATTATTACCTCTCTTCTTTTTTTTTCCTGTTTAACCTCCGATAACTACCATTCAGATAATGCTTCAGAGGATGATATGTATGAGTTTAAATGAAGTTTAGTCTTGTACATTCTCAGTTCGACCATTCCTGAGATGTGTGGTTAATTAAAACCCAACCACCAAAGAACACCGGTATCCACGATCTAGTACTCAAATCCGTGTAAAAATAACTGGATTTACTAGGACTTGAACGCTGGAACTCTCGACTTCCAAATCAGCTGATTTGGGAAGACCCGTTCACCAGAAGACCAACCCGGTGGGTTTCTGAAATTATTACCATAGTAAGTCACCGTTACGACTATAGCAACCGCGCGACCATAGTCATTTAAAGATTGACCATGATTTCACAATGAAGAATCTTTACAATCTAGTAATGAAAATAATTTTTTTTTTACAAATTGATAAAAGTGAGGCTTTGTTAAACATCCAATAACGTTTCTTTGAATTTTCAGTTTTTGTCATATTTTATTAAAAATTGTTCGCCAGAAATAACTCATTAATTCAAATAACGTGTTTACAATAGTTAGGCCATCTGGATTCTGTACAAATGAAAGATTAAGATTACAAATAATTTTAATGGTATTGATCTTACTGCTTCGTTTCTGATATTCAAACACATTTTACTGGGCTTGAACCTTTTGTTATCCGACTTTGAACCTGTAACTTTAAAATTTTTAACACGTGTGTTTACAGAAGGGTTGATAAAATCGGATCACGGCACCAAAATTGACGAAATTATTCTTATATATTCATAATACAAATTTTTTTATAAAATAAATTTACCTTAACGCATAGTTTATTACAGAATAATGCTCTATCCAAATATCATTGGCTATCATTGGCTAGAGAACAAAATTCGTTACAACACTCCTTACTACTCATAATACTTATTTTGCTTACTTACGTCTACAAAGTAAGGATAGAATATTTTTGTGATTTTTAATTATCAAAACTTCAAGTTATTACATTCATAAAAATGTCAAGTATTATCTTAAATAATATCATCTTACTAAGAACCAAGCTAAAATAGGTTTTAGTTCACATCTCACATATAATGATCCAGTAGCTGAGCGAGGTAATTGTTTTATTAAGCGTGAATTTTTCCCGAAAAATTAATTTTATTGCACTTTAGACCAAGAATAAATTTAACTTGCCAATAAACATTATGAATAAACAGATAAGTAATTTAATAATCAATCCTACGTAGAAATATTCTTATCTGAAACTTTTTAAAAGTTTACACAAACAAATTAGTATAAATAACCTCATCTTCATATCTCTAAGCTGTTTCTGGAGATTTGTTATCCATAAATAATTTGTCAAAAATTTGATAAACATTTTTTTAAAATCCTTTACCACTAAGGTAATTTATTTTTATAAGTATTTTATTTATTTATTACGAAAAATTTATTATTTAATAATCAATAGAATCACGCCATTTCTGTTAACAAGCATTTATCTAATAACATTTTACTTATTTAAACACCGCTCTCCTTGTCAAAGTGGTAGCGTCTCGGCCTTTCAACCGGAGGTCCCGGGTTCGAATCCCGATAGACTATAAACTTTTTATACATTACAAAATTCCATTTCCATATACTACGTACAAGTTAAACTTATGTAGTAATATTATCAAGCAAAAAAAAAATATTTTCCTATAAAAATATGTTAGAATTAAAAATTAGATTTTCCCATTAAAATGATCACAATGGTATTCAAATTGGATTTATTTATACCACTTCCTCCCTATCATCTACATTAAAGACATAAAAATATAGTTTTATATTACGTATATTTATTTATCAAAAACAGAACTACCTTTAGGTTTTATTAGAATTTTATCGATATTGAATTCTAAATAAGCTTGGACCGGCCTCCGTAGCGCGAATGGTAGCATCTTGCGCTTCATCCAGAGATCACGGGTTCGAAACCTGGTTAGGTACGACATTTTCACACGGTACAAAATTGTCATTTCATTTCTTCCTCTGAAGCAATACCTAGCGATGGTACAGGAGGTTAAAACTTTTTTTTAAACAAAAAGTATCATACCCGAATATAATGTAATATAACGGAACGGATCGCAATAATAGCGGGAGTTTCAATATTTCTCCTTAAAGATCGCAGAGCCTGGACAATGTCCCTTGCTGCTGTATCTTTCTATTATCGGGCGGGTTTCATCGGTTATTTAGTGGTGGTTATAAATTTTAAGTTTTGTTTATGGACGGATTTGGTAATTTGCGTTCCTATCGGTATGGACCAGCGTGAAATTTATTTACTGGTTCTGACTGTGGGAGACTAAGCTTTTGAGCCTAGTAATCCCGGCATGATTCCCTTTCAGTCCATCCGCTGAAGTCCTTTCGGTACCAGCACCTATGGGGTAGCAGGAATACGCCTACTGGGGCCCTAGTTATTTGGAGGGAGAAATACGCCCCGTTCTCCGGAGGCAGTCGCATACGCTGACTAAGTGAAATTGTAGTCTCTTCGTGGAACGGTGTGGGGTGTTTTCTAGCTTAACAAAATTTAATTGCGAAAACTGCCACTTTCGGGACCGGAATTTTCGCGCGGTTTCCATTTATAGGTTACGCGATATAGATGCTCCTAAGCCTGGTTTGTCATTTTTTGACTCTCGTACCGCCTCTTCACGGTGGTTCGTTTAATACGGCATGAGGCCGTTTTCTTATACCCTGTGGAGTACGGTCCTCTCGGCAGATGTCCCGGAGATGGCCATGTTCGGACAGTAATGTAACTTAATTAAACTATTCCAACATTTTTTATGTCATTTATCAGCTGCTACTTAAAGATTTTCCGTAAAATCATAATTTTAGTAAATCATAATTGATTCGTTCTTATAAAATGTCTTAAGTTTTGATGTGAACATAATATTTACTAATTTGGCCTATACTTTGTTTACCATTAACAATCTGTTGTTGCTTGTATAATACAAATTTCTCAAATATTACTACCATGACATTTGGGAGTAGATGTGCGTATCTGTTTACTTATTAATTAAAAGGAGGTATTTTCTTCCTTTTTAAATCATAATATGATTGTTTTTATCTGTATTTAGTGATGATAAACAGAACAAAAAAGAATTAAAGATCTTTGTTTGTTACATATATATTATTAAATAAATATACGTTAAGTGTTAATTATAAAATATGTGTAAATAAATAAATTAAACAATTGTAGATTCAGTTTACTAAAAATGATTAAATTCATATTTTACTAAAAATTGTGTATAGATATGCCATTATAAAAAAAAAAGGTTATTTTACCACCAACTACAGCTCCGCTCGTGTTGTATCTTATACGGCACGTGTGTCTTTTTAAAAAATTTACGATAGCCAATTAATATTTTAACCATTTGACAATTATTGCTTCATACGCCCCAAAGAAATTTTATTTCTTCATTTAGCAATAAACTTCTTTTTTTTTACATTCTTCTGCCCACGTTGTCTTAAAAGTACTTTGACTCTTCCCCATTCTAGAAGCTATAGGTACCTGTGAGTTTATATACGTAAAAATTTATACATACACACACACACACACACACGAATATACATTTATATGACGTAACAAGTACACCATCTTTCGAGGTTGGCGAACAGCTGCCAGTAAAGTAAAGTGGTCTGCCATCGAGCCAAAGAACAAGGAACACTGTAGAATACAAGGCGCATAAAGAGGTAGACAAACTACGGTGCGGGGGAAGTATGGTAAGAAGTAAGGTGAGTTGATGGTCAGGTAGAACAAATCAATTGAACTGGTTGAGAGCACGAGGGGAGTGTAGTGCCGCGATAAATTACCTACTAACTCGGCGAGGCGAGTCTCAGCTTAGCCTTATACACTACGAGTTACACACACACCACCGCGGGAATTCTATATTTGTGACTTAATTTATAGCGGTTAATAGTCTGATCTAATGAAATCTTATCGCTCCAACTCTTCTCTGACTTACCTCTTCTTCCTTTAGAATGAATATTATACGCTGACCAACAAACAACCTGTAACCATTTACTGTATAGTATGAATTATATTGTGTGTGAGTGAATATATATATATATATAAAATTGAGAATATCGCTCAACATAATAGCATAATATAATCATCCATTTTTAACCTTTGTAGCCTCCAAACTGAGCAATCAATCATTTGATATAACAACAGAAAGTGTTGTCTAACTTATCCTAATAAATCGTTTTTCGCTTTAAATAATTCTTCATTTTTTCAGTTTTATTTTACATAAAAACTTAAATTATAACTTTTAATTACTTTGTGAAAAAAATATATTTAAGATTATTATGTTATGTCATTATCTGGAGATTTTTCTTTCATTCATAAATAGTTATTATTTGAATCTTTGCCGCAATCATTTACTATAGATATTTTCCTGAGTCTTATTATATTTAATAGATAACTATTATATTAAATTTTTAAATACTCTATAGTTAAACTGATTTGGGTTACCTGAAAAAAAGACACTTCTAAACTGCTTTTCTAATTAGAGCTCTTTTTCAAGCTCAGTCTCACAACCGATTGACAGATGTTTAATGAATCGATAACAAACTGAAAGATCAAGTATTGTTTTACAACATAATGTTAAGTAATCCATTATTTTGCAAATTAATAAAACCTAACCGCAACAGTTTGTTAATGTCTTAAAATAACTTTTTAAGAATTAAAGAATTTTAAAATGGACAATATTTCAGGAAAATTGTTGGGTAAAACAATTTTATTTTTCTGAGACCCAGAATAAGTTTTATTCTCTTCCTGAAAATTTTCATTATTTCTAGATTAAATTACCTCGGTAATTTTTGCGCTTAAGTGAAATATTTTTAATTTATTCTCAAAAAATCAATTAAAATTCTGATGATTGTAGAAAAAAGTAGAGTGCTGTAATCCGTAATTCATCTCATACTTTTAATAATCTAGAACAGGTATAAAATATAATTATGAAGTATAATTAAAATAAATATTATAATTAAAATTCAATAATTTTTAAATGTCTATTTTAATCACACATGTTTATTTTACACATATAAAATTTATTGATCGTGCAACATTAATTTAATTAAAATAGATTACAATTCATATTAACTCGGTCCTTGATCCCCACACTTCAGTACCAAGCGGCGGAAATTCTTCAGGGTGTACCTTCTATGGCCGGTTACGATATTATCATCACAGCACTAGAGGGTTGCTTCAGATAGCACAATTTTGCTGCTGTTTACAGATGTGAGCTACAGGGGCGAGTCCAGAAGACCAACAAGATACTACAGGAATTTGCCACCGCCAATCAACAACTAGCACAACGGGCTCTAGTTGGACTGCCATCGGCATAGATCCAAAAGAAGGTAGCACACTCGTTCATCGACGGTCAATGGGAAGCCGAGATCAAGAGATACACTCTTCTCGGGTCAGCGAAGACGGTCAATCGCGCCCTTACTCAGGCTCTACCACTGCAGGCAGCCGGCACGCTGTCTCGCCTTCAAGGAATTGGCGTCAGGTGCGATGAGGGGTCAGCAAACGACATCAAGACTTCTGTGAAGGCACCAGTTTTCAGAATGATTTCGATGGGAGATAGAAGAATGCCTGTCGCAGAACCGAAGAACAACGGTCGATCGGTCCGTTGGAACTGATTGCGGAATAGGGCATTTTAAAATCGACTGCATGAAGTCGGCAAGAAGATTAATTAAGAAGCATTAATCGATTGAGGAGAATACTAACAAGATCATCTCCCTCACTTAGCCAAGTCTTATTGATCGTCTCGACGATAAGAAGAGGATCCGATAGCGTGATCGTCGACGAAGTGGTTGAAGTTCGTCCAGATCAGATAACAGTAGATACAGGAACATTGATATCCGTCGCTAGACCAGACATCGTCAGCATCTGTAAAGAGAAGAAATTAGATCAGTCTTATGTCACCACTATTGCATCTGGAGATATTCTACCTGTTATCAGCGAGGCTCGCGTAGATTTACAACTTGATCGTTGTTGATTTTGTGTATAGGTACTCGTCGCTGAGATTAAGGACGACTTAATCCTTGATCTGGACATCCTTCGAGCTTACAACGCGACTATAGACATCGGACAACATCTCTTGCGACGAATTAGCGATGTGGAGTCCGGAAAGCGAACCGTGTTCAGTGTGGGTGATATTATTAAAAGACGAGACGATTCTGGCACGGAGGGAAAAAATGTTGATGGTCGAATTTTCAAATCCCCTCAGGGCAGCGGCAGGAGTAGTACGGTATTTAGCAACGAAGTTGAAATCGACTACTTCTAGAAATTTGGCAGAAAAAGTGCCGAAGAAGAAGGGACGAAAGGATTAGAAGTTAATATCGGATGAAAGTGCTGCATTAGATGTTAAAAACCAGAAGCAACCACGGCAGTTTGTCGTCGAATATCAAGATCTCTTTGCAGCAGAAGAAGATTCTTACAGCCGTACAAATTAAGTATATCACCGCAACGACAGGGGAGATTCCCAGCCAGTTCGTCAACCACCACGACGCCTACCTCAAGTAAATCAAAATGAAGTTGACAAGATGTTGAGGGATGTGAAAAATTAAGGATTCCCAAGATTCGGACAATCCTTGGTCCATTCCGATTGTTGTCAAGAAGAAAAATGGCCAACTACGTTTCTGCATAGATTACACAAGACTGAATGAACCACGTTACAAAGAAGGACTGCTTTCCTCTACCGCGAATCGACGACACTCTAGACATGCTTCAAGGTACAAAGGGGTTCTCTACGCTAGATTTGAAGAGTGGATATTGACATTTTGCTGTGAAAAAAAAATTTGGCCGCAAAATTTAATCCAAGTACTTCTTGGTGAAATACTGAGGAATTATCCCTGTGTTATGTAGTTCGGCTATATGTTTCAGATTTTATAAAATAGATTAAATTAATTAATCGTTAATTTTGCAAATTCTGTAACATATTCATATAAATGTTTATATGTAATTTAAACATTTTCATCCTTCAAAATTCGTTTTCTGGAAAGATTACCATGCACTTTCATCTATAATTTTCTACTATTTTTATTAAATACCCAGAAGAGAGGATTTTTTCTTAAATTCAATTTAATTTTTGGTAATATGTTTAACTTTTTTATCTTTCTATCGGTGAAAAACTTTTTACCCTAACTTTAAGGTAATAAACTTTAGGCGAAATTCTACAGAAGGATTTTTTATTTACAGTATTTGAAAAAATAAATTCGTGCAATGTTTTAAACATTATTGTTAAACAAATTATTTAATTTCACCAGTCTTTTTAAGTTTAGGTTATCTTAAATTAAGTCAAAACATGTCGATAGTACCTGTTAGCCTTTCATCCGTAGGTCCCGAGTTCGAATCCCGGTTAGGCATTGTATTTTCATACGCTACAAATTTCTCACATCCTCTGAAGTAATAACTAACGATGGTCCGGGAGGCTAAATAAAAAAATAAATATCCTCACCTAATAAAAATTTCTAACCCAATTATTCAGCTTATAGGTTAGTTTATATAAAATAAAACTGTTTTGTTTCATTATTTGCTTTAAGTTATTTGACGATGTTGAACTAAACCATTTGACAATATGCAATTTAAAAAGAAATTATTTTTCTGAACATGGTGTAAAACCAGAAGTACTAGAGCAGTTTAATTTTTTGTATAATTTCTTATTTTTATTTTCAAATATATACATTTTGTGTACATAGGTCGTACATAAAACGCAACCTATCAATCAGTCTTCTAAAAAAATTTGATTTGAGTACCTTACACTTTAACTGGAGTAGATTCGTTCAACATTTGACCATCGCGCCTAAGCAATATACAACCACCAGTAACCATAACAAATCTATCAAAATGCTCAGCGCATTGTTAGTGAGAAAATGGTGTCTTTACTAGAGGGATGTATTTTTATTAATGAATCGTGCTTCAGTACGCGAACAGTGACTACTATACAAGAATCATTTTCTGTAAAAATCGAGATAGACTGGTTCCTTAAAAGACATCAATACTGAGGTCAGTGACTAAATTTAGAAAGAGATAGATACTGCTAATATCAAGAACACAAAAGATCCAAGCAGACACAGTCGCTGAAATCAAATAAATGACCGATTTACTACCTCACCAAAAAAAAAAAAAAATCAATTAGACGCTTGTCAGCTGAAATTAATTTACCGAAATTAAACATTCATCTAGCGACAAAACAGTTAAACTTACCATAATATCGAATTCAAACAGTTCATGAACTTGTTCCCTACAAAGAAAAACGGCTAGAATATTGTCACTGGTTTGTAGATTTGTGCGTGATTAGGATTCATGTTTTGAACAAGCTATTTTATTCTAACAAAACGTGGTTCCGTTTGATTGATTACGTAAACAGTCAAAACAGTAAGACTTAGATCTTACGTAAACAGTAAGATTTATAGTGCTGAAAATCCCTACGCTAATCATTAAGTCCATTGCACTCGGAGAAGATTGGTAGACAATTAACGCAAAACGACATCAGAATATTTTACTACAATTCACTGAACTCTTGAAAAAGCAAGACCGACACTGTTGGTTACATGTCGGCCCAATATATCACCTGAAAAATAATTCAACAACTGCTTTTATTAACAAATTCTTTCCCAGATTTGACGTTGTCAGACTTTTACCTTAGAGATCATCTCAAAGAAAAGGCCTACACCAACAAATCACGAACACTAAATCAATATAAGAGAAGCTGTATTAATTATCCTGTCACAAATTCTGAAATAGTTGCAAGACACAATGAAAAGGGCGGAAGCTTACATTCAGGAATAGGAATTCTTGTTCCAGAATTTACGGTGTTGTAAAATTTGCTTTAATTTATAATGAAACACTATTTTAAGCATTTAAATTATTTTTAAATAATATTAGATTTCACGAAACAAAAATAATAATAAACCCTTGAAATGTAATATATAAATACGGAAGAAGTTTGTGGCGGGTTCTATCCGTTTGCAATAGCATCACGCAAGAACCAACCGGTGGATTGCTTTTTCAGGATACATTTGTGTTATCTCAGGTAAGGATTTAAGCCATACATCGAGGCCCTACTGGGGGTCAAAGATTTCCTCGTCAAAGGTCCGTGTTTTTTAGTTACTACAGTTACTATTCTTTCTTGTAATTTAGTTTCTTTTTACAAACATTTTTTTTTAGTTTTTTTTACAACTATGAGGATAACGAACACAACAGGGATCCTGGCTAGACGGGAAGGGCGAGCGAAGCGAGCTTAACTGGCTTAAGTTGTATAAAACAAAAGAATTCGTGTGAAGTAGGGTATTTTAATTAAAAAAATAAAAATAAAAATTAAGAATAGTTTTTTTTTTTTAGTATGTTTCTAGATATTTTTATCAGAAAGATGTTGAATAAATGTATAAATTTTGCAAGGAAAAAGAATAAATTTAAAATTCTTGGTAGCCTATTCGAGATAAGAAAGAATAAAGACAATTCAGGAGAAGAAGTTCACAGATAAAAAGAGAGCAAAACAACAATATAGATAACAAAAGAAAGATATAGAGTTGAAAAAGAAGGTGGTAAATTGTTAGAAAAAGAGGGGAATAAAATAGAGTGTTTAAGATGTGAGAAGTGCAAGTTTTAAGTTTTAACTTTTCTTCGTGTACAGTGAAATTCAACACTACTTTTTAACTCTTATACTCATTTCCTCTCGCCCAAACCCCTTCCTCTTCAATAATTCTTCCTTTTCTTATACTAGTGATTCTCAACAGCACATTTGCATTATTCTGTTCGCTTGAAGGTGCAGCATAAACATTTAGAATAAGTGCATGTCCACTTTTGCATCGCAATATAGAATACATGGAACATTGCAGTTTCAACTTGTAATATATTTACAACAAGAATACATATCACACTAGTTAACACTTTACTCTGGTATATATCTAACACATCCTACACAAACCATCTTTCTCACAGTTATATATAAGCGCGCGTGTACTTCCGTGCATTTGTGTGTATGAATTTCCCAAGCTAACCTGATTTAAAATTTATTTAATTGCCCATTTATATTCTTGAATATCAGGACAATTATGGAATAGAAAATATTGGATATTTAATAAAATATTTCTTCATATTAAAATCTTTACTACGATTGCATGGTATGCTGAATGTTTAATTAATACGTTCATGTGATAATGTTATGATTCTGGTTTCGAATCACCGGTCAGGTTGGTATAATATAAACCTTATCAATAATCTATAAGTAACTGGAATTGGATTTACGTACCTGTAGTACCATTAAAATGAAATTATTTAATAAAATGTTTTAAACTCTTCCGTGGCGCAAGTGGTAGCGTCTCCGTCTTGTCTGGAGGTTCTGGGTTCGAATCCCGGTCAGGCATGGCATTTTTCATACGCTACATTTCCATATCCCACGCACAAGCTTCAAGTTCATATGGCGATATCATCAAGCAACACCTGTTTAATGAAATTATTTGGTTTAATAATTTATAATTTTTAAATCATGATGACAGAATTACCTCTCTCTTAGAAAGGTAACAAAAAGTTACACATTAAAAAGAAGGGGAAAAAAATTGTTATAATATACATTAATGGAAATTCTACGGTCGTGCAATCGTGTAATCCGGCTTAAGATAAAATACCTGTTGTTAATTTATATTAAACACAATATATTCTAAATGACCATGTAAGGTGTTTGTTTGCAAAGTAAAACGCCCAAAAATTTGTTTGATTCTAACTTTCAAGTTATGTACAATTAATATATATCAAGAGATTGACTGGATTTGCTTTATTACGTTCCTTTCTTAGAAAAATAAATATTACTTAGTTTTTATTATAATTAGTGAAGGATTAATGTCATCATAATGTTGGATTAGGTCATTTAGTTTTTTTTTATTTTTTAGTTTTTTTTAATAAACCAGATTACCGTAGATGCTCAACTTTTTTATCAGTAGAAAAAATATTTATTATACTTATGAACAAAGAGATTATTTTTAAGAACATGATTACGAAAATCTGTTTAAAAAAGTATAGCCAGGAAGATACTGCCCTGAGGTACTCCCCATTTAATATATTGAAAAGCCGATCTAGTCAAAACTTATCATAATTCTTAATTCTCACACATTAATCCTTATTTGTAAAAAAAACAAAACAAAAAAAAACAGAATTTTACGATCTGATTACCTCCATACCAATTTTTATGTACTGCAATTTTAATACAATATTAAAAACATCGCTACTGATAAATCTAAATCTAACTTCATGAATAATGTTAGCCATAGGATGAAAATAGAAGAGAAAGTTAACTATCTACTGTGTAAAATATGGTTCTAATTAAAGTGTACTCTGTCTGAAATAAAAAGAACAAATTACAAAATTTCCAACAACCTTGAAATTGACATCGGGTATAATTTATAACAGTTTATCATAAATTTGAATACTTTTCACTCACTGAAAACAAACCTTCAGGAATGAGGTATGTCCAACAGTTGTACAACCTAAATTAAAAGTTAGGTTAGGTTGTTGTAATGCCCAGGGTGTTTTATAAATTATAAATTAATTAAAAAGACTGACTACAAAGGTTTAATACTTTCTTGGAGTTGGTTATTTATTCTTATATAGTGGATAAATAATTATACCTGAAAAACGTTATATAATATTTCTTTTTTTGAGATGGAAGGTAATTTATAATGAGGTTTTATTATAAAATTATCTTTTTAAGTTTAAAAAACCAAACCCACCGGGTAGTGATGAACTCATAATCGCAAATTAGCTGATTTCAAAGTCGAGAGTTCTAAGGTTCAAATCCTAGTAAAGACAGTTACTTTTATACAGCTTTGAATACTAGATTGTGGATACCGGTGTTCTTTGGTGAAGTTGGATTTTTAATTAACCGTACATCTCAGAAATTGTGACCAGAGACTGTACAACAATATACTTCATTTACACTAATACATATCTTCCTCATTCATCCTCTTAAGTAATACTGGAAGTTATACAGACAAAGAAATAAATCAAAAAAAGTTATAAAATTAAAAAAAAAAATATTCGTATTTTTTTTTATTTTTCCTTCTTCTACTCCTCTACTCCTTCAGCATCACTCTCCAAGAAATGTTTTTGATTCATCTATGTTTACTATTTTAAGTGGAAGAAACTAAAAAAATTTACAATCAATAAAAAGTCACCTAAGATTTCTATTTTGGGGATTGTAAGATAAGAATACACGCATGTACTGAGTTTAATAATATAAAATGGGGTTATACTTGGAAAACTTTGAGAAAATTAATCCCAAAAATCCCCCCCATTTCCTAGAGATATTGAACCCAAAATTTTACCAACAAATTATCCCATATATGCGAGTCACTGAACAAAATTTAATTAAAAAATCGGTTCATCCAGTTAAAGGTTATTGTTTCAACACTCGAACACACGTACATTAGTACGAACTTACGTACTAAAATTACTCCTACATTTTTGTTTTTTGGGGTTCCTAGGTCATGAAACGTAGAGAGATGAAAAAAAACCAATCCAATTTTTTGATTGATTACCATACTTTCCTTCTGGTATTATAGTTCCAGGAAAGTAAAATTTGATACTGGTCTCATTGCAATCAGTATCATGGATTAAGTTTGTAAAAATTTTAATATTTAAAAAAGCAAAGCTTTAATCAGTCTATTAATTAATAATTTCCACAATCTTAAATTTGATTGTATTTTATTTTTAATCCTTCTCAGTCCTCATTTAGAATTCCGCGTAATCTTTTTGACAGTTTAGAAGCATTATTGAAAGAATTTTTACTTAATTTGGACTTTAATTTTCTTTGAATAAAAAATGTTAAGAAAGATATATATAATTGGTATTATATTCAGATCTATCATATATTAACTTTTTTATTTTTGTAATATTCTCTCAATTTATTTTTGTTTGGCTGGCAAATTCCACCAGCAATCAAAATAATATTAAGTCCTTTAAAACTTTTAATTTTAACAAAATTTTATGATAATGGTAAAATTTTCCATCATATTTATATTTTACTCAGTCAAAATATACATATATATATTTTTATTTGTTTATATAAACATATTAATATTTTTAGTTATGAAATTTTTTTCTCATTTTTTAACTTGAATACTTTTGTTGGAATGTAACCTACCAAGACATTAAAAAAAAAATAATAATAAAACTAAGTCATGTTGTCACATAATCTTCTAATAAACAAATCTTTTATTTCATTTTAATATAGACAGAGACATGGGATGACATGTCAGATTTTTGTTTTCTTACTTTTTTAATTTTAATTTCTTTTAAAAGTTTTTTTTATTGAGCCACGGTTAAAAATAAAACCGGTTGATCGATCCTTGGTCAGATTAAAATGATTTTTTTTTTTTTTTTTTTAATTATAGTTATAAAATTTTACAATTATTGTTTTCATTTGTTTTATTATAACATATAAAAATTTAAATTACTAGAATTTTAAATATATTTTTATGAAATTTTATACACTTATTTTTTGTTGAGATTTTTATTTCTTAACCATTTATTGATGTTTCAGTATTACTAAGAAAATTTTAAAAATATGTTTAATTTTGCACATTCCTCCAGACGTTTGTCAATTCAAAATATTTTTTTTACTAAGATAATACCTAAAGAAAAAAAAATAGCTATATAAGTTGTCACATAACGTTAATAAGTGAATGCTTGTACATTTAGACGAACGCCTGAGTACATCTTTCTTTTTCTAATGAATCTTTCCCACTCTTTATACAAGTATATTATTCTGTCACTCTTTACGTGCATATGTATATTATAGAAAGAAAAAAAAGTAATATGATGTCATCATCATCATCATGGCTATAAAACTGAAAACATTTTTTTTTTTTAATTTTAATAATTTGATATCATTAATAGTCTGTGCTCACTTATCCGTGTATACGTCTTAATATAAATCTTTTAAGTTAGCCAAGGCAGAATACTTTACAGTTAAAATACAGAGCATTTATTCATTCTGTGCTTTCTACACTATACGATGTTTATTATTATTATTATTAATATTATTAGTTCTACTATTAATAAAACATAGCATTTTGAATAACTCAAGACGTTAGATGAAGCAAATATACATGGTACCATGATGCCGTTCTCGTTGGCAATCAACTGCATTATGTCAAATTGATTGACACTGTGTCAGTCTGCTTGTTTGTTTCTGTGTATATTCCATACATATCTTAATGCTATAAATAAAATGAACTAACTCAGTAATGAGGATAGAATTTGTTCTTGTTTTATGATTTGATAGTTAGACTTTTTTTTTCATTTAATTATAGATATTATCTTTATATATTAATTTTATCTTTATTATTTAATAATTTGTTAGGATTCATTTCATTTAACTTTTAATTATCTTTTAATTAATGATTTTTTTATACTAATTTCTTGAGACATAATTAAACATTTGTTTGTTAAAAATTACAAATCTTTTAAGTTATTGGTTTTCTAAATTTGATCGTCTGTTGCCTTTCATTTTTAAAACAATATATATTGTTTAAATATCATAACAGTTGAAAAATACGTAAGCTTCCACTATTACAATAAACATTATTGTTTTTATGAATATATATGTACGAGTATCAATAATAAAAATTTATTTTGACGAACGAAAAATTGATTCATGACGTGATTAAACGTAAATTAAGAAACAAATATTTATATTCTTTTCCATTACAAAATTTCTAAAATTATGAACTAATCAATGTAGAACTTTAAATTTTATAAATTCACACCCAATATCAGATAAATATACACGCGCACGCGCATACACAAACACATAAAAAATATGTATATGCTGGTCAGTCATTTTACATATTGACCGCATTAACACTAAATCCCGAAGAATATCATAAAACCAAAGACAAGTGTCTTTCTTTCATTATTTATTGATACTCTAATTAAATCAAGTCAGCATTTTGAAATTCTAAGAAAAATGCACGGACGAAAAAAGAACGATTCAGTAATTATATTTTAAAATTCATTGTAAATAATAAATATTGTTGTCCTCTGAGATAGAGTGGTAACCTTTCATTTTCCGAGTAAGAATCCCAATGAGGTATTTTCTACAAGTTACAAAATTCATATTTTCATACATTTATAAAATGTAATAACTGTAATTTAATCTAGCCTGTTAGTAATTTTATAAGTAAATAAATAATATTAACCGTCCACAAGTTACCCCCAAACTAATTTTGTTAGAAATGAAATGACCGTATTATATGATTGTAAGATATATTAAAATTATATATACAAATAATTTGGGAATTGATTCTAGAGTTTGAAGTTAGAAAAAACCTTTTAAAAATCACTCTTATATTAAATGCACTGAAAAGTAGAAAATAAAAAAAAAATATGTAAAAAAACGTTTAAAACACCACTCTTAAATTAAACACACTAAAAGATAAAAATAATTTTAGGACAGTATCTCAGAATGGATTGAACAAGCTTTGACGGTGATATATAAGATTATGTAAAAGTCATAGCTTCAAATTAAAAATTTGATATTTTACCAATTTTTCATATGCGTAATGAGTGGCCTAAAGAGTGGGGTGCAAAGATTTGTACTTTGATACGAGCACCCCACTCTTTAGGCCATTCATCACGCATATTAAAAAACTGGCAAAAACAACAAATTTTTAATTTGATGTTATGACTTTCACATAATCTTACATATCATCATCATGAAAGCTTGTTGTCAAATCTATTCTGAGATACCGTCCTAAAATTATTTTTTATTTTTCAGTCCGTTTAATTTAAGAGTGATCTTTAAAAACATTTTTACATATTTTTTATTTTCTACTTTTTAGTCTTCGTAAGTTTATACTTTACGATTGGTGATTGTAATCAAAACGTAGAGCTAAAGAATTTAATTTCCAGATAACCAAGATCCAGTCGATCGAGAGTGTACTTGATGGGTTAAACAGTTAGCGTTCGACCTGCTGATATATACGCCGATTGAATCGTAAAAATCGGATGAGCGGTTGCCGAGATACTACGACGGTTCCCCATTGCACCTCCTCCATAATTTCCGAACGGCGCCCAGGAGACACTGAGGCACTGAAAATTTTACCTTCTGACTGGTGCCACTGGGAGCGGATGGAATGTCATCTAGGGGGTCAAAAACAATTTTAGAGCACTAGGATCGACCGTTTTCAACATATATTTGCGATTTTCGTCCGAAAATTCGGATCCGGTTAAAAAGTACTAGATTTTCCCAAAACTTCGGTCTCTGCTGTACAGAATTTGTATTACCAAGACATTTATTTAATGTTAATAAAGTAAAAAAATAATGAAGATGCACGAGTTTTATTTATTTTTATCTCTTTCTTACGAGTAGTCATACTTTTACTTAGGGTAGGGCGCCATGGGAAAATTTTAATTGAAAAAGGGCCACGACTCGGAAAGGTTTGGGAACCACTGCCCTAACTTATATCTCACTTGTTTATTAAACCTTGAAACGAGGTTGTATAAGTTCAAGAGCATTTTTTAAATTTAATTAAGGGGCATTTCTTTCAATAATTTACCCATGTTAGCGACTTCAAAAAGTTGTTAAAATGTGTTGTCATCAGGAGCAAACCTGTATGCAAAATTTCAGAGCGAATGGATAAGCGCGGAAGTGCTTCAAAATTTGACTGAAAGGTTCCGTACCATGATTCTCACATACATAATCCATCATGTACATTGTCCAAGAGCGAATTAATATAGTAGTAAAAAAGGTTCGCAATAAACATCTAACGTTTATTATTAACACGTGTTCACATTTTTAGGACTACAGTGAGTAGTATTCAAATTCGTTTCGAAGCATACAGTTAGTATTGCCAACCTTATTATTAAAAGATCTAAATTTATTGTACTAAAAACAGCTGTTTTAAATTTTTTACTAATTATTAATATTTTTCTATTAACTTTTTTTTTAATAATAAAAGCACTTTTTTAAACTTTATTACATAAATTTTCTCAGAATTAAATTACCTACAAGATTTTGTAATAAATGTTTGCATATATTAGTTAATTAACAAAGTTGTAATTCAATCCTAAAAAACACGTTTTTCATCATCGTATTTTTCTGTTTTACGTTTGATATAATGAAAAATTCGGGAGATACAGTTCTGGAACCTCTTTTATTCGATTTTTCAGATCAAAGAACATAAGAAACCATCAAATTTACACCTTATGTAACGCCTTATAATTTCATTATGATCTCATTTCACCGAGGGAATTGAAATCCAGGTAATTTTTTTCGCTAGTCGCTAACTCAATAATAACAAATCGTTTTTGGACATATGTTTGTATGAACTTTTTTGCTAATTTCAAACTCTAGAATCAGTTTGTAAATAATTTAATTTCCTCCTGAATCACCATAAGTTTTTTCGTTAGATATTTACAACCCAAATATGGGAAACAATCAACGCAGGAAGCAGCCAGATTCTAACCTTACATTATGTAAAAAGCCTAAACAAAATTAACGCTTAAGAATAATTCTTAAAAATCAGAAATATATAACAAAATAAAAATATCAGATTAATTATAACAAAAGGAAGAAATTTGTCAGTTAATTTTACTTTCCTGGTTTAATAGCTCTACATCTATTCTGTAAGAAGGAAAGCATGGTAAATCAGTCAAAAAATGGGGTATGACTTTTTTTAATTTCTCAACGTTTCATGACCTAGAAACCCCCAAAAAATAACAAAAAACAGGAGGTAATGTACCTTCATACGTATGCACGAGTGTTAGCGTATTTGAAGCTTTATAATTTTTGACTGGATAAACCGATTTTTACTGAAACTTACAGAGGTGGGACAAACATGGTGTTAGCGGAACAAAAATAATACTTTGGGGGCAATATTGTGATTGGGGGAGCCAATCAAAGTTTAAAAACATAGATTTTCCTTTTATAATTTTTCAAAGTGTTTTTTTGTATTTAAACTTTTAATATTATAAAAAGTCTAATAATAAAATTTTTGTAATAATATTACAATAAAATTTCTTCATAATTTACCCTTCATCCCCAAAAAAATAAATCTTAGGTAACCTTGTATTAGTTGTACATTTTAGTGGAATTTATTTTAGTCTCTCCCATTTATATAGTAAACGTTGAAAAATCAAAACATTTTCTTAGAGTGATTTTGAAGGTGGGGAAGCAGATAAAAATATCTGATGTGGACACCACATGAATTCCTTGTACGCCTATTAAATTACATATACACATTTTTTGCTGCACTTCATTTAAACTTATTTCATTCGAGAGTGAGATACGATCCTCCATTTCCTTAATAAAGTGGACAATTACACAATTGCTGAAATATTAGTTTTTATTAACATCAAATATTTATACAATTATTAATTCAACAATCTTACCTGAAATATTAGGATAGAGTAAAAGTCCCTTTGTTTCTCGTATTACTAAATTAGTATTATTCGTATCTTTGTGAGTTGCTGATTAACAAAAGTTTGAGATTTCTGGTATGTCATATAAATAAAAGTTAATAATAATTAAACTATTCCGTTTAGTGAACTCCTGTATACTGGTTACAAATGTTAATTTCGACCTTACGGTGTAAAATATTCAGTTTTTATTATTGGATTATTTTGTAAATAATCAAAAATTAAAAACAAACAATCATACAGGAAAAATAAAGATAACATGAAGAAATTTATCACAAAACGCGACAAAAAGATGAATATGACGGGGAAGAAAATATTAAGAACAAGGGAAGAGTAAAAAAATTAAGAGATGATAAATATAAAGAGAAAGGAAATTTTAAAACCAAAGAAAGAATAAAAGTAATAAATGAAGAATAAATATAAAGTAGAAGAAAACGTTAAGACCACGTAAAGAATAAAAATATTAAGAGAGGATGATGAATATAAAGAGAGAGAAAATTTGAAAACTAGAGAACGTGTACACAAATTAACAAAAGAATTATATCAAACCAAACAACGACTAAATGATTGGTAACAAAAACAAATAAACGAAATATTGATCAACTCTGACTTCGGGAGTATATTGTCCGGCAATATCAGAGACGACTAATGAACTGAAGGAAAAGAATTTATTAATGATCGGGAATGTATGCCTCAGTGTATATGTTCTTGCGAAGGTATACTTTAGTCACTCTGTAGTTAACTTTAATGTAGGTAAAATTAAACAGAAATTCCAGGATAATTTAACATTAAACTAGAAAATCCAAAAATAATACGATTCTAAATTATAATTTTCAATTAATATTAAATAACCAGATGTTTCACCAAATCTGTTACATATACGCATATGTAATGCCTATTAAATTACATTTACGCGTTTTAAAAGTACATAAAATTATATTTCACTAATATATTTTAAAATTTTATTTTTTATTATCATTGAATTATTATTTATTGTAAAACATTTTTACGATCTCGGGAAAATAATTATTAAATCAACATATTTAAATTTAAAAAAATAAAAGTTAAAAAAATAAATTAAAAAAAGTTAAAAATTAAAACAAAAGAAGATGAAGTCTGATTCAAACCGATGTGCCTCCCCTTTAAGATTCAAATATTTACCTAATTAAAATTTTAATTTTAACTTCGATTGCAGTTAAAAAGGGTTGTGCAACTAGATGTTACAACAGTGCTAAATCCGAAATTTCAACATCCTATGGCTAATCGTTTTTGGGTTATGCGACTTACATACATACACACGTACGTACCCCGAAACTAATCAAAAGTAAATTCCTTTACTTCGTGCAGTATAATTCCTTTACTTCGTACAAGGAAGTAAAAATACATATTTCTTTAATCTTTAAAACTTTTTTTCTTTTATTGAAACAAATAATGACAATTTTACGATAAAGTTTCATCATAAATTACCCCCACACCAAAAAAATTAGGCAATTTTTTCACGTATCATTATTTCTTTGCTGTATAAGAATAAGTAACCAATGCCAGGAAAGTATTACAACTTTGTCAGTTTTTTCTATACCATTAATCCTCATGAATAAGAATCTTATTTTTATAAAATAGTATATACTTGTAGAAATAAGTCATTTTCTTCTCGAATGAAATGAAGAGAAATGCTTTTTCACTCCCATTTTTTACACTTGAAATGAAATTATGTTGAACTGTTATATGGATAGTTTTACGAGACAAATTTATTATTACATTAGAACGTCTGTTACTTAAAAGTTTTTGTTATGTTTCATTAGTTATGTTTCAACATTTTTATCAAAACCGTAAAAATTATAATATATAAGTTTTATTAAATTAATATTATGTTAAATGTTATAATATTTATTTTATATTACACCTGTTTTATTATATATTTTAACAGCCAGAAAATTTTATGGTAAATTTGTATAAATAAATATAATTTTAAAATAATATTAATATTAATATTGTCTTCCATTCACGTTTATATACTTGTCTTTTAACGATGGATAAAAATAGAACTGTCATACATCTTGTGAATATTAAAACGATTTGGGCTGAAAACCTATTTCCAGTCCGTGTGGGCGTCCTACTGGACGGATCGGGCTGATTTTTTTTTTATAGTGCGGGGAATGACTCACAGATATGTCATCAAGTGTCATCGGACCCCAAACTTGAGTCTCATTTCAGAAATCCTCAAAAAATCTTAATTTATTCCTTAACTGAGGAACTTTCCCAGTTTATTACTCAAAGGAATATCATTCTGAAGGTTCGTCGGTGCCTGGTGACATATCTGCTGGCCATCCGAAGTATATAGTTTTTGCGTAGGACTTCATCCATGCCATTCACTGTTTCTTCTAAATCTTTTTTACTCTCGCCTAGAATTACTATATCTTCAGAAAATCGTCATCTTTATATTTTCACCTTGCACTGTTACTCCGGATCTAAATTGTTCTTTAACATCATTAACTGCTATTTCTATATAAAGATTAAAATGTAACGGCGACAGAGAAAATCCCTGTCGGGATTCCTTTTTTATTACGGCTTCTTTCGTATGGTCTTCGATTATTACTGTTGTTGCTTGGTTCCTGTAAATGTTAGCAATTGTTCTTCTACCTCTATACTTACTCTAAAATATTCTAAATATTTTAAAATGCTGAACATTTTATTCCAGTCTACGTTATCAAATGCCTTTTCTAAGTCTATAAATGCTATGTATGTCAGTTTGTTTTTCTTTAATCTTCTTTCTACTATTAATCTGAGCGCTAAAATTGCTTCCTAAAAATTTAGGATTATAGACAATTTTATTATTCCGTGCATATTACGTTGTACAGGTAACGTTTCTTAATAACCTCATAGTAGTACAGCGTGTATCAAAATATAATGACCCGATTTCAAAACCATATATCTATGCAACCATGCATGGTCAACGAATGAAATTTACACCAGTTTGCATTTAAAAGCTCTTGTCCTAAGGCTTCAAATACCGGTCGCTAGACTTCAGTACTAGAGCTCACAGCAGGACTACCTTAGCCGTAAACGACATGGCATCTATGCAACAGAAGGCGTTTTTGTTCTACAATTTAGCAAGACAGTGTCCGTAATAAAGTTCAGCGTGTGTTCTGAGATTTAATGGGGTTTCAGAATTGATCCATCATCGGTTAATAGAATTTTGTATAAACAGTTTGAAGAATCGGGAAGTTTATGTAAGGGGAAGTTTTCAGGATGATCACGTAGTGAGAAATGTACAACGAATTCAAAGAGGCTTTTCAGCGAAGCTCAATAGATACTAATTGTTGCGATAGCTGGGAATTTGTGACTTCAAATTACTACCTGGCGCGTCGTTAAAACGGCATTTCAGCAAACCGTACCGATTACAACGGTACACCTCTTCATTAAGTGACAAAATAAAACGTGAAAATGTTTGTGATATGCTCTTAATCGGTATGGAAGATGATATGTTTTTACTGCGGTTAATTTTTAGTGATGAAACAATATTTCCTTTAAGCAGTAAATTTTCACGTCACAATATTTGCAACTTAAAAATCTGCATGAGATCGTATAGCAGGAGCGAGATTTATCAAACATTAATGTTTTTTGTTCGGTTTAATTTATAAAAATTTATGCCCCTTTCTTTTTTTGAAGGAAACATACTAAAAGAGTATCCTTTTCTTGATATGCTTCAGGACTGGCTTTTTTCATAACTAAATAAAGACTGAAAAATTAATTTTTCAACAAGCTGGTATCCCGCCACATGAGTACAACAGAGTTAGTCGGTTTCTGAATGAAACATTGCCTTAATATTCGATAGGGCGTATGGAAGCCCATGACTTGATACCATACCAGGCATAGCCAACATACGGCCCACCGGCCGGATTCGGCCTGCATAATGGATTTATGCAGCCCGCGAAAAATTTTTCTTTGTTAATTTTTTTTTATAAGAAATTGAATAATGAAAAATACGGAAATTTAAAAAACTTAACACGTCACATTAGTTTTTTTTTTGTTAATTTGTTGTACTAAATTACTTATATTTCAAAAACAAATACAAATACTTCATAAACAAATTCCATAATAAAATTTTGTTTACTTAAATGAATCGTTTTTGTATTTAACATTTTTTTTAATTTTAATATTTCGTTCTGCCCCTGAAAACAGTTTTCTCTTCAATTCGGCCATGAGGAAAAAACTGTTGGCTACGCTTGTATTATACTATTGGCCCCCCAAATTCCCAGACATTACCACCTTGTAACGTTTTCTTGTGGGGTTATGTGAAAAAAATTGTTTATGTTTCACCATTATCTGCTGATTTGGATGAGTTGAAAACTAGGATTACAGATGACAAACTTTTAGATTCCAGACAAACTTCTGTAGCAGAAGTTTGTTCCAGACGGAAGAATTCAACTGTTTTTTTGATGTTATCCGTGCAGCAAATTGAGGGCATTTAGAACATTTATATTTTTGTAAATTAATTTTTAAACATTTTTTAACAGTATGTAATTTGTTTTATAATTGTAACACATTTTTATTATGAAATATATCTGTTTGAAATCGGGTCATATTTTTTTATACATGCTGTATATCTTGAAGTTAAACTGTGAAAACAGCCTTTCTTAATTTTCTTTTCATTAAATTTTTTTACTGTAAAGATAGAATTAAAATATTTTTATTAATAAATTTTAATATGTTCACAAAAATCTTTTATTTATTTAATATAACTTAGTCTGTAATGAATATATTTCAGTTGAAATAAAATTTTTTTTCTTGTTTGTGAATTATTTAATATTTATGTTTAGGCCTGTTTCTTATAGTAGTTATTATTGATCTTTATTAAATATATTTTGAGTTACCGCTATTGTCTTTTCTATAAAGGAGACCGCTATTTTTTACTTTTCAAAGGGTGAAGGGACTTTGTTGAATAGATGAGAAATACAGAAGAAAGAACTTTATTATGAGTAATTGCTTTTAACATTTTGCCGACAAAGAAATTGGAACACAAAAATCAAAAGACAGCGATTTAACTGAATAAAAAAAAAATTTTTTTTTCAGTACAACTAAAGAAAGAATTAAAGAACAGTAAGTTATAAAAACTGCAACAGAATTTTTTATAACCATCGAACACTGAATATTTTTGGTTACCATTTAATACTCTTTTGAAAACCTACTTTTTTACTGGTAAACGTATTGGGATTATTAAAATTAAAAGTTTTTTTTACAAATTTTAAATTAGTTTTTTATCCTTTTAAAGGTTTTAGGTTAAAAAATAATTTATATTTTACAGACCTTTTAAGTATTTAAAACTGTTCTTTCTGACCTTATTGATATCAATTAAAATAAGAAGCATAGTGCGTTGGTTTCTTTGCTGTATGTGCTAATATTTTTATTATACGTGCTTCTTCTTTTAATTGAAATTACAACAGAATTTTCGGTACACAGTACCTTCATCAGATATTTCAAGTAAAAAATATGTATGAGTATATTAATTACTAGTTAAACTAGTTATGTATTAATTACAAATTTAAAGAAAAATCAAAAGAAGAAATACGGTTCGTTGATTTGTATGCCGAATGTGCTCATATTTTTATTTTTAAAACCAACGCACGTTAGAAAAACCAAAGAAACACACCATGCTTCTTGATCATAAGAAAGATTATTTTTCTTTATTTTGATTTTTTTTTTTTTTGGTATTGTAATGGTTTTGTTATTTAATCTTTGTTTATAAATATTTATTTAAGATTATATTTATGTTTTGGGGATAAAAAGAAAAATACTGGAGTTAAAGCTGTGTTAAAAAATCACTATAATTTCATGTCCTCCTTATTAATCATAAACAAACTATGTAAGACTTTTCTTCTTACTTATGTAAGGCACATAAATATGTTAATCTAGTTGATTTCAACAGCTGTTTTATAATATATAATTCTTTTCTTTATAATACTATTGTTAATTAATTAAGTTTAGTTAAAGATGCAACTTAAATGTGAATCTAAATAAAATACTTTAATGTAATACTTCTTAAAACATAAATATTGTACATCATAATTAACTTTAACAATGTGAAATAAGTTACTTACTAATAATACAATATTAAAATAAACGAAATGTATCTAAAATCTGTTATAAATTACATAAAATAAAAATATAACGGTTAACACTTACAAGGTATTTATTGAAAGATTAATGATCCAGCGGCATAAGTAATGAATACTGGAAGGTGCATTTAGGCGCAGTTATCGAACAATCACAACTCAAAAAAAGCTAAAATTGTTCAGGATTTTGACGCTATTCCGTTGTAAATTTTTTTGTTGTTGTTAATACGCTAAATTCATGAACGTTATTTAGTTACAATTGGCAAAAACATTTAACAAAATGATGTGTAATAAAATATAAACCATTTAAAATTTTCGCGGTGGGCCTTAGGCCCGCCTTTTTTTAGTAAATTATGAATTTTTTGTTTATTTGATGAGAGATTCAAGAAAAATTATTGAATCTCTCATCAATTAAAAATTATCGGTGTACCCAGTTTCAAAACTACTTCTTTATGAATTGAAAGTAATTTTTATCCCATATAGGTTGGATGGGAAAATTTGGCACTTTTTACTTTTTCTTACTTTGAAGTAGAAATACTCCTAAAAATAACAGTATTGAAGATTATTGTTCGTTTTGATAAAATTTTTCAAAGAATAATGTCAGAAATTATATATTTAATTAATTATTTTTTTGTGATTGATGTACAGCTGTTAATTATCTATATTAAAATGCTTATTTTATTTTATTTTTTATTATTATTAAACTTTTAAATAAATTTTTACCTTTCACATGCTTTTATTACAGCAGTAAATAAGTTATTTTAATTTTATATGTTATTCATTGCTTTAACATGTTGGGTTTTAATAAGTTATATTTTATTACATTAATTTACGCCCACATTACATGGGTGAATGGCTTTGTATCGGGCGCTAGGAGATACGGCTTTTTGCTTCATATTTATCTCTATAAAGGACATTAATACCTATTGTAATGTCTTTATTGTTGCCGTACAATATATCTTCCTATGAATAGAATTTTCATTAATTTTTTTATTATTAAATATAAATATACGCCTATAAATAAAATTGAAATAAAATTGTTACTAATTACTTCTGTCACCATTAAGCTTCCAAATGATTTGAATAGAATTTTGAAAAGTTATTATTCTTGTAAAAAAATAATTGGTAATAATAGACATTTATTAAACTGAGATATAACGAATATTTATAATACAGTATTTTCATAAGCATATCTGTAATAATTTAACTATTATTATTAATTTTTTTTTATAAATTTTTTCGTTTGAATAATTTAGTCAGAAGTACAAATTTGAGAATTTATTCCATATTTTAAATGTGTACTTAAATCGAATAGCTTCTATTTATAAATTCTGTTTTCTAAATTCTTAAAAAACATATAAATTTTCAGGTATTTTTTTTAGTTTATCTATTAGTACTTACAATCAATACCTCATAGAGGAACATAAATAAATTTGATTAATGATAATCACGTGAAGGGTGGTTCCTGACAAAACCTCTCAGTAAAGCATACAAAGATTCAACAACACATATATCGAAAAAGCACTTATTCATGGTTTAAATAAAGTTCATTGCTCAACACAGTACCAAAAGAACAAATTAAAAATAAAAACAATGTTTCATTACCAATAAAAGAAAACAACATTATAAATAAAACAAATATTCGTCGGTAATAGATGTAGCTTTAATTTGAAGACTATTAAGTTGACATTTACTACCCAGTGATACTCATCCTGTGTTTCTACACCTAAGTTCCTTCTCCAGGTCAGTTCTCGGATTACATCTCGGAAGTTCCTGCACATTAACACGTTTTAGTCGCCTGATGTCATCTCTGTTGTCTAATAAATTTACTGTTTGGTAATTTACATGTTTGTCTACTAATCTCTGTTCATTCTGCGAGCTAAATTTTTGGATCGCTTCGTAAACAGAAGGTAATCCTAGATAGTCATAAATTTCTCTACCCCTAACAAACCACGGCGCCTCTGTAATGGTCTTCACCAACATATTTTGGAACCGTTTGAATTATTTCTATATTGATGTTAACCCTAGAATGGTACGTATACGCCTATTAGACGTAGTTCAGTAGTTGAACAGCCGCCATTTTGTTTTGGAGGAGAATAATACCCCTGCCTTCTAGATATACTACACCTTACTCTCCATTGGAGGATTAGTGTACTTCAAACCTCAGAAGTGTTCACATCAAGGTCAGTGCATTTTTTCTAACAAATCCTACCACGCCTCTCAAACGTGTTGGTACTATTCTTGATGTATTTTTTTTTTGCTAAATATAGCAAGCTATAATGCTTACATTATTTATTTGCACAATTTTTTTATGAAAAATAATGGTGACAAGAAGCCTTTGTCAAGATTTCACTTCCTCATGAAATTGGCCGATCAACTGTCAATTCCGTGGATGATGGAGAGACTGAAACAGTCACACATGCCTCACAACCTACGAAGCATCATAAAAGATTGTCTCGGTGTGACGGATGCACCTGTTGAAATACAAGCGGCATCAAAATCTGAAAAAAGGCAGTATTGTACGTACTGTTCTTATAAGAAGAAAAGAATGAGTAAAATGACCTGCTGCAACTGCAGAAAGCCAGTGTGTGGCGAACATTGTTTCAACATTTGCCAAGTTTGTAAAAAATAATAAATTTATGACCAGTTTTTGTTTAAATCTCATTAAAGTGTTTTTTATATACCTCATCCTTTCATTTAAACATTTTTACCTGCTTGAAAAAATTCCTGGGAATCTAATTCAAATTTATTTTCTATAATGATGTTTTCTTACTTGCAGTTTTGTTTAATATTTTAATTCTAAGAGCAGTTTTTCATTCTATGATATGTAGTAAGTATGCAAATAGAAGAAGATTTAACATTTATTGACATTTACAGAATTTAAAATATTTATTATACCATTTTTTGGCACTTTTCAGGGCTGTACGTCTATAAGACGTATAGGTACCATTCACTATTGTTGTGTATAGGTACTATTCTAGGGTTAATCGTCGTACCCCAAACCTGTATCCCATACATTCAGATAGGTTTAAGAATAACTTTGTAGATTAACAGTTTATTAGATAAGAATAACTGTGAGTTTCTGCACAGCAGCACGTTTAGTTCCCTATATTTGGTATTAAGCTGTTTCCTCTTTTCTATCACGCGGCTCTTCCACGTTAGGCGACAATCCAAGTGTAGTCCAAGGTACCGTACCCGATCTATGTGAGGAATATATACACCATTCAGGTGGATCCATGGGAAATCACCCCTTCTTATCATATATGTCAAGTGGCTCGAATTGTTCTGTTTCACCTCACTTTCAATTTCGTTAGCCATGTTCCGATTTCGTCTAACTGTGATTGTAATTTAGCAGAGGCCTGATTCGGATCTTTATCATCAGCTAGAATTGTCGTGTTTGCAAACGATGTGACTGTGGCGTAAGCCGGGGCAGGAAGGCCTAATGTGAAAATCGAATACAGAACAGGCACTAGAATAGAGCCCTGAAGAACTCTCGACTTCGTCTCGAAGAACCCAGATTCAGAAATTAAGGTCCTGATTTGATTTACCCTGGGAAAAGTGCCCATCAAGGCAACTCCTCAGGACTAAGTAAACTGGCTTATTGTGGCTCTGATTTAGCTTATACAGCAGATCAGGAACCAGATCTTATCAAAGGTCTGTTGAACATCCAAAAACGTTACTGAGCAGTACTTCTTTCCTCCAAGCATCTTATTATGATGGTAACACCTCTATGGGTCTGTTCACTGGTAGAGTGTCAAATCCTGAAGCCAAATTGATGATCTGATATAATCTCTTCTCGCTCTACGTTTCATCTACTTTATTTTGTGATGCAATTGCGGTCAAATGAGTTTTCTGATTTTTGTAAATTTTACAGTAAGAATCCTTGTTATTTAACAAAACAACGTATATCTAACAATTTTTTATTTTGCAAAATGGGGCTGTTATCTTTTTTTAACCAGGGATAATGAAGTGTTCAAACGGAATGGATGTATCCACGCAAGCTCTGACTCCTGACTTCTGTGGTTACCATTCCCAGCCTTATCTCCCAACAGCTACAAGTTAGATACTTAAATCTCGAAAATACTTATTTTATAGTTTTCCCGTCGGATACGTATTTAAAAAATAAATAAATCATAAGTAAATTATATCCTTAAAAGAGTATCAAGAATACTGCTAAATACAGAAAGATTATTTTTTACGCTTCCTAAACCCTTCTCAAAGAATTACTCTCTATATTTCTTAGACTTGAACAGTCTAAAAATTATTTTTTGCATAACATTAAATTTAAAATTTATTTAAAGTAAACAACACTTAAAATACAAAAAAAAATAATAATGTAAGCTTTATTTCCATACAATATTTTAACTTTTAATATACTTTTAACTTTTTTAAATTTAATATTATTTTGTTGATTTTAAAAATCAAATTTTTAATATAATCTGTGGAGGTTAAAATTTATTCAATATATAATATTAATATTGAAATTTGATGCCGTAAAGTTAATAATTTTATTATTTATAAAAACTGAAAAGGTTAAAAAACTTTTATTTTCGTAAAACAACTTCCACTTAAGTTATTAAAGTTCGTTTCTGTTCTCATTTTGGTAAACTTTTTTTTACTATTCTTATCAATATTTTTTTTTAAATTTAATATAAGTAAAAAAAATTGAATTTTCTTCTTTTTCCTTCTACTTCCTACTTCTAATTTCTTCCTATTCTTCTCCTTCCTCTTCCTTTTTCCTCTTCTGTTTCTTTTTTCTTCGTTTTCTCCTCATTCTCCTTTTTTCCTCCCTACTCCTTTTTTTCCTCGTTTATTTCTTATTTTTTCTTTCCCATTATTCTCTAGTTTTTCTTAATTTACTTCTTCCTCTTTTTTCTTCCATTCTCTTCGTTACTCTTCTTTCATTTTCTTTTTCTTCTTTCCATCACTTTTTAGTCTTTTTCCTATAAATTAATCCTAACCAGAAAAGGAAAAAAGTTATTAGAACTAATGAGTTACGAAAACAGCTTTCATTTATTAAAACCGTAATTCCAAATTAACTTCCGTAATTAAGTTGCTCTTGATTTATCATCATTATTCGCTTGTTAGATATATTAATTATATGATTTTGTGCGTAACAATTTTAGAGATGAAAATTAGAGTGAAATAAA
The DNA here is from genome assembly GCF_047948215.1 of Lycorma delicatula. Lineage (NCBI taxonomy): Eukaryota > Metazoa > Arthropoda > Insecta > Hemiptera > Fulgoridae > Lycorma > Lycorma delicatula. Next base: position 58,287,420 of record NC_134463.1, read on the forward strand.
CAACCCCTTGTCATGAAGTACGGTGAATCATATAAGATTTTGTAAGGGATATAAAGCTGTTGAAAACGGTAGAGAATGTTTTAGTGGACGAAATAGCGAGAAAAAGAGTGAAAAGAAATGAGTGGTTAGAATAAGTGAGAGAATAATAATAATGATAGTGTGAGGGGGGTTTTAGAGGAATGACAGTGGAACCAGGGAGGAAACATGTGGTATCCTGGTGTTTAGTAGTAGAAGGGATAGACAGAACGAGTAGTGGTACTTGTGGAGACAATTACAAGGCAGTGCAGCCAACGGAGCGAGCGAACTAGCCGACTTGAGTGAGCTGTTAAAGGCGGTCTGTCATGAGAAGGCCGACGGTACATCAGTGTGGTGAAAACCATTGTTCAAATAACACGTGAACCAACATTGGAATTTTAATGCTTCCATCTTAGATATGTAATATATCTATATATAGCGCTTAAAAAAAATATATATATATATTTTTTTTTATTTCAATTAATTCGTATTAACGTAAAATCGTCGCGATTTTATAATAATTTAAAATAGTGGTAAATTATTATGATAAAAACTTATAAAACTAAACTTATTTAAAAAAATAAAACACGTGACATCTACCGGTGATAATAAATATTATTTGAATAAATGTGTATATAATGATGTAATTATAATAACTTAATATATATTTTAATAAGTGTGTGGATTTTAAATAATTTTTTTTATTTATTATTTAGGTTATTAAATTTATTTATATAAAATTTAGTAATAAACTTTTATAAAGAAAAAGTTTATACTGTGTGTTTGTGTTTCTATTTTTTTTTATTACAGTATTAAATGATATTAAAAATTATAAAAATCACAATATGTGTGTCTGTGTGCGTATATCTTTCAACGTTAGAAGTGGAATCTTTCTTAAAATAAACTGTCTTGCTTTAAAAATAAACACAGCTGCTAAATAGAATATATACTTAAAGAAACTTCGACCTTTTTATGTAGATTAGTTATTCATTATTTTTAGAATTGTTTACTTATTTTCTGTTTCATATTTATTATTATTTTTACTTATCATAAAAATTTATTAAAATTATATAAGGTGTTGTAAATAAAGAGAGAATATTATAAATTTTATTTCTTTATAATTTTTTTATTATGTTATTACATATTTCTAAATAATTAATTTTATAATTATTTATGATTTACCATAAAATCATTTATTTAACACTATTTTTATTTATTTTTACTCTTTTTTAATATTATTACATAGTTCATAATATTATTTTTTCTTTCTCGATTCATTTAATATTTTATTCAGTTTTTGTTATTTCTTTAAAAATTCCTGATAAATTCAGTTCAATTACTTAATGAAACTTCAAGATCATGTTTTTTAAATAGTTTTATCATGTCTTCAATCAAAAATAAACTTCTAAGAATATGTAAATTTTTTTTACAAATAATTTCATAGATTTTAATTTTTTTTGTATTATAAGTAAATAAAAAGTAATTGATTAAAATTAATACCGGTAACTTAAAAAACATATATATTTAATTAAGTTGTGCATCCGTAAAATTCAAAATATATCTTAATTTTTTTTTAATATTTGGTTAAAATTTTCCATAAAATAAGATTTTGAAAATAATATTAATTTATAAATATACATTTATAATCAATTAAATAAAGCTATTTACATATATGTTTATATAATAAATAACTAATAGATTGACACGTGTTTTTGTAATCAAAATTTTGCTATATAAATTGGCGGGAAAATGATTGATTATCAAATAGCTTGTAACTAATTTATACAACAAAATATCCCTTAATTTGTAAAAATAAAATATAAATTATTATGAATACGTTTTTAATTAATTTAATAATAAAATAAAAATTTTGTTTTTTTTATTTTTTAATTTAGTTTTAATAAACTTCATAAGTTTTTTATTACATTTTATTTTATTAATTTTTAAATGATATTTAAATGCAACAATAACCAATCATTTTTATTTTTGTAGCGAAAAAAAAATTATAAAATATTTATATAAACTAAATTTATATTTCTTTATTTCTTAATAAATAATTATAATGTTTATTTATAAGTAAAGTGCATAGAAGGGGGTGTTATGTAATTTTTTTATTTATGACAGCCAAATTTTATGGTAAATTTAGTTATTTGGTTTTACATAATTATTCATTACCGTTCGCTTCTAAAAATCAATACGACATAGTCTAAGAAAACAGGGTAAGGAGAAGTTTTAAATAAATGTACAGTTGATTAGTTTAATTTTATAATTACATAATCAATTAAAATATAATTTCAAGCTATTTATGAATTTATTCAAATTAAATTACTTAATTTTTACTGCTAATTGTTTATTTCTTTTTAAGTCCTTCAAATTTATTGTATTCATTAAGAAATAACAATATTTTACTTAAATCAAAACAAAAAGCCTTTATGTTTTTACTAGGCTACCGAGTTTCCCTATACTATCCCAGAAAACATCAAAATAACTATTTTTTCTATTATATTGATCATATTTATATAAAATAAAATTATCGCCAATTAATAAAATTTATTAAATTAATTTCAAATTAATTAATATTTTCCTTGATGAAACCGTGAATTAGGTTTATACAAATATATATAACTGTTATTATGGTTAAATAAAATAAGTATGCTAAACGGTTGTTAAAAGAAAATTAAAGAGAAACGCTCAAGAACCATTTATAAAATAGTAAAAATCTAAAGTTAGATATGAATTACAATTTTTTAATAATTATCATCAGTTGATGTAAAAGAAATAATTAAAAATAAGTACAGAAATTTAAAAAAATAAAAGAAAAATTAAAATCTTTAAAAAGCAGCATTTACAAAAAATTATGCTATATTTATTTGCAGTAAGTAAAATAAAATATTAAAAAAAACAAATAAAAATTATGTTCGACTTGAATCTTAATAAAATTGGAAATTTATTTGTTAATTTGATTTTATATATATATATATATATATATATATATATATATATACACATATTCTTTCGCACCAGAATTTATTTTTTTTAAATACTGATGATAATTGATTAAAAATCAAAATGTATATATATATATACTATATTTTTGTTTTTATTAACAACGGTTCATAAATGTCCCTTATAAATATTTTACTTATTAGTTTTAAACTTTTTAGTAACATTATTCTTACAGAGTTAAAAAATTCTTTATTTTAGATATTAGTACAATTTTTTTTTATTAAATTTAAATTTTTTTAACAGTATAATATTACAAAGATTATAGTTCACTTGTCAGGTCAATTTAAAAATATTTATTTATTATTTTTGCTCAATTGTTTTCTTAAGGTAAAATTGAATTTTTTTTTATGTAATTAATATTGAACAGTAGGATTCATTTCAAAATATATATATTAAAAAATATTATTTTATAAACTTTGGTTATTATTTTTATTATAACTAAAAATACTAATTATTAAAAAGTAAATAAATGAAATATTTCATTTTTATCGAGTTATATTTAACTCACATAAAAATTATTAAAAAAAAACCGCTTTACTAACAAATAAATTTGTCACTTAATAAATATATTTAGTATATATTTTTTTAATATCCGGTTACGTATATATTAAAATTGATTGTTATTAATTTAATTATATCGATTTATAAATTTAATAAAAGGTTTTTAAAGTTGGTTTTTGTTTTTAATCCACCGGGTTGATTTAGTGGTAAACCGGGTGGATTTAGTGGTAAATAGCTGATTTACGAAGTCGAAGTTCTCAGGTTCTATTCCTAATAAAGATAGCTGCTTTTATTTGGATTTGAATACTAGATCGAGACTGCCGGTGTTCTTTTGGTAGTTGAGTTTAAGTTAACCACACAACTCAGGAATGGTGATCCTGAGTTTGTTTAAAAATACATATTTACCGGTATAATTATATTACACTGATAAGTCACTAATGACTTCTTTAACTGTAGAAGTAACTACAAAGAAAAGTATTAAAACACAACTTTTTAAGTATACTTTCTTTTTCTTCAAGAAAAATTATTACATTGATTTTATTGTGTATATTTAAAATAAAACAAAACAAAACTAATATTTTTTAACATTTTTACGCTAATCTAAAATAATAGAAATTACGAAGCTTGACGATATCCAAACTGAAATAAATATTTTATTAAAATAATTCAAGATACAATAATTTTTGATTTTATTATAAAAATTTATTTATAATTTTATTACAATACGGATATACCAATTAGGTTATTATTATACGATTTAATTGTTAACAATAGGTAACAGGAGAATAAGAATTTTGTAATAGGATAGCATAAGAATGTAGTAGATTCTCTCTTCTTTTACGTTGCACAATGTGGATTATAATGAAGACATTATTACGTCGGGTCTATATAAGATAAGTAGACAGGAGGGGTAACAGAAGAAGAGCGTGTGTATGATAGAAAGAGAAAGAATGATATAGATCGTATGAAAGAGAGAGAAGAAACACGAAGGTGGCGAGGTATATTTTGTTCTTGGTAGTTATAATAGTAGTTGTATATTAGAAGAGAGATAGAATGAAAGGACGGAAGTTAAAGGAATACCAGTTGATAAATAAAGATGGTAAATGTTATTAAAACGGTGGAGGTTGGTTTGAAATGTGGTGGAAAACAATAGGCGAACTCACCGCCTTTTATACCCACATATATAGTCACTTACAGTGATATGGTTCAACTACATAAAACGAAATAACTTATTACACTTCTTAGAATTTTCTTATCATATATTCTGCAATTATGTATATTATATATAACATATTTATTTATACCATTTACCATGAGGACTGAAAATGTTATTCACACCACCCTTTTATTCAATATAATCATCATCTTTTTCTTCATTTTCAATTGTTTAATACTTCTTTTTTTTTTCAATTTACTTGATTATTCATCATCTCCATGTTTCTTTGTTGTATTTATTTATTTATTACCGTTGTTCTAACTATTTAAATCGATGAATCCATTATACATCTATACTAATTGAACTATTATATTCATATCTGTATTAGAATTTTAATTTATTCTCTTTTTGTTTTTAATTTTCTTCTTATTCTTCTACATTTTAATTTATTGTCGTTTGAATTAATTATATAATCTTTTTTATTTTATAATATACGTAAAGTTTTATTATAGCAGTATCTTTTATTATGTTTATTTTTATCACCAATTGTACATTTACGTTAGGTTTTTTGAATTAGTCACCTTTATCATCCATAACAAATCACTCATCTTTATATTTTTTACGAATCTAATTAAGTTCTAATACATTTAAAAAAACTTATTTTGTGCTCTATCAATACAAACAATTTTTTTAGTCTAATATCACTTTTATAATTAAACTGGGTATTTAAGTAAATTTATTTTATTTAAAAATTATTTTCAGTTTTTTCTCCCCAATGTTTTATATTTTTTACCTTTTACTTTATTTAAAAAAAAATAAATAATCAATATATGGTTGTTTTTTTAAATATAAATGAGAATATCTTACAATAAATTAATAATTATTGAAATCTTTCTATAAAATTAAATTGTTTTTTTATTATAAAATTTTATCAACATAAAAAAATTCAATTTAAATTTTAAATAGTAACTAAAAATATTATGTAAATAATAAAAACAAATTGATAACAACCCATCGGGTTGGTCTAGTGGTAAACTCGTCGTCGTAAATCAGCTGATATCGAAGTGCTCAGGTTCAAATCCCAATAAAAGTAGTTGTTTATATATGATTTGAATACTAGATCGTGGTGTTCTTTGGTGGTTGGGTTTCAATTAACTACACGTCTCAGAAATGGTTGGCCTGATTCCATTCAAGATTACCCATTTGCCGGTACAGTTATATTACATTTATAAGACGCCAATGGCCTTTGGTTAATGCGACTATATATAAAAGTATTAAAATAGAAAAAATTAATAATATTTTCTAAAGACAATTTATGATAACACATGTAATTTTTAATTTCAAAAATAAAAAAACTTATGTTACATGATATTAATACATGTAACTTAATACTTACATATTAACTTAATACATGATATTACGTTTCTTTTTTTTTCCTATTTAATCTCCGGGGACCGCTTTTAGAGGATGAGATGAACGATTTTTATAGTGTGTATGAAAAATGCCATTGCTTGACTAGGATTCGAACCCGGGACTTCCGGATGAAAGGCCAAGACGCTACCACTCGCGCCACGGAGGCCAGAAGTTGCATTTTAAAGTCATCATTAATTAATGTCTCATATTGTAAAAAGTTTCAGTATTCATTATTTTTTTATTACCTAATTTATTATCATAAAATTACGTTAAATTTTTTAAAAATATATAATTATTTTTTAAAAAATATAACAAGAAAGATTAAAAATTGAGAAAATGTTCACTTTTTTCTTTTTTATTATCTTTAAACTATTATGCAGACTTTACTAATGTGTGTGCGCGCGCACACACGCACACACACATTTCATTTTTTCAGACATTTTTACTTCATTAGAACGGATACGATCCTACAGATTGAATGTAATAAATAAACAGAAAACTTTTTTTAAATGTTATCGAAACTAATGAATAAAGTAATAAGTGAAAATATTTTTTTTAGATATTCCCTTAAAACAATATTTTAAGAAGTAGTCAAATCTCTATTCAAATTAAATTATTTTTTTTTTTTTTTTTTATTTCACCGTATAAATTATTTATATACGAATTTGCTTTATGATTATTTCAGATAATTTATTTTATATAATATTTTAAATATACAAAATTTAGATATAAAATTATTTATTTATTTTTATATATACACACGCAGTTAAATTTTATTTATTTTTTCATTAAATTGTTTTAGGAAAAATATGTATTCGTTCAGATATAATGTATATTTCAGGCATTTTTTTTTTTTCATTTTATACACTTAACCACGAATACAAATATAAAGAATTTTTAGATGGAATTATATTAATTAAAGAAAATATTTAAATTTTATTTTACGTATTAAAATTGTCCTACTAAAATACGATATTTAATAATAAAACGAGTACGACTCGAAGATTTTACAATGACGTAACTATTTTTATAGACTTAAATTTTACGTTACACTGGTTAAAAAGAGTTTAATGCAATTCTGATTTTTCTTTGGTATAGTATTATTTTTATTCTAATGTTCAAATCCTAGTAAAGACAGTTACTTTTATATAAACTTAAATACTAAATCGTGGATACCGGTGTTCTTTGGTGGTTGGATTTTAATTAACCACACATTTCAGGAATGGTCGACCTGAAACTGTACAAGACCACTTCATTTACATTCATACATATCTTCTAAAGTAATACCTTACGGTGGTTCCAAAGGCTAACAGAATGAAAAGAAAAGAGGATATAGTATTATTATTAAACTAAGGTTTTATTTAAAAATTTAATTACTTTTTTTTTAATATATTATCTCTCTCAGAGGTAATTGTCCAAAGTTTTCATTATAGTTCCATTTTTTAATATTTTTTTTTTTAATAAAAAAATTAACAAAAATAACTTTAAACTTATGTAATGTATTATAAGAAACAAAATCATATATATGAATTTTTTTCTTATAATTGATAACAATTTTACCAATTCACGCACATATGCACACATATAAAAGATGTAATTATAAATTAACTTTAATTTGTTACTTTTCTAATATCTTCTTTAATTTTATTTTCAGCGCTTTAAGCTACAGTGATTGTAATATATACTGTTATTATTTTTAATTTTCACTTTTATCTAATTATTAAAAAAATGATAATTAATAATTATTTAAAAAACTATTTTTAATGAAAAAAAGAAGAAAAAAAGATTTTTTTTTTGATTTGATAATTAATACTTATGTGTTTATTTTAATAAGAAACGTATTTTGTTCTGTGAGTGTTTTTTAGTTTAATTATTAAAATGACTTTAATATTTGTGTTAAGATGAAAAATAATCGTGTAACATATTAATACTGGAATTTTTTTTATAACTGTGAAATTATGTAACTAAAATACACTAAGAAGTTATCATAAACTATTGTAATATTAAAAGACTAAAAAAGTTTATTTATCAATTATATTAATAATAGTAAATATAATGCCTGAAAAGGAAGTGTTTAATCCTCTCCATCCTCCTGGTGTAGGGCTTCCTCTTCAATTTCCATCAGCGTTTGCGGCGTTTCATGCACCATTACCTGTAGATCAAAGGACTCATGAAGGAAGATATTTATGGGATCCTGCTTCAGGAAGGATACTTCATCCTGGAGGTACACCGACGGCGTTTCATCATCCTGCAACTCATGGGTAAGTCACATTTTATCATATTTCTAATTATTAATTATTATTTTTTATTGTAAATTCTAATAATATTTATAATTTTATATTATCTTGTTAATTAAACAAACTTCCAAAAAAAGAAAAAAAAATTCGGGCACTTACACTATGATGCATACTAAAGATGTTCATTCTGTATATATATATATATATGAAAAAACCTATTTGTCACTAAGCTTTATGTTTTACCCATCGCTTTCATTATGAACAGATTCCCATAATTAAAAAATAAAAGACATAAATCACTTTTAGTGTCGGGATTACAATTTGGAGATCACTTCCTTTTATGGAATTTGAGATCAGTGACAGGATACCACAGAGAATAATATTAGTAATTGTAATCATATTTATTACTAGGGTATGTTTTCATTAGAAGCTTATTAAATTTGTAAATCTGTTTCTTGATTTTTACGTAAATCAAGAGAACTTTTAGTATGTCGTACAACTGAATATAGGAAAAAATTATCGTTGTGATCAACACTTGTTATGTATTTATGATAGTATTTTTGGTATCTAATGACTGAATTAAGCAGTGATGTGATTGCATAGTCTAATTGAAGTTAGATATGGGAAGAGTTTTTGTGAGGAACCTTCGGGGTAGGAGGAAGCGTGGAAAACACTAATTTGATAGTTGAGGATTGTAAGTTATGGTAGATGGTGGTGCTTGAAAAAGCCAGAAGAAGGTGATTGTAGGCTGTATAAATACACTGATGGAAATGTCTAAAGAGGCATTTGCATCGATGGCATCCTGACTGAGGCCAAACCGATGACTGTGTTATGTTATCAATTTTAGAGGTTCTAAAAGACGACCTCCAGTAAAGTTCATCAGCGCTAAGAATGGAGGGAGTGGTATGTCGACCTGGATTGTCATAAAGCTGGTAGTGTCTTCCCTTACATGGGTCAGGGTGTCATGTCAAACAATTACTGATATCCATCGGATTTTATTGTCTAATTTTTAGTTATTAAATGGTAAAATATAAGTTGTTTTTACTAAAATTTCTATTTGATGATAGTGGTTTTTAAATAATTAGTTTGTTTAATATGCGCAATCAGTAATGGGCAATCGTATTTTTTTTATTATATTTTCAGGTTCTTGGTTTGATGTTTAAAATGTGAATTAATAAAAACCAATTAATTTTTTTTAATAATTTGTAAAGTTATAATTATATAAATAGTTTTTAATTAGTGTTCCGTAAGGAACTATAATTAAAATCTATAAATAGGAAAATATTTATTTTCTATCCCAAGGAAAATTAAAATTCTTTTTTAGATAACATTATTACGGTTAAGTGATTTTAAACTGAATCCTACTAAATATTACCCCAAAAAAAAATATTTTTCATAAATTAAAAGATTGATAAATATAAATTATTTCCAATATATTTTTAAATAAAAATCTATAGAATAACTATTAGTTAATTATTTTATTATTTTAATGAAATTAATTTTTACCAAAAAAAAATATGCAAATTTATCGTATTTATAAATTTACAGATACAACGTTTTAATCATACATTTATTACAATAAATTAGTTTGTGATTTAAACATAAAACATCCAAAATTATTTTGAAATAAATAAGAAATATGTGTGATATGTAATTCCCCCACCAAATGTCTTTTGGTGGGAGGGGATTACCTACCCTTAAAATTAGTTATAAAAATATTATATAGAACTTTCTAAGTTAAATTTTCTTTGTTTTTGTTTCAATTTCGTAAAAATTCATTAGTTGTTTAGGATGAAGTTTAATCATTTATCTAAAAAATTAGGGGTTATTCCAAATAATTTATTATCTAAACCAAATTTATGTACTTTATAACTTTCACGTCATGAAATTAATCAACTTGAAAAATTAAAATTAACTTACGTCATAAAAAAATAAAACATTAATATACGATTTTTCCAATAAATTTCTAGTTTTGTAAATTTAGATGATTCTTTTTTTTACACAGCTCCCAAAAAGGAGTGTAATGTATTTAGGGTGTGTTTGTTCCAACTTAGCAGCTCAACAGCTGAACCGATTTAAATATATAACCCAGCGTGTTAATCCTTACGTTACCGGGAGTGTCATAGGTTTTATATTTATATTTGTTTAAATAAATCAAAAAACTTGAAAAAATATTATACTATTTAAAATACTGCATACAAAATTGTCACCCGTACGGTCTTTAATTATCCTGTATTAGTAATTATCCTATATTAAACAGCAATGTATTTTTTGCTAGTTTTTTAATTTTTAATATTTACCCCAACAATTAAAAGTCATTAGCGACTTATTAGTGTAATGTAACTGTCCGGTAAACGTGTAGTCTTGAACAAACTCAGGCAGACCATTTCTAAGATGTGTGGTTAATTGAAACCCAACCACCAAAGAACACCGGTATCCGCAATCTAGTATTCAAATAATAATAAAAACAACTGCCCTTATTAGGATTTGAATCTGAGAACTTTCGACTACAAAATCAGCTGATTTATGAAGACGAGTTTACCACTAGACCAACCCGGTAGGTTTAAATGACTTTTAATTGTAATGACTTTAATATGCGAGGTCTGTAAATAAAGTAATGAGACTGGTTCAGAAAAAGTTTTTATTTACAATCCAATTATACATGGACTCTATCACCTTTGAAATAGTTTTCTAGGGAAGCCACGCAACGCTTCAAACTGTTTTCCCATTTTTCACAGCAGTGTTGGAACTCAGAAATCGGTGTTTCCGGTTCATATCCTTCAGATAGTCCGCTACAATTTTTTAATGTTTTCTACTGTTCTAAAATGGCGTCCTTTGAGGTGTTTTTTAAAAGCCGGGAACAGAAAAAAGTCGCAGGTACTCAAGTCAAGTGAATAAGGTGGTTGAAAAACTAGAGCAATGTTTTTCTTTGCCAAAAACTCATTAATTGAGAATGCAGTGTGACAAGGTACATTGTTATAATGCAGCATCATGAATCAAATTAAAACCATGCTATTTGTTTTTTTCGATAATAATGGCATTCTCCATAAGGAATTTTTGCCTACAAGACAGACTGTAAATCGATATGTTTACCAAGAAATTCTTGAAAGACTGCTGGAAAAGACTGGGAAACAGTTGCCCACGTGAGACCAGCCATAAAAAACAACTAGATGTTGCATCATACCAATGCACCTTTTCACATTTCACTCTCAGTTAATGAGTTTTTGACAAAGAAAAACATTCCTGTAGTTCCTCAACCACCTTATTCACCTAACTTGGTCCCTGCAACTTTCTCCTGTTCCCGACTTAAAAAAAACACGTCAAAGGACACCATTATGGAACAGTAAAAAAACATTAAAAAAAAGTAACTGAACATCTGAAGGATATTCCGGTTTCTGAGTTCCAACATTGCTATGAAGATGGGGAAAACCGTTTGAAGCGTTGCGTGGCTCCCAAGGGAACTATTTCAAAAGTGATAGAGTCGATGTATAATTGGATTGTAAGTAAAAGTTTTTCTGAACCAGGCTCATTATTTTATTTATAGACCTCTTTTGTGTGTATGTGTGTGTGTGTACGTATGTATATATATATATATACATATATATATATATATATATATATATACGTGTGTGTGTGTGTGCTAAAAAAAAGGCGAGCCTATCACCCGCCGTGAAAATGTTACATGATTTCATTATACGTGATTTTGTTAAATTTGTTTGCCAGTGGTAACTAAATAAGATTCAGGAATTTAAAGTAATAACAACAAAAACTTTTACCACAAACAATTCAAAATCCTCAACATTTTTAGCTTTTTCTTGAATTGTTATTTTTGAACATAATGTTCTTCTTTTTCATCCCCAAAACAGAAATATAATTTTAGATAAATCGTTCGTATCAAAAAGTATTACTTCATTCAAAATAAAAATGTGAGTACACACAGCAAACGAAACCAATGCACCATGTTCTTTTATTGGGAGATATATATTTTTTTTTAATTTAAAGTTATTCGTTTTAAAAAATAAATTATATAAATTTTTAATTTTTATAATTTGTTTTAATTGTTATATTTTTACATAACTCTGAAATACATTATTTTTAAATTTTATGTTATTTTATTTGATAATTCAATTGAATTTTAATTCATCTTCTTTAAATTTGAAAAAAAAATGGTTTCTAATGTTTATCATTTCGTTTCTACTTAGCTGTGTATATCAAGAATAACTTATGCGATTGACATGAATCTTTTGATATGTATTTCAGAAAATTTACTTTATCATTCTTAATTTATTAAAGGGTAGCTACATACTAATCATAAACATTTTATCTCCTCCTAGTAAAGTCGGATTTAAAAAATAATAATAAAACTTTTAAAAAATATTTTGTTTTTTGAAAATCTCTATCATTTTTTTTTCATATTAGATATTATGAATATATTATTATTTTCTGTAAGACAATTGTATATTCAAGTTTGTTTTATATAACTTAATTTTTTTTAAATTAAAAAACTGTAATAACGTCCTTTACTTAACAATAATTTCTTATAAGAATAAATAAATAAAATGGTAAATATTTTTGATGTACCGTTAAACCTTAATTGTTTGATCGATCATGACAATAATTTAATTACTTATTTAATTGTTTAACCTTATTTATTAGTTTTTTTTTTTAATTGTTATATTATTTCATAACGGGAATTAAAAGAGAAATCTCTTATTAAATAGCAACCTATCATTTTATTTATTTACTGCATGACATTGATTCATTTATTAGTTTGCAAAGTATGACATCAATGATTGGAATACAGTCAATACTAATATATATGTATCCTATAAAAGAATGAAAAAAAAAGAAAACAATAAATAAAAAAAATATTTATTCATAACGTTACAACGTATGTTACGTTGTTTGTTGATCCAACGTCGTGTTACTTATGCCGTGAATACGGATTGATAAATTATGATAATAATATTAAAAAATATTGTAAATGTATTTGTATATGTAAACCTAATAGGAATTTATGTATAATATATTAATTTTTTTAAAACATGACTCTGCTGGATAATTATCTTATTAATCGTTATATATGTATTTTTGTACGTAAAAATAAATTTGATTATTCTTGGAAGTTATAAAAAAATATTATCCTTTATTTTATTAAATTTTTCATCGTGAATTACAAATTATAATTTTTATATATTTATATTTTTAAAATTAAATATTACTTAATATTTCTTGTAGTTATTTTAATATTTAATTTATTCAAAAATAATAGACTGACGCCTAATTATGTTTTCGAAATTTTAATGAATTTTGGTAGCGTATGAAAAATATTAAAATGACCGACATTCGAACCCAGAACCTATCAGATGAAAGGAAGAGATGTTATTCCTCTGGCACGATGGTCTATTAAGCGATAAATTTTTGAGTATAAAAAGTTAACAAAAATTACATCTTATTAAGAATGAATTCGTTAAAAAGATCAGAATTAGATAATAACTGTGCCTTTTTTGAGAATAAAGTATTGTAATATTGATTATTAAATTATTTTCATTAAATAAAAAATAAAAAATCATGAAACTTCATTTAGCAACACTCACGCTACAAAATTGTAGCATTTTTTTTTTTTTTTTTTTACTCCACCAAAATATAAGATTATATTACTATTTAATAAATCATTGATCATTCTGATCCTATCCTTGTACATAATTAATTACATATTGTTTTTTAAATGGTAGAGTCCTTTAAATAAAGGAGTTTAGCACGAGAAATATAACTAATAAATAGCAAAGCAAGCTAAAAATAAAAAATAAAAATTTATTTATAAATTATTACATTTTTAGTAAATTATATGTAGTTATTTTTAGAATTTTATTATTATAAAATAATACTTCTACTTTCTGAAGTAAATGACATGAAAGAATGTAAGGTAACTAACTACTCATATTATCGTAAAAATATAAATCACCTGACTCAAGACAAATTTACTTCCAAAAATTTCTTATCCATTTTTAAAAAACTATTCCAAACTAGGCTTATTATAGAGAATGAAGTAGTTTTCCTGATAGCTTCTTCATTACACAGTTACATATCAGTATGCTAAACTCATTGAAGTTCGAAGGTTCTAAGCTTCAGAGTTCTAAGGTTCAAATCCTTGTAAAGGCACATTTATATGGATTTGAATACTTGATCGTGGATGCCGGTGTTCTTTGGTGGTTGTGTTTCAATTAACCACACATCTTAGAAATGGTTGACCTGAGACTGTACAAGACTATACTTCATTTACATTCATACATTTCATCATCTGAAGTAATACCTTACAGTGGTTCCGGAGACTAAACAGAAAAATAAAAAGAAAGAAAAAGAAAAAAGCTCATTGAAGTTCAGGTAATATTCACACCTAAAGGTGATACCTTTACTTTGTTAATAACTGGGACTGGCTGTATATTTAACTATTTAAAAAGTATATATTACTTTAAAAAGCTGTATATTACTACTTTCAAAAAGAGCAATTCTGATTAATTCCGTTTGTACCTCAGATAGTTTACATTTATAAAAATCATAAAAAAGATATGATATAAAACAATAAATTAATATTTTACACCTTTGTGTGGCAAACAGTGTAATTTGTAAATTGTCTCTACTTATTAGAAATAAATAAATTATGAATAAAAAAATTACTTTCAAATGTAATTTTCAATTTTTTTTCGCTGTGAAGAATTAACCTAATGTTTATTAAAATTCAAATTTGCAACACTGGTTTTAAAGTAAAGTGAAGTAACTTTATGTCATAAAATTTTATTCTGTAATAATCATAATTTTTTTCTTTCTTTTAATCTATCTTCCAAAACTGGTTATGGTTTTTTTATGTAAAACCAATTTATAACATTTTATAATGAATTTGTATTATTTATATTTATATTATTTAAAATTTGTATTATTTATTAAATTTTCTTTTTTTATATATAACAAAATAAAATATTAAAAAAAATATTTTATTTTAGTAAAAGAGATTCAAGAAGCCTTTTATTATTATTAATAATTAGTAAATTAACAAGATTACCTATTAAGTGCATACAAGTGTGCGCGTGTTTTATGTAAATACTCATGTTTCTACGATTTCTTGTTAAATGGCCATGAAATCTTTGTTTTAATAAACACTTGGCGCGTGACAAACTCAAGAACACATTATAAGGGTTTCACCCTTCTATATTAGTTATATAGCTCGTGTCAAATCACCGGTTGCTTTTCATGTTTATTGAAGAGTATATGTTGACCTAATCCTAATTTCTAACACTCAATTATGAAATTTTCTTCTGTTTTATTAAAATGTATTAAAAACTTGCTAAAATTTAATGTGATCTCGTCTTTATAAAAGAAGACTTAAGTAATTTTATTTCTGTTAAAATTTATTAGAAAAATAATTTCTTAAAATTAGTCGATAAAAAATAGTAATATTTAATAATAAATTTTATTTAAGCATATTTAAGAGATTAAATGCTTAAATTTAAATTTAAGCTTCCCAAATTAAATTTTAAGTGCTAATTTAGCATCTTTATACTATTTGCACTCTTTTCTTAACACATTTAATGACATTAAAACATTTTGAGTTACGTAAATACTGAATCTGGATAAAAATGATGCTATAATATTAAAAGTTTTATATTTACTGTTACGTCATCCCTTATACGTTACTGAGTAATATGTCCTTGACCCTTTTTTTTTCTTTTCGGGGTCAAGATATTAAATAATACATCGTTTCTTTCACATTTAATTTCATTCTATCTTATAACATTTTATTATTTATCATTTTTTCATAACCTTCGGTTTATAAAATAATAAAATCATTAAAAAAATATTTGAATAGAGTTATTTTCTCATAGTATTTATATAATTCATTACTGTATACTATCAATCAATACAGTTCATGACTAGTTTCTTTTGTAAGTAAGGTACCTACAGGTCATTTTTCAAAGCATTTATATCATTGATGATTAAATAGATAGGTAATTATACTAAGCTTTCATACCTGGAAGATCAAATGATATTGTAATCAACATATATTTTATTCCCCAATTAGATAAACGACCATTAATTTTTTAAGATACCCTTACATCTTTCTGTAATTAGACGTATACCTGTTATAAGGTGTAAAAAAGTTTTAAATAAGTGTGACAACAAAGTTGTAATACTTTCCTCTTTCCTGGCATTAGTTATTTATTCATTAAAAAATAATTATACTTAAAAAAATATTTATTTTTGGGGTGGGGAGTAGTTTATGATGAGGTTTTATTGTAAAATTATCATTATATATTTAAAAAAATAAGAAAAATTTCAAAAAACAAAAAAAAAATCGGTATTATTTTCTCCTCTACTTCAAAATTACCTTCAAATACTTTTTTTTATATTTCCAAGATTATTATGTTAATTGAAAGAAACTGAAATAAATTACATTAAAAATATATAACGAATCAAAAAATATTTAACAATTCTTTTATGTAGTTGGGGGTGAATTATGATGAAATTTTATAATAATAATAATATTATTATTATTATTACAAAATTTAATTTTAAATTTATATTTAATTTAATTTAAAATTTTTCATCAGCCCACTCACCCCTAATATTGCCTTAAAAGTATTTTATTTTATTTTTGTCGTATGCTACTACTATATTTATGAAGACATTTAAAAAATCCACTTAAAAATATACAAAAATAAAAAGATAACTTCTTTTTATTTTGGAGAAGGGAAATTTCGGAAAAAAAAGTTTTTAAAAAATATCATGCATATCTAGCTTAATATAAAGTGTAGTCATATTTGAAAAATTTTGATAATAATAATTCTCAAAAACCCTGCACCCCTTGAAGATTTAATCACAACGTTTTACCAATAGTTTCTGTACAAAATTTCATCCAGATCGGAATATCCAGTCAAAATTTATTAAGCTTCAAATACACATTTTTTATCTTAATTTCCAAGACCACCGTTAGGTATTTCTTCAGAGAATCTGATAAATGACTTGTAGCGGTGCGAAAATGCCATGCCTGACCTGGATTCAAACCCGAAACTTCCGGATGAAAGGCCGAGAAGCTACCACTCGCGCCACGGAGGCCGGCAATTAAGACATCTTGTCTTTCTTTTTCCTGTTTAGCCTTCGCTAATTACCATCCAGATAATACTTCAGAGGATAAATGAGGAGGATACGTATGAGTGTAAATGAAGTGTAGTCTTGTATAATCTCAGTTTGACCATTCCTGAGAATTGAAACCCAAACACCAAAGAACATCGGTATCCACGATCTAGTATTCAGATCCGTTTAAAAATAACTGACTTTACTAGGACTTGAACGCTGGAACTCTCGACTTCGAAATCAGCTGATTTGGGAAGACGCATTCACCACTAGACTAATCCGGTGGGTTATCACACCAACACACCTATATCGTACGAACATTACCACTATTTTTTTGATGGGGGGTTCCTTGGTCATGAAATGCCAAGAAATTAACCACATTTTTTAACTGATTTCCATACTTTCTTTCTTACAACATAGCTTTAGACCTATTACGCTAGAAGTAAAAATATACAAATCGATTCTATCAGCGGTAGTATCAATAACAAGAAAAAATAATGGCACTTCTTTCTTTATAACTGAATATTTAATAAAAGATAATCTATCAAATTATTTTAAATTTAAATTTATTTGAATTTCACAAAATAATTGTTTGTTGTTAAATATCTTTTGAAATTTAGAGTTAAATTCAAAATATATCCGCAACGTTTTTTGACAGTAAATTTATATTTTTTAAAGCAACTTATACAAGCCACCTCCAATTGATTCAGTGAATGGTTTTAAATGTAATTATACAAAATTTTTACTTCTTTGTACGAAGTAAAGAAAGTATTGTGATCACAAAAAAGTTAATTTTGATCATCCCTGAATCCATTTTGACTAGTTTCGGCGTGACGTCTGTACATACATATGTACGTAAGTATCTCGCATAACTCAAAAACGATTAGCCGTAGCATGTTGAAATCTTGGATTTAGGATTGTTGTAACATCTAGTTTTGCACCTCCCCTTTTGATTACAATCGACTGGACCAAGAATGTTCAAAAAAGCCCAAAATCTCGAAAAATTTTGATTTTGGATTTTTTTTAACTGCAGTAATAAGACCTCATTGAGAGCTTTTCAGCGCCATAAGAGGTACTTATTTTCATTGGTTTCAGAGTTATAGCCAGATATAGTTTTAATTAATGAAATATTTGTATCTTACAAGGGGAAGGCACATCGGTTCGAATCCGACTTCATCTCCTTTTTTTATTTAACTTTTTTAATTTAAATATACTAATAATTATTAACGTCTCATTGTAAAAAAGATTTACAATAAATAATAATTCAATAATAACATTACAAAAATATATATATATAAAAATATCAGAAGTTATTAATGAAATAAACTTTTATGTACTTTTCATTTAAAAAAAGTGTGTATATGTAATTTAATAAGCGTACAAGGAAGTCATGTAGTGTCCACATCAGATTTTTTTTAGATAAATTGCAAGCCTCCATATACGTCTATAAAAAATAGGCTTGAAACCTTAAAATAGGAGAATCATATTTAATAATAATTGTAATTTTATTATAAACATTCAATAAAAGAAATAGTTAAAAATTATTTAATATGATGAAAGTAAATATATTTAATTTTTGACCTTTTGTAAATTTATTCCAGTAATTTTATATAAATTAATTGTATAATAAAAATTTAGACTGAAAAGAAATATATTTATTTTTATTCATAATTTTATATGGCCAAAAAATGACCTTTTCGTAAACGAATATCAAACTTTTCAACAGTTTAACCTTCTGAATTGTAAAAAAAAAAAATATGACTACAAATCTATTTGCTATGATTGTTGTAATTTTATTTGTACAGACTATATTGCTGCTTCAATTAATGATATATGCAAAAGTTTTACTTCCTAGTTTCATCGGGATAAACTTTAATTTTGTCATGAATTTTTTTTATGATTAATTCATAATGTAAATTTGAAGCTTTTGTATGGATATTTTTTAGTTATGATAAATGTCATAATTGACCGGGATGAAAGGCCGAGACGCTACCACTCCGCCTCGGAGAGTGTAGTACTCTATATAATAATATATTTTGTTTATTCTCTTTTTGTTAGGAAAGATTTTCAAGTAACAGCTTTATCCATCGATTATCATTAAATAGTAATTTATTCCATTTTTATTAATACTTAATGTTTATTATTTTACATAAAAGTATGGAAGTGTGACTTTCTGAAAGTATATTTTTCCTACAAATATAATTATAAATAATTATTTATTATGTAATATTTTGTTAACTAATCTGTTAAATTCAGTATAATATATTTTTTTAAATAACAATAATATGCGTATTAAAAAAATTAATAAGTATTGATAAACAAAGAAAATCAAAGTAGATGTACTACACAATTATCAGTAAGAAATTCTACGCATAAAAATTACGTCTGTTGTTTTATTCACTTTACTATAGATAGATATTCAAGGCTAAATAACATACACTGACTTAAGTTTATACATAATAATAATAATAATAGTAATAAAAGTATTATTATATGTAGTACATGTTTATGTGGATAGACCTATATATGTTGTGGTGTATGCATGTTGTAGGAAGATGTGTTAGAGATGTCGGATAATATAGTACTGTTTGTTGTTGTTATATGGTATGGATATATACATATATATACATAGCGTAGCCTTAAGGTACAAAACAGTTCATGTAAGTTAAGTGAGTGAGTAAGAATTATAGAAGAGGGAAAAAGAGGAGAGTATGCGAGGAGGAGGATAGATCTTGGTTGCGCGCTCACTGCAAAAGATTACAATTATCTGTGAAATACTATACTGTTTGGTTCTTGAAAAAGCAGATTATATACAATGAATGTGTTTTATAATGTTCACATTAAATAGTAGATTTTATTTTGCCCTTCAATTCTCGCTTAATGAAAAATATTACCCGATATTTAAACTATATGGTTAAATATTTTAACAAAAATAAGTAATAATTATTTTTTACGGACATGATATGAATTAAGGTAAAATGTTAGTAATATTAGTTCAAGTAGAAAAAAATAATATAGAAGAATAAATGAGTAGAAAAAGAAGGTAGAGATGATAATGAGAAGAAATTATTTTCTTTTTTTCGTTAAAGAGTACGTTGCAACCAAGCCTTCAGGGCTGCACAATTATCGCCCAAATGCCAATTAAAAAGTTGCCCGAATTATAACTTCATCCCGCCCGTTAAAAAATAAATAAAACTTATCCTAAAAGATAGAGTTCAACAACCTCTTTTTTTACTTGTATAAAAATTGCTGCCCATAAAGATACATAACTTCTATTTACTGCTGATTATGTATTCTAAAGCATTATAACACTATCTTCTACATTTACTATTAACAACCTGATTTTTTGTCTTATTGTACACTCTAGTCTATAACTAACTATCTTAATAATATTTAACAAAAAAAAATAAAATTTACAAATGACCAATCTTTCTAGTAAACCTATTATTATAAAAATAAACAATCTTGTATAATAAAAACCAAAAAAAAATATTAGTTATATAAACAAAAACAAAATCCATTAGTGTTATTATAAAAAAGCAAAAACTTTTTCTGTGTATTTTTAAAAACTACGTATTTATTTTATAAAATAAGACAAGTTCAAATTAAATTTCAGAAACATAAAATAAAAAGAAAGTTGATTATATTTAAATATTATTACTTAAAGCAGATAATTATTATTTTGTATGAATAAAATTAATTTTTTTTTTTAAATAAACGTTAATTAATTTTTAAAACAGTTTTTAGAAATATCAACTTAAATCGTTTTAAATGAATGCCACCAAATTAAATAGTTTATCAATTTTTCATTAAACTGATATTTGAAATTCTACATTAAACGTAAAATAAAGTAGAAATATAATAAAAGCTAAATATGGATAAAACCGTTCCATTGTGATTTTTAGATAACAATAATAGTGATTGTGTTAACATAAACATTTTGCTCCCTTCTTTGAATTATGAATTTGTTAGTAAGCTTTTAATCGATTTAGTTTTCATTTTGCACTAACTAAAAATGTAAATGTATAAAATAGTATCGAGGGGCATCACTAGCTCTTCCTCTGGCAAGTATGACAACTTGACAGAGAGGCGGTGACTGTACCTCTATAATCTTTAAAATAGGGTTTCTCGGGACTTTCTGTACCTTCAAATTCATTTTATGAAATAAATACGAATGATATTGTTGGATATATGAATTCTTTTTAAGTCCTGAATAAAAATGTAATTTTATGAGAAAAAAAGTTTTTCTAATAGCATTATTGGTTTATTTTTATTGCAGTACATTGAAGTCCCAAAGTAACTACTCTCATCTCACTTTTTCTTTTCGCTTTTTTTGCCCCTGGAACTACCGTAAGGTATTAAGATTCATTCATTCATTCTTCAGAGGATGAATGAGGATGATATGCATGAATGTAAATGAAGTGTACTCTTGTACAGTCTCAAGTCGACCATTCCTGAATCCCAACCACCAAAGAACATCGATATCCACTATATAATGTTCAAATCCGTATAAAAGTAACTGCTCTTACTTATTTAAACCTTACAACTATAGACTTCGAAATCAGCTGATTTGCGATGACGAGTTCACCACTAGAAAATTCTCACTAAAAATTTTCAAGTTTCAGAAGTGGTCCGACTGAGATCAGCTGTTCCTGATCAGTCAAGAACGACTCAACCAATTTAATTAAATCAAAAATACATATGTAATTATATTTAATTAAATTAAATTTGGCGGACCGGTCAAGTATGGTCAAAGTCGCGTGTGTTTGTAAATAAATCGAATACGATGTAGGCTACTTGGTCTAATCCATTTTTTCTGTAGGGATCCATTTTAATTCGAGACATGTTGTTTTTATCCTACAACGAATTTTACAGGATGAATTGAGTAAGACACGAAACAGTGTTAATAAGACTATTTAAAAATAAATTGTAATACGTTTTTATCATCACATTTCTTTCGATAAGATCTATTATATAAATGTTTTGCAAAAAACATTAGCTCAACATGAATATGTTTAGACATAAAGTTTTATGTAGAAAATATGTTTTAACATATAAAAAAAAGAAACTTCATGTAATAGGAAAATTATCGAATGAAAGTTTAAGCTTGACAAAATTTGGTTTAATCTTTTGGATAGAATTGAAGATGGAATTTTCCATAGAATTCCATGTAGATAAAGTCATATGCTTGTAAAAAAGAACATACTAATTTTAGAAATGAATTCGGAGACAGAATTCTGTTTTGAAAAAGCTTTTTTTATAAGTTTAAAAAAATTACTTTTTCAGTTTAGAATAATTGAACTGGATTTCAGTTCTTTTTTTTTATTTTTCCCTATCGATTTCCCTGCTCCTTGGAGCCGGTTTCGCGACTAAACATAAGCTCAGCTCCAAGGGGTGCCATCGCCTCAAACTACCTCGGAAGGGCACAAGGCCCCTCCCAGGCAGTAGGGACTCGGTTTTCCTTACTTGCCATGCCTCAAATGAGGGGATCCTAAAGGGTTCCCCTCACCGGGACTCCGGTCTTAACGCCTCGCCTCTAACGAGGAATCCCAAAGAGATCCCACGCCGGGACTACGATCTTACTTTCAGTTCTTTAATTCGTCATATCTCCACTGTGTTATTCTTATTTAATAAAAATCCGTACAGCGATTCTGAAGTAATATTATGTAAAAAATAAAATATATATAAAGATGGCTAAAGAAGGATACTTTAAGAAGCCTCAAAAGTAATTTGAATATAAGACAAAAACTGTACAGAGTATTATTAGAGGAATATTATGTACTAATAACATGAATAGTGTTTTGCATTTTTATAACATGATAAAAGACTATAAAATTTAATTAATTCTGCATAATACACTTTTATTTAAAAAAAAATAATAATTAATTAAAAAATACAACTATTAAAATAATTAATTTTATCTTTAACGTAAAATTAATTGAATAAATATTAATTTTTAACGTTTTAAAATAATTTAGTCCTATTTTTAATTATTTAATAGTTTAAAAATTTACTTTAATAAAAAAAAGGAATGTTAAATCGTTAATTTCTTTGCTGGATAATTATTTTTTTAATTATGAAGCAATTTTACGTAAGTGAGTTAATATAATAAGGTTATATAATACGTAAGGTTATATAATATATTTGTTTACATGTGAATGAATGTCTAGGGCATTCACATAACCATGACACTTACAACCTAATAATCGTGACTTTGCTTGCTTAAATTTACTAAACCTGTTAAAAGATGTCTGTTGTGATAGAACTTTAATAATAACTTTTATTATTTTAATGATACGGTTGTAAAATATGTAACGTTTTATATTTATTTATACTATGTTATTCTACACAATACTTTGCGATTATCTGAAGATCTATTATCCGAATTATCACTTGGAGACTCTCTATTCTGTTGTCTTGCACATAAGTGTGTAAATATTATGTATTAAAAAAAGCAAATACACTTTTTTTTTTATAAATACTAAATTAGTAATAAATTTTAATTAGAAAAATAGCCTCTACATTTCTAATTTAACAAAAAAAAAACGAAATTGTGTTTCTTACGAATTATCGATTACATTTCATTTACATTTAAATTTAATAATATGTTTTTCTAAACTAGTATAATATTAAAAAAATCCCTTTTGGCATGCCGGAAGGCTGAGGTAGATTTTACCAGTGCTAAGTAGGGGATAAAAAAGATTTCGACCGTAAAGTTAAGAAAAACTTCAAAATTTACTCAATACGGCAATGGTTGCATGTGAAAAAAGTTTCATTTCACATGTTTACCATACTACAAGCCTCATCTTCTTACAATTCCAGCAACATCTTGGTCATCCCTTGCCGTAAGGGTTGGTCATATCAAAAATTGTTTCAGACAAAGATATTAGGTAATGTTTAAAAGTCTAACGACCACTTTAATCCAATTTGATACTGTGCCTATTAAGGGAAGTATAATTTTCTTCTCCTCGAAACCCTATTTTTTTCCACCTCCTGGGCCAATGGTTGGTGATATCAAAAAACTTTACTTAGATAAAATTTAGGCCCTTATCGAAAGAATAATAGGAACTTTAAACGAATTCGTTATTTTATTTAATAAGAAAGTTATAGAGATTTTTTTCTTCAAAAAACCCCATTTCCACCCCCATTGTCCGATTTTGCCCATTGACGAACTCAGCCGAGATTTTTGGGTCGTTATATTTCATGTATCAATTTGAAAGTGATTAGCGCAAAATTACCGTAGTTATCGTGTCCATAAGAGAATGAAAATATATATATATATATATATATATATATATATATATATAAACTTTTGAACTGACGTTGGTTTTGGGGTCTTGAGGATGTGAAACGCGAAGATATGTCAAAATTTTCCGGAAGTCGAATCATGAATCCATTACAATAGGTAGCTTACTTAAGAAATCTACCTAAAACAGATAATTTTTAATTGTTTATTTAGCCTTTTAAATTAGTTACAAAATAACCTTTTTCTTTGTTCATATTTCTTAGAAATAGAAAGATTATTAATTTAATGCATATATATTTTACTGTAGAATTTTTATTTATTGCAACGTATACGTTGTAATCTGTTCAACTAGTGAACAATAAGCAACTCCCCAATCAAATAAGGATGATATGTATGACATGTAAATGAGGTGTAGTGTTGCACAGGCTCAGACCATTCCCGAGATGTGTGGTTAATTGAACCTCAGCCACCAAAGTACACCGGTATCCAGTGTTTGTATTCAAAACCGTATAAAGGTAAATGACTTTGAAGCTCAGAACTTTCGACTTCGAAAATCAGCTGTTAACAACTGATATTAAATCCTCTCAAATCAGTTGTTAACAGCTGATTTTCAGCCCAGCCCAGCCCAGTGGGCAATTTATTGCATATGATTATACATTTGTCTCAATCAAATGGTAAAACTTTACGTTTAACAAACATCCATAGTTACAATTTAACAAAATTTTTTAATTTTATTTTCCAAAATTTATTCCAACTATTTGAAATTATTAAATTGAAATAGTTATTTTTATCTAAACTCCTATACTTTTTTGTGAAAAGGTTTAACAAAATGTTTTTTTTTTTTTACTTAAAGATTTTTTAAATTGCTTAATATTTTTTTTTTTAAATCCCTGAAAGATATTTATTTCCGTGCACAGATATATTCTGTTTTTAGAGTAAGAATAGAAACCAAAACGGTTCCTTTTTTTAAAAAAAATAGTATTTTAAGAATATATAATACTTCATAATTTTCAGTTAATTGACTGGTTTGATGATGTTCTTCATTTCCTTTTTGATCTACGTGCATTTTTTAACTTTATTATATTTACTATTTTACATTTGTTATCTTTTTATACAATTTAAATTTCGTTTTCCTTTGTAGTTTCTACCTATTTTTGAGATTACGGACATTGACTGACTACTTTGGTCATGCTGCCCATTGGAATTTTATAGGGTATGAAAAATGCCATGCCTGACCAGGATTCTCCGGATGAAAGAGCGAGGCGCTACCAATCTGCCACAGAATCGGCGGAGTGGCGATTTTTATCTTTTTACTCGTCTTTCCATCACAAAACTAATAAATGTCTTAATACAATATTGGGGTGGGGTCCACCCCACTAATTCTTCATTTTACAAATTTATTCTTTTTTTATTCATCTTGATCTTACTTTTTTTTTATCGACACTTACTTTACTTTTACTTTTACATCATGTATTTACTTGTTTTTGTTTATGTTCAACATCTTTCAGTAACATTAAATTTTAAAGGCATATATTCTTTTACTTTCTCTTTTTCATATTGTCTATATTCACGATCATAACACAAATATTTTCAAAGATATCCTTATAATTCTGAGATCCTTATTTGATAGCAAGAGACTTCGTCTTATCTGTATGAAAGTTCTCCCACTTTACATCACTCTTTTTTTAACATCGACCGTTTTTCGTTATACTTTTACTATTTAAATACCAAACTACCTCCTATTTCTGATAAATAGTACTCCTCGATCTTAATGTATAATTTCTCGTTATCCTTCTTTCTCTTACATTTAATTTTATTTATTTTCAAAATAGATTTCTCTCTTAGGAATAAATCTATGTCAATGATTATTTCTCATAGTTATCTTCTGGTTTCAGGTAAATAAGTATGTCATCAGAAATAATAACATGTTTATTTTCTCTACTCCATTAGTTATTCAGCTCAAATTAGATCTTTAATTTCTATAATGTTTCTTCTATGTACAACTTAGATAAAACACATTTGACTAACATCCTTCTAAATAAGAGTTCGCTTTTCTTCATTGTCCACTCCTATATCTAGAATAGGCTATGCATTTTTTTTAAAAATAAAAGTGTTTTTTTTCACGAATAATTATGAAGATAATTTTTTATATTTTAAAAGTACTTCAGTTTTTTTACATTCTCTTATAGCACGTTTCTTTTTATCATAATTACTATATTATGATAGACAGTCGTTAGAGCTACAATAAAATTGAAATGATGATGATTATAGGAGATTAGATAAACCAAAGAAAAATGCTAAATCTCAGCCCAAACGATTTTATTGAAAATTGTATGAAGTCGGTATGATCATCGTGAACTTACAAATTTATATATATATATATATTGTAGTTAGAGAAAATTTTATTCCATCCTAACATAGTTGAAGAGAAGAACAAAGAGCCTAAATGGCAAAGATACCTTTTTCTAGTAAGATATAGAATTCAGTTTTCGGATTCTTTCTTTCTTTTTCTGTTTAGTCTTTGGAACCACCGTAAGGTATTTCGACTGTTTCGGCTGTTCTTAAAGCTTACATTTACAGTTGTGTACAGTTGATATATTTATGGTCATATTTTTTTAACTCCGCCACAGTAGTTTTCCAGTTATATTAAAGCTGTTTTAAAATATTGACTGGTATATATTTTAACAGCAGAACGGAATGACTAACATACTTTCTACCTACCACCCGTTGATAAATATTCGTTAGTTCATAAAACTGCCACCCGTTCGGTTATATTACATGCCACGTATCTTAGCCTACATTTTTATTTATTGTTCTTTATTACCTTAACTATTTGTTAAATTCGGTAGCTAATGTAATTTTATAATATAGAAGATATATATTTTGTCTATGTTTACAAAACTTTACCTCTTAACCTTCGTTAAAACAATTAATTCGTTTATTTCAATTATTTTATTTTTAACAAATTTGAATTAACAAAGAAGGAATAAATAATTTATTATGATCGTTACAATGCGTAGATCACTTCAGGAAGGATAGGTATACTAATCACGGATAAAACAAGGAATTATCCTAAAATTTGCCTAGATAAGGAAAACCATGGGTAAAACCTTAATCAGAGCAGTCACAATCCAAACAATTATAAAATAAGAAACTAATAAAAAAAGGAGTTTCGCAGTCTTAATCTCCCTACTGTCTATTGAGATGAGGATGATATCTATGAAATGTAAATGATGTGAAGTCTTGTACAAACTCAGGCCGACGATTCCTAATACGTGTGATTAATTGAACCCCAACCACCAAAGTACACCAGTATCTACTGTCTAGTAGTCAGAAACGTATAAAAGTTACTAACTTTTACTAGTATTTCAACCTCAGAACATTCGACTTTGAAAATCAGCAGTTGAATGACTAATTTACGACGAGTTAACAACTAGATCTGAATAAGTTTTAGAAGAATATCTTTCAAAATTTATTTTATAATTTTTAGCATTTGTGTGTAATTTTTCTGTTTAAAATCGTATCATTATTCTGACCCAGTTTGAGTGTTTTGTTTCTAATTAAAGTGGAACTTCTGAAATATGTGTTATTTTTAATAGACGTTATTTACATCAATTTTTCAGAATTAAATTCTCTAAAAAGTTAATTAGAAATTTTTGTTTGTTTATTGGAAAGTTAACAAAGTTAACAAACCTAAAAAAGAGTATTTTCCGACAAAATGTTTTCCTATTTTTCTTAAAATCTAGGAGAGATAGAAGTCTAGGACAGCTTTTATTCAATCTCTTAGATCAAACACCACATAAAAACTCACCAGATTTACTCCTCGATTTTTACCCCAAAAAATTTAGGATTTAATTAGTTTAAGTAAGGTTTAATTTTAGAGAGGAATCAGAAATCAGGGCTAAATGTTTCGCTAGCCGAAACTCGCTAATAAACCGTTTTGTGACCTATATACGCTTTTTTATTTTTTGTTATAGAATCATCTCCTAAGAAATTTCCGTGGAATTACCCGTGATGTGGAAACAATTTGGAATTACCCTGTTTATATATGTATATATATATATATATGTAACGCTTTGAAACATTTAAAAAAATCTACTTTTTAATTCTTTTCTTTTTTTTAAATTTTCATATTTAAAGTTGATGTCGAATTAAAAGTTAATATTGTTCATCAAAGTTAATAAAGCTCAGTTGACGCGCAGGGTAGGGATGAATTGCTGGACTATGACACGACATCCTGTTACGATATTTATCCCCTCTCCTATGTTACTAGCAGTGCCAGTTATTTCAAACATCTCAAATAGTATAATGCGTATCCATCTAAATCTGTTTTTAACTTTAAAAAAGGAATTAAGAGGTTTTTCTTTTTCTTTTTTTATACTTTTTGAAGTCTGTTTAATTTCCTTTTAAAGTCTGTTTTACTAATAGTTATATATTAATTTGCGCTTATTTTTAAAAGAAATGTATTTATAAAAAAAAGAACTAATTCTTAATTTAATTATTTCCTTTAATTTTACAAAAACATAATTGACTAAAGAGTAAATTGCGTAATATATTTGATCTACAATAATATTATTTTTAAATTATTTCTACACCTAATAGCGATAAAAAAAGAGATTTAAAAGTTATAAAAATGTCGGAAACCACAAGATTTATTTTAATTTTATTCTGAATCATTTTTTTAAATTCTTTACGGTTATACTTTTAAAATTTAATGAAAATACATTTTAAATTAATAAAAAAAAAAACAAGAAGATATCCTGTTTAAAAAATAATTTTTCCTTTATTAGTCAACTGCTTTGAATAAAATTTATGTACATAAATGAACATCAAAAGTTGCTGGCATAGATGATTATTTATTGTTTAAATAAATAAAAGTTTAAGAAAAAAGTTATATACTAAAAAATGAAGGAGAATAAGATTGTAAATTTAGTTACAAGTTATTTACTGACACTAGCGGTGGCAGGTAGAAGATGTGAATAATGTTATATAGTAAATTTTAACTCGTATAACTTATTATATAAAACAGTTAAAGAGTTAATGAACTAAACCTAAAAGAAAACTTGTAACTATTTAAACCTGCTGAATAATATTCAGTAATTCTACCCGTCTTTCTCATCCGGTAAAGCTGTATACTTTTATAAGTTATATATTTTAACAGGTTACAGGTTAGTATTATATACTTGAATCAGTTCTAATTTATTATTCATTGCTCTCTCTTCTTTCTCCTTCTCCCATCACTCTCTTAATCTTATTCTATCCCTTCGATGTTTTTTTATAAAGTAGCCAATTACGGAATATAATTCCTTTTACTAGGTAGATTAATTATAAAGAATAACAAATAAAACGATGTTAATGTATTTCAATTAATATGGCCGGTCAAATAAACACATTAATTGATACACATTAAAATATATTTAAAAAACAAATCATCATTAATAATAGCAGATTTAATTATTGTTTTAATTTTTATTTTTATTTTTTGTCACTCTTCTGTTTTAGTATTTTTTTCTTCTTTTATCTTGTAATGTGAATTTAATACTTCTATAATTAAATCATAAAGAAGTCTAGGTGTAGACAACACAAAGGAAGAAACAAGTTGCTTAATTGTTATTATACCCACTTTTTCTGCTTCCGTAGCATCTTTCTCATTACAATAATCTGGCACCTTCCACTCCATTTCACATAATTTTGTACTATTATCAATTAATGTTATAATCTTTTTTTATTTTTATGATCTTCTGAAGTAAGAATCCTGAATTTTTCAGACATTGAATAAAATATATTTTTATAATTTTTTTGTGCAGTTTTTTTAAAAATAATTTTACACTATATTACTCAAAAAGTTAAATTATTATAGTTATGCGATTTTATCATATCATTGAAATTTTTTAATTAATTTCCATTGTTTAATATTTAATATTTTGTTCATTATTATGTAAAAACAAAAAAAAAAGGTCAAATGATTTATTTTATTTTATTTTGGATGGAAAATGTATTTACTATTTAATAATAACATAATGCTTTATTATTCACCTTATACAGAGTGTCCCATATAAAACGCAACCCATCAATCACTCATCCATGAAATTTCAAAAGTCAAGCTTACTTCCTTACTTGTTACTGAAATGGACTCGTCCAACATCTGAACATCGCGGCGACGCAGTAGAACACTACCAATAGTAACAACAAAACAATCATAACGTTCAGTGTATTGCAAGAGACAAGATGGTGTTTTCGCTAGATGAACGTGTTTTCATTGTTGAGTCGTACTTCAGTACGAAATCAGTGGTTGCAGTGCAATATTTGTTTCGCCATAAGTACCCAGATAAACCAGCTCCTAACAAAACATCAGTATTAAGGTTAGTTGCAAAATTTAGAGAGACCGGTTCTGTTAATAACAAAGAACACAAAAGATATGCGTCAGTGTTGAATACAGATACGGTCACTGAAATCAAAGACCGATTACTCGCCTCGCCAAATTAATCTATCAGACGTTTGTCTGCTGAAATTAATTTGTCTAAATCAACTGTTCATCGGGCGACCAAACAATTACAATTACGACCTTATCGCCTTCAAACGGTTCATCAACTTCTTGAGCCCGACAAAGAAAAACGGCTACAATATTGTCAACGGTTCCGTCGATTTCTGCGTGAGGGAATTATGTTATGGATTCGTTATTTTTCACAGATGAAGCACGGTTTCATTTGGATGGCTACGTAAACAGCCAAAACAGTAGAATTTGGAGCGCTGAAAATCCCCACGTTTATCGCGAAAAACAATTACACCCGCAGAAGTTGGGTGTGTGGTGCGCGATATCGTGGAAGAAAATAAACGATCCTATTTTTTCGAGTACACCATTAATGCAGAACGATATCAGGATATTTTATTTCAGTTCATCGCACTCTTGGAAGAGGAAGACAAACACTGCTGGCTACAACATGACGGTGCGACATCGCACTACGCAGGTTCAACTTCTGATTTTGTTGAGGAATGCTTTGGTAATCGTGTTATCGGTCGAGGCTTGTGGCCACCAAGATCTCCAGATTTGACTGCGGCGGATTTATTTTACGGGGTTACTTTAAAGAAAAATCCTACAGCAACAAACCACGAACACTTGAACAATTGAAAGTCAATATTGAACAAGCTGTATTAAATATCCAACCACAAACTTTGAAAAAAGTAGCAAGAAACGCTGTAAAAAGAATTGAAGCTTGTATTCAAGAAGATGGCGACCACTTCCAACATTTACTCTAAATGTAAGGTAATGGATGGTAATAATAAAAACTACATTTACATTTACACATGCCTTTTTATTATTTCAATACCTACCAATATAAGGTTGGGTTGCGTTTTATATGGGATACCCTATACATCCATTAAATTATTTTCTTTTTGTCTCACTATTTATTTATTTACAATCGTTCCCGATTAAGGAACCATGAGTGAATCGTAACCTTCAATGTAATCCCTCAATAAATATACATAAAACAAAAGTTCATGTATTTATAATAAATGCGCCTGCGCTGATTTAATCCATAAAAAAGTATAAAAGTCTGTAAAAGCCTAATAAAAAACAAATAATATTACAAAGAAAAAAACGACAAATAAAATAGTAACTAATTAGCTTATAAAAGTAGAAAAGAAAATAAATCAGGCTCTCCACCAAAGCATTGACCAGCTACTCATTAATTAAAGGATTTTAATACATTTGTAAATTTAAAACTATTCAATTATACAAAATTACAATAGCAAAAATTATTTTTACTTCCTTGTACAAAGTAAAGGGCGTATTGTGATCGCGAAAAATTTCATATTTCAACGGAAATATCCATTTGATCATCTCTGAATCCATTTTGACTAGTTTCGTCGTGACGAAAGTACGTACGTATCTTGCATAACTCAAAAACAATTTGCCGTAGATGTTAAAATCTTGATTTTAGGAGTGTTATAACATCTAGTTGTGCACCTTCCCTTTTGATTGCAATCGACTGGACCAAAAGTGTTCAAAAAAGCCCAAAATCCAAAAAATATTTGATACAGGACTTTTTCTAAGCCCTTATTGAGAGCTATTCAACGCTATTTATAAGTGGTACTTATATTCATTGGTTTGAGAGTTATAGCCAAATAAAATTTTAATTAATGAAATATTTGGATCTTAGGGGAAGACACATCGGTTTGAATCAGACTTCATTCCTTTTTTTAACTTTTTTTTGTAATTTAAATATATTGATTTATTAATAATTATTAAACTCTCATTTAAAAAAAGTTAATAATAATTACAATGAATAATAATAATCCAATAATAACAATAAAAAAAGAAAATATCAAAAGTTATTAATGAAATAAAATTTTATGTACTTTTCATTTAAAAAAAATGTGTCTATTAATTTAATAAGCGTACAAGGAAATCATGTAGTGTCCACATCAGAATATTTTTTAGATAAATTGCAAGCCTCCATATACGTCTATAAAAAATAGGTTTGAAACCTTAAATAGGAGAATCATATTTAATAATAATTGTAATTTTATTATAAACATTCAATAAAAGAAATGATGGTGTCCACATCAGTTTTTTTTAAGTTTGTTATCGAAAAAATGTATATCTATTAGAAAATTCATTAAATTTATTTTTTTGTTGACCAATTTTAAAGCTGTAAGTATCTTTAATTATTTATAATATAACAGTTTTTCAAATCTATGAAAAAATAATAGTATCTCTTTTTTCATCTTTATGGTTCTGAATTCAAACCAAGGTCAGTTTTAGTATTTATTCTATATGTAAAATTCAAATAGTTATTTATAACTACAACTAGACAACAAATTATTTTATTTATTTATTTTTTTTTTATACTTTCTGAATCAAATGAAAGGTAAATAACAAATAATATCTAATAAGCATTAGTAAAAATGACCTATTAAACTATTCAGTAGATTACAACAATGAAATAAAAATGAATAGGTAAAAAAAATTTTAAATGGAATTTGAAATCTGTTTTCATGTTTGACAGTGCTTGATAGTCAATAGTCTAAAGTGTTTGGTCAGTGAATCGAAATCGAAAAGACCAGTTTACAAGAGGTAGGACTAATAATCCTCTAAAAGTTTAAGTTAAGTATTTTCAGTTGAATAATCTTTTTAAATGATCTGTTGTTGTTGTTAAAAGGCCTATACAGAAAGAAACGTAGCTTACCATTATTGACCGTTAAAAGGTTATTCGGTTTTACTGAAAACAAGGATTACACTACTGTAACTTTTTTCAACCGTTTTTTAAAAAGCAGGATTAGAATAAATAAAGATATTTCCATCTAAACGGAGTACAAATTTGTCATAAAACCAGTTTTTTTTCTTTTTACTAAAATCACGTATTCATTATAAAACAGGAAGTGATTACATTATAAAACCAAATTAATTAAGTTTGTGGTTTTATACTCAAAATTTTGTTTGGCAACTTTTAAACAAGAAAGTTGATACTTTTTTATCCATACTATTTATTTGTAAATAAGTTTTTTCATTTATTAAAAAAAATAACCACTGAATTTTATTTCAATTTAAATTTAATTCTGCTACAAATGAATTTAGAGAATATTTTAGCAAAGTTTCAGTACTGTGATGCTAGGAATTCCGTTCCCTAGACGTAGATGAAGATATTATTATTTCCTTCCAAATCTCTTCTTGTCTTAGAAAACTGAAACTCTATCAACATTTCAAAAAATATTTGATTGTATCTCTTGTGAAGAAAAATACTTTTGTTTTCAATTATATTATCCAAATAATATCTTAGAGATTATCTACTACAAAGCGTTCGGAAAGTTGCTGTGCACTGGAATTATGGAAGTACAATGACGAAACTTTCTTAATTATTATTTTTTATATTTATTTCATTATATTATACAAACGGATATTACAATAACTGAAATAGTCTATAAAAGATGTTGAAAATGAACTCCTTCAATATCAATACAACACACTGCACATGGTTCAATTTGTTTCCAAACACTTAAAAAAGTGATGTACTGGAATATATCATACGTATGCCGTTATTACAGTTTTTAGTTTGTCAATCGTACGAGGTGTGATGCGATACATTGCTTGTTTGCTGCCCTCTCCCCATAGAAAGGAATATGGGGGACATCATATCAAGGAAGCCACATAGTCCCTCGAAATGATTCACCAAAGAAATTTCGTAAAAAAGTCATCGACTTATTATCTGTGTGCGTTATGGCAGCAACCGTGATTGATTTCTACTATTCTTAACTGACTAATAATTTGTTAAAACAGCACAATAACAATCATTATTAACTGTATTTAAAAAAAAAAATATTGAACTCACAATGCGCGTTTTACTCACACCGACCCAGAATCCAATATTCGCTTCATGTAAGGAACTTTCGTGTAATTCATAGCGGTTAATTGTCGATCACAGTCGTGTATTTTGTGAATTAATATACCCTCCCAGATGAAAGCATGCTTTATCTATTAAAAAAACGTAATGTCAAAGATATCTACGGAATTTCGGTCAGTAAAACATTTAAACCGTTGACAGTTATATAGGCTTTTGGGATGATCCGTTGGTTTCAGTTCTTAACACACATTACTTTGTAGGGGAAAAGTCTCAATTCTTTCCTTACAGCATTATGTGCGGTAGCAAATCCGATATCTTGTTCGTTTAACGAACTCAAAGGCAACCAACCTTACGCCAAATGAATAAAATGCACCGCATAATTCTAATACTATACAGCGACTTTCTTAACGCACTGTAAAAAGAAATAATATATTATACTAATAATAATCATACTAGAGAAATATCGATTTTATATCGATTAAATATCTCAGTATCGATTCCTACGGTAGAACTATACTTCTTAATATTTTATTCAAAACTTTGTTTGATTCTTTATTAACTCAATTATAAGTCATCATTGCATGCTTATGAAAGAAAACAAATTGATTATTACAATTCTTGATCTAGTACCCATTCTTAGTCATACTTTAGCTTTGTTTGACAGAAGACTATGACCGTTATAATACTAAGAGTTGAAATAGTATTTTCGCTGATAAACAGAGATTATTTATTTAATAAAATAGTAGTTTTTTATGTTCATATTGAATGAAACAAAACGTTTTAAAAGAAATTCGTTTTTTGAAATCGAACACTTTATTACAGCATAATTAATTAAAATCTTTTGCTGTAATCGCGTTCCTTTCAAGCTTAATACGTAATAAAATTTAATAAACCAAATAAACAACTTAAAAATGTACATATATATTATGTTAATTTATGTATATAGGTTACTGTACTGTAATGCTTTTGGTTTTACTGCTAAGGCACATAAGTGTTATGAAAGCGACATAATTAGTTATTTCGAAGTTATATTGTAAAGACATTTTGTTTCTTTCAATTAACATTATTTTCTCTTCTTAAGGAAAAAAGAATTGTATATTATTACAAATCTTCTTTTTTATCCTATTATATGAAAAGAAAGATTATATTATCCAGAGTATTCAAAAAGTGACGCAACCTTATGGAAGAATGTTTCCTTCTTTTGTTCCTGGTTTAATTGAAAAAAAAAATGGGTTACACAATCCAGCATGGAATATTTATTGTCTCCCAGTACATTAGATGTTCCAGTTAAGTCCAGACCCAGAATCCCTACACAGAAAAGTATAGTGTGGTTGCACCAAACAAGTCCTCCATCAAGCGGCTGTACGAAAAGTTCCAAGAGACAGGGAATGTAGCAGATGCAACCAAAATTGGTCGACCAAAACTGCTGACACCAGAAACGTTGATCGACGTGCAAGCTGCTTACTGTGTTAGTTCCTAGAAGTCTCTGCGACGCTTATCTAGTCAGTCTGGTCTCTCCGTTGATAGCGACTTCACGGCATTGCGCAAGCGTTTAAAGATGCATTCGTACAGAATTCGTGGTGTTCACGAGTTCGTTTTCACATCGCTCACGAGTCTTGCCTGCACGGACAAAAATGGATTTTTGGTATGCAATGTCACGTAGGCGAATCTTCATCACAATCTTTCATGGCACAGTGAACAGTGAGCGCGACATGCAGGTGGTGCAACAATTTGTAAACACTAAACCTGTAGAGTTAGAGTACTCGTGGTTCACTATGACTTTTTTGGATCAGTGTTTTCATGGATAAGTTATTTCGATGGGGTTGAAGCTCCCTCGGTTTCCTGATTTATCCCCTCCTGACTTTTTCTTGGAGGATACAATAAAGATTCTGCTTACAAAATTCATCTTCACACCATTCTCGAATTGCAGAGTGAAGTTGAACGATGTGTCGCTGTAATTCCTTTACAAATGTTACAACATGTGTTTAAGAGCATACAACGTCGTATTCAATAATGTGAATCGCATAATTGAGACTACTTTCAACAACTATTGTAACTTATTCATTTTCCCATAAGGTTGTCACCTTTTGAACACCTGTTATGTAGGTGGTATTGTTGTTTATTCTTTTAAAAAGTACTATGTTTTATGAATATGTTTTCTTTCAATAACAACGGTTATATGATGATATGAGTAAAAGATTACGCCATTTCTTCTAAAACCAAAAGCAGGTTTTAAAAAATATTATAATGTTTTGCAATTATGTAAGAAAATTAATTACGTAAATAATTTTAAATACATTTAATTTTAATTATTGTAGTATTAAGAGGAATATTTCAAAATTGGTAAGAAAAAGATTCATATACTACAAATTATGTAAATAATAAGTTATCAAAAAAAAAATATATATATATATATATATATATATATATATATAATTCAATAATTGTGATTTATTTAACAGCACACAATGTAATTTTAATTTTAATAATCAAGATATCAAGACTTCATTTTAAATTCTATCAGTGACAATGAGTTCTCGTTATTACGAAAAAAAATCACACTCAGATTTAGTAAACACTAAAATATTACTTACGAAGATTTTATTTATATAAAATCTATAAAAGATTGTCTGTAACCTGGTATTTAAAAAAATAATATATTAATTTTTTTATAACCGAAATTTTTTCGTATGTTTCACTTTATTATTAAATGTTGGGTTACTAAGCGCTGAAGGTCAGTCAGCTATTCAGTCGTTTCTGTTTAGCAACATTTGACACCAAGTTACTATGACAACTGCCATTACCAACGGAATAGTTGGTGCTCGTTATTATGACAATAATGCTTACTTCAGAACGCTTCCTCATTAAAAATCCTACATTTAGAACTACCATTATGTATTATTATACATTATAATGCCTGCCCAACTAAAATCTAGCCTTAAACCTGTAACGAAAACTTCGTGTAGACAGTTATATTTTCCATAAATAAATCTAATGGTCTACTCCATTTAGAGTTAAAAATTCATTCTTTTTTTTTACTTTTTATATCAAATAGTCTGATACTTTATGAAAGAGAACGTATATTATAAATATAAAAAATTTCGTTTTCATCTTTTCATCGTGATAAAATTTTTAAGCTCACATGGGTAATGGAGATAGTAATTTAAGAACTTTATATTCAACCGTATTCCAAAATATGATTTAACTGCCATTAGAAGCAACATTACCTAAGTGGTTATGATGAAATTTCGTGCAAAAATTTCATAAAAACCAGAAATATTTGGTTTATGGTTTTAAAGCGAACCAAATAAAAGGAATAATCCCTCTACACTATGTCAATTTACTTGATCCAAACCTAAATTTTTATCCAGAATAAGGTTTTCAAAATAACTTTAGCCTCTAACAATGTTAAAAAAACATCATTAACTGATGTTCCGGACGGCAGGTCCCTTACTCTACCGCTAATTCCATTCATTTCTACTCCGACCTTTCTCCTTCGTCACCTTGTAGTTTTCAATCTTCACCTCATCTACTAGTTTAATCCTTCTTCTTATTATTTGCTTCCTTTCTTCTTTTATTACCCTTCCAATGCAGTTGACAAGATTCCATTTCCTCTAACTACATATTCTAACGAGAAAACTGGTTCTTTTGTGTGCCTAATATATATATATATATATATATAGAGAGAGAGAGAGAGAGAACGCTTAATTTTATCTCTATTCCAGTAGTTTTGATCCGAATTAATTAAAACTAATCCAAAGTAATCCGTTATTTTTCTTGAAAATTCCTTCAATTATCTTGATAAAATTTGAGTTATAAATCGTTTGTAATAGTAAATTTCCCTGCCGTTATTTCCATTGTATTAGTAATTAATTTGCAACGGTTTTTAAAAGTTTTGTTTTATAATTTATTAGTTAAAAATCCGTGCCATCATTGTTTGAATGTACACTTAAAATATCAGTTTTTTTCTTTCTAATTCTTTAGTAACTAGCTTTTTTTATTAATCGAGATTTTCTCTAATTTGTTGGTTTTGCTAATTTTTTTTTGTTTCTATTTATTTTAATTGGATAATAATACAAAATACTGGTTATAAAGGTAAGTAGAGTTCAACTCTTACTTTTATATCGGTTGATGTTTTACTAAGGCTTAACATTAATATTATACAACAGTTATTTCCAGGTAGAAATTTTCAACCGAATTATTTTAGAGATATTTATAGAGATTCCTGAAATATTGGCATTGATTGAATACTAACAATCTACACCGATTAAATCTAGTTAAAAGAAATGTAAAAAGTTTTTAAATAGCATATCAGCTATAATTGTAATCATTTATCCAATTGGTTGGTTATTCCATACAAGAGAAGTTTTGTTTAAAGATAGAACAAACTTTGGTCGAAACGTGTTATTTAATAAATTACACGTTGTTTTGAATTCATAGGAGCATATGTATTATGTATATTTATCCTTTAAAAGATTAAAATATAGAACGAACTCAATTCATCTATTTTTGTAACTGATTAATGTAACATAAGCGCTAATGTTTGTGGATTAATTGTACTGATTGATCCTATCAAATTTACTCATTCTTAAATTTGTTGTTAAAAGTTAGTTTTGTTGATTCGTTTTCTTCGAGTGAAGATTGTGATGTGATAGGTGTTGATAGGAAGATCTTATAAGAACTTGGCAGATGTAAAACATTCCTATACTCCTTTACCTCTCTACGCCTTCTTTTTTCGGTAACCTCCTTCCCTCTTTTGACTAGTCTTGTCTGCTGCTATAATTGTTTGTTCTTTACTCTTTTCTTTTCTCACTTACTGTCTGTCACTTTCTCTCTTTCTCTTTTT
The DNA here is from genome assembly GCF_047948215.1 of Lycorma delicatula. Classification (NCBI taxonomy): domain Eukaryota; kingdom Metazoa; phylum Arthropoda; class Insecta; order Hemiptera; family Fulgoridae; genus Lycorma; species Lycorma delicatula. The sequence goes on from NC_134463.1 coordinate 58,327,312, forward strand.
CCTTCTTATGATTAGTTATAACTCTTCCTTTTCTTTTTTCTATTTTAGGCACTTAAAACTTACACACCCGTGTTCATACACGTACGCTAACAAGATAGAAAAAAGTAACAAATTGCTAACATTATCCAAAACAGAAATGCTCCATTTTAAAAGATTTACTTTTTGTAATATTTCTCTTTATAAAGTAAATGCTTTTAAAACATATTTGTATTCTGTTGTTCTCTGATTTTTAGTAAATCTTTTGTAAAGTAGACTGAAACGTATGCCACTATTATAGTTGTCGATTAAATTTTTCAAACTAAAATTAATTATTAAATTATAAATAAAAAATTTTTAAATAGATCAAATGTGTTTAACATTTTTGAAATTTTTCAAATGAATTAGGTTTTGTAAACAATAAGAGATGTTATTTTAAGATAAAAACATTGAAGTTAAATCTGTTTTTATAATTGTTTTATGTTAGTACTGTTCATTTTTTGTTTAACTTAAAATCAAAACTTTTCTTAAAATTTTGATATATATATTACAAATAAATGAAACTTTGTTGCTTTTTTCGATTGGCTTTATTTACATTAATTTTTTCAAAATTAAATTAAAGGTTTTTTGAAATTTTATTTGTTTATTGACAGTTCAAAAGGTTTTTAAATTCAGTACCAGTGTTTTTCAATTACATTTTATAATTTTAAACCAATTATTTGTTCCAAAACTATAGAATATACAAATATATAAAAATGTATAAATAGATCATCATATATATATATATATATATATATATATATATATATATATAATACTAATTTATCCCATCAGGTTAAAAATCAGATAATCATTATATTACCAATGTTATAGTTATTATTACTTCATAATCAAATCACATGGAGTCAGTAAAGTCTAGTATGTGGTACGTGGATAAGTAGTTCATGTGGTTGTTTAGGCGTAGTTCGTACCTATAACTGAGGCGTTTTACTTCTTTCCAAACTCAACTTCAACCCAAATATTCATGGATCGTAATATTTTTCGTAAATCACGTTTTCTATTCTGCAATCTGAATTGCAGAATAGCCGGGGCCATAGTTGAATCTACATCGACAGTCATAATAACCGTTTCGGCATCAAAAGAAGTAGTGGTGATGTGGTCCGCAGTCGGAAGGCCCTCAGTGAAAATGGAGTGTAACACAGGTCCTATAACTGAGCTTTGGGGTACGCCTGATTTAGTATCGAAGAACATAAACAGCTCTTGTCAATACACTACCTGGGAAAATCATCCATCCAGGAACTTACGCAAAACTAGGTAAAGAGGAAGACACTTTTTTTAACTTGTATAGTAGGCCAGATAGTCATACCTTGTCAAAGACCAGCTGGACATCCAGAAACGCGGATGACACTTACTTATGATGTTAAAAAGTCTATGCTTCTGCTCAATAGTGGTATGCCCACAATGAAACCCAAACTGTTAAACGGGAATAACACGATCTTCCTCTAGAGTAGGTATAGTCTCCGAAGAAAAAATCTTTCATATATCTTGGACGACACAAGAGTTATAGACCTGTTGTAGGATGATACGTCATGCAACGGCTTGCCTGGCTTTGGGATCATAACCATCTGCGAAACCTTCCTTTCCATCGGAAAGTACGTCATCCGTAGTACTGTATACCATTAAATAGATGCATTACGTACCGGAAGGTAATGGAAGGAAGCATGAACATCATATTAGTGAGTAAATAAAACCCTGAGGCCTTCGCATTCCCCTCCTTCCTGATTACTCCATTACTTCTTTCGCGGACTTTTATAAAATGGCACAATATATTTTTTTTCTGTAATGCCACTTATTAGTTTGAGAAGAACCGTCTGATACCAGTTACGGAGACATTAATCCACAAATGAACGAACAAATTAAACAAAGTTGGCAGTCAAACAAATAACCTCCTCCGGGTACAATTGGATAAAAAAAGAGTTAAATTAAATTTTTTTGAGTACCTTTTTAGAAAGAAGACACTAAGATGGAAATTTTAAAATAGAAGTGTGAATTAATTAGACTATACACTATCAAAACCAAATGCTTTATTTTTAAAAATGTTAAAATATATCCAACCTGTTATGTAAATCTCTCTCTCTCTCTCTCTCACCCCCTTAATACATATATATTTTTTTTTTTTTACAATAACTTGTTTCATTGAGTAGATATTACGTAAATTAGTTTAAATAAAAAATGTCTGCATAATAATAGCTGGTCAAATAATATCATTTGGAAAAAATTAATTATGTAATCTGTGATAATTGTCGAAAGTTGATACTTTTACAAGATTTCATATATGCAAACTAATTCCCGTTAAGATATTCACTTCCAAATAAAACAAATTGATATGAAAATATATTTTTACAACCAATGAACAGTAGTCAGTACGGTTACTACACACTGTACTTTGCATTCTTACGAGATACAGTATTACGTTAGCTTTTTTTTAGCGAAATGTAAATATTTTCCCTTAAAATAATACTGATATAAAGAAAACTATTTTTTATAAAACTTCTTGAGTTTGATTATCTAATGTAAATTTACAAATAAAAATTGGGAACAAAGTTATCCTCAAGAATGTGGTTCGTTTTATCAGTTTAAAAGCTACCACAAATGTATGGAGGAGTAAATTGAAGGATATTACATTCCATATTCAAAATTGTTACAATAATTATGTAATAATTCGTTTTTAATCATTATTTCCAGTTTTATCTTACCTATGTCTTATCTTTATTTATTTAAAAAGGATGTTCTTTTTTTTTTTTTAGTTTTTTATTTATTAATATGTTTTTTTAAATACGAGTATATGTTTTTTTTTTAAATTATTAATTTATTTTCATTATTTCGTAAGTTACAATGTTATAAAATTAATTCAATTGTATTTAATTGACAAGGACCAGAGACGACGCCGTTCTAATTATCCACAATTGTACATACTATCATAGCATATTAAGCATAACAATGAGCATGTTGCCAATTAAATAGCAGGAATTCATAAGCCTATTTAATAACATTGTTTAAGTTGACATATTTTTCTTTTGTATTTTTTTTAAAGTTCTACGTAAATAATATGACATAATTTTTTTTTCTTTTTCGTTTAACCTTCGGAACCATCGTTAGGTATTGCTTCAGAGGATAAGATGAATGATTTATAGCGTGAGTGAAAATGCCATGCCTGATCGGGATTCGAACACGGGACCTCCGGATGAAAGGCCGAGACTCTACCATTCGCGCCACTGAGGCCGGCTAATATGATATAATTAGACTGTAATTTATTCTCTAAATAAATTATTTTAATTTAATTTTCATTTATTTATAGAATTATTTAATTTTGATTTAAATTATTCGGTTGAGATAATTCGAAAACGTCATTACTGAGCAATTTTTTGAGATGGAGTAATAATCAGAAAACTAATTATAATTTAAATTAATTACCATTTACCAATAACTTAAAAAGTGTAAATCCTAGTACTTTCGGAACTGTTACTTCATCTTCAGGGATTTTCTAAAAGATGTTAATTTAAATTCAAATTTGTAATCGTTTTTAAATTAAACTGTTATGTTCATAATAGTCGGTCGTCATGAATAAAAAATGAATTCGTACGTCAATACTGCACGACAATATACGTCAATATTATATTATACGTATGTCAATATTGACGTACGAATTAGTTTTATTCTTGACCACCGACTATTATGAACATAACAATTTAATTTAAAAACGATTAATGATTTGAATTTAAATTAACATATTTTAGAAAATCTCTTCAGATCTCTGAAGATGAGTAACAGCTTCGAAAGTACTGGGATTTACGCTTTTTAAATTGTTGGTAAGTGGAAATTTAATTTATACAATTGTATTAATACTAACGGTGCAAATGCGTAGTAAATTAAATCTATATATTTAAACTCTTCAGAATTTCTGGAATCCCATTCTTTAAACAGATAACTGGGTATATATAATAGCTATGCTTTTTTTCAGGGTATATTATTTTCTTCATTATAAAAGATATCTTTATAGATCCGTTTTTCAGATAAAAAAAAATAATAAGTATATTTTAATATTTAAAAGAGTAATTATAAAAGATGAAGGCAATCTTCTAAAAAAGAAAAAAAAAATCTCGTCTAATTTTATTTAAGTAGCCTATGTATTTAATCTTAACATTAGATAATATTTCTGTTGTAATATTTTTTTATAATTAAGACATCTTCAAAATCCTTTAATAAGCGTATTGTATTTTGTGTATCATAGAGGATTATAATACATTATTAAAACTTTAATAACTTCTTTTATAAATAATTTTAGAAGACAGGTTAGGCTGGGTCGGTTGTACTAGCGATCCCAATGAAGATAATGATGTTACTTTGTTTTTTTTCTTGTAAAGAACCTGATTTTTTGTTAGTTCTTTTATGTATAATTTTTTCCTATTAATTTTGTTTACCGTCTTTTATAGGCACAATATAAACCCTCTTGTAATTATTGTAATAACTCTTCTTCTTCTTTTAACCTTTAATTTTATGTATAACAAATCTTATTATGTACTATTATTATTTATTTAGTTATTAATTTTATTTTTATCAGTATAAATTAAATAATTTTATTAAACTTGTAAAATTTTGATGTCAATTTTGTATTATTATATAGTTCTGCTACCAGTTTCCAATGGATATATAATTTTTTCTTTCTTTTTTTCAACGAAATATATTGCAACTTTTTTTTTATTGGTATACTATTGTGTTTTTTTTTAAATATCTAAATTATTTAAAAAATTATTAGATATTAAAATACAACTTCAATACAGTAGCCTACAGTTATGTAAAAGATTTTACATTTTAATTTTTCAGATTATTTAATAAATAATAGTAATTTTTTAATTAAATAAATAACTTAAAAAAACCTTACTGAGTTTACATAACTAGATAATAAGTAAATGAAAGTTCGTAGAACAATAGTACTCGTTCAAGGTCATAATAACCTGAGAGAAAATCATTACTGATATAGTTTTATGAGAACGACGGCTATTAAAGGGCTTTTACAACCTTTTCTTTTTTATTATTATAATTAAAATTTATATTTTAATAAAAAAGGAACAATAAATTACGTATATGAAATTACAAGTGATTAAATTTTGCTATTTTATTTTTATTTTTTTATTTTCCTAGCAATACAATTTATTATATAAAGGAATGTATGATAATAGGTAAAATTTTCATGCAAGTCGGACTTTTTGAAGATTCATGATATCCTCTATCAAAACACATTATTTTGGAATTGAAAAATTACATATGTCTTTCCGAACACAAACATATATTTTTTCCATGCTAAATATTTCCGGACTGGATGCTCTTGATCTCTTTATTTGAGAGCATGATGTATTTAATTTTGTTCACAGTTTATCAAAGGGAACCCCATCGGGTTGGTCTAGTGGTGAACTCGTCATCGAAAATTAGCTGATTTCGTAGTCGAGAGTTCTAAGGTTCAAATTCCAGTAAAGGCAGTTTTATACGGATTTGAATGCTAGAGCGTGGATACCGGTGTTCTTTGTTGGTTGGGTTTCAATTAATCGCACATCTCAAAAATGGTGGACCTGATACTGTACAAGAATTACACTTCATTTATATTCAGTACATATCATCCTCATTCACCCTCTGAAGAATCCACCTTACGGTGGTTCCAAAAGCTAAACAGAAAAAAAGAAGTGTTTATGAAAGGGACGGGTAGATATGGGTTTCGTTTCTAAAAATTATATTCAAAAGTTGTCAATTTTTTTCTATAATTTAATATCCCTTTAATAGCTAAGATACTTTGTGATGCAGTTTGATTTAAATCAAATTCCATAAAGGGGGAGGCAAACAACCTTTTTAAAAAACGTGTATGGACTCAAAAATCATACATTCTTTCATTAATTAGATGATTCCATTAAATAAGTATGTCATTTTGATTATGTCTACATAACCAGACATGGTTATTATAATTTCATTCATAATGGCCTAATTTTTTATCATTTTTTTTTTTTTTTTATATATCTTCAGACTAGTTAATTGATTTTTATAAAATGTTATACGACTACCTCCGAGAATGGATCATTAATGCCCCTTAATTTTCTTTTCAAATGGTCAAGGGAATGACTTTCGTTTATCAAAATTACTGTTAGTCTCTTATCTCAAAATTTTACTCAAAAGAGTTGAATATGTTTTGCATACTTATAAATTTTATCTTACCTTATCTGTCTATCCAGGACGAAGCCGTCGATAACCAATGTTACAAAAATTTGATGGTATTTTTATCTTTTTGCTGTAATTTTGAGTATCATGGGAGTATTTTATCGTAACAAAATAAAATAAAAATGACGTAGAATAATTATATAATATTTAAATTATTTTGTGCAAAAATTTTAAAAATTAATAAAAAAATTAAAAAAAAAGAACACCTTATTGTTACTGAATGTTACCACATTCAGTTAACTTGTCGTCGCAAATCAGTTGTTTAACAGCTGATTTTAAAAATCGAAAGTTCTGAGGTTCAAATCCTAGTAAAAATTAGTTGCTTTTATACGGATTTGAATACAAGACAGTGGATACCAATGTACTTTGATGGTTGAGGTTCAATTAATCACACGTTTCAGGAAAGGTCGGCCTGAATCTGTACAAGGTTATCCTCATTTACATGTCATACATATCATCCTCATCTCTTTGGGCTGTTGGGAGGGGGTTACTTATTGTTCACTAGCTGAACAGATTGCAACGTACACGTTAGGAAAATAATATTATCATATTCCAGAGAACCATAGCGCACATTTGGTAACAAGAAATCTGTTTATGTCATTCTCAAGGTGGTAATTAGCTGATTTTATCAAAATATAGTTTTTGTTTTATTTTTGTTACTTTCAAACGGCTTTTTTTCATATAGACAGCATTTCATATTTATAATAAAACCAAAACTAAAACGTGAGTTTTTTAAAAGTCATATTTAATAAAACCAATTTAAAAAACTTTTAAAAAGTAAATAAAAAAATTATTATTTTCTTTGTTTACAGCTTTGAAGTCAACGCTAATTAAGAGATAAAAAAAGATCTTTAATTATATACAGACTTGTGGAAATTTAGGAAAAAATTATAAAAATAATATTTTATTCTTTATTGAGTGTCAAAAGTTTTATCCAGATTGTTTAATTGGAGAAGGAAGGGGCGACCCAGAAAATGATGGTTAGATATGATGAAGAGTGACTGTGTTTGAGGGCTAAAATGGTGTCAAGGAAGCCAAGATTGATATAATAGCTGTAATGCTAAACAAAGTAGAAATGGGTGGGTTTATTTTAAATCTATTTTGTTTATATTATAAAACTGTCTATTTTTCGTTTTTTTTAAAGTACTTTTTTATAGTCACATCAACAATTAACGTCATAAGAGACTTATCAGTGTAATGCGACTGTACAAACTAAAAGTGTAGTCTGAACCAACTAACTCTGAACCAAGGAACACCGACGTCCACCATCAAATATTCCAATTAGAATAAAACCAATTCACTGGGAACAAAAAAATTTTTTTTTGTCTTAGGAAGAAAAATATTTGTGATTCTGATACTATTTTTCCTCCTGAATTCAAATATGATATCGGGTTTTCCCCATCACGCAAGGTTTCCAAGAGCCAGGTTTTTATAATTTCAAACATTTTAATACTTTCTGCATTCTTAACTACATAATATTCAAATATTTGACTCACCTAGAAAATAAGAAATGACGATTTTCTGCTAATTTTTCCTGTAGAGCATCACTCTTGATGGTCCAACAATAATCGGACAGCATATTAGGATTCCATTTGACTTGATACCTCTTTTAAAATCTCCAGATGAAAGTGTCCCCCGTGCGCATCGCTCACTGCGACAAGATTTTCGGGGAAGAAATCTAGGTGTGAGTGCAGGAAGTGTTCTTTAAGGACATACCAGAACCCAAATTTTTATAAGATGTTATAAAATCGTTGACAATATCAGGTAATTTTCCGCCTTTCGATTTCCCAAAAAACTGAGTTATATTTTTGGTGCTTGCCAAGCTGCTTTCTCCAGTGGATTCAATAGTTCCTCAAACTTTTCATCACACATTAGTGATCGTATTTGTAGACCCACAAATATTCCTTCTTTAATTTTTGCATCACTAATTTTAGTGAACTTCTGTTTTAAGTACATAAAATCAGAGTATTGTCCATGGCCTTGACAAAATTCTTCATTAATCCTAGTTTGATATGTAACAGAGGTAGATACACATTTTAGGATTACACAATAGGTCATGTCTCACATTTTTCTGTTCAGGAATGAGTGATTCGCGGTTAGGTTATTCTTTTCTAATGAAATGATTTTTTTCTGTCCCTACTATCCTATTCACACAAAAAACAACAGTACTTTGTGTAATCAATCTGCACCGAGAATAAGTGCAATTACCTTCAAATCACCACAAATATTTCATTCATACACTGCATATTGAAGCTTTTCCTGTATAAATTTAAAGTTTTCATATGTTTCTTTCATACTAGCAGAGTGAGCCACAGATACTGATGGGAATTTATTACCATTATGCAGAAGCACAGCTTTTAAACTAACTTTAGAGGGATCGGTGAACAAGCGCCATTCTGTTGGGTTATCTTCATTACAAAGTGTCTCCATAAGAGAAGAAATGTCATTACAAAACACTAAACCATTTTCTTCAGAAAAATAGTCAATTCAGAATGACGATTACGATAAGTACATATCTTTGTATTCTTTTGAAGAAGATTCCATCCTTTTGGCCGGGAAGTAAGCATTTCATACTGTTTTTTGGATAAATTTAAATCTCGTATGAGATCGTTAAAATTTTCTTGAGTCAGTAAATGAGGCTCAGATGAACTACTTTTTTCAAAGGTTGTATCAGCAGAATCTGTTTCTTTTTCTTCCTTACTTCCATCAGACTCTGAGGTCTCTTCATCTAATGTCAATTGTTCTGAAGGCTTTGATATGGGTAATTCTTTGCAGCGTGAAATGGTCTCATTGCAAGTTAGGGTAAACCACTGTATGTTTTGATTTTGACCTAATCCCTTTAATGTTCGTTAAGCAGAAATAACAGTCAGAAAATTATCTTTGGATTCCCTAAAATTCATAGGAACAGCAAATGGCATGTGCACCATTTTTCAATGCAGTGAGAAGCCTAGAACACGATAAACAACAAATATGTGGGGCCCAGGCCCTTGTTTGGTCCCCGACTTTACACCCAAAATAAAGTTCATAATACTTTTCTACTGATGGAGTAAGGTTTCACCTTTGGGACTTGAGTGCTACTTCACCACATACATAACAAAAATTGTTAGGATGATTTAAACAAACTCTAGGCATTTTGTAATTAACGACTAATTAAAAGAAATAAAGTTATAAATATGTAACATGCAATAATTCAGACACACAATGACGTGTTTACTGGTTCACTATTATCTCATAATTGGCATCATTCTGATGAATCTGTGTTACTCTAGATCACGTGTGTACATGTCTATAAACGTCTGAACCTGCACAACAGTTGCAACGTTCTCCTTTGAGTTAGCCCATTTGGTTCCATCACATTTACAATGCCCTAGGAGCTTTTACTTGACAATGGAAAAGATGGACGAAAAAAACTTTAAAAAGAATTAAAATAACAAAAAATTGTGGGTGATTGAAAAATTCCGAATACATATTTGAAAACAAGATAAAAAACTGCATTAAGTACTCCTATTGGTACTAGTGTGACAGAAATCATGTTGAACAATGTTATCTTTATTAGAATTTGAACCTAAAAACTTCGACTTCGAAATCAGCTGATTTATGATGACGAGTTGTACCACTAGACCAACCCGATGTTATTATTCTGATTTTTCTGAAGATACCTTCATAAGAGGTTGTATTACATTTCAGCTTGGAATCTACATAGTCATAAGTACAGTTTAACTAAAATTTTGATGGATTTCATACGAAAATGAGTTCCCATAATGTTCAGTTCTATTAATGTTTTCCAGCATAGTTTGTTGTTTATGTATTCCGAAAAAATTGACTTGAATGCACATTTTTTGTAGTTTTTACTGATTGAAAGTTTATTTATTCTTTTTAATCGTATTAAGACAAAAACTAAATAGATTTTTATCTAAAAATAAAAATAATAAAATATTATTTATAATATAAATAATTAAGTTTACAAATGATAGTTAATTATACATACAATGTAAAATGTTACATTGGAGTTCAACGGTAACGCTGTAGTTTATGATGGATGATACGTAGTAAAACTTTGGTCTATACTAGAAGGGAACAGTTGTTATTTTACTGCCAGCAGACAACTTTATTCGAGTTTATAGCCGGGTAGGAAGAAGCAAAACTGACTAGAAGAAGTATAAGAAAAAGCATAAGAACATTTCTCGTTTAGTTCTTACACACTCATCGACATGAAAATAAAATTCAAGCAAAAAACAAAAAAACTATAGCGTAAAGAAATGGGAATCTTAAAAGCAGACTTGTTTTTTCTCTTCTCTGTACATTGAGTTCTCTTGTTTTTATGACCGTTCTGGCTGATCTTCAACCTTTTTATTTTTTTTATTAGTATTATTATTTTTTTTATTTTTAAGTTATCATCTTTCAACATTAAAAGTAAGAAAAAACTGTTCATTACTGCAAAAAATAACTCATGGATTGATATTAATAATAGCATTACTTTAAGAAAACGCAATCATTAGCAAATTAGGCTATAATACAAGCATTTTGTTTCTTTCTTATACAAATATTCTTTTATATAATGAAAGAATAAGATAAAAAATATAAAATTAAAAAAAATTAGTTACTGAGCTTTATTTTGATTGTAATAATAATACATAATTGATGGAAAAAACGAAGTCTGAGTAGTATGCATTGTATAGTTTTATTTCTTCATTAAGTTGCATTAATTAAAGTCATAAAATGCTTTGTTTCTTGTTTGTTATTGTTTAATTTAAGAAGGAGCTAACTAAACCTGAATTGCTAATAAAAAAATTGTGTTTTATACCTTTATGTAATAAAATGGTTTAAATCAATACGCAGAAATAATATTCTTGTACAACGAAAAAGAATCACCCTAAAGTGTACGTCACCATAATCTCTACTAAATCTTCTATAAAAACATTAAAATATTTTTTCTTTTCGTCAAGCTAGTTTCTTTCTAATACTTTGATGAATTTAATAATAATGTATTTATATATGTATTATGTTATTTCATTTTTTATAACTGTCATTTAAATGAATTATTTTGTATAAAATAAGAATTATTTTATTTAATTCTAAATATAGAATAATATTAATAAACTAATTAGTACATGTGGTGTTTAAAAATAAAGGATATACAAAGGACTTTTTCGATAAATGGAAGTTTCAGTTTGTTTACTACTAAGATATGGAAAACGAATGTGAAATTTTTCTTTGATTGTTCGATAAACGTAGTTTATGAAAAAAGAAATTAAATGGAATAAAATTAAAAATACATTAGATTAAATTACAAAAAATTTGATGTGGACACTACATGACTTCCTTGTACGCCTATTATAATACAAATACATTTTTTTTTTTTAATGAAACGTCCATAAAATTTTATTTCATTAATAACTTCTAATATTTTTTCATAATTTTTTTTTATTATTATTATTGAATTATTATTTATCGTAAATTGTTTTTTTACAATCAGAGATTAATAATTATTAATAAATCAATATATTTAAATTAAAAAAGTTAAAAAAAAAGCAAATGAAATCTCATTCGAACCGATGTGCCTTCCCCTTATAAGATCTAAATATTTTATTAATTAAGATTTTCATTTGGTTATAACTTCGGGATCAATAAAAATAAATACCACTTACGAATAATGTTGAAAATCTCTCAAGAAAAATTCCAAAATCCTATTTTTTGGGGGTTTGGGCTTTTTTGGACACTCTTGGTTCAGTCGATTGCCATAAAAAGAGGAGGTGCACAACTAGACGTTGCAATAGTCGTAAATCCCGAATATCAACATCCTACGGCTAATAGTTTTCGAATTAAGCGAGATACATACGTACACACATTCATACGTACGAACAGACGTCATGCCGAAACTAGTCAAAATGGATTGAGGAATGGTCAAAATGGATATTTCCGTTGAAATTTGAAAACCAAAATTTTTTGCCATTACAAAACTTCCTTTACTTCGTACAAGAAAGTAATTAATCCAGAATTCTAAAATAAAAATTTGGAAAGTGAATGTATTTTTACTTTCATTTTAACTCGCAATGTTTTTCAATTTTCAATTTTTTTTTAATATTTTTCCTCAAATCTAGTATCCTTAATTTAATATTCTTCCTGATGTTACCGATTGATAAAATTTTGCACAGTTACTAAGGTCGGATGACAATACGATATTCCACCATTACTTTTGCAAACATTCCTCCGTACGAAAGTTAATTAAGGGTGCGGGTGTAAAAAATTGAAAAATCTGCAAAACGGCTATGCGGGGTTTTGAGAATCCAAATTAACTTACTATTTAAACTCATACAATGTATGATAATAATTTGATTAGTAGTATAAAGCAATTTTTTTTTTAATTTTTTATAATATTGTTTGTTATAAATACATCTCTGTTAAAAGAAAACAATATAATTTTTATATGAAATACTTTTCAACCATTTTTTTAATACATATATTTTTTTTATAAATAACCTAAAATGAGTTTTAGGATGAAAATGAATTTTCTTTGCGGTTTGGTATATAAGGATTACGAAAACTTCATTCATGTATAACATTTTGTGGATTGAAAATCTCCAAAACTAGTAGATCAATTTCATTGAAATTCAGGTATAGTAGAATATTGTATCTGAAATTGTGTGTGTGAAAATTTTAAGAAGATTGGTTGAGTCGTTCTTGAGTTACGCTCAATTTAAGGTCGAAAAAAGTTGAGGTTATATCGACTGTGTAGTGGTATGTTTTTCAAACGCCCTTATGAAGTGAGTCACAATAAAATAACGAAAAGATCGGTCTTCTTGCGAAGAAATGAGCAAGAATTTTTTTTTTTAATGGAACATTTTAAGAAAAATGTTATTTTTACATAAAATAAGACCTTTGAGTTAATTATTACTTAAATGTGTACATAAAAGTTAATTTATTTAAAAGACTTTCCTTATTGACGATACATATTGTACGAAAGCAGAACCACGATTGTGGTATATATATATATATATATATATATATATATATATGTATAACTTGATTTTTGTTGGTTGATGTGAGTTATAAATTTAAAAAAAGTATTGTTATATTAATCAATCGAAGTTGTGAGAAGTATAAACTAAGGTGAAATGTAAATTTGTAACAAATTTGCTAAATTCAACAAGAACTATTGCAAATATTTTTTTTAATGTTATTTATAACAGGGCTTTACAATTTGAATTATTTGGTGAGAATTGCGAGGTTTAAGTACCAAAACCGAAATATTACTTTTACCAAAAATTATTTATTAACTAACCAGAGGCTCCACCCTCTGGTACCCCATATTGTTCGTTATCCTCATGGTTGTGAGAACAATACTGATAAACAATAATTAAAGTATTCATTAAGGTTTTATAGAAAACCTGAAAAAGAAACTAAATTACAAAAGACAGAATAGTAGTAACTATGGTAACTGAAGTACACACACCTTTGACGATTCATAATTTATTAATGTTGCCATGGTGACAAAAATACAGTAATGAAATAAAAGGATTAATTTCATTTTTCTTTAATGAATATCTTTAATTAACAACTTCAGCCACAGTGGAGCTAGGGCCTCGATCTACAGTTTAAACCTTTCCTGAAAAAACACGACTCTCCAATAAATCAGAACAGACCAACGGTCTGTTGGTCTTCGCGTGGTGCCAGAACAAACATACAAGCACACACAGACAAACAAATTTTCAGTTTTATATTTAAGATTATGCTACATACGAAATCATTCCCTAATCTTATTTAAGATCAATTAAGTTATTTTAAATTAGTAACCATATATTCACGAAGCAAATTAATAAAATGAGTGGCAGATTTTATAAATAATGTTAATAGAAACGTAAAAAGCATGAAATTTATTCCATTCTACAAACAACTGTTATTATTTTATGGCTAAATTAAATTTATTTTATCCTTTATTGATAAGTCAATGTTTTTAGAAATGCCATGATGTAACTGTATACCTGTTAAACTACAGGAATACAGAAATATTATATGACCTATAATCTATATTATTAAATTAAATAATTAATAGTAAATTCGCTACATTTTCATGATTAAATTTTTTTCAAAATGTAATTGTTTTAAATTGATTTCTTTTGATAGAATCAAAATAAGTTTATTGTGAAAATAAATCACTATAGAATTTAAAGTAATCAGGAACCACATGTTTAAAAGATAATTTTTTGTTGATAAATTCAATAAGTTGTGAAAGTTTCCACTAAATTACTTCAGGAGACTCAAATTAATAATCTTCTGTTGCATCCACATTTTTTAACGTTATTAATATTGAACCATAAGGTAAATATAAATTCTTTACACTGACCGTCCTGTGTTTTTTAAAATATTATTCAACGTTCGATCTTACTAACAATAATACTGTATCAGATTTCTTTTTCTTTTTTTTAACCGTACTTTCACCCAGGTAACCGAACGACCACGCGCCCATTACTTTAGTTTCTTGACTAGTTTAATAACTACTGTTAAGAAACAATTTATTTAAATTGAGCCATTAATTATTTTTTTCATATTACTTCTATTAGGATAGATAATATTGTACTTTGTAATGCTACCGCTTCTGTTGTTTGTTGTTTTTTTATTTTTATATGTTCCCCAATATTTATTATTTTACTTTAATTAATATAGGTGCTTTGAACAAGAAGAAGTAATATATATTTCCACGCAACTTCGTTGTTACCTCTTTATTATTATGTTTATTCCATTTAATAAAAAGATTGCGTTCTTATGCACGCACACATACACGCACCAGTTATAGTCATACACGCGCAATCACAGTCAAGTAATATATTATTTCCTTTCTATTTGTCATTAATATTTCAAAATATGTCATAAAATAAAATAAAAATTAAATGTTTTAGTACTTTTTTAATGTTCTAATATTAAGTTATTATTTTCTATTTTTGACAGAAGGGTGTGTCGATCAATTGACTAAGTTCTGTTTCAAAACATTTTCAATTAACTTTTTAGTAATACCATATAAAATTTTAAATTGTTTCTTTGTTGTTAACCAGGTAATTACGTATTTAATAAGACGTGTAACATTTTTTCTTTATCTCTTAATTTCTAATTTTCATTAATAATAGATATACTAATGTATGTGTGTGTGTTAAAAATAATATGTTACTATTAATTTAAAAATTATTCTCTATTTTAAAATAAATTTATGCAAAACTTAAGCATAAGCTTACAAAAATATGTAGTTAATTGTATTTTGCATGATTTCCGTACCCAGAATTTACCTAAAAGATAAAACGAATAAATTATAAAATCAAATACTTCCATTGACTTTTTTTTTTGTTGAGCAATTTATTTTTACATTTAGTCGGCAAAAGGATCGTTCATCCTAACTTGGCTGAGGTTTGGGCACACAAATCTAACCCATGTCCAGCTATTGAGCTTTCCTCAGCAGAACTGTGAGGCGTGTAAAGAAAAAAAAGGCAGATAAATAATAAAAATCACAAAACATTAAAGTCATCCAAGTAAAGTCACAAATATTAAAGTCAGATAAGGCAGGTAAAAAACAAATGTCACAAAACAATTAAGATACGAAATTCCCAGCAGAAACTCAAACGTCCGACTCGGAGTTAACCACCACCAACAATAAATGTCAAATTCCAGTATAGATTCTTAAAGTTTAAACTAACTTCAACGAAATAACCAATATATCATCTCACGGGTCATGCACTTTAATCATCATCCATGCCCTCAAAGATCTATAGATGTAGCCTCTTCAATCGTCTTACCTCCTCACCACTGTCAAGTAGATTCAGAGCCAGATTTTTTATACGCTTGTCCAACTTGATATATGATATATGGTTCCAACTATATTTGGTTACAACTTGATATATAGTTCCTACTAGTTCACCGTATTTCCTCACGAACAGGTGGCACCCCAAAAAATCTGTGGACCTCGTCGTTCCTAGCGAATCATAGAGCCCCTGATACCATCTTAAGCACCTTGTTTTGAAACCGTTGGATAATTTCAAAGTTACTATTTTAAGTAGTCTCCCATACGTGTGAACCATAGGAAAACCTTATACATTGATTAGCATGCGTTTTTTTAAAAATTATATATTAAATTTTTTCCGCCTCTCCCCCGAATCGGATTTCATAGTGAAGCATAACACAATCCGGGGGAGTGTTCTTTTACTCTAAGCCGGCTGGATGTTAACTATTAATGTCTGCCTCTAACTCCCAGAGTAGGGTTACCAGACCCGTCTATGTCGTTCCTGTTTCCCCAGCCTAGGAGCATGGACTCGATCTTTATGCCTTGCTTGCCTCAAACGAAAACATCCAAAAGAGCATACTTGCAGGGACTATGGTCTTTTCTACAAGAAGATGAGAGATTTCCAGTGGCTCATCACTGATATTAAATTGTTTGTTATAATATAAAATAACGGCTTAAAAATAATTGATAAAACATAATTAAAATTAATTTAAATTTCTTAGAGTATATGATGTAATACATAAAATAGAATTTAAAAAATAATCAATTTAACAATTTGTTCAATTTATCTTTAAATTTTCAATTCTTGAAATCGATTTAAAATTTAATATAAACTAGCTACAATTTGCTAATTCTTTATTTGTTACCCGTTTTAAAAAGTCAAAACGAATAAAAATATAAAAAGAGAGAAATATTATTTATGGGATATTTGAAATATGATTTTTTTTATATCATGTTTTCCGATTAATTTTCTTAAATTTTTGCATTTAAGTATTTTGAATATCAGAATGGCTTCATAATTATCAATAATGAAAACAAAAAAATTTATTTAAACATTTTATGTGACCGTAGAATTTATCGTATATAAAAATTTTCAATATTTTATGTAAATAAAAGATAAAATCCAAGAACACTACACATAATTTTTATTTTTTAATTAAAATAATATCATACAATTAGTGTATTTTTTCGTAAGTCTGGATAATTAATTCATTTAAAAATCAATCATAACTTCAGTAATTAATACTTTGATCTCAAGAAAGTAATGAGATTAATTCAACTATATAGTATGTACTATTATTAATTTATATAAACTGTTTCAAAAATATTACTTCGCAACATAACGAAAACTTTTTTCTTTAGTTTCTTTTATCTAGTTTTAAATATTTCTTCACTTTTGCTTTTATGTCTTCGGTTTTTAGTATTTCTTTAGTTTTTCTTAGAAGTCACCGCACATTTTTTCTTTTTGGTTTTTAGTAAATTCGTTAGTGGTAAATAAAAAAAAAAAATGTGTGAAGTTAGAAATACTTTAGCCAATTCGTCTTAGAGTATTGCAGCCATTACGCTCATTACAATATAATATTTTAAAAGAATTTTTTTTTTTTTAATTTCTAAAAGTTGTATCTTTTTGTCGTTACTTATGAAACAATAGTCGTAAATGAATATTCAGATTTACATGTTTGTCATTGAAGAATTCCTTTAGTGTTTCAGAATATTATAAGAAAATTTGAATATTTTTTTAATTTAAAAAAATAGAAAATGTACAAAGTTTAATCCTTTAAAAGGAAAACTCAATAAAGTAATTTTTTTGTAATTTTAGATGGTTTAAAGATCGTTTGACATAATTTTCTCGATTAATTTTATAGAAATAGATTTACCTTGAAACATTGTTTCAAGGTAAATTTAAAATTTAAAATTTTATGTACATGGATAATTTCTACATTTCCGCAAACTTGTTCAGTTAATAGTTAATTTGGTAATAGGAATTTATTTATTTTTAATTATTGATTTTGTTTCTAGATATTTATCAGTACTGAAATGATTTTTATTTTAGTTTGAAATTATAATAAAATATTTTTCTATTACTTTTTAGTCTGCCTTACTTTTAATAAAAGACATATCTCTTGAACTCTTCTACATTTTCAATAAATTTTACATAAGATTTTTTTCAGAATTAAACTTTCTAAATTTTTTTTGCAAAATTTTATCCGTTTACTTTAATTTAATGAGAATATTGGAAATCAAACCAAAAGATTTGGTTTTTTATGTCATCATTTTTTTTTTTTGTTTTACAAGTTTTCTAAAAATTTACTTAACCTTGTTTTATTCAATTTTTAGGTCAAAAACATATGAAAGCCTTTAATTTAACTTTCAAGAATGTCATAACGGTTACATCTTACATTTGGAGTAGAAATGAGAGCGAAATATTTTGTAAGGTATAATTTGAAAACGAAGCGTTTTTGAACCTATGTTTATGTGGACTTTTTTCTTTATTTTCACTAATAAAACATGTCGCCTTTCTTCATGAAACACTTACGTATTCTCTTTCAATCGTTCTAGAAAAGGTTTTTTGTGAAGGTTCTACAGACGTTTCAGTGACTTGATATACTACTCTACCAATCCTTTCTGTTCCATCGAATCTCTTGGCCTCACATGTTTTCTACGTAGTGCATCTTATTAAGAATACAGATGTTTTCAGGTTAAACATGAAGAGGAAATCTCTCTCATCAGTCTACTATATCAAAATCGTTTGGATCGGCACCCGAATTATTTGGCGGTCAATTTATTGGATAACACGATCAGTGATTTTTCAAAATTGCTAAGGAACAATATCCTTGGTTAGTCTTATCGTTTCAATTAGATGACATTTCATTCTTTCATTTCGTTGTTATCGTTAAGTCAGACCCAGCCGCTGGGTCTGTGACTACTATTTTACACAGATCTGAATGCTAGATCGTGGATACCGGTGTTCTTTGGTGGTTGGGTTTCAATTAACCACATATCTTAGGAACGGTCTAACTGATACTGTACAAGACTACATTTCATTTACACTCATACATATCATCCTCATTGATCCTCTGAAGTATTATCTGTAAGGTAATTACCGGAGGCTAAACAGGAAAAAGAAAGAAGGATTTGTGACTACTTAATGTTAGTTCAAATATAGATCTTATCTACTTATTGTTCAATTATCTTGCTGAACAGTTTGTAAAGTTACTGTATCGTTATAATTCTTACTTAGTGGAGAAATAATGATACATGAAAAAGGTTACCTAAGATTTATTTTTTAGGGTAGGGGTAATTTGTGATAAAATTTTATTGTAAAATTATCATATATGTTTAAATAAACCAAAAACGTTTTAAACATTAAAAAAAACCAGTATTTTTTTTAAATTCTGTCTGCTCCACCACCTCCAAAATCATCTTCCAAGAAATATTTTGGATTTTTCTATGTTTACTACTATGTTAAACGGAAAAAACTAAAAACAAATCTTCTAAAAAATGTATAATGAAAAAAGGTTACCTGAGAGAAAAGTTGATTACATCAAAGAGGTTTTAAAAAAAATTTTTTAAATGATATTTTTAAAATTTGATAGACTTATTCACCCACAATATTGCTCCCAAAGTATTTTTTTGGGGTCACGTACACTACTACTACAAATAGGAAGACATTAAAAAAAAATCCGATTAAAAAATATCAAATAAAAAGAGATAACTTTTTTTAATTTTTAGGAAAGAATGGAATTTTTGGAGAAATAATTCTAGAAATGATAAGATAAAGCATGCACACATGAGTACCGAGTTAATTAAAGTAGGGGCTTATTTACCTGTAAATGTGATTATGTTTGCAAAATTTGGAGGTAATTGATCTCAAAAAATTATCTACCTCCATGAAGATATTTATCCCAAAATTTTACCAACAAATTTCCCCATATACACCGGTTTTTTTTTTTTTACAAAATTCCATCAAAATCGGCTTATCCAGTCAAAAATTATTAAGTTTTAAACACGCCAAGTGTCTACAACCGTACGTACGAACATTAATTTCTCCTTAATTTTTTCTTTTTTGGTATTCCTGGATAATGAAACGTCAAGAAATGCGAAAAACTTCTACCCCGTTTTTTGATTGATTACCTAACTTTCCTTCTTGCAGCATAGCTTTAGACCAGTCGTTTCCAACCCAGGGTCTGCGTATTCTAGGGGTCCACTAGAGCATCAACAAAATCAATAACTTTAAATATAAAAAACAATACTAATAAAAAATATAATTAAATATTTGCGAAGTGATAGTGAAATGTAATTTTGACATCACTTCTTGAGATGTTTAAGTCGTTGCATCAAATATTTAATGATTGTAGATTAATTTGACCAACGTAAATTAGGAAAAATTTTAAGATTCATCAAAAGACATTATGGGCTTTAAGAAGTCCGTGACAATGAGAAAGTTGGGAACCGCAGTTCTAGAGCTATGATGCCAGGAAAGTAAGAGTAAAACCAAACCGATGTAATAACTTTTTTAACGTTTAATAATAAAAAATATTATTTTTTTGTATTAAAAGTTTATAATTAGTTAATTATAGGTAATCTTCAGCAACTAAAAGTTTGTTTGATAGATTAATTTTATTTCTTTACAACACATACCAATGCATTTACGCATTTGTTGTTTCGCCCTTTCTCTCTCATTGTCTTGTACCCTACAACACCGCCATCATAACAACATTTAACTCTCTCTTTTTAAGTTATCTTTCTCTTTATATTTCATTACCCTTTGTTCTTTTACCGCCAACATGCTGTAATGCCTACTTTACGTGTCAACAATTCAGACATTATATTGTTCTACGTAACGATTCCCATCTTCTGTCATTTTTCTACTGCAGATGTTACATACTTATTTTGTGGTTGGTTGTTATTGTATGGATAATCAGAAATCTGTTGCAATTTGGTGTATGTACAATAATCTAGTACTAAAAAAAAAAAAATAATAATAACAATAATCCTTTCTTCATTAAATATCCTTTAGCTATATTTTTTTAACTTCCTTTTATCCTTCTCTCGGTCTTTATTGTTAGGGGCAATAACCTTATAATTGTAATATTTATCTAAATTTAAAAGAAATTATAACTATATAATTATTCTTTTTTATTGCTGTATAAAAATTATAATATTCAGAAATTAATAATCATCGCTGTAAAATACTTAAATTATTTTTCAACAACTTTAAAAAAACAAGTTAAAGACGACAATTCATTTAAAAAACCTAGATGGAAAAGTGTTAAAACTTTTCAAAAAGTGGACGCTAACAGCCTCCATTAAAAAAAATCGGTGATCTGTATGAAACCCCATAAACATTTTAAAGTATGCGTTTATTTTAATTAAAAAGGTAACGTTCCAAAATTCAGCTTGATCAAAGATTAAGTTGAAAAAAAAAAGATGTTGAAAACTCTAACATTTAAAAGATAACGAGTATTTCAAACCGATACTAAATATGAAAATAATAGAAGAAAAACCGTAATATAAGATTAGGTTAGCAGAAAAGTTCTCTAATGTTATATTGATTTCATTTGGATTCCAGTACTCCAGGTAAAAAAGAGATAAAAAACGAAAAAAGAAAAGGAAAAAGTAAAAAAATAAAAGAGAAAATGGGAAATTCCTCAAAATGAATAAAAATAAATCGTTTAATTCTTCATAAAAGAGGGTTAAAAATACACGCGCACGCACACACAAGGTTTTGAGATATAGTTATTACATATATAATCAAATTAGGAATGAATAGATATGCTGATCCACTGATAAAAAAAGACTTGCCAAAGTATTTGCCTGGATAAATCAAGGGAAAGTATTGTATAACTTTGATGAAAGTAACACCAAAAAATACACAATTAACTATAAAATAAAAAAATTAATCTGATTGAAGTCTGTATTAATTGTTTGAAATATAAATATATGAAATAATATTAAATAAATAAATAAAATAGATATTAAATAGTAAATAGATGAAGATAAGAATGAAAAAACTTAACGAAGTAATTCACAATTCAGAAGACAAATGAAATTTTTTTGAATACATAATTATGTACTAGTTAAACGGATAAAAAAAATTCAAAGATTGTTTCTGTAAATGAAAATCTTTTAGTTGGATTTTAAATCAATAGATGGAAAATTTTTATTATTGATTTCATTTAATTCTGTAAATTAATAATTCCCTTTTTAATTTATAATTCCGTTATCTATTAAAAAAAAGAAAAAAAGACAATGGAAGAATAATAAGGCTTTTTTCGTAAACAGAAATATTATGTTGAGTTGCACTAAAATGTCTGGTCTGATAAAGTTTAATATCGTTATTTTTTAAGAATCAGGGATTTTTTTTAACAAAATTTATTCACATTTGACAATATTTGAATCAAAGAGATTTTTACAACTTTTAATGTTGCATTATGTTCTGTAACTTTTATTTTATTCTTTGCTAAATTAATTAATGTTCGATACTTTCAATATATGAAATTACCAACCTAATTTTTTTTCGACTTAAAATGTTTTGCAATTTTTTTTTTAACTCGTTCTAAAATCTTATTTCAAACTTCTTCATTATATTTATTCTTTGATTTTCTGTCTTTTCCCCTTTTTAACGCGTTACACTCCATACTAGTATTTTTTTAAAGACTTTTCGAAGAAAAGTACGGTATTACTTTCGGTCACACGGTGGTATTTAGGGGATGAAAATGAATTTCCTTTACGTTTTGAGGTACAATTATTACGAAAATATCATTCACGTATATAACATTTTGTGACTTGAAACTCTCCAAAACTACTGGATGAATTTCATTGAAATTTAAATATACTGTAGGAGTGTAACCAGCATTATGCATGTGAAAATCTGATGAAGATTGGTTAACTCGTTCGAGAGTTCCTTTTTTTAGCCTCCGGAATCATCGTAAGGTATTACTTCAGAGGATGATATAATGTAAATGAAGTATAGTCTTGTATAGTCTCAGGTCGACCATTCCTGAGATGTGTGGTTAATTGAAACCCAACTACCAAAGAACACCGGTATCCACGATCTTGTATTCAAATCCGTATAAAAGTAAATGCCTTTACTAGGATTTGAACCTTATAACTCTCGACTTCGAAATCAGCTGATCTACAATGACGAGTTCACCACTGGGCCAACCCGGTGGGTTGTTCTTGAGTTACGGTTAGTTGTTCCAAAGAATTTGAGAATTTTTTGGTTTGAAGATTTCCAAAACTACTTGATAAATTTCACTGAAATTCAGACAGATCTAGTAGTGTACCTGAAGTTGTGCTAATGAAAATTTGATAAAGATTGGTTAAGTTGTTCCTCAGTTACGCTCAATTTAAAGCCGATACCAGACACCATAACCTCAATTTTAGGTTATCTTGACTGTACATGTAAATTTTTCAAACGCGTTTTTGGATGCAGTTGAGTCATAGTGGTAAGCGTCTTGAAACTTGATGCTTGCGTGTAGGGTTTACTCGTTAATTTAACGTATGTAGTGCGTTGTTTTCTAAAAATCGGTACGTTTCTGAATTCGAAATAGTTAAGACGTCGAAAATGATAAGTCGGTCTTCGTGCGCAGAACTGCGCAAGAGTTTCTTTAATTTGTTCCGTAGTCCTAAATCAATTTTCGATACTAATAAATTTATTTTCGGCTTAAATATTCTCCTTCTTTTTGAGTAATCTGCCTTTGATATTTTTATTCTGATGTTTCTCCTTTTTAATTTTAATACCTAACTGTTCATCAAATCTTTTTTTAATATATATAAAATGTTCATCAATCTTAATATATAACACATTATTTTCATCTATTCTCATCACATTTCATTAACTTTGTTTTTAATTTAATTTATTTTTAAGCTAAATTTTTCGTCAGGTAATGAAACCAAGACATTTAAAGTATGTTTAAAAAAAGAAGCAGATTTAACTTCAAATAAAAGCTACACTACTAATCCGATTAATATTGGAATGGTGTATTTTTTTCTTTCTTTAGTGTGTTCAAATTGCATTCGAATAGTTAACAGGTTTTAATTCTAAATAAATAAAAGAAATGATGTTATAGAAATAATAGGTAATATATTTTAATCGTGCAATATTCAGGCGTGAAACGCACGCAAGTATTCAAACCTAATCAGATTAACATTGCAATGAATGTTAATATTTTTAATTTAGTTGTTAGCATTTTTACTGCAGTCCAATTAACAAAACCTGTTCTTTGATATTTACATTGTATATTATTCTTTGTTGTTTTTATTTTTATTATTATTATTTTATTGTAATTTATAGACCATTAAATAAATAATAAAATATTTTGTTTCTTAAATTATTATAATAATAAAACTGTAATTACATTATACTTTTTTATTAGGTTAATTAGTAGATGTATGTTACAAAAATGTAATTATCAATTAATTAAATCTGTGTTGTAGTTGTACTGTTATTATCTTACTTCAGTATTGTATTTTAGTTTATTCTAATGTTTGCTTGTTGAAAAATTAACTATTAAATTTTATTTTCTCGTAATTTTAATAAAAGTGTAATTATAATGACATTAGTTTTTGTTATTCTTTTTTGTGGTTATTTGTCACCATATTTAAGTAGTTGATGTGAGATATTCATAAAAGTTAATATTGAATAGTACAGTAAGGGGTTTTCAGAATATTGTACTTTCTAATGATGACTCGGCAAATAACATAGCAATGATTTGTCCTTCTCGCTCCAATTTACATTTTCTTTGCGTGTTGAGGTATGAGATAAAAAATTATTCATTTTTGGTTTATAAGCGGTGGAATAATCTATAATGTGAAATTAATTCAAAAATAATTTTGATAACCAAATACTTCACTGCATAATTTTAAAAGTTTATTTTAATAATTTATTTATTAATAGTGAATTTATTTTCTATTACCGCGAATTTAAATAAATTACTTTTTTTATCTGAAATTTAATGTTTAAAAGAATAGATAGATTTTTTTAGAAGAATAGTTCAAACACAATTTATTCCTTATGATAAAGATTAACTTAAGCTAAAAAATTTGAATGCAAAGTAATTGAATTAGATTTGACTTTTGGGTACTTACGTATTAACGCCACCGCAGCTACAGCTTTATTTAAAAACAAAGTATCAATCGGATTTCGGTGGAAAATGAACAGTATTTTTATTAATTTTAATAAATGGTTATTTATATTTATTAAATATTTTATAAATATAATTTAACCAAACTTAACCTACGCTCGCTTCGCTCGCTAACCTTGACTAATTAACAGGAGTGTTTTGATTATTTAAATAATAAATAATTGCAATAATTACTGAATTTATTGAATAAATACTCAAAAAATTACGGTGTTAATTAGTCAAGGTTAGCGAGCAAAGCGAGCGTAGGTTATGTTTGGTTAAATTAAATAAATATACCATTTATTAAAATTATAAAGAGACTGTTTTGAATCTACGTTAGTCTATATCGACCCATTTTCCACCGAAATCCGATTGACTACTTTGTTTTTAAATAAAGCTGTAGCTGCGGTGGGGTTAATACGTAAGTACCGACTTTTGTTATCGAGAATTGATAAATCAATATTTAAACTCAGATCTTATTTTAATATTTATTGTTATTCATTTATTATCGCATTTAAACCCGCTGATATGTAGTAGTGTGGGCATGTTTTTATTCTGGTTCTCGATATGTTTTCATTTTTTGTGTATTTTGGTTTTCATGTTCTTGTATTATTTTGTGTTTTTCTGGTGTTGTGTGTTCTTTTTCGTTTGTTTTTAAATTATTAAGCGTTTCATTTAGAAACACTAAAAAAATGCTAAACATCAAAGTTGCAAACCGTTCGGCAGGAAATCTCTCTGGTCAGCCTACGGTATCAAAATCGTTTGGATCGGGACCCGAATTATTTGGCGATCAATTTATTGGATAATACGATCAGTGATTTTTCAAGGTTGCTTAGGAATAATATTCTTGGTTTACCTTATCGTTTCAATTAGGTAACTTTATATACGGAGTAATCTTTAATTTTTTTTTTCTTTCATTTCATTTAGTAGACCTAGTGTCTATTTAATGTAGTTCAAATAGATTTTTTATTTATTGTTCAATTATCTTGCTGAACAGATTGTAAAGTTGTGTCGTTATAGTAAAAAAAATTACCACATTTTGAATTTTTATTTTACGTTATTTAATTTTTTTTATTACGAGCAATAATAATTTTTTACTAATATTTTTTATTAATTATAAACGTAATAATATTTCCTACTCGTAAACAGAACGTTTTAAAAAACAAGAAAGTAATGTTTTTTTGACTTGGCTTCATGTGTAATAATCATTAATGGGATTTATTTAATACTTTTCATCTTTAACCTAAATCATAACAATGAGTGACTGCCACAGAACCGTGAAGCATAAAGTTAGGACCTGTCATTCAATTAATTAATCGGTTTATTTGTGTAACTATAATGCATCCATATAAAAAAAGTTAATATTGTATACTAATATTGGGGTAATTTTGCAGCATTTATTTAACATTTTATGGATTTGAATACACTTGTTTATGCTAAATATTTAAATTCATTTACATATTTAATAATCCATATAATTTTTAATTTAGTCAGGTATTTTTAAAATATAATTTCTTGTACAGATTATTAGAATATTTGCTTGAATCAATAAACAACTGCAAGATTATAGAAATAGAATCACAATTTATTTAAGATTTTAAGAGTAACTTTAATTGTTAAATGAAATTTTTTCAGTTATTAGCCTTGTTGATTTTATTTTAATGTTTTTTTCATCGATTGTTTATAGGCGCATTAATGATGAGTCATTAGCGACTTGAATATAACTAGGTGTTCCTAACTAATTGGGTGATAAATAGCAATCATTGGATAATAAATATCGAAACAGGAACATGATCACTAGAGTTTTTTCACTAAACGCAGAGACTCCGTAAGGGATCTCACTATCACAGACAGACCGTAACATCCTAACCCCGTAGGGGGAAGACACCCGCCTTGTGAAGACTCCGGTCGCTACACTTCCACCCCGTTCCTAGCCCTGAGGAGGTTTAACGGAGGTCGTCTTTTGACCCTCTATCTGATTACATATTACAGTCACCAGCCAGGTCTCAGTTGGGATGCCACCGATGTAAATGCTTCGATAGACATTTACATCAGTGAGTTTTGACTCAGCCTTCGCCTTCGTTGTAGGTTTCTTTTGGACATCTCTGTCTTACATCGATGCCCTCTGAACTATCTAACAGAGTTCCCGAAGCACGAACCCCGCGCCTAGTTTAATACTTTAAACAAACTGTGAGTGATTGTAAATGTCTCATTAATACGAATCGATTTCAGTATTAATGCACACCACAAGAAATATTTTCGCAACAATGAATTTAGACTTAGTTTCTTTAGGGATCTCAATAATCAATTCTAAGCCTTAATCGTAAAGAGAGACCGCAACAGTCTTTTGATGCTTTTTTCCGGTTGAACAAGCCCCTCACATCTGAACCCAGGTTTAATTGATGACGAATAGTTCTAAACATTGATAAATCTAGAAGTAAGTGGTTTATGGGCCATTTTGTATTGCATGCCTCACAGTTCTGATGAGGAAAGCCAGATAGGTTGGCGTGGATTAGCTTTGTGTGCCGAATCCACAGCCGCGTTAGAATGATGTGGTCTCTGTTGTCTGGAATAAAAAAGACTATTTCCCGAATTTCGTGGAAATTCGGGAAATTTTTACATGCACAATGGAATAACTTCCATTGTGCATGTAATTTGACATAGACCGCGTTCGTGAAGTCGCTCTCACATATGAATTCTTATCGAAAGCATTTGTTGCCGCTCTATTGGCAGTGTCATCATCTCATCTCGTTCGTTCCTGAATGTTCCCCTCCATTTTATTTTTAATTATATTATTAAGGGATTATAATGATATTAGTTTGGTTTTTATTAATTGATGTAAATTAATTGATATTTTTCTTACTTAAGTTTTACCAGATAGTAAAGGTGCACAACCTAATCTTGTAGTCGTTTCCACATTAAAAACATTTAAGATTAATTAAATGTAGCATAATCTGTTTGATCAATTTAGAAAAAAAAATCAAATTGGTACCTGTGCAGTGAATTAATATGCTACTTTACCGCTTACATTTATTTACTTCGAAACCTTCAAATCTGAGAATTAATTAAATAAAATTTATTAGGAAATTCTTGGGAATTTCAAATTTTATAATGTGAGTTTTCCTGTTTGGTTAAATATTTATTACATGAATAATGTAATGATATGTTACTACTATGAAACTAAACTAACTAGAAATACCATGAAACATTTAATTCTATAGGCAAAAAAATATATATAATAATAATAAAAATAAATTTGATTTATCAGTTCTTAATTGTGTGGAAAATCCTACTCAGTAAGAATGTCAGTAGTCTTCTCTCACCATTATTTCACGTAATTCACAAATAAATTCAAAATAATTTAGGCTTTTGTTTTTTTTTTTCAATACATTTCATTAACTTTTTTAATAATGTATAAAATAATACATTAAAAAAAAACTGAAGACTTGTAATTAAAAAGTGCCAAAGAGTCACTTTTTATAAAACTTTAATGTTTTAATACTTTAAAACCCATAAAAATTCTTTATAACTTATATTAAATAACTGTACGAGCTCTTTAAATTGAAACACAATAACCTGTGAATTAATTTTTTTATCAAAATATTTTTGTTTTATGAATAATTTATATTTAATTTTAATGACAGAAATACGTTTAAAATAAATAATTTAGAGTTGTGTAATTTTCAATTTGAAAACTTTAATAATAACGATTCAGTTTTTAATTTCATTAGCTTATATTTTGAAGTTTCGCTAAAAGAGTATACTTATTAAATTTATTACAAAATTGGATAAATTTAGCTCCATTTATTTTATCTTTTGATGTAATATATATTGAATTTCTTACTTTTTCCGATTGTTCTGGTCTTCACGTTACCACGGAGGCCGGCAGAAATGTAACCTAAGACAAATTTTGTTGTTCAACCTCCACCAAAACACCCCAAAACATTACCGTTACGTTACTTATGAACAACTTCATATCATTATTTGTTTAAATACATTCATTGCTAATAACTAGAAACTTTAATTCCTGTCGTTAAATGTTTTTGCCTTTTTAATTTCTTATATCACATCAATTACGAATGGAGATTTTCCTGATGTTAGTAAACAGTATTCTTTATTTTTAAACAGAGAATTTTTTTAAAAGATGTATTATAATTTTACCCCGAAAAAATTTGAGTTTTATTTAAATTTCTCTTACTGCTTATCTTTGGACATATTAAATTGTCTTAAAGAGTTATAAATAGAATTTAACCTCAAAGTATAAAATCGTGATTGAATAATTTCTCTTCGTAGAATACTGATATAAAAAGAAATCATAAAATTTGTTTTAAATCGCGTTTTTATCTTCATTAAGATTTTAAAACCAATTACTTAAAAAAAAATTCTGTAATAAAGATTTATAACCGTTTGATATATTGAATAATTTAAGTTTTGGACAATTTTGTTTAAAAACTAAACATTTTTAGATATTCTGTGTGACTTAGTTTCGATTTTTAGATGAAAAGTGAATGAAATGAGTTAAAGAAACAGAAAACGGATTGTATTTTTATTCATCTAATAGAGTAAAATTAAAAAAAAAAAAAAAAAAAAAATCGCCGATATTCGTGACGGAAGCGTGTCACAGCCTTTCATTTGGTTGACGCACTTATGTGATTAACTTATCAAGTAAAAGAAAAAATTTATCTACTACAAAATAGAGAAAAAATTAAATTTTGTTTAAAAATATTAAATCATTTTTAGAATACTTAAAATAGACATTAATAACGATTTTTTGTTGTTTGTTTTAATAAATAATTAGATAAGTGTAAAGACAATTCGTATTAGATCTGATTATTGATTGACGAACGAGAGAATTTGGATTTTCTGTTTACTCAAAAATATCGGGTAGTTTAAGGAAAAGAAATGATTAATATCTGACTTTACTACTTTATTAGATTTTTATTAAATATAATTTTTTTACATAACTAAAATTAATTTTTATTAATTTAAACTAGCTTATTATTTAACAATTTTATTTTTTCAATTTTATTTATTTATTTTTTCAAATTTCTTTCTTTTGATCGTGTTTAAAGTTAAAACATCGTTCGAATTTTCTGATGAGTGATGAATTTATTAATATGTTTATTTAAAATAAATTAAACAAAATAAAGTGGAAAAAATTAAAAATATCAATAATAAAGTAACTCAAAGGTGGTTTAGAAGGGTCATGATGTTTTGCGTCTTTAATTCAAAAATTGGCTATGCATGGAGTTATTTTTTTATATTTTATATAATCCTTACTTAATAAAATATCGAAAATTTATTTTTTTCTTAAAGTTAAGATCAATCAGTTAAAACGAAATTTGATAATTTTACTTTTCAGCATTTACCGTTGCCCCATAAAGTAATGGATTCTCTTAAAAGAAAAAAGTGTTTCAATGACTACAATTATTGTTTATACTCTAAAACGTATTCAGTACGTAAAATATTTTACAGTTAGGAATAGTCTAAGTTATCTTCAATAATTTTCCTAGCGTGATAAAAGCCTATGACAGTCCAGTGTCTTGTCAACTATCCATCTTAACATTTGTTGTATCGTTGAAAGAGTTCACTGTTGAAGGGATTTGTCATTTAAGCAGCGACCGTTAACACTAATGAGGTCCAGCTATTTTTCCTTGTCATCATGCTCCGCCATGTCTTTGAAGAGTCCTTCAATGAGGGGTCTCTGCCTTCTCACTCGTATATTTAGTCTTTTTTTTTCTTTTTTCTTCTTTTAGATGGGTTTTTTACTACTACTATTACTATATACTCTATACCAAATACTATTGTCCATAATGCATTGTATTATCCTTCCAAATATTCTCTTCTTCTAGGTCATACCTGTTTTTTGGTTTCTCTTCGATTTTTTCGGGTCTAGTCGTAGACAAAAGACTTCAAACCCTCTTTTAACAGTCTAACCCACATAAATAAAAATACCTAACCTAACCTATATAGGCTAGGTAGATTTATTTTTATTATTATTCTAAAAGTTTACGTTTCACCGAATTTTAGTTTTCATCGTTTAAAGGTAGCCTAATGAACACCAAATTCAACTACTTAAGTTATTTAAATGTAATCGTTATTGACAGGATGGAAAAGTATTTAATTACACTACGTTATAATTTTAAATATGCTACATTACTGAAGCTACTTGATCCATTCATCTAGGATTGTAAAATCGGATGGATTACATTTTTTATTAAACTTTTTTTTTGAAGTGGGAGTTTAGATATTGTAATAATTCTTTAGAAAATTAAACAAATTAATATTGTTGATAAAACTAAAGATAAAAATCAACTACTGGAAAATTGGATAAATATTTTTATCCGTTTCCTTCTTTTTATTATTTCCTCATTTTTCCCTTTCTCAATTTTTTTTTAGTTTTATATGTTACCTTTTCTTTTATACCTTAGTTTGGCATTAAATATTTCTTCTCCATGATACATTAATTTACGACGTAAATTTATAATTTAATATATGTTTTCTATTAAAATGTTTAGTAACATAATTTTCTTAGAAAATTTTCTTATTTTAGGTAGATTTCATAAGAAAGCTACCTATTGTGACGGGTACCATGATTCAACTTCTTGAAAATTTCGACATGTCTTCGCTTTTCACATCCTACAGACCCCAAAACCATCTTCAGTTCAAATATGTATATATATATATATATATGTTATATATATATATATATATTATATATATGTATATATATTATAAATATATAATATATATATATATATATATATATATATAATTCACTTTTTTTTTGGACATCATAACTGCCGTAATTATGCGCCATCACTTTCAAATTTATACATAAAATATAACGACCCAAAATCTCAATCGACTTAATTAATGGGCAAAATCGGACCATGGGGGTGGAAATAAAGGGGGGCTTTTTCGAAAAAACAAAATATTGCTATAATTCTCTTATTAAGTAAAATATCGAATTCGTTTAAAGTTCCTATTATTTTTTGGGTAAGGACCTAAAACCTATCTAAGTAAAGTTTTTTGATATTAGCAACCAGGGGGTGGAAAAAATTAGGTTTCAAAGACAAAAATCTCATACCTCCCTTAATAGACACTTTGAGTAATACCACTCGAGTGGTTGTTAGACGACTAACAACCACTTAGAGTGATTGTTAGTCGTCTAACTATTACCTAAAATGTTTGTCTGAAGCAATTTTTGATATGACGAACCCTTACGGCGGATGACCAAAATGTTCCTGGAACTGTAAGAAGATGGGCTTGTCATATGTTAAACACGGAACTTTTTTTTACATGCAACCATTGTCGTAATGAGTGAATGTGAAGTTTTCTTAACTTTAAGATGGGGTTTTTTAATCTCCTACTTAGCACCGGTGAAATTTATCTCCGCCTTCCGGCGTGCCGAAAGGGATTTTTTTTAAATTTCTTTTGGAATTGATTTTGGTTTACAAGTTTTCTTTAAGTATTTGCTATGTTTATATGTATAATAAACACAATATAAGCGTGTACATGTTACGTTACGGCAACATTAAGATTATACTATTGTTAAAAACATATCTCTATTCTGTTTCTTATTTTCATCAACACATAATTTATTAATGAAACAAATTATAAGTAATTTTAAAAGTAATAAATTTACTGCACGGAACATACTTTTAGTTAACCGATTAATTAACTGATGATTGTAAGAGGATGATAACTATTTCCGTTAATATCATATAACTACGAAGTATCCCGTTAACTAATGTTCTTATAAATACATTTACATTTTTCCGCGTATTTTAGTGTATTATATATTTTATATAAAATCGAAACTAACCATTAAAATATTTTTCCTATATTAAATGAGTGTTTTTTAAGTTATGAAAACTAGTTCAACACAAATAGAAAAGTTTGTAGAGGAATTTTTTAAAGAAATGAAATTTAAAAGTCGATATTCTTCTTATTAAAACATCTAGGTGTAATTCATTTAGTAATAGAGAATAAATAGAAGATTTTATATTTACAAAAGGAAACAAATCATTTAGAATAGGAATAGTTAATATCTTGTTGAAAAATAAAATATTACCAAAGAACAAGAAGAAATAAAAGCATCAAACCAGTCGACTGGCTGATGATTCTTTTTTTTTTAATTAAAGATATGACTTAAGTTAAATCTTAGATAAAGTTTTTCATGTTTAACGACTACTTAAAATTCGAGTGTGATTCTTATTTATATTCAATAATACTTTTTCTGATGTAGTATGAAATTTAAAAAAAATTGTTTAATTCCAAACGAAGATGAAGGAAAGCAAACAGTATGCGTTTTAATTATTTTTTAACATAGCTCGACTTTACGCTAAAATAAAGCAAAAAAAAAAAAAAGAAAAAAAAATTAAATAAAGGTTAAATTATTATTATTAAATGTATAAAAGTATTTTTCTATAATTAATTTTCTGAAGTTTGATGTTTATAAAATATTTCAGTTATTGGCCAATTTTTTTTTCTAGTAACAGTTATTCAGTTAAGATTTTTTTTTCTAAGTAAATAACAATGGTAGTTAAAAGTAGGAGTTCGCTTATGGTTTGCTTCAGTTTTTTTTTAACTTAAAGTTTTTAAATTTATTACGAGGCTTAAAAATGTCTTGTTTTAATTCGAATATTTGACAGTTTGTCGTCTGTAACTTTGTTACATATTCGGGCTCATTGCGTTTTTCAATTTTTATGGGAAATTTTAAGTAAAGTTACTTGGAATTAAGTGGTAAAATGTGCCGGCCTCGGTGGCGCGAGTGGTAGGGTCTCGGCCTTTCATCCGGAGGTCCCGGGTTCGAATCCCCTGGTCAGGCATGCCAATTTCACACACGCTACAAATCATTCATCTCATCCTCTGAAGCAATACCTAACGGTGGACCCGGAGGTTAAACAAAAAAAAAAAATTTACCCACCGGATTGGTCTAGTTGTGAACGCGTCTTCCCAAATCAGCTGATTTGAAATTCGAGAGTTCCCAGCGTTCAAGTCCTAGTAAAATGAGTTATTTTTACACCGATTTAAATACTAGATCGAGGATACCGGTGTTCTTCGGTGGTTGGGTTTCAATTATCACATCTCAGAAATTATCGAACTGAGACTGTACAAGACTACACTTCATTTACATTCGTACATATCATCCTCACTTATCCTCTGAACTATTATCTTACCGGTAATTACCGGAAGCTAAACAGGAAAAAGAAAGAAAGGTGGTAAAATGTATATGTAACAATTTATTCAGTTTTTCTTATACGAGGATAAAGGGAAATTTTCTGTTGCTGAGTTACTACTCTAGTAATTTGAACACACGTGGTCTCCTCCTGCATTCCCGGTCACATAACCATTATTTTCTAGTCTTTCTTTCAGTAGCTACACATTAGATTTAATCCTTTCACTTTTAACACAATTTTTAAGTCTAGAATTTATTTTTTTAACATTATTATTATATTTTATCAGTTTCTTTTTCAGTTCATTATTTATTACTTAATATTTCTTCGGTTTCGTTAATTTATTTTTATCATTTTATTATCAAACATGTTACTAAAAATTAAAAAGTACAGAAAAGAGATATAGTATATAGTAAATGTATTTTTCGTCTCAGTTAGTAATATCAACGGTGTCCATGGAAACAGTTCTTATAATATTGCTAATACAGTAAAATTGCTTTTAATACTGATAAAACCTACCATAATCAAGTACAATCAACAATTCTGCATTATATTCTATTTCAGTTCTCATTTTATTAATTCAATTTCTTGTAGCTTTATTTCGTAAAATATAGTACAAAACGAGGTGTAGTATTCGAAAAAAATACTAGTATAATATTACGAAATAAGGAAATGTTTTCGTTTGGTTTACTATATTATATAACATACATAGATATTATTTTCTAGACTGTACAGGTTTCTCCTTTTTACAGTAAAAGCTTCTCTCCTCAGTATCTTTATATTAAAGGACCTTTAAATATTAAAACCCTTTAAAACTTTTGAACGCGTAAAAATATTAAAATTATGTATTCTATATAAATTCTTAAATGTTTATAATTTTTTAAATTTAAGTATTATTATATCATTTTAAAAAACTTAATTCCGGTTACGTTATTATTAATTATGAATATATCCATTAATACAGAAATTTCTTGTTAAATAATAAAATTTGATAAGTTATATTAAATTTAATTTATTCATTGAATATAACAACACAATAAAAGAGTTAGGTTACCTGAAAGAGATATAAGCGTGCGTAGAGATGGTGTGTTATTTGACGAATAGATGGATAATGCCTATGTATATGTGAACGAGTGGGGAAGTTCCAACTTTACAGAGAGCACTCGCTCGCTGAGTATCATAATTACAGACGTAACATACATAATTATATTAAAACATATAATTACGTAATTATTACATTCTTAATAAGCGTATATTCCATGTCTTTTTTTGTCCTACTTCCATGTAGTCTTTATTTTTAAAATAATAGTTATTTTACTAATCACTATATAAATGTCTCACTTACGTAAGAATATTTTTTTATATCAGCTAGTATATTAATATATATATATATATATATATATATATATATATATATATATATATATATTTCTTCTTTTTTTTTGTTATAATATGTTATTGTTACGCACTTACAATAATTAATATCAAATACATAATTTTGTTTTTCAATTTTTTATAGAAAAAGACTTACTTAGATTAAATAATAAAACAAAAGGATTTGATGAGCAAGTCCTATTTAACTCTGAAGTATAACTAACTCATTTTATACCGTTGTTTAATGAACAGATCTTGTCTGGTATTAACAAAACTATAACGAAAATATGAATCGCCAATTTAGTTACATAACCACCCGCGAAAAATGATTATCACACTTCTTTACCCACTCACTGTTCAGTTGTAAATTCATTTTTATTCCCATCTCCCTTTAAAGTACAATCTATTTTTGAGAAAATATTATTTAATACAGTTTTAGTAGGGTACACATCAAAACAATTAATTTTCTATGTGGGCAAATTTACATGGCAACAGCGATAAAATAATACTTATTATTATTATTATTATTATTATTATTATTTTAATATATATATTCACACACAAAACATTACATAAATTCATGTAATTCATATTTACCACATAAATATAACACACATAATGACACATGTCGATACTATATAATATTAAATTTAACATCATTAGCTTATTTCAGTGACGAAATGATAGCTTTTCAGCCTTTCATCCGGAGGTCTTGGGTTCGAATCCCGATCATGCATGGTATTTTTCATAAGCTAGAAATTTCAATTCTCATAAGGCAAATGTACCAAAGCAGTCGATACCTGTCATCTCAACAAAAAATGTATTTTTCAATAATTAAAAATATGTCAGTACAGTGGTTGTAATACATATAATTTTTTTTTTTTTTTTTTTGTTATAAAATAGCAGGAATAAACGGTTATGGTCATAAACCATGGCGGAAATTGGTAGACTATGAAGAGATGCCGTGCATGACCGGGATTTGAACCCGGGACCTCCGTACGAAATGCCGAGACCAAGACGCTACCTACTTAGCGAAGAAGGTCGGCAAAAAAAAATAAAACGTGTTTGTTTTTAAAATAGAAATTAAAAAAATTAAGTTACTTGAGTTGCCGATTGCGTTGTATAACGTAGTATAACACATAATTCTGACAATTTCAACAAATGGGTGCTGTTACAGTTCATGAGGCAGATAATTGTGCCTATTAATACAAAGGTTAGAAAAATGTTATAGAAATATAAATATATTTATATTTGTAAAATTTATATTTAAAAAATATATACAAATATAAAAGTAAAGTATTGGTAAAACAAAGGAAGTATTTTGTACATAAAGACAGTTGTACTTAAAAAAATTATAAGTACTTAAAATTATTTATTTATTGTAAAATGTATAAAAAATTAATTATACCTACAAGAAAAATAGTCTATCAAGTATATGTATAATTCAATGACATAAGGGAGTCAAAAAGAAACCGGTCGTTTTTAGCTTTATTATATTCAACATAATGATTTTTTTTTTTTTTTTTATAAAAAATTATTTTTCTTTTAATTTTAAAGATTTTTTTTTCAAAAAAAATCTTTAAAAATCTTCAAAATTTACGTTTAAATCTATTAATACAAAAATATGTATGTTTTCTCTCCTCATTGATTAATTTTTTAATTTTTTAGAAAAGCGTATGAATTTTATGAAAAAAAGTTTTTTTTTTTTACTTCCTTAGACGATGCAAAAAATTTCGGTTTTCAGATTTCAACGGAAATATCCATTTTGACCATTCCTGTATCCATTTTGACTAGTTTCGGTGTGACGTCTGTACGTACGTATTTACGTATGTATCTCGCATAATTCAAAAACGATTTGCCATAGGATGTTGAAATTTTGTATTTAGGACTGTTGTAACATCTAGTTATGCACCTTCCTCTTTTGATTGCAACTGACAACCAAAAGTATCCAAAAAAAGCTCAAAATCTAAAAAATTTGGATTTGGACTTTTTCTTAACTGTAGAGCACATTGAGAGCTTTTCAAATATACATCATAAGTGGTAACTATGTATCATATTCACTGGTTCCAGAGTTACGCCAAATAAAATTTTAATTAATGAAATATTTGGCTCTTACAAGGGGAAGGCACATCGGTTCGAATTAGACTTCATTTCCTTTTTTTTAATTTAAATATATTGATTTATTAATATTTATTAACCTGTAATTGTAAAGAATTTTTTTTTTTAATTCTTTAACTAATTTCTTTTTAACTTTTCTAAAATTAAATATATAGAATTTAATGCGCTTACAAGGAAGTGATGTAGTGCCCACATCAGATTTTTTCGTTTTATTTTCGCTAATCTTTTTTTAAAAATTTATTTTCATTGCCGTTAATTAAAATTGAAGTTCATGCGTCAGTAAAGTTGTTTAAAGTACTTATTTAAAAATAATTTTTAATTAATATTTAGTTTAAAATAGTTTTGTTTATATATTCTATATCAAAAGATTTTTGTAGATTTTAGATTGTAGTTTTCAATCAACTACACCGTATAATTACGATTATTTTTTTTTTTTTTTTTTTACAACATCTTTACTTATATAATACTTCATCACTACGTAAAAAAATTATAAATTTCGTGGAATATATAAAAAATTTAATTAAATTTGAATTTAAGGTCTCCAAAATATTATACGTAAAGTATAAAATCTTGTTTACTTACAATATTTTATTTATTAAGGTCTTAATATATGATTACAGTATAATTTATACATAAATCTACGTATGATATGACCTTTTTATAATATTACTATAAAATTTATGATGCCGTACGCGTTAAGGTTTTACACTGTAATCTTGTACGGCATATTAAGTTATGCCATAATGCCAATGGTGATTAAATCAAGCAGAAGATTGTAAGGAGCCATGTCAAGTCGTATTAAGCTACTGATTGACTTAAATGTCCCAAAAAACCAACGAAAGAATCTTTCGTGTCTCAAATTTTTTACTTTTTTTCACTTGGCCAAGCTTGTCTACTTGACTAGAACGGTTCCTTTTTTTTATTCAAATTAGTATAGAAAAATATTGAGTTACATTTTAGAGCAGCACGCCTGAAGATCTAATACCATATTGTGTACTTCCCTTAAGATATTTTAGGCCTAAAATCAACAACAACTTTTAAATTTATTTATTTTTTTTATTTTATATATTAATAAATTATTCATAAAATATTATTATGAAATAAATTGTTCCACCTATTAAAGTAATTTAGCGTATCATATGTTTTTAAAAGGTTTTTGTTGTATTTAGGCCATAAACTGTAAATTTTACTTTTTACAGAACTTTTCGTGAATATATAGCGATAATTTTATTTATTCCTTAATAAAATTTCATTTTTTTTATATACATAATTAAAGAAACATTTAACTTTGATATTTCTTGGGGTACATCCATTAAATTACCTTATGTTTCCTCTGCTACATCTTGAACTGATTTTATTCCTCATCTGTAACGTTACATTTCATAGAAATCCATGCCCTAAAATATATTCCTTTAAAAAAAGTTTTAAATTAAGTTATTAATTTTATTTTACTTTCCTGTTTAAATCATTGTTAACTCTAGTTGTTAGGAAATATCAATGCGAATTTAATATAATATTAACAATTACTGTGGATTCCTTGAAGAGGTTTACAATTTTGATTGGCTTCAAATACTCTGCGTACGTAGTAGGACCTTGATAGTGATTGGGGCTTGTGAGTTCCATT
Organism: Lycorma delicatula; assembly: GCF_047948215.1. Classification (NCBI taxonomy): domain Eukaryota; kingdom Metazoa; phylum Arthropoda; class Insecta; order Hemiptera; family Fulgoridae; genus Lycorma; species Lycorma delicatula. The sequence goes on from NC_134463.1 coordinate 58,366,744, forward strand.
GACGTCAAAAAAAGGATTTAAAGAAATATATTTAAAAAACTAAAAAACTCTTTATCCGTTTGTTCCTATATCCGAATTCCAGTTAAGCTAAGCATTTTTTAACACAGTTACAAAATCCTCTCATATACAAAAAAAACTCTCAGAAAAATCTCTCAAACATCTACAAAACCTCTCTCATCGTGGACTGTAATTAATTAGGTAATTGGACGTTTCTTAAGAAAGGAAATAAATAACCAAGAAAATAATTTTTTGAATTTCAAATTTTAAACGTATGAAAAAAATTTTAAATAACAAATAATCGAAAAGTATTGTTATTCTGTTTTATCTTACTTCAAACAAATTTTCTCGAATTTCTTGTATAAAAAGTTTCAGTTTCATGAATCTATAAAAAATAATTATTATGAACAAATCATATTTATTTATGATGAAAAAAATATATATTTCCAAATTGCCTTTAAAATAAATGTAATTTTTCGTTTAAAAAATTTTCCTCTCATGTCTGGAAAACTTTCATAACAGAACCATTACAAAAACTTCCTCTAAGAAAATTATGTGATAATACTTTGTGCTCGGATTTTAATCACATCTATCTGGTATTAAAAAATTTGTCTTCTTCATTTATATTACTCCTATTAATATAAATTCTAATAATTTCTATATGATTATAAATCAGATTCTTTTTTCTTTTAAACTTTTTAAACTATTGTTTCTTTTCTTTAGCCTAGTTCTTTCTTTTCTCTAGTCGATTTATATTTTCTTCATTAAATTAATTGTTTTTTCAATATTTAAAATACCTTTATGGAATACTGTGTGCCCAGTGAAAATAATCTACAGGTGATATTACAATATTTGTTATTGATGTTCCAGTTTGTTTGCTGTTTGTCTAATTATTATTTATGATCATTTAGTTTTCTTTAAGTCACTAATGACTCTGATCATTGATACGACTACAAACAAAGGATGGAAAAAAAATACTAATAATATTTTATACGAAATATCAATATTTCATTCATAACCTTTAACCAGAAGACTGGTTTCATTTTAACAAGATTTACATTTCTTTATGTTTTTGTGATTTTTATTTCATTAAGAAAATCCCACGAATGGTTTTTCAACTTCGTTAAAGCAAAATATCTTAAAAGGAGACTCGATGACCCTAAAAAAATGAAATTGGTGTTTTTTTATATTTTACATTATAGGGCATTAGCATTTCAATTTGTTTTTTTATCTGTCCATGTAATTAAAAAAAACAAAAAACAGATCATAATATTTTTAATGATTAACTTAATATTCTAATCAAAGAAAAGATAATAATAAATCGTGGTTTGTAAAAGATAACTATACCGTACGAAAATTATTTAATTTATTTCAAAAATAATTTTATAGTTTTATAATGATAATTATTTATTTTCGATTACCTATTTTGTAATTTTTCATATCATCAAATTACCATTTTGACGTCTGATGAATATTACATATAATTTCAAATAAATGCTTATTCAAATTCAAGGTTGTTTTTGCCCACGTAAGGTTTGTTCCAAGAATACAGGATACATTATTACATTACGAGGTAAATTTTTTTTAATTTTATTTTAGTTTTGTTTTTACTATTGATCAAGTTTAAATCGCATTCAAATGTTTATTTACTGTTGTATTATAAATATCTGGTGACAGAATTCATTGTCGTTTTACCATTTATACATAATGTTCACTTCATATATAACGATATATAAAATATTCCTTTTTTTAAATAGGCTATTTTTTTATATAAATTACTTGTATGTATTTATATATGCGATAAATTTTACTGTACATTTATTTAAGACTACATATTTATAAATTTTTAGCTTTGTACACGTTTTTTTTTAATGTGCTATTATGAATAATTTTTTTCTTAAAGTATTATTTTTGATTTTTTTTCTTTAGAAGAAGGTGTAAATGAAGTCTGGTTAAAAGTATCGTTTTAAAATAAATTCTTAGTAGATAAATTAGAAAGAAATCAATTTTGTATTTTCTGTTAAATATCAAAAAATTCAAATTCTATTTGTTAGAGTTCATCATTTTTATTGTGTAAAATTGAAACTTAATTCAAAATTTTATTGAAAAATTCATAACTCCTAGAATTTTTATTTTTAAATTTGTTAAAAACAAATATGAAATCAGGATTATGAAATTTAAATTCAAAATAATGAATTTTTTATGGCTGATTAAAACAATAAAATCATCCAAAAGTCTAAAAAAATATGAAATTTTTATACAATTGTTGTAATTATCGGTTTTTTTGAAGTTGAAACAAACTATTATAAAGTTAAGATTTTTAGACATTAAAAATGGTTGAACAAAAGATCATGCAGGATTACCAAAAAATAAATATTTTTGTTGTTATTTATATTTAAATTTATATGTTTTTTAACAATACTGTTATAATTTTAATACCAGAATAATACATTTAAATTATCTGAAATAAAGTTAGTAATTATTAAAAAATCATAAAAAAGGAAATACATAAAAGAGCAGTTCAATAAAAAGAAAAACAGGAAAAATAACTATTTTTTAGGGAAATAAAAATATTTTAAAATTTTCTTATTTATTGCTTATTTCTTTTTCCTCGGTTTTGTATACAAATGGTTCCAATTTAATGGAAATATAAGAAAATCGTTTGATTCTAAACACATGATAAGGAACTCCCATAATAAATCAATCCATAATAATAGTTATCAGTAAGCAGTAATCTTAAAGATCATAAGTGAAATAAATATATCTTCCAACACTTCACAGTCCATAAAAACCAATAAACTAATAAATCGTCAGTTAAAGAAACAAACAAATAATCAAGCAAAAAATAAATAAACAAATAAACAAAAATAATATCACTATAGTTTTTTGCCCATCTCACTCCAATGGTCTGTGTAACAAAAAAATTTTTTTAATTAAAAAAAATTTTTTTATTTAAAATTTAAATCCATCTCACAAATTACCTATCGCATTTAAAATGTAAAAATCGTAATTATTTGATAGCTATTACTTTTTTGATAGCTATTAATATTTCTTTGAAAACAATTAGCCAAAAATTCTCATTCCCTTTCTAGAAAATTACTTTCTAGAAAATAACTTTATTTAGAATTATGGCTGTACGTTTGTATTTTTTAACCAATATTTAAAACTTTTTTTTTGTAAATTTATTATCACCACTTAGGGATTCGTATTTCCTTAAATATTAATTTTACCTGAATGCTTCACCTTGAGTATGGGAGCCTCTTTGGGAAAAAAAAAAGATTTTTGCAATTTCAAATTTTTTATGTTCAAAATGTATTTTATTGAACAATAAAGTCACTAAAATAACTTAATACCCTTCCCTGATGTGAGCTCAAAAAAAAAAATCGTATTTTTTAAATTTATTTAAGATCAATTTTAATGAATATTTTAATCATTAAAAAATCCCCCTGATTCATGAGACCCCAAATATCTTAAAATGATTAAATTGAAATAAACTTTTTATTTTATTTTATTATGTTAGAATTAAAATTAATTCATGTGATTTTGTTTTATTTTACACAATTCTTTTCGTTTAGGTTTTTATTCGTCTTACAATTTTTTTTATCCATCTCCGCAATAGGCCTTGAACGAAATTTTGTGAAAAATCGATTTTATTTTGTAATTATTTCTGCTGACAATATTCATCCATTATTGTTAATTAAATTCCGACGAGCAAAGCATTTCATTCTACAAATGAATCTGATTGAATAAATGATTAAATGTATTAAAAAATAATACCGACATTTTTTTTCTTTTAATTTGTATTTTTTTATTATTTTTGTCATTCTATTCAATATATGTGTGTTATGATCCTTTCATCTAATTATTCACTTCATTATCTATCATTTTAATTTTGTTTCTGATTTAATTTTCTGTTATCTTTCTTCTTCTTTCTTATATCTTCTATTTCTTTTAATTATTTTATATTTTTCTTTATTTTTACCATCTTTTTTGTGTGAAATTTTTTCTCACATCATTCTGATTTACTTCTTCAGTTCGTCTACTGTTTTCATTTGTTATTTCTAGCCGGTTGTTTCTGATGGCAATTGGTAGAAGACTTGGCAAAGGTAGTTTTTCTTTGTCTTTCCTTCTCTCTTTCACGTATTTACTTTCTTTATCTATCCCTCTTTTTCTGTCTCACTGATTTATATCGGTGCGATCTCTCACAAGCTTCGTTAATTTTCACCTCTAACAAACTCCACATCTAACGCTGTTTTTTCTCACTCCCCTTCTACATATTCTCTTATATCTTTCTCATTCGTTTTCGTTTAATTTTCTTTACTTCTTCTAACATGAACTCATCGTCGCTTACTTTTTAACAACCATTACTCTAACCTCCTCTTTACCGCTAAGTCCAGCCACGCTTGTTTCTCGCTTGGCAACTTGCTCATTAACACTACCTCCTCATTCAATTTTTTAACATTTCCCCTTTTAATTATATCAATTTATTCTTAAATAAAGTCTTTAAATACATTTGTATAATTTATATTTATAAACTCGATATTTTTAAACACTTCTTCATTTATAGAACCCTATAATATATTTATATTAAATGCTTGACTTGTTTGATCGCTTATTATGTTAATCTTGGCAAAGAATCATAGTTTTTTTCTCAAACTAAAGTTGTACGTAGGTTTTATGTTTACAATATTTATTAAAACTTATTCTTTAGAGATTAATTATAATTTGTCATCTTTACACATCCATTCGTATTTTGAATTATACACGCTTTTTAAAAACACATACATCGATTTTTTATAGATGTGTGTGTGTGCGCGCGTGTGTGTATGTGTGTGTGTGTGTGTGCGCGCGCGCTTGTGTGTCAGCGAATACATTTGAGATACCAGCTACTTTTTTTATCGTGATTCTTTATCTTTTAATTAATATTTCATTGCAGTGCCTTTTAAATTAAGTTGTAAAATAAAATATAAAAAACAATTTTTGGCTTCATTATTAAAATAATTTATTAAACTGCATCCTAGGAAAAGAACCATAATAATTCTAATACTAATAAATTATAAAATTATTACTTTATTAATGATTAATTTATTAAATTAATTACTACTATCATAATATAACACTTTGAAAAATTTGGTTATAGATTTTTTTATTTTGTAATTTTTTTTATGGTAATGATCACCCAACGACATATGTAAAACGATTTTTAATAAAAAATAAAGTTTATCAAAGTCAATTAAAATTTTTAAATGTTGAATATTAAGAATTTTTTTTTTAAGAGGTGGAGGTATTATTTATTATTTTTAAAATTATATATTTTATAAATAAAATCATCATTATTAAAGTGTTAATAAAATAATATTTTTTTAATCACTATTGTAATAATTAACCTAATTTTAAAAAAATATAATAATAATAATCAGTAAATATTTGGCTAAGTCGTGCCAAAAATTATACCTTCTACAATCTTCATAATTTAAAGCAGATTTTCGGAACATCTAAATTTTTTGAAAATGCTTTGGGGTATCCGTATTTGAATTCATGTATTCATTTTTACAACAGTTCTGTTTGATATAACATGATCATTTTAATCTATCTCTAAATTTGAAGCACTTCAAATTGTCATATTATGAAATTCTCCTTATAACATTTGAGTCTAATTTTTTTTTTACAAATATTTTAAAGTATTTTTATTCTGAACGAAACTTTTTTTCAATAATTTTCTATAAATTTCTAATAATAATAATTAGGAAAAATATATTTTATATAAAAGTGAAAATATTTTATTTTCTTCTGAATAAGTTAAGGTTTATTCATTTTTATTACTCATTAAGATATTTATTGTTTTATTTCATTCCATTAGGATGTTATCAGCTGATTTTTTTTCAGAAAATATTTTTTTATTTTATTACTAAATTGGATACAAAATTAAACATCTAATTGACAGTCGTGTGCAAAAGAAGTTGAGTTGTTTTTTTTCCTGAGAGTATGCGCTCATTAAATCTTAACAATAATAGACTTAAACTTCTCCCGAAGACAGAAGTTAAAAACTTGTGCTAAATGCGGAAAAGGATCTAAAATAAATTTAAAATTTATTTAAAAAAACATATAAATGTTAAAAATTAAATAATATAAAATATTAAAATTATAGCAATAAAAATAATATTTATTTAATTGTTAACACCATCAATCAAATAAGAATTTTAACAAAATTTCTTACATAATAAACTTTTAGAATAGTTATCACCAGATAAGATTAATTAAGCACGTTTATTAAGTTCAAACTAATTTTGTTTTTGAGAAGCTTTTAACATGTTATGATCATGAAAAAAGAATGATTTTGAAAAATTTTGATGGATTTACATATTTTGAGAAACCGGAACTCAATAAAGATATTTTTTAAAGAGAATTATGATCTCTACACCTGTTTTTTCTCCAGTATTGGATTACCTATTAAATTGTGTTTTCTAAATTATGCTTCCTTATAAACAGTCTTTATGAACAATTACATTCAGGTATATTATCAAGAATAATTATTCCCTGATACAATATTATTAAATATACCGTTACAAAAAATATTAAATCTAACTACATGATTTAATTAAATTAATATAATTATACTGTTCGTTAATTGGATTCAACAAATCCGATTAATTGATTCCATTTTAATTGGATTTTAACTAGTTTTGCAGCTTTGCATTACAACTATTTAACAGGTAATCTAAAGAATTTTTATTTTCCTTATATGTATGTTACTAACAGTTCATCTAGTAAATAATAAGCAGCTACCCATACCTCAATGAGATAAGGATTATATGTAGACATGTAAATGAGGTGTAGTTTTGTACAAACTAAGGCCGATCATTCCAAATGGTCCAATGGTAAAATAATGCCATTTTAAGTTCTTGGAATTTAAATTAGGATTTTAATTTCAAGTAATTAAATTACCGACAAATCAATAAAATTTATAGAGAATTTAATTTTGAGCAAATGTATATATTTATTCTCTCTCTCTCTCTCTCTCTCTCTATATATATATATATATATATATATATATATATATATATATAATTATTTATTTATTTAATTTAGACATTTAAACTCTATATTTATTTTTTAACACTTTATTTTCTAAATATTTTATAATAATGAAATGATTCTTGTTTTGGTTTCAAATTATAATAAAATATATTTGTGCCACGTTTCGATTTGTTTTATTTTCAAAAAAAGTAAAATATTTTAAATTTTTCTTCATTTTCAGTTGTACTTATAAATCGACCGAATAATTTTTCTGAGTATTTGCTCACAATTAAATTCTCTAAAGAAATTTATTTTTTTTAAGTCAAACCTAAAAAATTGTATTCTTAGAAGCTAATCTTTTGTGTTTCACAGTAATTTTCTCAACATTACTAGATATATATATATATATTTAAAAGATATATATCTATATAGATTTATATTACTAGATTATATATATCAGTTTGAGATCTTTTTTATTCAATTTTTAAAGTAAAAAATTGTATAAATCCTTAATTGATTCCTTAATTTAGGCTATAAAAATTCAAAAATGGCTTCTTTTTTCCTTTGGAGTAGATAACTAGGCAAATGTTTTCGTAAGATTTTACTGGGAGATACGTATTTCCTTATGTTGATATGAACTATTTTCTTTATTTTCAATTGTAAAATATGCCCTGAAATTTTTCGTTTCTTAGTGAATTTTATTGTATATACAAACATTGTTTAAACAATTTGGTTTTACGTGGATCAAATATATTAAATGTATCTGCACAAAGTTCTTAAATACGGTATTCGTTTTACACCCGTTCAAAAATCAATTCAATCCTTGATAAATGTAAACTAAAGTATATTTTTTAACAAAAATTATTTATAATGATTTATGAATACTGTACATCTATTAATTTCAAATAAAACTTCATCCTCCAATTTTAAGAGTTAAATAAAAAATCACCCAATCCACACTTCATGACATTCCATTAAAAAAAATATTGGTTATGTATTGAAAGGCCAAAAATTGGAAGACTAAATATATATATGAATTTTTTTTTTACTTTCCCGACCTAAAATATTATTATCGGTCCAGTTTGGGGGTATGCGGTTTTCACTGGATCTTGTCGTTTTGACACCTAAGGAACTCAAAAACCGGATAGAAATTTTCCGGATGTTAATGATCGTATGTACGTGTGTTCGGTGTAGCCTCTTTTAAGCCAAAATATATTTTACATAGGACTCTATATATATATATATATATATATATATATATATATAAAATAATCTAAGTGAATGGTATTTTCGTACTCCCCTCTTACCTCAAACCGTAAAGAAAATTCATTTTCACTCTCAATCCCACCATGCGACCAAAAGTAATAAATACTGTACTTTTATTTGATGTCTGTAAAAAAAAAATAATACATAATCTTGAGAATGGATGCTATTTTAGAATAACGAGAATGTTATCTACTATTATTCACTACTTTAAAAACAATTTAAAAAAAAATTTTTTTTAAAGAAATCTCTCTCAGCTTAAATATACTAAATATTTTTAAAAATAATAAAAATACTGAATTTTGTTAAATATGTATTTGAACATATATTAATATGAGCTACATTTTACTAATATGAGCTAAGTACCTTTGTGCCAACGCAAAGAATCAATTGTGAAAGGAAGAGTGTTATTGAACGACGGAATGTTGACTAATTATAAAAGGTTTTATTGTTTTTGTTTTTTTGTGTTTTTTTTTCTACTGTAAAAGAAGAAAAGATAAAACCCGATCAACTCTTAATGACTTAATAATATATTACGTAAAGAAGTTAAAATTAATGCATTAGCAAACGTAATAAATAGGAGACCAATTAATCAGAATTGACGATAGTTTCTTTTACTAAAAGCTAATAATAAAAACAAAAAGTATTGAAGCATTGATTGGAACGAGAATTTTTTTTTTTGTTAAGTTTAAAATCCCATTTCTTTGATAATCATGAGACAGTTTGTAATCCTGTAGGTAGAACACAAGTGAAGAGAGGTGACGGGAATTGCCTTCTGCGTCTTTTTTATTTTTCTCTCTCGCTTTATCTGTCTTACTCTTTCTTTTATTCTTTTCGTTATCTCGGATGCTAATAAGCCGTGTGAAGGAGAACATTAGGGGGAGTTGAAAAATAATTGAAGTGGAAAAAATGAGATATCAAAGTCGAGTTGAGTGGAAATCCAAGTTAAGACCGGTTCTGTATCTATAGCTCCACACCTTGAATTGAGTGCTCTCTCAGTTTTCTCTCTTTCTCTTACAGGTCTCTTTTCTCATTCCAACATCATCTTTGCAGACTACATTCCCTCTTCACTTCTTTCTTTTAATATCTTCTGTTAACTCAACATCCTCTCTTAAGGTCCTATATATACAACAACAAGATACCCCCTTAACTCTTATGTCTGTTCGCTAGTTATTCTCGCCAGTTCACCCACGCATACTCCAGGGTGCCGCATCGACCTTGTCGTTGGTTGTTGATGTTGTTGTTTTTATTTCTTTCTTATCCGATACGGTATGATGATGTTTAGCTCTAAGATCTGGTCGAAGACCTTTGTTTCTTTAATATCACTATTTTTATTACAGCAAATCGCATACTGTTCTTTTCTTAACAAACCTGTTGACCTGTCATAACCTTTTCTTACTGATATATAACGATATAATCAAGAATAAATACAATTTTTTTATTATTAAATTTATTATTCTTTGCACTTACACCGATCCTTTATTGTCTTTTACGTAATGATACAACGGTTTTTCATAATGATCACCAAAACTATGTTACTTTTAGTAAGATATTATAGAAGTTTCGTTACATCTAGGGTACTGTTAGAACATACGTTTAGCATAAAGGTGCTATTGAAATCCATCGGGAGATAAATGGTGCTTTTTGAATCCGTTTAGAAATATTAATTTAAACCAGTTTTCAATGAATAATCTAATAAGATTTTCTCGAATGAAAATTTTTATTATTATTATTGTTACTTTTCTCTATATTATTAATTTATTTATTTCTAACAATTTTTGTTATTTCTAACTTCTGCTTAACGCAGATTATTACATTTACATGTATATGTAATATATTTGAGAGTTGTTTGATTTAATGCAATTGCTATTTATAGATTTTATATTGTATGTATATATAATTGTACTGTATATAATTGTATGTATGTATATATATATATATATATATATATATATATATATATATACACAAACTAAGTTAGAAAATTACCAAAATTAATAGAAAATTTTTTAATGCAAATCATTAGTTCAACAACCAAACAAACAAAAAAAACTTTATCAAGACAAACCATAAATGACCCATTGTTTGTCTTAATAAAGTCCTATATCGTGGATGAAACATCTAGGTTTTCTGCTTTTGTTTTTTTTGTTTGTTTGGTTGTTGACCTAATGATTTGCATTAGAAAATTTTCTTTTAATTTGGATCACTTTATAACTTATTTAGTTTTTTTATATTTGTCTAACCAAAGAATAGAGTTTAGTTATTATTATATATATATATATATACATATAATTAGTTGAATGTCATTATTGTATATTAAGGTAACATGTATTACATAAAGTTACGTACTTAAGTCTTTAAGGGATGATTTTTATGTTTTAAAGATCCCTTATGCGCAGTGAAAGTAGTCTAGTGGCGATGTTGCAATAATTTTATTCATTTTCCAGTTTGTTATCCAATGTTTGGTGTTTATTGTCTAATTGTTTATGATCACTTAGTTCTATTTAAGTCGATAATGACTTTTATCGTTGTTGCGGTTATAAATAAATGATGGAAAAACAAATTAACTTAGATCACATGACCATTATTTAATGGCCGATCAAATCAGTACTCGCATATTACGTTAATCATAATTTATAATCTTATATGATGTTTATTACTTTTAAGTATCTGTTAAAATTAAAAGGTTACACGTTTTTCTAATTTTAAATTAAATATTTTTTAAAACTTTTCTGGTGGTGCAAATAATTTTGTTATGGTTTTAATAAATTTCTATTGGATCCCTTAATATGATAACGTAATATAATTTAATTTTTTCGTGTTTTGGCGGTTTTATGGCGTTGTTTTTAGATTAATAAAAAGTTAGTTTTTCCGCCATTTTGAGGTCTTACACTTGATTTACAATACTGATATTTATATAGTTTAGTAAATCTTACAATAGTGCGTTTGAACTAACTTGATAGCTTACACCGTTATTGTGTAATGATTATTACAAAATTTTAATTTTGGTGACAATTTCGAGGTGAACCCGACAGTTAATCGCGGCCATCCGTATATTTCAGTTATCCTCTAAATATACTTCAACCAAATCCGAAATCAAAATCAAAATCCGAGACAAAAAGTGTTCATACATATATATACATACATATTGAATTCAATAACGAATTGTTCATTCTTTAAAAATGACAACTTTCTGTAGAAATAAATATAAATTCTTCCTTATTTCTTTCTTTATTTTTTTGTTTAGCCTCCAGAACCACCGTAAGGTATTACTTCAGAAAATGATATGTATGAATGTAAATGAAGTATAGTCTTGCACATTATCAGGTCGAACGTTTCTGAGATCTGTGGTTAATTGAAACCCAACCACCAAATAACACCGGTATCCATGATCTAATATTCAAATCCGTATAAAAATAACTGCCTTTACTAGGATTTGAACCTTAGAACTCTCGACTTCGAAAATCAGTTGATTTGCGATGAAGAGTTCAACACTAGACCAATCGGGTGAGTTTATAAATTCTTCCTATCTTAACTTAAAAAAAAAAACAAAAAACTCAAGAGCAAAAAATAAACATTCCTTACATCATTAACACTCTTAATAGTTAAGATTTAATAGTAAGATTAAGTAGTTTTTAAAATCATTAATTTTTTTTTAAATGTTTAGTTTATAAACAGGTATTAAATAGTTGGGGAACTTTATTAATATTCATGCAGAAATTTCATTGTTGAATAATTTTATGAGACCAATATTGAATAGCCTTAAATACTCGTATCCTTTTGTAAAAATATTCAATCATAAAATTAAACAGTTACGCCTTCCCTTAAATTCCGTTTATAGGTGGGGATATCTCTTTGATTGGTTAAAAATGTATGTTGTCTTTATCTTTCTTGAGATAAGCTTTATCTAACGAACTTGCATAACATGCGTGTATTGTGCCATGGAGACCAGTCTGGATTGGAGATAAATATGAGTAAAATATATTTTATGCTAAATTTATCTTTTTCCTTTTATCCTTATTATTAAGATAAAGTTTATCCTTTTTATTGTGATTGCATGAAACAATTGTTTTGTAATGTTTCATAGATACTGTTTAGTCAGCTAATATTTTTTATTATTATTTATTATCTTCTCATTTATTTGCTTTTTATTTATTTATACTTTTTCATAGTTTCTACCGATAATAATTGTTTATTTATCAAAACATTCATCTACGTTTAAGTAAAAAAAATCTTTCTAAACTGTTTTTTGAGCATACACTTCCAATTTATTCCTATTAAAATAAATAATAACTTCATTGATTTTACGCTTGAATATGTGTAAAGGAATTAAGATAGCGTTACATTTAAAATGGGATTTCCGTGAGTATATATTTTGTATTGACATTCGTATAACACAAGGATCGTTGGATCGATCAGAATGATTTTTTTTTACCATTGTTTTTACTGAAATTTAAGGGTGCATTTAAGAGTAAATTTATTCAGATAACATTACCATCACGTGAATACTAAAGCTTAGACAAAGGACGTATCGTTCTTTACAGCGTAATTTGTTCTTGTATTAATATTTTAAGGTAACTAACTAAATCGTGTTTTATAGTTATATGGTTCCCCGCAAACGGAATTTCGAAAAAAAATTGAAATTAATTGGTATTTCATTTTTAAAATAATTTTTTTTGGATAAGATTAACCAGCTGTTAATTAGAAAAGTTTTATACGAAAGTATCACCTAAATGATTTATTTTTTTCTTAGCGAGCGCTATCTGTGTAATATACATTTAATTAAAGCTATGTCTATGTATTATACTATTGTTAAAACGCGTTTTGTTCTCATAAAAACCTACGCGTTCCATATAAAGCTAAATCAACATAGCTTTTGCTTCAGTGATTGCCTATTTTAAAATTGTACCATTATCTAATTGTTTTACTGTCTGAATGAAAATACTCATTAAATGCACGCTATAACTTGTTTTAACTAATGAATTTATTTTAATTATAGAACAATTTAAATTGTTGAATTTCTTTTTTAAATCTGTTAATTGTTCAATAATTGATATATTTACCAATTAATCGCCCTTTCTTAATTAAAAATACCTCGTGTATTAAAAAATTGGGTTGAAACCTATTTCCAGTCCGTGTGAGTAATGTACTGGACGGATCGGGTAATTTTTTTTATTCTGCTCGGAGTGACCCACAGATTTGTCATCGGACCTCAATCTTGGGTTTCTACTGAGAAATCCGTAAAAAATCATCAATTATTATTAAATTTCAGAATTTTCCGAGGTTATTACTTGCAGAAAAATCACTTCAAAGTTCTGTCAGTGCTTGATAGTGGGCCCTTCCGAACAGTCTAAAAAATCTCAGCCCGATCCGTTCAGTTGAACGTCTGGATGGTTTAGAAATATGTTTTGAGCTTACATTTTACTTTTGGTAGGAAAGGAAAGAGAAAAATAAGGGGGTTAGGGAAGAGAGAGACGTGTTGTAAATGGAATAGATGTTTAAACTGATTTTTTAAATATATAACAGCATTTTATAATAATTCTAGCTGAGAGTAAAAAGCATTTAGAAGAAACAATGAATGGCATAGACGAAGTCCTACGCAAGAACTATCACATGAAAATAAACAAGAACAAAACAAAAGTAATGAAATGTATTAGAAATAACAAATATGGACCAATGAATGTGAAAATAGGAGAAGAAAAGATTATGGAGGTAGAAGAATTTTGTTATTTGGGAAGTAGAATTACTAAAGATGGACGAAGCAGGAGCGATATAAAATAGCACAAACGAAACGAGCCTTCAGTCAGAAATATAATTTGTTTACATCAAAAATTAATTTAAATATCAGGAAAAGATTTTTGAAAGTATATGTTTGGAGTGTCGCTTTATATGGAAGTGAAACTTGGACGATCGGAGTATCTGAGAAGAAAATATTGAAGCTTTTGAAATACGGACCTACAGGCGAATGTTAAAAATCAGATGGGTGGATAAAGTGACAAATGAAGAGGTGTTGCTGCAAATAGATGAAGAAAGAAGCATTTGGAAAAATATAGCTAAAAGAAGAAACAGATTTATGGGCCACATACTAAGGCATCCTGGAATAGTCGCTTTAGTATTGGAAGGACAGGTAGTAGGAAAAAATTGTTTAGGCAGGCCACGTTTGGAATATGTAAAACAAATTGTTAGGGATGTAGGATGTAGGGGGTATACCAAGATGAAATGACTAGCAGTAGATAGGGAATCTTGAAGAGCTGCATCAAACCAGTCAAATGACTGAAGACAAAAAAAAAAAAAAATTTGTAATGACGTTATGGAGCAGCAAGGAATCACTAGTTTTTTAGTGTTTACTGGTTGAGGTTGCACATTTTCAAATAAAAAAAAAATTATAGGACAGTAAATAAACCCCTAATATTTTGGTAAAACCTTTTTTTTATCTACAACCACAGAATGCAATATATAAAAAATTTTTCAATAAAATAATAAAAATATTTCACAGTGTTTTCTCTAATTTCTATAAATAAATCTCTCCACTTTCTCCCAAAAAATGTTTTTTTGTTTAACCATTGTAGTTAGTTTTTTTAATAAAATATTTCAAGAGATAACCATTAAAATAAATAAAATTTGAATAAATTTTCGTTGGAAATATATTTTGAAAATCTGACAAAAAAAGAGGGGATTCCCTATCCCCTAATGGGTACTTGAAGAAAAACTGGGTATTTTAAGTTGTGCATAACATTTTCATTACACCGTTTTATTCATATTTCTTATTTTTACCTACTCAGCAAAATTGAATATAAGAAATAACAAAAATAATTTTTCATTAATAGAAGAATTAACTTAAAATAACTAAATTAAGAATGTATACTTTATTTTATATAAATAAATTTCAGTGAATTCTAAAAATCGTTTAATATGATTAAGAAGAGATCTGAATTTTTTTTTTTTAGTCGAGTTTAAATTACTACGGCGGTATACTAATAAATAACAAATATATTTATCACTTATTTCCGTGCTCGGTTAGCAACCAAACAAATAAACAATATAAATTCCTAAACGTATGCTTAATAATCATTAGCGTCCGGCAATTTAAATTTATATTACTGTTATTAAATTTTATTAATTCCTTTAACATAATTTTTTTATAGTTGGTTGCCTATTATCTTTTAACAGTGATAGATATGTAAATTGAACAATTAGTTATTTAAGTTATTTAAGTTAGATTTTGCAGAACAAAATAAATAAATAGAAAAATTAGTGAAATGTTTGCATAATTAATTAAAAAAAGAAAATTGTTTAGGAATGACGGCAAAATGACATTTTTTTTTTTAAATCCCCTAATTACACTACGGATCAGGCAATGTAATTAGTTATATAATCATTGCAAAATGGGAACTTCGGAACAAATTAAGCTGACACATTATTATGAGTCTTATAAGTGAATTGAACACACAAAAATAAGCTAAAGATTATTTTAACACTCAGTATATTTTTAACCGATTTTCAAAAATTTTTTTAAAATTGCCACTGCGCCTGGTTTTCCAATTTCAGATTTTCTAACGGTATTTCAGGGGATGGGAATTTCCTGAAAAGGATTCTTCAATGTTTATGTATGCGTATGTATAAGAACTTTTCGTCCACTCCACCAGACACAAATGTTAACCAGTTTTGACAAACTTTTTAGGTTGATGTAAAACTATTGGGAATAAAGCTATATTGAATTTCAGGCGAATCGGTTCACAGGAACCGGAGTCAAAAAAACTTTTTTTTGTACGCTTCCAAGGTTTTTCAAGACTTTTTGTTGTAATTCGAAGGGTGACATGATAGCCAAAGTTAGATTTTTGCGAACACCTCCAGGTACAAACTGATTTCGTAATGATTCATATTCAAAATATAATTTTTGAAGCCAAAATAAGATTTCTGCGTGCACTGTCAGGTGCGAGTTAGTTTCGTTATAATACTTTAGTTTCGCAATAATGCAAAATGTGATCTGTTATGAAGAAAAGGGATTGATGATTAAAATTTCAGTTTTGAAATTTTAATTATTTTGGGTCAATTTGAATATTTTCTTTCTTGTGAACACGACTCAAAACCACACAATTGTGGGTAATAGTATCAAAGTGGGTTGTTGGCAAGTAGCAATGTTATTTATAATGTATTTGTATTGGAACAATACACAGTACCTCACAGTATTAATAGAAGAACACATGATACAGAATGAGCAGCATAAAACCGAACCAATAACGTAACCGCTACAGGTTATGTTGGAATGAAATTTCATGAATGATACGGATAAATTAAATAAGAAAAACAAAAACGTAATTTAAATGTTGCATTTATTTAACTTATTGTTACAAAAGATGTTCAAAATGACCACTCTGGGCATCGATGCACTTTTGTGCTCGACTGATCATATTGAGATCGTCTGACGCAAAACATTGTCAATTGCGTTGATTTCGCCTTGAATGTTCACCTTCAGTTCATCAATATTGTGGGGATTCGATGGATAAATTCTCCCCTTTAAATGGTCCCAAAGGAAGAAACAACAAATAGACAACTCTGGGGAACGTGGAGCATCGTTCTCTGCTGACAGCTCGTTCATTTGTGAAAGCTAAAAGAACGCGATTCAGTGAAACGTTTGATGTGTGACACAATGCTCCGTCTCGTTGGAAGAAGCTGAATTTTTTTTTCATTATCAGTTAACTACGCTTAGAATTCTTCGAAAATTGTGAGGTAAACTTGTGTATTGACTGTCGGGTCAAAAAATATTAGTCCCACTATACGATTACCGGAAACGCAACACTAAACAGCAATTTTCTCATCGTGAAGTGGACACTCGAATATCTCGTGAGGATTTCTCGAACGATCGATAACGAATATAGGCCTCAACTATAGCTATCCTCTCCTGGATTTAATAGGGCATTTTACACAAACACAACTGCACTCTCAATACTGCACTGCAACAAAATGTAGACTGCACTGACAAGTATCCACCTAAAAAGTTGTAGCAACAAGCAATACATCTACTAGTCGCGCTAGTCGTGTAAGAATCTCATAAATAGTGTTGGGTAGCGGTTTCATTTGGGTTCGGTATCTTGTTGCTCATCCTGTACTAACATAATATGAAAAGAACATCGAAATACATAACAACAAAATAAACACCGAAATCAAAATTATTTTAAAAAATCATTACAGCTGCGCAACATCCTTTCTTTCTTAACTAAAACCGGAAATCCGTTCTTCTGACGCACTTTCTGCAACAATTTTTTTTTTTTTAATTATTTCCTTAGCAACAATAGGTTGACGTGCGATTAAAAGAAACTTAGTAAAGGATAGACCTTTTTAACGTTAGAAAAAAATACGGTCAACCCACAACCTACCGCATGAATAGCAGAGGTCTATTAAAAGTAAATATATAGAAATATTGAATATACATATACGAGTATATAGGTGAATAATTTTATTTTATTTTCTCGGGTATTTACTTATACTGTACGAAATTATACTGTATCAAATTTTGAATGTGCGGGGTTTCTGAAGATCTATATATTTCATTACCCAATCAAAATAAAGCACAATTTTAGCATGAAAAATTTCGAAAGGCTGTAAGGTTTGTCTACCCGTTTTTTGCTTGATATTACCAACTGATTGACCGATTGGGATACGAATTGGCATGATTATTTTCTGTATATGGGTCCTGATGGCATATAACTTCGGTCACAATCAATCAAGGGGACATGGATAAACGGATCTTATAAGTCCGGTATTTCAAAATTTTACTCAAAGAACTGGTAAATTTATTCATATAATTTAATGTTCCTTAGATAGTTCAGATATTTTCTTATAATGTTTACAACCTCTATTAATGGCGACGGGGGTAGGTAAAACCCCTTATTTTTGTCGTTTCTGGACTCAGTCATATTCTTGTACTAATTAGAATATTCTGTTAAATTAATATGACACTTTGATTATGTATTTGGGTAATTTTATTCAGGGATGTAAAAAAATAGGCTGAAATCTTTGATTTTTTGCCAGTTATCATTTTTCTTGATATCTTTAGACTGAATTAACTGATTTTTATGAAATTTTGTAAGATAGGCTTCTGAATACGATTAATTCCATTCAATTTTTATTACAATTGGTCAAGTGAGTAAAGAGATAAGATCACTGTGGATGTAAGTATTGGACGATGCTTTTCATGTGATATATGAATGTGCTAGGTAATGCACATTAATGCACACGGAGACCACTTGTCGGCTTCATATTATCGGGTCGACATTTGATTTCCGTGTTAGTTGGAAAAGCCGGACCGAATGGATGATTGTAGAAAGTTTTATCACATATTTGACGAAAGAAAGGATCGCTGAAGGTGTGTATTCCGCTGGACTTTCCTTCTTTGTAAATATGTTTGATTTTATTGTTATTTTGTTTTGTTGTTTGCTAAAACTGTTGCTGTTTTTGTTTCTGTTAGGTTATAGATTTGTTTGTTTTATTTTATGTTACTGTTAGGTTACATTATTTATTGTTATGTTTCGTTACTCTTTTTGTGTTGCATTTTATGATAAGTTGTGTGTTAAGCTCATTTTTACCTTTCGGGTAAGTATAGTTCAGTACCTTCGTTTTTAGAAAGTCATTCAGTCTTGTTTGAGACTTGGCTAAGTATGTTTTCGTTGAAGTTTATGTTAGCAGTACACCGATGGGAATGTCGTTAGTGGCATTCCATCGATCGCATCCTGGCTGAGGCTAGACTAAAGATTTCATTGCCGAGGTACTGGAGATGACCTCCGGTAAAGCCCATAAGCGCTCGGTACGAACGGGATGGCGTGACGACCGAAACAGTCACATGGGAGATGTCTTCCCCTATGGAGTCAGGATGTGGGTCTTGTATCTCAAACTTCTTTTCGAAAAGTAGAATAAATTATATACGGCGATGCCGGGATGTTATGTAATTTTTATCTGCATTTATATTATATTATATTACATTTTATACTTTATTATATTAATATAGAAAAAAATTAAAGAGTTTTACTTTAAGGCGTATTTATCAAACCCTAATTTTTTTAGATTGTAATTATTTCCCCAAAATTTGACTTAAAACCAAGATTTATGATAAATAATCTGTTGATCTGTTTTATTTTAACTAAAATAATTTAAAAAATCTTACATTTGACATAAATCACATCTTGAATCGTATTTAAAAACAAAAGGTATCTTAATGAATAATGAAAAAAATAAGGAATAAACTTATTGTCTTTTGTATTTTTTTTACTAAAGCGAACATGCTTTATCAAATAATGTCATCATTTCAAATCTATAAAAATTTAAAAGACATTTAGCTCTACTAATAAATAACTTTATTTTTATCATAATGATTGGATAAATCAGCATCACTACTTTCAAAGAAAGCAACTTCTTCTTTTGCTTTTTGTCCTCAGAATTAAGATTTTCACTGATATTCTATTTTAAAACGTAGTAATTTTTTTCATTATAAACTTAGGAAAATTCAGGATGTATGTATAATTATTTACATTTTGTTACGTATTTCAGAAATAAGAATTTAATTAACCACTTAATAAGTAAATGATCAGCTACTCTTTACCTTTATAAATATTATATTGATATTTAATGAAATAAATATTATAAGACACGTGTAAGCAATTATTAAAGGAATGAATAAAAGGGAGTTATCTTTTTTTGTCACGTTTTAACTTGTACAATTAGCGAGGAAGTAGCATTCAGGCTTAGAGTGTGATGTGATTGACTGTGACAACATGGTATCACGTGTTTCCTGTCATAGTGCGCGAATTGACTCTAAAATAATTCTAATAAAATATTCTCACCTCGTTTATATTGAATATTAACAGTATCATCCTTGACTTGATGATTAAGTTTATACCATGTATAACGAATTTACTTATACTTAATACACGTTTGATCGTTTTAAATAGGTAGCTTATTAACCTTGCTTCGCTCGGTTTATTTAATTATTAAATAATATCATTATATAAAATATTAGTTTTATTATTTAATTATTATAAATTAATTACAATGACAATCTTATTTTTATTTAGCATATAATAATACACGATTAAACTTATTATCTTGCCCGTATATATGGCTACATTTACTGTAATACTGGGTAATTATATTCCAGCTGAATTCAGTGTTTAAGAATTTAAATTTAATGGATAGTGTAATCATGTCAAAAATGCACTCTCATATTTAGTTATCACCGAAGTTAAATAATACTGAAAATAGTTTTTCTTTTAAATAAGTAACTATATACTTTATTTGTTTTACTTGTACTATGAATGATATTAAAAAAATATTTTTACTATTAATAAAAGAAAATATCGAGCTAAATATTCGTAAAAATTTCTTAAAGAATTGAAAACACGTTTTTTAAACAGTTTTATCTTTATCTTTAATGATTTATTTATCCAAAATTTTCTTTGAATATAATTCTTAAAACTTAGAATTAAAATTTTTCAATAAAACATTCAATCATCAAAATAATATTAAAATATTTTTTAAATTAAAAAAATACGATTGCAAAAAAATTTAACCTCATCATCTGGAAAAATTACTACTTAGTTTTGTTTTTAATATTTCAATCAGATGATTCGGTTTGAAAACCGTAAAATTCGTTGTACTTATTTTTATTTGTGATTATTTAGATGTTTTAATAGTTTTTGATACATAATTTTTACTTCCTTGTACGAAGTAAAGGAAGTATTATCATCGCGATAAATTTCGGTTTCTAGATTTCAACAGAAATATCATCCCTGAATTAATTTTGACTAGTTTCGGCGTGACGTCTTTACGTACGTACGTATGTATCTCGCATAACTCAAAAATGATGTTGAGGATGTTGAAATTTTGGATTTAGGACTGTTGTAACATCTCGTTTTGCACCTCTAAAATCTCAAAAATCCAAATTTTTGACTGATTTTTTTTTTTAACTGCAGTAATAAGTCCTCATTGAGAGCTTTTCAACGATATATCGAAGTGGTACTTATTTTCACTGGTTCCAGAGTCATAACCAAATAAAATTTTAATTAATGAAATATTTGGATCTTACAAGGGGAAGGTACATCGGTTCGAATCCGACTTCGTATACATGTATTTCTTTAAAATTTAAATATATTGATTTATTAATAATTATTAACCTCTGATTGTAAAAAAAATTACAATTAATAATAATTCAATAATAACAGTGAAAAAAAAAGTTATTAGTGAAATAAAATTTTATGTACTTTCATTTTAATTCAAAAATGTTTACACAGGTTAATATGTTAATCTATATATATATATAAAAATGAATTTTTGTCTGTCTGTATGTCTTTTATGCCTTCCTAAACCATTCATCCGATACCGATGAAACTTTAGGGAATGGTTGGACGCATGCAAGGAAAGGTTTCTGAATTAGTTTGGACCGCTAGGTGGCGCTGGCGTCGAGATATTTCAAAAAATTATATTTATGGTCCGATTTGCCTCATATTCAGAATACATGTTCTTACATGGAAAGAATTATCTCTGCAAAAAATGAACCCGCTAGATGGCGCTGGGGTTGAGATACTTACAAAAATTATATTTATGGACCGATTTGGTTCAAATTTAGAATATGAATATTAGTTACGTGAAAAGAGATATTTTTGCAAAAACTATACCCGCTAGGTGAGGCCGGTGTCGAGATATTTACAAAACAAACAAACAGACTTTTTTATACTATATATATAAAAGGCATGTTCGTATGTGTGTCCGCTAAAGACCAAAAAACTAATGGACCGATTTACGCGCGAGCAAAAGGGAAAAAGGGGAAAAGGTAAAGAGAAAAGGGGAAAACGGGAAAGGGTAAAAACGAAAATCGGCGAGGGGTGAGGGAGAAGGGTGAAAGGGAGAAGTTGGAAAGGGAAAAGGGGAAGGAGAATAAGTGAAAGGTAAAATTTGTGAAGTTCAGTCTTTTAATTTTTTTATCAAATTTTAAATTGTGTTCATTTATACTCTCTCTCTCCCACTCTTCGGCAATAGCGAAGCATTGACGAGTCTGCTAGTATACACATATAATAAGTCAATACATTTAAATTTAAAAAAAAATATGTATATGAAGTCGGATTCGAACAGATGTGTGCATGATTACGGATCCGACACGTTCTCCATTTATACCACATAACTACTTGAGCGAAGTGAAACAAAATTAATATATAAACTAACATAAAATACTTATATGGACCACAAAAAAAGTTATGCAATGATGTGGTGTCCACCACAGTGCACATTGTTTCAAATGAATGAATATTTGAGTGAACAGTAATAACAATAATGTTCGTTCGGGAAAGTCTTAGTAGACTTTTCATTGATATAATTATTAATTTAATTATAATTGTATAAAAATAATAAATTAATACTTATTGCAATAACATAATAAAAAAGCTGGTTTCTTTAAATTAAAAGACAATGAATAATTTTTTTATAAATATTAACCTAATATTGTAAATGTAAATCAAAGATTATGATGACGTTTAAAAAAAGATGGATACATGGTAAAAAAATTTATATATATAAAACAGTATGGAGTTTAAAAATTCCAATTAAAGAATGAAATTTTAAGTAGAAATAAATTAATAAATAATGTGACTTAATAAACAGGTTGTCATCGTGAGGTTATTCACATCATATCTATTAAACTTCAAAATATTCTTAAGGTATTTCAGGTATGCTCGTTTAATTGCGTGAATGTTTCTTTTAGTGTTACAGTAGTATAGAAGTATGATTATTTTGTCGTCATGTACGTCTGTGATTGTTATGTACACAACAATACAATCAGAATACACCCGTATATATACATTTATATACATACATACATACGTACACAATGTTACAAAACATGTTGTAGTCTTTTCACAGAGAACAAGTGGACAGGAGCTAAGAGAAGTGTAGTGAGATGAAGGGGATATGGATGTGTGTGTGTGTGTATATATATATATATATATATATATATATTATGTATAGATGGAGTATAAAGTAGGAGGGGACGGCCCGTTGTTGGTCTCTGATTGAGCCAGTTTTTATCTTAGCCCGGCCGGTCATTCGATGGTAATTGCGGCAGGCCGCCGTTGTAAATCTGTCATTTGGCGAGCTTTTTGCCGCATCTCTCAATCGTGCTGAGCGCGGGGAAAGACATTTTTTGACAAGAGTTCAGGGCGACTAGAATCGTGACGAGATTTAACAATGCGCAGATCGGAAACCTCATAAGCAGTTCTAATTGGTGATTAACATAGAATGAAATTCTTTCTCTTTTATTTGATATTCGTATTTTTCTCTTTGAACTTCTTTTCATCTATTTCTTTCTCACTCCCTCCCTGTCACCAACCCTATCAACTTAAGCACCGAGCTATGTGTCCTCACTAAATTAAACACACATACAAACACACTTATATAAATATCTACTCACACAAACAATGTGTTATTTATACAAAAGTATATAAAAAAACACAACAATTTGAAATAACTGATTATTGCTAATGATAAATAAAATCAAGCATATAACAATTGCTTCACATAAACACATTTCCATCTATTTTTTTTTTTACTTTTTATTGGAATGTTCCGTTGTTTTAACGTAAACTTAGAATAAATTAACGAAATGAAAGATAAAAAGCTGTTTGTAATTTTATTAAATGTTCCAGCGGTTTTAAAGGGCAAAATTTAACTCATCTGCCTATAAATAGAATTGATAACTATTCTTACTCTTACCACTTAACTTAAATTTTTTACAATTTTTTAATCTAAAGAAAAACATTAAAAAGTGTTTTGTTATTAAAACTACTAAAAAGGTTATTTTATTTTTTTTTATTTAAATTTTTTTTTTATTCAATCTTTCTGTTATATCGTACTTGGTATTATAAATCTCAAGAAAAATGTTTCAAATGCTCCTATATTTTGAATTATTTAAAAATAAAAAACCTGACAATACAGTTGTAGGACTATCTCAACCGTATTTAATTCGAGCGGGTGTGGCGGTAAACTAAACTAATGTAATTTCACAACTTACATGGAACAAATTTTGCTTGTGTAGCCGTGAGGCTTAACGCGCACCAGGTTCCGAATCAACTGCGCCGGGCGATCTAATTCAAGACCTAGCCAGACTGAATTACTTTTTTACATTTTAAATATTATTAATTTATTTAATTCTTTCTCACCTGTGACGCCACAATATAGCAGTAGTATAGAGAATTTTTTGGGGTGGGGGTACGATTTTGCAAAAAATATTTTTTGCCGATATTGTTATTTTTTAAATTTTTGACGAATATGTCTAAGAA
This sequence comes from Lycorma delicatula, assembly GCF_047948215.1. NCBI lineage: Eukaryota > Metazoa > Arthropoda > Insecta > Hemiptera > Fulgoridae > Lycorma > Lycorma delicatula. Next base: position 58,391,340 of record NC_134463.1, read on the forward strand.
AAATATGACCTTATTTAGGCGAAATCTCAAAATACTGAGGATGACCTTGTTCACCCCTTGACCTTTTATGATGAAAATTTAATTAAACCCATATATAGAAGTAATTGACCAAGTTTGATCAAAATCGGTCCAATAGTTCTAGAGGTATAAGGTGATTTAAGAGGCCGACATCGAACGCACACATGTACAAACGAACATTAACATCCGGAAAATTTCCATCCGGTTTTTTGGTTTCTTAGTTGTGAAAACGTCAAGATCCGGTGAAAACCGGATTTGGGCGCATATGCCCAAACTGGACCGATTACAATACTTTCCAATCAGAGCTATAGCGCTACCTAGACGGAAAGTAAAAACAAAACAATAATATTTCAAAGGTATTTAAAAATTTACCTTGTACTTTTAAAAAAAAAAATTGAAATCTATCGCTATACTTACAAATACTCAGCATCTAAGATTTAAATAAGCAGGAAATACCACTTGGTTGAAACAATGAAAAATTACATTTTATAAATTTTTATTTTTTCCTATTTACCTCTGATTCTAGATAAAAATAAGAATTGTTTCCTCATTAATTACAGTGCATTTAATGATGTAATTGATCAGTTTTATTGCTTCACATAGTCTACTATGTCTTGCTAATCTAAATAACATAAAACGATATGAATCAAATTTTTATCTGGATATAAAAATTTTTTTTAAATTGAATTTATATGATTTAATAAATAAAATTATGCTAGAAAATAAGAAATTGAAACAGTTTTGAAAATTAGTTCCTACAAACTTTAAAAAATTAACAATAATAAATAAGAATTAGAAGAAAAATTGGTTTCTTTTAATTCACCATAACATGGAATTTTTTTTATAAAAAGAGACTAGACAACTTTTTTTTTTATTTGGCAAGTAATACAAAAATAACATTGAATTTATTTCTAAGTGCGAAAAATCAGTGAAAAAAAATGTTTATAACTCTGTAATAACGCAACCGATAATTACTGTACGTTTAAATGATCTCAATGATGATTTGTTTATACTATATATACGAAAATTTATAAACTTTTATTTGTTAGTAATCTGGAGATGATTATTAGTATTTGTATTTGTGATCTTTGAACATCTACGGTTTATTAAGAATAATGGTTGAGTTTTACACGGAGGGGTTTGCAAGTACTAAAACTATTATTATAACTAATAATATAATAGTATATTACAGAAAATTACTTGTTTTTGTCTTTTAAGTACACAAAGCACAATTGTAAAAGAAAAAAATGTATATAAAAGTTATATAGATTACCGGAAAAATTGGCATTAGTACAATTTATTATTACTTAAGACAATTTGTTTTACGTTTGTATTTCTGTTATCTATTGCTATTAATCTATAGTTTCAATATTTTTAACAAAAGAGAATTTTTTTATTAGTCCTGTAATAAATTACTACAAAGATACTAGACAGAAAAAGAAAAGAATTTATTGTTTACTTTTCTATAGCACTAGAAAATAAATAATGATATGATTCACCTCCTCACTGGAATAAATTAATAAAAATTACTTGGTTTTTAAGTAATTTTTATTAATCTCCCTTGTTTTAGACTACAGTCATGATTATTATTTTATAAATTTAATTAAACCTTTAATTAAAATTAAATAAATTTACATAATAAAATTCTAAACAAAGTCCTAGATAGGTGAAAGATCATGCAGTGATTTTAATAATAGACAGTAATAATTTCTATGGAAACGCAAGTAACAATCCCACTTCATTGGCTGATAGATTACGTCTTCATAGAAATTGTACCTCCACCACTCTCTATATTCTCAGTTCTCGCCTATTGAACTCTCTTCTTTGTCGCAAGTCACTCCCACCGTTATAGCAAACTTTAATAAAATCTCCATCTATTGAGCATTATTTTTTATTCGTAAACAAAGAACAGAATTATAATTATATTTATAAAAAGAAACTAAAAAACAGTAAAAAATTTACGAATTTACAAATCGGCACAAAACAAATAATAAAGGATCCAAAAAATCAAATTACTTTCTTTTTTCAATATATAATGTATCTATTTTCCTTAATATGAAATTAAAATACCCTAGATGATATAAAAACAACATTATTGTTGAAATAATGATTATATCAAATAATAACGATTATAATTTAATTATATTAAATTTTTATTATAAAAAAATGTTTGTAATACCTATATTTGTCCTATTTATTTACTTGGAGTCGTAAATAGGTCTATAAGGATAGAAATTGCAGTATAACTTTCTAAACATATTATTGATTAATTTTTACAAACATTTTTCAAACATTCTAATATTTGTATGAAATTAATTTTAGTGAATGTACGGATGCTAAAATAAAAAAAGAACTTTTTTCACGAAATTTGCATATATACCGCATTTTTTTCCTATTATTAGAGTAAACGTAAAAAATATTATTTTCGAAGATATTATAAAAAGAAAGTAAACATGTTTACCAATAAATTTTATTCAGACCTGTAGTATATGAGTATTTTACATTTCATTGTGTGTAAAATTATTTCTTTGTATTAATCCTATTATTAATTAATGTTTGTATATTTTTTTCCAGGTATGTATGGAGCCCTACATTAACTGTAATTTGTAAGTATATATCATTAAAATTTTAATTTTTCATGAATAATTTTTATAATTTATACTGGCTGGACCAGTATGGTCCAGCCATGGTTCCCTAGAGAAGGGAGTATAGAGCCTCTCCCTTTGAAAACATGGCATAACGAGTGGAACACTTCACCTAAGGTAAGTTCTGTTTATGAATTCATACCAGACCTTGGACGTTACGCCTCTAAAATCCACGTTAGAGGGACACGTTTCTCAGGTTATTTCCAATCATAGATATTTTGGACAATACTTAAAAACTTTTGGTTCATTGGCTGACGAATTTTGTACTCTGTGTAGGAATAGTTCACTCGAATAAACGCCTGTTGTTTGACTGACCTGTTGCATGGAGGACAAGAAACGGATAATCGTAGAACTTAATTTAGTAACATCGTAGTTTCTCATTAGCAACAAAACTTTATGGAACAACTATACTAACGAACTGTATAGGAGGAGTCCCTGGATAAAGTTGCTTTGTTTAATTATCATCGATAAAGTTGGTAAACTTCGATTCTTCTCCGAAAGTATCCAAACACAACTAACTGCAATAAGCGATCGTGAAACTAAAAGATAGCTGGTAGATCTTAACCAGGCTATAATTCTAATAGGGGATATAATCCTTCAGTTATTTCTACTAGAACAAAATTTTAAGTTAAGACTAGTTTCAGCTGGTTGAATAACTCGAGGATAATGGGCGTACGATTAGGACCTATTATCCATCCTTTAACCTATTTTACATTGCAACTTGACAGTACAGGTACTTTAACTTTTTTTTTAATTATTATAATAAATGGTGACCATTTAATATTATATTAGTAAAAATTTCTAGGAAAAGATTTAAAGTCTATTCCGTTAGATGACCCAAAGGGGAAGTGATAGAAGAGTTACCAGTTAACCAGATTACTCACTTTATGACTACAAGCAATCATTAGACTAAGATATAAGGTAATTTATCTTAACTTTAGAACTCTTTTTATTTCCCCTCATGGCGTAAATTCTTTCTTAATCTCTAGTATAATTATGATTGCCAACGAAAAAATGTACCTTATTATCAGTATATTAATGATGAAATGAAACATATTTTAGTTTGTTTATTTTTTTAATTATTTTTTATTGTATTAAAGACATATTTATTTATTATTTTTTTGCAACTAATAATTTTTTACTTTAAAAATAATTATTAATTGTTTTATACTGATATAAACTACGTTTATTAAAAACTAACAAAAAAAAAGAAAGTGAATTATTATTAAGGTTGTATCTTTCAATGATGTCCAAAATAACGATCGTCTTCATTTACAATTTATATTATAGTAGCATCGCTAATAGTAGTAATCATGATTTCGTTGTTAGTTTAAAAACTCTTTTTCTTGACTCTCTCTTCATTATGAAGTTAATCAAGCAGTTACGAGAATTATAAAATGCCTTAGACGCCGTCGCCCCTACGCCATCTTGTCAGTGACTTCCAGCCAATAATCTCTTCCCCTTCACCTGAACATTGTCTCTCTCTCTTTCTGTCCATTTATCTCTGTCCCTCTTAGCAGCAGCAGCAAGTTAATCATTGTAATTGGATATGATAGGCTATGTCCTAGATAAACCTTTTATTAATTGACCAGTAAACTATGATAGCTTTTCTTCATGTAACTAACTGTTTTTAGTACTAAAGTGCTATAAAACTGCAAATGAACATTTAAAGAAAAGAATAAATTTTTATGTATGTATGTGAGTGCGTGTGTGTGTATATATATATATATATATATATATATATATATATATATGCATATATTATGAACCTATAATTTAACTGTTTTTCATACGAAACTACAATTTTATTTCCTTTATTTTATTCATTATTATGTTTTATAAGAAAAGGATTCATTAGTCGTTTTATATCCCTGTTTGTTTCTGTAATTGCTCTGTTATTTAGTTATATATGTAATATTTAAATCTATTATATAAAACTCCAATGTAAAATATGGTCAAATAGGGAAGCCTTTTTAGTATTTTTTTATTTTACTATTACTTATAAAAGGATTTTTATTATTTTTTCCATGATTTTTAAACAGCTTATCATATTTTAATTATTAACAAGTATACAGGTGTACCGCATCATCCACCATGTTGGTCTAGTGGTGAACGCGTCTTCTAAAATCAGCTGATTTGGAACTCGAGAGTTCCATCTCGTTCAAGTCATAGTAAAGGCAGTTACTTTTATACGTATTTGAATACTAGATCGTGAATACCGGTATTCCTTGGGGTGGTTGGATTTCAATTAACCATACATCTCAGGAATGGTCGAACTAAGAATGTACAAGACTCACTTCATTTACACTCATACATATCATCTTCTGAAGTAATACCTGAACGGTAATTCCCGGAGGCTAAACTGAAAAAAAGAAAGAAGTTGCAAGGTGTACCGCACATAATTTGTTCAATATGTCTTCCATCAAATTTCAGATAGATCTGTACGGAGAATTGTTCTTTAACACCCTGGACCCATAATGATTTCTATAGCATGATATTCACCCTCAATCCTGGTGCGTAGGTTGGCAAAATCGCGAATCTTCAAAATATGCATCCATGACTTCAGATACCCAGAATGAAAAATCAATTGGACTCAAATCTAACGTCCTTGTAACCCATTCAACAGGTCCTCTGCGAAAAATCCATTCAGAAAAGGTTTTATCCAGTCACTATCTTACAGCACTCGCTTACTGTGGTGCGGCTCCGTATTGAGGAAATTATTCATGACGTTCTCTATCCAATGTGGCATTAGTCAGTCAATCTCTAAACACTTGCGGGTATTTCTCGCCATCCACATTTCGTTCAAAAAAGTACAGACCAATAATACGACCATCCCAGATGCTAAAGCACACCACCTCACGCTCAGAACCCTGCTGAATGAAGTGCCTGTATCGTTGGAGTTTCTCCTGTAACCAGTAGTGCAAACTTCGTCTTTTGATTTCACTTTTTTTGTTAAAATTAGTCTTATCAAAAAAGTACAGAGGATAGGAAGTCAGCGTTCTCCTCAATCCTGCCCAAAAAAACCACCCGTACGAGTGGTTTAACTAAAATGATCCTACGATGAGGATCATTTTATGATAAGTGTTGCAGGAATTTGAGCTTGAATGGGTGAAATGTTTCCTTTCTCTGGATATCTTGAACGATTGATCGAGGAACGTTCAGTTCCAGGCTGGTTTGCCGGATTGACTTCTTTGGTCTACCGTAGACCTTGGAATTCACAGCTTCTTGTACTGCGCCATCAGTCGGTGGCCTTCCCAATTGGATCAAATCGCCCACGTTACTCGTCCCTTAAACGTGTAATCTTCCTTCAGTGCTGTGTGATAATGGTTGGCGATGGGGATAACATCGATTAAACTCATTGCTAACACCACGACGTGAATAATCTTCACGGCCACACAACAGGATGATTTTCACTCTTTCCTCCTGCTACATCATCATTACTAACAAAATAAAACATAAATATTAGAATTTCACCATTTTTTTTCCTGTTTAGCCTCTGATAATTACCTTTCAGATAATATTTCCGAGGATGAATGAGGATGATATGCATTAGTGTAAATGAAGTGTGGTCTTGTACAGTCTCAGTTCGACCATTGCTGAGTTGTGTGGTTAATTGAAAAACCCAACCACCAAAGAACACCGGTATCCACGTTCAAATCCGTGTAAAATTAACTGACTTTACTAGGGTTTGAACGCTAGAAATCTCGACTTCCAAATCAGCTGATTTGGGAAGACGCATTCACCACTTGACCCACCCGGTGGGTTTAGAATTTCACCATAGACGAAATTCTATATTTGTGTTAGGGACTTTTCTGACACTCTATATATTAATAATATGTATTAGAAGGAATAATTACATCTGAAAAGATCAAATAAGAAGCTTAGCGTCACGTAATGGTTTTTCTATAACCACCAGGTAAGTTGATAGGTTGAACCATCCTCTTTAAACCGTAGAAATATTAAGAACATCGACTCTTTAAGAGGTTCCAACTTTTCTAGACCAACCATTGAATATGTAGATCAAAATCTATGGAATATTACCGGGAAGGAAGGATTTAAACATAATGGAAAGGGTTGAGTAAAGGACTGAAAATATGAAAGACAAAAAATCTTACCGAAAAAGTATTACTGCAAAAACTCCTCCCGGCTATTAGAATTTATCTGATTAAAATTCTGCAGGATATGATTATTTCTTTCTACTTTGGAGTTATTTGATAACAGTTCAGTCACTTAAAAAAGATAATCCTCCATCAGTATGAGTAGAATTGTGTAACACGTGAAAATATCAAAGAAATATAAAATTGAGTATATCCATACTCCACTAATTGAAGGCTTGTACTTTAACATTTTTAAATTGACTTGACATATAAATTGGTTAAGACATAGAAAAATCACAACTTTACCAGTTTTTCAATTTTTTATTATTTTTCTATTTTTCATTAACCATATTTTTGCAGTTAATAATTGTTCATACAACAATTTACTTTTTAAAAGACTGTATTAACTTGAAAATTATAATTACTGGAAGATAAAATAATTTTAAAATTCACAAATTTAACAGGGCATATCCACTAAAGTAGAAAGAATAGTTTTTCGGTTTTAATTTTTCTCACTACATCAGGCATTAATGAATTAATGTGCATCTCATTGGTTCTTTAATGTGTGTAATATACACATGTGTATTTCTATTACTCATAAACATACTGTAATTAATATATCTAGCATGTCTTCTCAAAAATATTTTATTCAACTTTTTTTATCGTAGAATGCAGTAGAATATTATAAAAATTTATGTATTAAGTTTTCCATATTTAAATTCTTAAATGTCATTTATTACAGTCATAAAATATTCAGAATGGAAAATTTTATCTTTTTTTTGACAACTTCTACCGGTTAAATATATTACTTTACAGTTTTGTGTGTTAAAATTTCAGTATTGATGAAACTCATATTTTTTTCATTATAATTTGACTTTTAATACCTGCTAGTCAATTGAAACTCAGCAGTCAACTGTCAACCTTTGCTTGTTTTGGACCTGAACCGTTATGTTGTATATAGTGGTGTTATTGCATATCCTTGTGCATTTAACCATTATGAACGACTTGTATATGACATACTGTTGCTTCACGCATAATATTGTAAAAAACTTGAATATCAGAATAAATATTTATTCTACTCATTTATATATATATCATATACTTGTTTATATTACATTTTAATAGATTTTACATATTTATTTATTTTTTTATTCATATTATTATAAGTATAAATATAACTTTTGATTTTTAAATATTAAATTGTGTTTTTTTTTTTTTACAAGCTTACTGTATTTTTATTCACTACCAACCGTATATCCTCAGGCCCATCTGGTTTTCCGTAAAATGTCAAAGCAAAATATTCAAATATTTTCGGTCATAACTTAATTTTAATCTACCTGGTAGTAAATAAATGAAACATAAGCTTATTATTATTTTTAATAAATTTTAAACATTTTTCTTCATTCATTTGACTGGTTTGATGATGCTCTCCAAGATTTCCTATCTAGTGCCAGTCGTTTCATTTCATTTTGGTATACCACCTATACACTACATCCCTAACAATTTGTTTTACATATTCCAAACGTTACCTGCCTGCACAGTTTTTCCCATCTTCCTGTCCGTCCAATATCACAGAGCGACTATTTAAGGATGTCTTAATATGTGACCTATATGTATGTCTCTTCTTTTAACTATATTTTTCTATATAACATTCTCCTATAGCACCACGTTTTAAAGGCTTCTAATATTTTCTTCTCAGGCTTCTAATATTTTCTTCTCAGGCTTCTAATATTTTCTTCTCAGATACTACAATCGTCCATGTTTCACTTCCATATAATTTGGAGCTATGCTCCAAACATATATTTTCAAAAAGTTTTCCTGATGTTTAAATTAATTTTTATGTAAGCAAATTAAAAAAAAATATATATATATATATATATATATACATATATTGTATATATTGGGTTGAGGAAAAATAATCCTTCGTATTCACCCAGTAAATATCTTTAGAAACACATAACTCTTTAAATATATGGTTTTATGGTACATTTTTTACTTCCTTGTACAAAGTAAAGGAAGTATTGTGATCGCGAAAAAATTCGGTTTTCAGATTTCAATGAAAATATCCATTTTAACCATCCCTGAATCCTTTTTGACTAGTTTCGGCGTGACGGCTGTACGTGTGTATGTATCTCGCATAACTCAAAAACGATTAACCGTAGGATGCTGAAATTTTGGATTTATGACTGAAGTAACATCTAGTTGTGCATCTCCCCTTTTGATTGCAATCGACTGGACCAAAAGTGTCCAAAAAAAGCCCAACATCCGAAAAATTTGGTTTTTGGACTTTTTCTTTACTGCAGTAATAATCCCTCATTGAGATCTTTTCAACGATATATCATAGTAGTACTTATTTTCATTGGTTCTATTTTCTACTTTTCTTTTCTTTTCTTTTTCTTATTTTCTTTTTTCTATTTTCATTGGTTCCAGAGGTATAGCCAAATAAAATTATAATTAATGAAATATTTGGATCTTCGTAAGATCCAAATGGCACATCGCTTCGAATCCGACTTCATCTCTTTTTTTTAACTTTTTTTTTTAATTTAAATATATTGATTTATATTAATAATTTATAATAATTTTATCAAACATGGCCCGTTGATATGATTATACAATAATAATAATAATTTAATAAAGCCACTTACCAACAACTTTTTATGTGTATTCAAGTACTTTCGGATACCAAATCCATCTTCAAGAACTCGAAAAAATTTTTATATTACTCTTAAGATAAAATAACTAAAACTCATTCATTGTATTAACGGTTTTATTAACGATAATTTTTTAAATATGACGACTACTGTTGTACATTTTTACATTTTACATAACGACTTAAACGATGAATGTGTTTTAGTTTTTTATTTTAAGTATAATATAAAAGTTTTTTTTTTGAGTTCCTAAAGATGGATTTGGTATCCAAAAGTATTTGAACACATAAAAAATTGTTGGTAAGTGACTTTTATAAATTATTATTATATTATTAATAATTATTAACCTCTGATTGTAAAAAAAATGTTTATATGTAATTTAATAGGCGTACAAGAAAGTCATGTTGTATCCACATCAGATTTTTTCTTTGTAAATTCAAAAAATTCTGTATCAATTTATAAAATTTCATAAAAAATGAAAAGAATTTATAAAATAAATTAGGTTACTAAGAATCCTTGAGAGATTGTTTTGGATTTTTTTTTTTTTTATAAAATGTGGTGAAACGACCCTAAAACGTTTCTGTAGCATCAACATGGTACCTTATCCATTCTAAAATCTAGGTAAATCTAAATTCCCATGACGGATACGCTCATCTACGGAACAGATCCAGTCGTATCCCTATCACTCCTACCATATTTAGCCTCATGGCTATAGTTACCATTTTTCCTTACAGAAATAAGCCAGATTGGCTATGGTTAGATAGATACCTCGTACCACATAGATACCTGAAATTTATTTCTATACGGCAGAAAGAATTAGATATATTAAATAAAGGGGTTTCAAAAGGTTTTTATGCGGTACCTTCAGTAAAAGAAACCCAAAAGATGTCGACAATCATATTATGTTACGTTAAGCGGGTTCTTTTTTGATTAGATACTACGGCTAACCATAGCCGTGCTAAAAAACTTTTCAATAAAATTATCAACTGTTTTTGTTAAAAATTTTTATTTCAATAGTAAGGATTTTTTAGATCGATTGTTATTCTTGCTGTTACTATTTTTGTATTAAAAATCAGTTCGATCGGAATCAAATCGTGAATTAATTAGTTATACAAATTGATTATAATGTCTAGAGAAGTAAAGACAAATAAAATAAGGTTGTTTTATATCCTTAAATTTTCCCTACAAGAAAAATATTAATATTATCTGTTTTCTATAAAGATTTTTAAAAAATATTTTTCATATTTTAAACTGATACATAATTGTAGATTAAGAATTATGATAAGATAATGTTTTATATTACGCCTAACGACGTAAAATTAGTAAAAAAATAGTAATAAGAAAATTATCGTGTAACCTCCTAAACTCTCATCAACCATTTTTAGAACAAATCCATCGATATACGAGTATAATCCATTGACTAAAGTATATAAACTTCAGTAACATTTTCATTTTCATTAGGTTACGTAAAATTCTTTTTTCTTAAAAAAAATGATTCCCATTATTTTCACCTTTTACATGTTTATCAAAACAATTAAATTCATTTAAAATAAAAGCATAAATAGTTATAATTACAATTTTTTTTTAAATTAGATGACACCAAAATGCAGTTAATCCAGAATAAATTTTACAATACTAAAATTGGAATAATTTTTAAATTGTTTGAATTAATCAAATAATGTATTAAATTTAAAATATATAAACGTAGAATATGTAACAGCAAAAGGAAAATAATGTAAAATGCATTTCTTAATAGATAATAAAAGTAAATCCAAAAATAAAAATTAATAACTTTGATCTTTTTCTTTTTTAAATTTATTACAATATTTATTTTTTATCGTAAAAATGATATTATCTCTTAATTAAAATGAATTTTTTTTAAATCTTAGCAGTGTTATTTGTTATTTTTATTTTAAAGTTTAATTATTTTACTATTGAATACTTTAGCTATAAATAACAACAATACTGGTGTAGAAAACGTGTTTGGAATACATTTTACTTACAACAGAAATTACAACCTTTTACATGCACATATTTTTAATGAAACAATTATATATTACGTATGATTCCTTGTTACTTTTTCTTTTTTATAAAGTCTTTACTAAATTATCAGTTTGTAAATGTCCCAACAATATCAGTGAGTGTCATGTGGTACTAACAGGTTGCTAGATGATTCCTTAATTAATTGCTTAACCTTCTGAATAATTTTAAGTAAATGTCATTGATATGATGAAAGGTTATGTAATTCATCGTAAATGGTTTTTATTTTTACCCGTGTGTTGATATACACATCAGGAATCAGTAATCAGATTATTTTTTTCTAAAAATCATTTTGTTCATTGCAATAACAGAAGACTTTTATTTTATTATTTTGACTTATAAGATCAAATAACTTTTAAAAGGTACTTTTATATTACTTTTTTATTATGGATACTTTTTTTATACATTCTAGACTAAATAGAAATGCTCGTATACAAAATGTTTGATGAAAAAACGGGAAGAATTTCAGTATATGTTTTACGTGTAAAAATAAAAGAAATTTTAATATTTAAACGTAGCCACGTTTATAAGACTATATTAAAGAAAGAGCTTTGTTTTCACCGAAATTTAACTTCGGTGAAAATTTTAGTCTGATTTCTTTTCTAAAGGTAAAATATACCTATATAGAAAGAAATTCTTGCAACGTTTTTTTCAATTAAGGTGTAAAACTGATAGTTTCATATAGATTTTGGCTTGAAAAATTGAACAAAACAGGTTCCAAAACTGTACCTCGGATAATTTTTAGGAAAATTATTGTAAAACACAAAAAATTGGTGCCATAAAACACAATTATTTAAATTTATCTTACCATAAATTCGTTAAATTGCCATTAAACAAGTAAAATTTGTGGAGAATTGTTTTTTACTATTTTATTTACAATAGCATCAACAATTAAATTCATTAGTAGTTTATCAGTATAATGTAACTGTACTGGTAAATGTGTATTCTTGAACAAACTGAAACCGACAATCCTGTTATGTGTGAATTGAAACCCAACCACCAAAGAATAACGGAATCCACGATGTAGTATTCAAATCTGAATAAGAGCAATTACCTTTATTAGGATTTGAACCTGAGAAGTTGGACTTAGAAATCAGCTGATTTACGGCGACGAGATTACCGCTAGACTAACCCGGTATGTTGTAGAGAACTTAATTTTGACATAATTTATGTGAATAATGTAAACTGATCATGAAAAAATGTAATAAATTTGACTTTTATTTAAAAACAAAACACAGATAGAAACGTTGCAGAAAAATAACATATTATAATTAATTTTAAACCCAAACAAGAATTATTTTATTATTGGAAAATATCTAGAAACAAAATAATTATTAAGAATAAATAAAAAGAAAAATTAAATAAGACGAAAGTTTAATACCACTATTGAAATTTCATGGTTTTTTTCCATAAAAAAATATTGAGAAACATTTCGTAATTTAGAAATAGTTTTAAAATAATAAATTCAAAGATACTCAATTTTCGTTCGTTATTGAATCCAATACGTATGTGTATGAAAACTTTTTATCTCATATTCTGATTTTTATTTCAGATTCGATTTAAGTATAGTCACCGGATTACAAAAATACACGAATAGTCACGATCGGCGTACGGATTGATCTCAAAATGATCGTCAAAATTAAAATGTTCTAATTATTACGTAATAACGGTGTAAATTATAATGTTGGTTGGAACGCACTAAAATTCATAAAACATGTAAATATATTATATCAATTTATAAATTGATATGAATTTTGTAAATTAAATGTAAGATCCCAAAGTGACGTAAACTAACTTTTTAATAACTGAAAAGAAATCCTATGTAGACGCCACATGACTTCCTTGTACACCTATTAAATTACATATACACATTTTCTAAAATGAATAATACATAAAATTTTATTTCATTAATAACTTCTGATATTTTTTCATAATTTCTTGTATTGTTATTATTGAATTATTATTTATCATAATTTTTTTTTTACAATCAGAGGTTAATAATTATTAATAAATAAATAAATTTAAATTAAAAGAAAAAGTTAAAAAAAAGAGGTAAAGTCTAATTCGAACCGATGTGCCTTACCCTTATAAGATCCAAATATTTCATTAATTAAAATTTTATTTGGTTATAAGAGTCATCGATACTAGAGTAGTATCCATGAAAATAAGTAACGCTTATGATATATCGTTGAAAAGATATCCGTGAGAGCTTATTACTGCAGTTAAGAAAAAGTCCAAAATCCAAATGTTTTTGGATTTTAGGCTTTTTTGGACACTTCTGGTTCAGTCGATTGCAATCAAAAGGGGAGATGCACAACTAGATGTTACAACAGTCCTAAATACAAAATTTCCACATCCTACGGTTAATCGTTTTTGAATTATGTGTGAGTCTTTACGTACATATGTATGTACAGACGTCACGCCGAAACTAATGAAAATGGATTCAGGTCTGATCAAAATGAATATTTCCGTTGAAATCTGAAATTTTTTTCGCGATCATAATACTTCCTTTACTTCGTACAAGGAATTAAAAAATATATCATAAAACCGCCGAAACACGAGATAAATAAATTACAGTAACTTAGTGTATCTAGGACCCCAACAGAGATTTATTAAAACCATAACAAACTCATTTGCACCACCTCCAGATTTAAAAAAAATTTTAATTTAAAATTAGAAATATATGTAAACTTTTAATTGTACAGATAGTGAAAAGGAACCCACATCATATAAGACTGTAAATTATGATTAGCATATTATAGAAAATCAAACAAATATTTTATAATAACATGTAATTTGTAATTATCGGAGGTAAATAAAAATTAAAAATAATAACTGTTGAAAATGAATTAATAATTAAGAGAATAGTAATAATAATAAAAATGTTCGTCCGGGAAAGTCTTACTAGACTTTTCATTAATAACCGTAATAAGTAATCGATAAATTTAATACTTGTAACTTTGTTAAGTTGGCATTATTAACAGCTGATCAACAATTGAAATTCGTGTATTGCATTTGAATAGATTTGTTTGTTTTCAGTATTAAAGAAAATTATAATGCTTGAATAAAGCCTTTGTTAAAAATACCTTTGCAGTTCTTAAATAAAAAATATGTAGAAATAATATTTGTGTTTTTTTTGGCTTATCGATATTTTTTTTCTTTATAAATAAAGGTCAATTTTTTTGTAAGTTGATGATTTCATATAATTTTTCATCTGTAAATTTTAATATAACAGACCCCATAAAAGTATCACTTGTAATTTTTTATTATATCAGTTTATATTATTTTATATAATTTAGAATTTTCGCATACCTCCAATACTTTGGTCTATTAATAACAAATCTAGAGATATATTTTTGTCGAAATTTTTGACAAAAGCCTAGTCTTCCTAAATAAAAGTAAATTCTTATATATGCACCCTTTTTTAATCTACATTAAAGTACATGGATTTATATTTTGCCTCCAGTTAAGAATTATTTAATGATATTTAAATATACTCCATTACAAAGATTTATATGTATCCTAAATCTATTATGTACACACACACACATATATATATATATATATATATATATATATATATATATATACCCAACTTAAAATATGTAACGGTTTCGTGTGCTTGTGCGTGAGTGTGAGCATATTATTTATACGTAGACGGAAGGTCCTACTCAGGTAGACAATTAGGATATCTTTTTGAATCAAAAATACAGGGTGTAAGATATATATATATGTATATATTATGGTACAGGTTTCCTACTAGGTGATATATAGGGGTAAAAATTACTCTCTACTGCTTTTTATTCTTTACAACACCCACCCTCTAACCTTTACCCATGACATATATCTTCTCTACACTTAGTATTCCATCTGACATTTCTTTCGGATAGTTGTTTCACTCTTTCCTTTTTTTCCTAAACAATAAATTTATTTTACATCAAATAAATCATTCTACTATATTTCTATAATAAATAAATATAAGAAAGGTCTATCTTGATATTGCAAAGAAATCGGCATGAGAGTGAATTTTTATATATTTCTTAATTTCTGTATATTTTATGAATACAGTAGCTATTATTTTTTTAAATATTTTATTGTTACTGTCTGATACAGGCCTTTTTAATGTAATGTTTATTTACTGGTGAATTCATTCAACAATTTCTTGGTATTTACAATATTATTAAATCGATACTTTGTCGGCTGTAATATTTTGGCGTCAGAAATCTTTACCTATATTTTTACAGTATTTTCAAAAAAAAATATTTAGTGATTGTATTACGTTAGGTCTAAAAACGTATATATATTTTGTATTCAGTCATTTGACTGGTTTGATACACCTCTCCAAAATTCCCTATCTAGTGCTAGTCGTTTCATTTCGGTATACCTCCTACATCCTACATCCCTAACAATTTGTTTTACATATTCCTAACGTTGTCTGCCGGCACAATTTTTCCATTCTACCTGTCCCTCCAGTATTAAAGCGATTATTCCAGGATGCCTTAATATCTGGCCTACAAGTATGTTTCTTCTTTTAACTATATTTTTCCAAGTGCTTCTTTGTTCATCGATTTGTTGCAACACCTCTTCATTTGTCACTTTATCCACCCATCTCATTTTTAATATTGTCCTATAGCACCACGTTTCAAAAGCTTCTATTCTTTTCTTTTCAGGTATTCCGATCGTCCACGTTTCACTTCCATATAAAGCTACGCTCCAAATATATACCTTCAAAAATCTTTTCCTAACGTTTAAATTAATTTTTGATGTAAACAAATTATACTTCTGATTGAAGGCTCGTTTTGCCTGTGCTATTCGGCATTTCATATCGTTCCTGCTCGTCCATCTTTAGTAATTCTACTTCCCAAATAACAAAATTCTTCTACCACCATAATCTTTTCTGCTCCTATTTTTACATTCAGTAGTTCATCTTCGTTATTATTACATATATATATATATATATATATATATATATATACGGGAGTCACAAATGAAACTTTTCACCAGTGTTCATTTACACAATTCAAATAATCATGAGAGAAACATAAATAATATTTACTGTAATGAATTTTTATTCACAGGAGATACTCAATATTACCCACCATGTGCCATTCAACATGTTTCAAACATGTTGAATGTATTTTCAAACAGTCAACATGTTTGAAAATACATTCTGAAGCACGAAAGCAATGATTGCATTTACAAATTCAGTTATGGTATTTTTCAGTTCATCCAGGGCATTAGGATTGTTCTTTTAAGCAGATCCTTTCATTAAAGCCCCATTAAGAAAATTTTTAAATCATCTGGGGAACTCATCTTAAAGATGTGATCCTGTCCTAAAACATTCACGTAGGTAATTAAACGTTGGTGGTGTATGACACTATTTCCTCATGTCTGAAGTACACCACAGTACTTCAATCATCATGTTTGAAGTACACCCCAGTCTTTCTCATTTATTTTACCGATGAAAGGATTTCATTGCAATGTTGTTCTAATTTTACTATGTTCTGTAAAAATTGAATGATTATTATCTGCTTCGTGAAATAGCACACAAAACTCCAACTCCAATATATTCATCATGTAATAGTTTTTCCGTGATCTATTACGGATTATCTATAATATATTCGACTGGCTATTGATATGACCTGATAAATGAAACTACAATTCATCTGAAAATAATTGTTACATCGAGAACGTCTTCTCTTTTTTCGTCTATTAAATCTAAAAATCACTGGCAATATTCCACATATTCAGGAAAATGAGATTGTGTAATCAAAACACTGAAGTGAGAACGTTAAAAGCTATTCATTTAAATATAAAACGTAAGGTTATAATTTTTTGAAATTTACAATAGTTATGAATAATGTTTAGCATAATTTTCAACCCCAATAGTTACTTACAACCCTTGAAGTAGGGGTTGAAGTGATTTCTCTAGCAATGATTTGCTAGAGAAATCATAATTTTATTAGTATTGAACCTTTAACAGCAAAACTAGTGTCATTTAAAAGGCCTAACTTAGTTTTATAAATTCTAAGAACAAATTAAAAATATACAGTTTCAAAATTAAATAGTGGTATTTAATTTTTTTTCGTGTTTAATGAAATATCAAGTTCATTGATTTAACTATGTTTTAAAAAAATACCTTATACCAAAACCGCTACATATGGTTCTATCATTTCATAGATCGAAGAATTCTAAACACTTCGAAAAAAAATTATATTTCTGCCTAGTTTAGAACCACAAATATGATTGATCTAGCAAATGAACACATGGTAAAAATAAATTTGTGGAAAAGAACAAAATATCCTTTTTTTTTATTAATTAAATAAACTGTAATTAAACACTAAAACTCGCTCTGAATCATAATTTCCCTGCTTCATTTGTTACACCTTTTTCCTGCAAATAAACTGTAATTAAACACTAAAACTCCCTCTGAATCAGAACTTCCCTGCTTCATATGTTACACCTTTTTCCTGCACTTTTTTCTTCATCTTTTTGATTCTTTAAAGGTAACCTTCTCTTTCTTTCTTGGAATGTGTTTAGCTGTATTTTAATGATTCTCCGTTTTCTTCTGTCCATTTTTTGTCCATGAATAACACCCTGGAGAAAACCCTCTCTCAATCGCTGATAAAATTGATATATTTCCAAAATTTTACTTACCAATACATTCTTCTACAGACGTTTCAACGATTTTCCAAGAAACACTCCTGGTTTTGTTACATCTTCGCCATGTTCAATTATTCAAAATTTCATTAGTTTTTTGGATTAGCTCTCTAGTGCATCTTGAAAGCAGTCGGCTGTCTGTTAGTCTTTCGTATATAGGAGCAATCATGCAGAAAACAAACAAACTGATCGGTGTTTTCATATTATCATTATGTTTCTCAGAAGTTATATCATTTGCTTGCGCTCTATTATAAAAACATCAAAATACTTCTCCAGTCGGGCGTTTATGATATTTTAGGTTTATCGTAGAATTTTTCATTTAGAGGTAACTCAGGAAAAAAAGAGTTATCAACTTTTTCAGGAAATTTCAAAGAAAAAATATAGCAAAAAAAAAACTTTTTTGATGAATTTTTTTTTCAGTATTTTTAATGCGTACTCCTTCCTTAATTTACTTTGTACGGACGTAGTTTTAAGTTTTTAATCAATCCTCTGAATGTAATATTTTTTGAGATTTCAGTTTATTTTGCTAATTTTATGATTGTTTTTTAGGACTTTAAGCAGTGGGATCAAAAATATTTTCCCTACTTTTTCCGTTTTCAGATTAGATGGTCTTTTGGACTGAGCGCGTCTTTATAATAGATTCATTTTTTTCGGAACTTATAAAGTTTCTCACAGTATTGCGATTTGGAACATCGATTTTGGAACATTGTGGAAAACTTTGATGAAAAATTTTCTTTACGTATTCTTTGTACTCACCATCACAATGAAACACATTTTCAATAATAAAAAAATACGAGGTTCAAGTGTTAAAAACATTGTCACACACTGGAAATAAAATATTAAACAAAACCGTTAGTGATTATGAACACCCAACCATAGAAATCAGCTGAGAACAAATTCAGCTGTTAGATTAACAGCCTTTTTTTTTTAGCTTTACAGCCTAAAATATTAAAAAAAAAACCACGTTAAATCTTATTTTAGTTTTTGAGATCTAGATGATTTTGTTTAGGTGCATAGTTACATTAAATACTGGGTGGGGAGGCGAAGACACCCGATATTATATGTGTATATATATGTTATAAAATGTGAAAAAATACAACCAGAGATAAAATTCCACGATTCGAATGCTTACAATTGAACTAATATACGCTAATTTAATTGAAAAGATAAAAACTTCACATTTTAAAGTAAATTTTTCTTGTATTAAAAAAAATAGTGTCTAATAACAGGTAATAAACAGGTTTTAACCGAATACATTTTAGATGGATATATTAAAAGACTGCTGCAAATTGGATCATTCTAATGAGTAAAGTATGCCGTTGTCACAGCCATTCCAGATAAAAACGGTCTTTATTTGATTATTGAATATAAATTGAAGAAAATTTCTTAAAAAGAGAGTTTTTTAAGAAAAAAAATTTAAAAAATCTTAAAAGAATGTTTTTTGATAAAACTTTAGTTTTTAAAAAAAACAATTGTGTGTATAATCAACTGACCTCTTTAGTCCGTATTGAAACTTAACAGGACTTAAATTTAATTCAATACAAAGAATTCCTTTTTTATTTACAAGTGGATTATGTAAAAGTATAAAGATAAAACAAGTTATCAAAAATTTTGTTAAGAATAAAAGATATAGATAACTGTATAATAAAAATTTTTAAATATTCGAATAATATAATATCTTAGCTATTAAACTTTACTATGCAGTTTTGTATCATCCAAAAGTTAATGTCTTTTTAATCTTAAATGTTAAAACATTATAAAAAGAAACTAATAATTTTTAAACAAAGTTATTTTACAGTTTAAAATAGCACTTTATTTTATTTCATTCATGTTCTTAAATTGTGTTTTTTCTTTATTATTGTCATTATGGACTTTTATTTAAGATTTTTTTTTATTTAATGACTTAATGTTTTAAGTTACAAGTGTTTTAAAAAATTTCTTAATAATAAAGTGTTTTAAAATTTTTCTTTTTTTCGTTGATTAAATAATTTTTTTTTCCATTTTTTTTTTTTTTTTTTTTTTTTTTTATGGGAAATTAAACAATTAAGATTATTTATTTTTACTGCAATGATTAATTAAATCAATTAAATAAAATTGTTTTACTTCAATATAAGAGACTTTATGTAATAGTATGTTTTTCTTTGAGATTTTCTGGTATTTTTTGTCTCGAAATTTCCCGGAAGATTTCATGAAAATAAATATCCTAGCTATTTTCATCAATATTTTTTAAACTAAAAAAACAGAATGATTCAGGAGGGAGGGAAAATAATTTTGGGATTAATAATAGAGTTTGAAATAAGGAAAAAAATCCTGCAATCATATATCCTAAATACAATATTGGCCTTATCAGTATTTATATGTATTGTTTTGCAAAAAATAATTTCCTCGGCGATTTTCTTTCCCTACCTTCTATACTCGTCTAGCGCATTATACATTTATTCTGACTTAACGTTTTTGAACATAATTAATTTTAAAAATAATATTTGATTTCAACCATTTATGTTCATGATCTTTTTTGGAAGTTGAGTTTCTTCGACTGTGTAAAATTAAAGTTTCTCACAGTAATTCGTTACCCCTATGTAAAGAATTTTGGGCACTCAAGGTTATTTTACTTTGACAACAATTTAACCATAATTCATCAATAGCCTTATCGTTTAAAAAAAAAAAAGTATATATATATATATATATATATTTACATTGATTAAAATGCTACGATATCAGTTGAAAGAGTTTATTCCTGTTTGTTTCTATTCAAATTCAATCATATAAAAACTTACTTTTTCCTGTTTAGCCTCCAAAAATTACCGTTCAGGTACTACTTCAGAGGATGAATGAGGATGATATGTATGAGTGTAAATGAAGTATAGTCTTGTACAGTCTTAATTCAACCATTCCTGAGATGTGTGGTTAATTGATATCCAACCACCAAAGAACACTGGTATCCACAATCTAGTATTCAAATCTACATAAAAGTAACTGCCTTTACTAGGACTTGAACACTGGAACTCTCGACTTCCAAATCAGCTGATTTGGGAAGACGTGTTCACCACTAGACCAACCCGGTGGGTTAATCACTAAAAAAACTAACTTAGTAATATTACCCTTTTGCAATATTTTTCACTGCAAATAAATTATAAAACCAAATGCCTCCTAGATATCCTAAAGTTTTCAGACATTTTTTTTAGTGATGATTCTATTATCTGCCAATACCAGATAATAGTATTGCAGATCCTGCTAAATCTTTGTTGTTAAGATTTCTACACTGGAAAGTTAACAATTTTCACAATTTACTAAGAAAAGCCCTTGACATTCAAGGACTTTATTGTATACTATTTTTATTATATATACTCATACATTTAGTTTCGAATTATTTGTTTAGGTACATGAAATCTATGACAAGTTGGAGCTTATCCACTTTAAAATAATCTCGTAATTTCCATTAACATTCATCATAGAACTGAAAAATTACAAAATTTAACAATACTTTTCTGAAATGTGCCAAAACAAAAAAAAATCTATTCTGTTTTCAGTCTCAGGAAAAGCAGTTTAAATAAAAAATTGTTTCACAATAACAAGAAAGACATTCATTTTTTTCTTTTCATTATCTGTCTCAATCTTTGTGACGGCTACAACTTAAATAAAACTTGAGATTCAAAAGGTACTAGTAAGAGTTGCTTTATCTGAATTTAATATATAGCCCTTATGGTGAATATATACTTATGAATATCACCTGAACTTTGGTAGGCTTTGTACCGATGTTCCAAGCCTATGAAATGAAAAATGTAAAACTACTTCATTCCTCAATTTCTTTAATAGTAATCATAATATAGATGATGATTATTCTTGTTGCGTCATTTTTGGATGCGACTTATGACTCATGTCAGTCATGTGTAACCATTACCGTTATGACATTTATCATACATCTACTTTTTCCAGCCGCAATGACAAAATTATCCACAGGTTTAAGGTCGGGCGAGGATTTTCAATACCAAGCATAAACATGATATTAATGGTTAAGCATTTATGGAATTTATTTTAAGAAATTATACTTTTGTTGTAATATATGCTTATATCTGTTTTGAAGTGCTTAAATTTTTATGAGGTTACTAGTTACATTCTTCACGTTTTTATTAATTCTACCGACAAATATTTATACAAAACTAATTTTGGTCATAGTTTTTATTTCTCTAATATTTTACTGGTGTTTCAAAAAAATGTTTGTGTAATCCAGTTTTTAAGATCTAATGTAAACAGAAGATGAATTATTTTACTATTCACTAAATGTTTTTCATTCTCATCGTTCATAAATACGTAGTTCTAATGATAAAGATTATTATTTTACTTATTTTTAATTTATTTTATTTCAATCATCCTTGTAAACTACATTAAAAAATAATCTTAATAAAAAAAAAAATTAAAAATAAGTATTAAAACTAATCGTTTTTACTTGAATTTTATAACGTTATTAATATATATATATATATATATATAAAAGATTGAACGTTCGGGAAAAATAAAACGAAATTTTATATTATAACAAATTATGTTCTTACATAATGATGTGGAATGGTAAATAGCAGCAACCGTTGTTATATTTTACTTTATTTATTTATCTATTTATATACCGTATAGCATATATATATATATATATATATATATATATATATATATATATATATAAATTGCAACGCTTTAATACCTACTTTAAATACATATAAATATGTGTGTGTGTTTTGTGTCTAGATACATCTGCAGTAAAAAAATAGCTGTTTATACGTTGTAGCAATATGTAAAACTGGTTTAAAAATATAAATAATTCTATTTAAAATTTAAGCTTTATAGATTAACATCGGGAATTTTATTATTTTATTTTGAATAATTATTTTTAATTTAAATTACACTATTAATGATTTTTTATGTATGTGTGAGTGAGTGTGTGTGTGTGTGTGATTGCACATGATTAACGTGTGTTTTTGTCAATAAAGATAAAAATAAAAAAATTTCAAATCCTTTCCATTAAAATAGTTCTATTTTTTTTATAAATTATTTTATTATAAAAAAATTATGTAATATGTTAGTTATATTTTTTATATGATTAAAAAAGTTAAAAAACTTATGATACACGAAGTTTTCCGGGACGTCTTCACCGAACTTCACAAACTACTGATTCAGGACACCAAAAAGAGCAAAAAAGTCCATATTGACGCAAATCCTGTTTTGTTTCATTTTCCTTCTGGACATCATTTTTGATTTTCAATAAAAAAATTATTTCTTAGGAACGGGTAAACGTACTTTAATTAAATTTGGCAAATTTAAGACTAGTGTCTTGTTCTACAAAATAAAAGATTTTGAAAACGTACTTTTAAAAATTTCAAAATGGCGGCTATCTTAAGTTTTTAATCTTCAATATCTTTGTAATTATTTATTTTATCAGATTTTGTCGAACGTATGTCAATGTGAACATTTTTGCTCATTTTGATGTCCTCAATCAGTTCCTGAAGTTCGCCGAATACATTCCAGAACACTGTGTATGTACTATTTTTTCGGATGTATTTATTTGTGTGGTATGATAATTTTATTTATGCAGAACAAGTGACTAAAAAGCTTATACAGAATTTTTTTTTTTTAAATATCAAAATTATAAACCAATTAAACCTTTTGTAACCCTTTTATAATTTCAATAATGAATTAATTTTTTTTTATTCTGCTTGCAGAATTATACAGTTATAATATTTAATTTCTTTGCTTATTTTTTCTGTAATCTCTTTCCTTATTTAATTTGGGTAATAATTACCATATTTATCAAATCTTATTTAAATAATATAAAATATTTTTACCTGAGCAATCTATAAACTCAAGAATTTCTGTAAACTATTTGGACCAACGCTGGTAAAAAATATGATTTCACTTATTATTCTAGATATAATTCAAATGCAGTTTATTTGAATACAAATAGGCTTTGTTTTTTTTAAATTGATATGATGCTGATACTGAAACAAAATGATGATATCTGAAACAAAATAAATGCCAAAAATATCTGAAATCTAAAAATAATCAAATGTAACAAAGAAGTCAATTTTCAGTAGTTAAAGCAATTAATTTATAAATCTGTGCTGGAAACAGTGCGTTGTACGAATATAAATTTTCTTCTTATATTACGGAAAATTATTTATTTTTTAAAGTATATTTAATAGTTTAAAAAAATGGTGTTTCGGATATTATATAAATAAAGTTTAATATAAATAAAGTATTACTAAGGAATTAAGTAAAGTATTTATTTATTGAATTTGTATACCACTGCATTTAAATATGAAACATTTTTTATTTAAATATTAATTACGAAAAATGAAAAATGTTTGATAACATTTTTCTAATCATCTTAAGATTATCATAAAGTAGCTGTATATATCAGCAGAAACATCTTAACTCTTAAATTATTTTTAAAAAATCAAGCAATTTAGCTTTATCATTAACTAAACAGTATATAACTTTCTATCGCTACCAGGGTATATGATTTAATCTATACTGATAAAGGAACCATATTTTGATTTTTTAATTTTATAAAAGAAAAAATGAATTTTAAAACCTATCAAGAATTTTTAGATAATGGTATAAAATTAAAATAAATATTAATGAAGTATAATTATAAAGAATAAACGATTGGCAGCTACAAGCAAGGAATAAATCATACAAAATAGAATTTTATCATGAAATATAAATCTACTGTAAAACTATTTATATTAAATGTAACGCTTTATGTTAGCGTAACACCGAATAGAAAAAAAAAGTATAAAGAAAAAGAATAGAGGCCTTTTAATTATAACGTTACAGAAGAAATTGGATCAATAAATTTCAAAATGAAATAGGTTACAATATGTAAAACAGAGAATGTATAATTAAGTAAATATGTAGAGTTTAAAAAATTAGAAAAGAAAAGAACGGAATGGAAAATAGCATCAAACTTGTCAACTGAATGATAATTTCATTAAAAAAAATGATAATAATTTTACTTTATGTTTTATTCACAAAATGTATTGTACAATATTACTAAAAAAAAAATGTATTGTTTCTCGTTATACAATTTTTTTAAACGATGTTGGTTTTTTTACAATAGAATAAACAAGGTTACTATAAGTACAAACAAGTGCACGTGCACTGCAAAGAAAGAGAGGTGCTGATTAAGAGCACGTAAAAAAACTTTTAACTTAAAAGCAATAAATATCTTTCTGCATTATTTATTTATTTTTTAGTTCTTTATCATAATTTTTTCATCTATTTCTTTTTTAAATAAAAGTACAACTTAAGTAAAGATCTTGGTATTTCATAGAGAATACCATGTTGTTTCCAGAATATGTACATTAACGCTCTTGCATAGTTATAAATACATACATAAATGAGAGCGTAAGAAACAAGTAGCTTATTCGTTATCAGTTGATTTAAATACTTACTAAAGAGTGCAATTAACAATGCAATCTGTAAATTTTAAATATAGGCTACTCATAGCTACAAAGAATAAGATTAAGTGGCGGTTAAGCTGCCAATTAAAGCCTTATTAAAATACTTATCTATCTTTTACGATACATGTACAAATACAATAGTCAGTATAAATTTTTCTATTTATTTTTTTCAATTTATTATTATTATTATTATTATTATTATTATTATTTTGGATTTTCTGTGTTTTATTTATTAGTTCTATTAATATTTTGTAATAACAGGTGTTTAAAAAAAATTCCGGGTTTTCAAAAATTAGTACAGTTTTTATTTTGCAGCACTCAATAATCTTTTATCCGTAACACTGAAGTGACAAAAGATAAGTTTTAGTTTTTATAATCTCCGTCAGATAGCAGCAAATGCATTAGACTTTTGCAGAGACCTAGGAGTTATGAGCACGGGTTTCAGTTCCATGGTGTCGCCATAAAAGAAAGTTCTGTGCATGTATCGGTTCGCAGAAACAAAATCAATAACTGTCGTACAAAGAAATTATTCACGAGTTTTTCGTAGAAATTCTCCGAGTGGAAAAAGCAAACGTAATTTTTGTGAACAGCTTTTTGGAAACCAGAAGGGTTTTGAAAGAACAATCACCGGGTAAGGCCTAAAACATATGCCAAAAAAAAACAAAAAAAAACAAAAAAAAAAAAACAGAAAGGATTCTACTGTCTTTCCAATGATATCTAAAACTTTCAGTTCGTATTAAAAATCGCTAAAAGCACTCTGTATGATGTTAGATGTTCACTGGCGATTGACATTTTTGCTTATAAACTGCAACTACTCTGTGAAATTAAACATAACGATAAGTTACAAAAAGTCCAATACAACCATCATGTTAGACTTCTGATTTTATTTTCTGATAAAGCGGCAATTTTTGTTCATGCCGTTGTGATTCACCTTAATTTTCCAGCATGGGGTTCAGAAAATCCACACAAATAGTCCGCAACTATCCGAAAGTGAGGTAGGGTATCACGGAATCTGATATGGTATGTTTCGTGTTGTGTGTTGAACTCACTTTTACCTTTTACGGGTAGGTAGTTCAATTCCTTTGTTAATTAGGTATTTTCAGTTTTGCTTAAGACTCGGTGAGTTGTGTGAGATTGTTTTGAGTTCATTAATTAGTAGCAACGTGGCATTCCGATGGGAATGCCACTAGTGACATTCCCATCGGTGGCATCCTGGTCGAGGAGGAGTGGAATATGTCAAAAGCCGAGGTTTCGAAGATGACCTCCGGTAAAGCTCGTTAGGGTTGGAAACGGAGGGGATTGCGAGGGTGTCTTCCCCTACGGGATCAGGTATCGTGGAGAGGATTGAGATTAAAATAGGAAACGAAGTTTTAGATCACGTGAAGGAATCTCAGTACTTAGCTTTATAACTGATGACCTGACTTGCACAGTAGAAATTAAAACAACAATATCAAGAAGTAAGTAGGCATTTAATAAGAATGGAATGGAAAGTTAAAAATAGCGTTAAGGAAGAGACTAATGAGATGTTTTATATGGAGTGTGATGCTCTATGGAGCTGAAACGTGGACGATAAGAAAGGTAGACACAAAAACGAATTGAAACAATTGAGATGAGTGTGGCACAGAATGATACATTTTAGATAGCAAGATCGTGTAACAAATAAGGAAATATTAAGGACAATCGGAGAGAATAGAAAAATGCTAAATGTGATTGAAATACGAAAAGGAACTGGCTAGGATATTGTATGAGTAGAAGGTGTTTATTAATTGATGCGATAAAAGGCTTAGTGAATGAAAGGAAAGGAAGAGATTTCAGATGATGGATGGGATTACGAAAATGAAAGATATCCTGAAGCAAAGAGGTTAGCAAAGGATGCACAAGGTGGAGTGTAGCAGCGGTGACGGGACGCGTGCCCAATGGCAGAACACTATAAATAAATGAATATTTATTGTTATTAAAAACCAAAAATACTGATTAATTCATTAGAAAATGTTGAATTTTAAGTGAAATTAATATAAAAATGAAGGAAGTAGAAGAAAATTTGAGTAAATAATAAAATAAATAATATTTTAAGTTAAGGTTAATAATAATTTCACCTTAAATTGATTTAAATTAACCTGTTTTTATAAAAAAAAAGAAGATTTAAAATACTCATTATCGTTTGAATCATGAATCAAGGAGCCCTTATATACTACAATCACCACTTCACTCTTTCAATATTATCCATTTTAAATGATGTAGAAAATATAAGATTCCAGTTACACTAGAATAAGTTTCTGTTTTCTTAGCTGGAATCAAGCCAATATCAGGTAAATGTAACTAGACTGTTATTATTATTATTGATTATACGAATCCAGTTTTCATTTTGTTTTATGTTAGCATAATATTGTAATATGTATATATTAATGTATATTCTTGTTGTTTGCTTTTAAAGTCAACTTTTAAAGCATTAACTTTACTTTATAACTTCTGATATGGTGTAGATAAATTAATAACATGATCTATGAATATTACGAATTATCTTATCCTTATAGCTGAGTATCTCGTGAAAAACTGGCTTGATGTCCAGTTGGTAAAAATTTCCAATATCAGATAAAGAATTTCTAAAGTTGATAGTTTATACATTCCAATTCTAACTTTTCTCAATAGTTTCATTTTTTTCTTCTTAAACAAATGTCTTCGTTACTAGGTTAGTTGAACCTGGATGTCTTATTATATTGTTTACCAACCGTTCATCTGTTTATAAGGTTCTTACACAATTCTCTTCTATTCCTCTTAATTTCTTTTTATTTATAATATTATCAACTTAATTTTCAACATCTTTTTGTAACACCATATTTCAGTCTTCTATTCTTTACCTTTTTTATTTATTTTATTGCCCACATTTCGCTGACATGAGGTGGTATACTCCACTCAAATATTTTCAAAAAGTTTCTACATAATTTTTTATAATATTGTATTTTTAATACTAGAATAATATATTTTTGTATAAAAATTCTCCTTCTTTGTGCTAGTCTACATGTGACCTGTACATTTTTTCTTTGTAATTTTATTACTTTGGTAAAAAAAATTCTACTTCTTTCCCTACCGTAATATTTAATTCATCATTTTCCTTTTTGTCATATTTCATTACTTTTATTTATTTTAAAATCGAATTTCTCTTCTAGTAATAAAACCAAGTACCTCAGAATTTCTTTCAACTTATTTTTAGTTTTGCCCCCCTCCCCCTGCAGACAAAAACACTCATCAGCGAATCTTAAAATTTTTATTTCTTTTCGTAGTTACTTTACTATCAAATAATTCTTTCAGTTGCTGAATTTATTCTTCTGTGTAAGAGTAAAAGTAACGGTGGCAGACAATATCATTGCCTGCCACCGAAGGCAGTGAAGGTCACTGCATGAATCAGACCTTCAAATCTCCATTATTTTCATCTTCAACTCTTATGACTACGTGTAGATTTAACTATTGTCACTCTATTTTTAAGTCGAAATTTTCCTAATCTTTTAAACTTTTTTTTTATTCTACATTATCAAATACTTTCTTTACATTAATTCGGTCTTAAAATTAATTTTTAATCTATATCTATTGAAAAAAAAAACAAAACTAGTTTTCATTTTCTACACCTTCTACCACACGTTTAATTCTTCTATAAGCTATTCTAACAAATATTTTCGATACTAAAAGAAATGTTAAATTAATTGTATGGCGCATTTATTCTATTTTTATTTATGCAATTTATTTTATAACTAGCCATCATATCAATGCGATGTTAGGATAATTTTTCATTATCATTTACATAAAATTCTTGTACCGATTTTTTTAATTAAGTAAACAAATTATTGTATAAGCGGGTTGGTTTAATGTTTTTTTTTCAAGAATTTTTTTTTGGGAGAAGGCAATAATTTTAACAATAAAATTAATTCTTACAACAATAATAATATTCAGCTCTACATTTTAAATCTTATTATATGTTTCCGATTTTGAGCCACTTTTTTAGTCATATTCGAAATAGATTTAATGTTATTATTCATGAATTTATTTTTTTTATTATGTTATACTATTAATGTTATTAATTCAGGAAGGCATGCTTTTATTCTTTTATGTGAAATTCTGTATTATAAAATATATATATATATATATATGTTTTTTTGTTTGTTTTTTGTCCCGTATGCGTTCTTGTACCATTCATCCGATTGCGATGAAACTTAGGTGAATTGTTGTGCGCACGCCTGCGAAGGTTCTGAATTATTTTGGACCTCTTAGGTGGCGCTATGGTCAGGATATTTCGAATAATTGATTTATGGTCTGATTTGGCTAATATTCAGAATACGTGTTACTTACATGGAAAGAAATACCTCTACAAAAAATGAACCCGCTAGATGGCGCTGGGGATGAGATATTTAGAAAAATTGTATTTACTGACCGACTTGGTTTATGTTCAGAATATATATTAGTTATGTGAAAAAAAAATTTCTGCAAAAACTATACCCGCTAGGTGGTGCCGGTTCGAGATATTTACGAAAAAACAAATATACAATCAGGCATTCTTTTTCTATATTTTTAAAGGTCAATGTTAGTATGTGTGTCCATTTTAGACTAAAAAGTTACTGGAACAATTTACGCGCAGGAAAAAGGGAAAAGGGAAACGGTTAAATTTTGTGAAGTTCCGTAATGTTCAGTTTTATAATAATTTATCAAACTTTCAATTGTGTTCATTTAATCTATATATATATATATATATATATATATATATATATATATACTCTAATCTAGCAGTAGTGAAGCATTACTGGGTCTGCTAGTAATAAATATATTTATCATGTTTATGAAATAAAGATTAACATAAAACTATAGATAGAATGAGCGTTTGTATTTACTAATTGTTTTATATTTATTAAATATATAATTAAGAGTAAAAAAGTAATAAACTGTATAAAAGGATACGGGTACATCGGGAAGGCTATTTTTTATTAATATAATAGAAATAGTAATTTTACTTTCTTACATTTGGAATTTTGTACGTAAATAATAGAAGTGTGAGTGAAGAATCCATTGTTGTTAATAATATTGTCTTATTTGAGTAAATGAAATATTTATATTGAAAAATTTATCTAGAATGCAAATTAATTTTTTCTACTTTCATTATCAACAAAGGACTAAATAAATTTTTTTTCTGACACTGTTCATTGCTTTAAAAATTTCCTAGATTATCTACTACCAATTAAAAAATTTTTCTTTATTTTGCTTAATCTCTTTCTTAAATATCTACATTATTTCTCAAGTCGCCTGTTCGAAATAATGTATATCTTTACTAAAATAAATTTTTTAAATGACTGGCATGAATCTTTGTTCAGGTGTGCCCTTGAAGAAATAACACAAATAGTAGTGTTTTTTTTTTACTTTGTAACCTAGATATTTACACAACTAAACAATATTGTAATTCAAACGAAATTTCACTGAGAATTTGAACCAATGCATATTACAGCTTATACCAAAATATTGTAATTTTTATTTTGTAATTTAAAATATTAGTTTAGATTTCATTTATTAGATATACTTTTCGTAAAAAGAGCTTGGTGACCATATCAATAATATGTTTGTTACATCAAACGTAGTTAAAATTGGCTTTTATGTAATTAATATATATATATATACGCTCAATGGACCTAGGACTATTAAATTTTTCAAAATAAATTAAATATATACACGAATAAAAGTTTCATTTGACTTTTTACATAGTCCGACCGAGAAGTGTTGGCTGACAGAGTAAAATTTGTCCTCAAATCTTTCCATACATGTATTATCTTAATATCCCTATAACTAATACTTGTAGAAATACATTTACATTAATCTGTGTACTTTATCCACTTTATTTCTTTTATGTGTAATCAATGTGCGTAGGAATCAACGTGTTGGAAAATATCACTGAACCTTTAACCAAAAATTATAAAAATTTATATAATTATTATTTAGATGCTTCTACTAAACACACAAAATCACAGAGACATTTTCACAAAAAATGTGAAAGATTCCAGAAGAAAGAACAAGAGTAAATCCAACAAAGGGGAGAAGAACACTTAGGCAAAATGAAAGAGTACAGAATAAAAAAGAAAATAAATGTCAATAAATGAAAATATTTATCGTAGTCTTGCAGGAACCGGTTCGATTAAAAAAAAGATTTCTCACGAAGAAATGAGATTAATTTCAGGAATTGTTCAAATGAAAATAAATAAAATAAAGTTCATATAAGTATGGTCCTGGAACGTTTCGTTTTTGAGTTATAGGGCGCAAAAAATTTGGCCCTTATTTCTGTTCCAAGAGTAAAATGGAATCATATTGAAAATTATTAGTGTTTAAGTGTAAATTTATTAGTTTCATATGGTTTTTGACATGAAAATTTTACTAAAATAGATCCCAAAACTTCATATACATACGTATGTGAAGAAATTATTTAGAAAATGATTGTAAAATACAAAAAATTGGTGATGCAGAATGCAGTTTTTTTAGGTTTTACATACAATGTTGTTTTCTCCAACCAGTTTTCATGCTACTGCCGGGTAAGTGTGTCTGTAGGCAAATGCAGTTACCGGCTTGCCAGGTCTAACTCACCTATAGACGTAGGTTTGATATACAATAAGGCTTTTAAATTGCCGTTAAACAAAGAAAACTTTTGCGACAAAAATTTACAAAAGCTTTAATTCTGAGAAATATATGCAAGTAATGTTAATTAAAAATGAAGAAAATTTTAAGAAATATGGCTTTTATTACACACAAAAAATACTAAAATATTATCATTTTAAATCAAACAAGAATATTTTTTCATATTATTAAATATCTTGAAACAGAATCAATTATTAAAATTAAATAAATAAAAACTTGTTACAAATTTATTATTAGAATAATTGTGTAAAATCTCTTTCACTGTATTCACAATATTCGGCTCTATTTAAAATTCCCTTAACTCCTTAAAGAGATAGCCTTTTTATGCACTTACATACATATTACATACACACACCCACATAAACACTTCTGTTTTAATATTTTATCAAAAAGGGTTTTTAATGTCTGATGAAATATCACTAGGAAAGCGTTCATACATTTTAAAAATCTGAAACAGTAAGAATAACTTTTAATATTATTGATAATAGTTATTTATATTCGTATATATATATTTTGTAACAAGACCGGTATAACGGACCTGAGTAACGGATTACTACCAATTAAGAAAAAATTTGTAGAAAATATAATGGAAGGAATTCAGAAGGGGCTAAAAGGAACCCTTTTAGTAAAGGTAGCAGATCAGTTTAACAAACGTCTTTTATAATACTTCCCCACTGACACACCTAAACAGATGTTCTTCTAAGAGAAGAGTTATCGGACCCAAGTTAGGAATGCATGGAAACGAAAGAGGTCAGTCGATCGTTGTCACGCTCAACTGGGGTCTGGTCCGGCAGGTAATGAAGATAGAGGTATAAATACTCCAGAAAAGACCAATTGAAATTAGTTCTGCGAATCAGTCAAAGCGAGATGTTATGACGTCAGTCTGAGAGATGAGGATCTGCGAGGTGAGAGTTTTGCAAAATCAGTTTAATCAAGACGTTATGTCAGTCTGCGAGATGTGAGTTCTGCGATATGGCAGTCAACGAGAGTATTCTGCGAGGAGGTCACTGAAGAAGTAAATTTCTAGGCGTACACTTTCGACGCGATTAAGATGACGTCACAAGTAATTTTAGTGTGGACAGTACATGAAAACAAGAAATGGTTCAATGATTTACTGTTAGACTATAATTGAAAGAGATAGTGTACTAAATTTCATTCATAAACTGTTAGGGTAATTTTATTTGTGAGCAGCAAAGGTATTTGCAGTGAAAGAACTTTATACTTGTCTTTTCTATCATACTATTGTTGTTAATACAAGACTAGTGGTTAAAAGTGTTAAGACTAGCGGTAATGCTAATGTCTTTTTGGGACTGAATTCTGCTTTTTACTATTTATCTACTTGTGAATAAACCCTGGCGATTACTTTAAATTCCGTTTTGTATGTAATCACTGTTTATTATTATTATTTTAATTAATTATTATTATTATTATTATGGTTGTGATTTTTTTCCAGTGAGTCTGAGAAACCCCATTTACGGGTGAAATATTGGACTTGTTAACAGTTTCCTCTAGATGTTATTAAGAAAGCGTATTTGTGCCTACGCACTACCGACCAAACCTCATATCTCACCAATTCTCCCCTCCCTGGTTCGGGTTTACAATTAAGCATTGCACGTCCCGGGAGGTACCTTTGGGCCAAAGGGATCCAGACTTTCTGTGCTTCATCATCGTCGCCCATCCACGCAAGCGCGGTTGAATGATGGCTGGCGCAGAGAGCTGTCTTTCACTCTCCGACCCTCCGGTCATGTTCTTCCGCCTCAATCTGAGGACTTTGTACTGTGGTACTCTCTAGTAGATCCACCTGGAAGCATCCATCAGTTCCTCTCTTCCCGGACTTGTGGTTGTGATTATTATGATTAATGTGTGTTTATTTTTGACATTTACTATTATTATTAATGTTTTCTGTTGTCATTAATATTGTTCTGATTATTATTATTATTATTTGTTTAATTATTGTCGTTTACTATTATTATTCTTATTGCCATTATTATTGTTATTAATTTGTCTTGTTTTGCGTATGTTTTTAAACCAATAAATTGTAATTATATAAACATCTTCAATTGTCAATCTCTCAATATCCTGATCAAACCGCGAACACGCGACAATATATACAAGTACATCACTATATACAAAAATTAGACACCATTTAATATAAATGAAAAAAAAATTAATAACTAAATAAATAACACATAAAACATTACAGAACGGGTATTTTCAATACCGCTGTCTAAAAACTATTGTTTGAAATAATTTCAGTAGGAAAACGAAAAGTTAGATTTAAATAAGTTTAAACTATTTAAACTTCCAATTCAGGCTACTCATCAAGATCATTTAACTCGCCCCTTGTGTAGTATTAGATAAAATAAAAATTTATCGCATGAAAGAAAACAGAGAGAGCTTTCAGTCAATCAAAGAAAACGTATTGTTTCTTAAATTAATATCTATAAATCCTTGAAATATTTTTTTCTAAAGCGGTTACATTTTATTTGTCTCATTTAAGAAGATAACGGTAAATTACTTCTTTTTTATTCTCCCTAATGTACTTGGTATCACTTATTTTTGTTTTTATGCCTTTTCAAGGCGTGAATTATTTCTCATGTTTATTAAAGTTATGGCACTTAATAGATCTAATAGACTGACATTTCTTCTTATCCCCAAAATTTTTAAAGATAATTTTTTCAACGATTTGAATCTAATTCTGAATGACAGATTCTTATTCACATATATATATATATATATATATATATATATATATATATATATATATATATAAAACAGGCTTTCATTTAATAGTATGTAAATACAAAAAGCTTTAAACATTTTATAAATAACATTCGAAAAATAAAGGAATTATTATTACTTGTTGCGTCACGATAAACTTTTGATCTCTATTTTTAGATTTTAAGATTCATTGTTATTATTATGATATTTTATCTTAATCATCATGTGTACTAGCATAGTGTAAACCGTGATGATATGCATATACATTTTCAAGAATATTAGCGTACGATAATGAATTGTACTGAATGGTGAAGACGCTTCGTTATGGGTAGGTATACCGTAATCATTTAGCATACAGTATATTAGATGCAGAATGATCTGACAATGATGATGATACTATGGTCATCATTTTGTTCCAGTTAAACACCGTATCACATGTTAAAAGATATATACTCTTTTATAATATTGTTGTTCTGTTAAATACGATATCTGATTAAACTCGACTGTGTTAAAAGCTATGTTAAAGTAGTAGTACATAATACTTATAATGTAGTATAAGAATACTGAATGTTTTGGTTCGTGATGTTATCCGGTGTACATCTCATCGTTTTTGGTTCCCACGCGATGGATCACCGTCAATAATTGAATTGATATGAGCATGTTCAATGCAACGTAATATAATGTTTTGTAAAGTGTTATAGCTTAACATGAATTTGACCGTACAATTATTGTTCACTCTATTCCGGAAAACAAAATTTGGTTAATAATTTTTTTTAATGTTTCATATAGATATGTATATAACTTGGTTGTTTTTTAATCTGATCACTTTATCTTATTCGATTATCGAAATACTATGAAATTATTTTGATCCAACTAGTAGATTAAGTTACTTTATAATGTTTTTTTTTTCAATTACTACTTGCAGTTCATTCCCTTTAAAGTTTATACAACTTAAAAATTAATCAAAACGTTAAAAATATTAATTGATTTGCTTTTTACACGACTGCCTAAAAAGAAGTGTAATGTATTTAGGGTGTATGTATATATGCATGCATGTATGTTCCACTGCAGCAGCTCAACGACTGAACCGATTTAAATGTATGCTCCCGCTTTGGAATCCTTACGTTACTGGAAGTGTCATAGGCTCTATAAAAAAAGAAAGAAAGAAAGGAAGTGTCATAGGCTCTATATTTTTTTAGAAATTTAAAAAATAGAAAGAAAAAAAAATATATATATATATATACACCATATACAAATAACTCAGTAAAATCAATACGTCGAACTAAATGAACAGTACCATTTCCAAGGCATAGACAACCGGAAGTTTATAATACGAGGGCATTTTAGCATTTTAACCAAGTCATATTGGCATAAAGCCTTCACTGATCTAATGGCAGTGGTCCGAAATTTAGGGGTTCCGCACTTCTACATTACACTATGGTGTAATGATCGGCTCTGGCCGGACATCCCATTTTTTTTTATAGGTTTTTTGGCAATCGTGTTTTTTTTTCAATTTTAACAGTTTAAAACTGTTTATGTTTAATTAAAGTACGAAAATCACATAGAAATAGTTGTATAAAAAGATTGCATACAATAGGGTACTGAACAAATATTTTGAATTCTCCATGTTAACCAATAAATTTCTTTATCGCTTACGTAATTGGTAATTTGTATTTTTATAAGTGTAAAAAATTCGATGTGGACACCACATGACTTCTTTGTACAACCATTAAATTACATATACACATTTTTTTTAAATGAAAAGTACATAAAATTTGATTTCATTAATAACTTCTGATTTTTTTTTTTTTTGTTTTTTATTGGGTCAAAATAGTTACATATCCACCACGCTTCTGTAGTTAGTTAATTAGTTCTTAGATGGCGCCTCTGAAATGCTGTATTGAAATAAAATAAATAGAATTATAAATATAATCTAACCACACTTAACCTACGCTCGCTTCGCTTGCTAGTCGAGGTTAGCAAGCGTAGGTTAAGTTTGGTTAGATTACACTTATAATTTTATTTATTTATTTACTTATTTCAATATAGCGTTTCAGGGGCGCCACCTAAGAACTACCTTTTTTTTAAACTAAGAACTACCTAACGGAAGCGGGTAGAACGGATTTTGACCTTTTTATTGTTATTGTTGAATTATTATTTATTATACATTTATATCAGAATCAGGGGGTCAATAATTATAAATAAATCAATATATTTAAATAATAAAAAAATAAAAAGGAAATGAAGAGGGATTCGAACCCGATGTGGTTTCTCCTTGTAAAATCCAAACATTTCATTAATTAAAAGTTTATTTGGGTATAACACTGGAGCCAGTGAAAATTAAGTACCACTTATGATATATCGTTGAAAATCTCTCAATGAGAACTTATTACTGCAGTTAAGAAAAAGTGCAAAATTCAAATTTTTGGGATTTTTTTGGACTTTTTGGTCAAGTCGATTGCCTTTACTTCGTACAAGAAAGTAAAAAGCAAAAATTAATTTCGTAATTTATTAGAATTTAAAAATTGTATTATAACTATCTTATAAGTAGTAATTTAAATAATGTACTTATTTTTGTCTTTTATTTTATAATATATTATTTATAACATTTTTTTAATACAGTTTTAAAATGTTATACCCATGAATATATTTTTTTAACTAAATTCTAAAATTATCCCACAAATTAAAAAAAGACAGCCGAAAAATATGTAATTAAAAAAACTGTAATCCGCTATGTTGATATTAGAGGTTTTATAAATAAGAAATGTTTAATGGTGAGTTATATAAAAATAAAGCTATTCATGTAGGATTAGATAAATAATAAAATAGACCAATCATAGAAAATTTAAATGGAAAAAAACAAAAAGTTGATTCTATTATAAAATTTCCAGTCTAACAAATACAACTTCTGGAGAAAGTAACATGCAGAATTACAGGAAAATAAGTGTATAAAAAAATAATCGAAATGTTTTTTGCTTAAACTTAATTACTTTAAGTATAATTATTACCATTCTAACTATAGACATTTTTTTTAAATTCTACAAATTACTTTCTTTTGAAAAAAGATTTTTTAGAAAAATATTGAAAATTAAACTAGTTTATAAAATTAAAAATGGAAAAAATGAATTGAAAAAGGAAGAAGTTTGTAGCATAAACATACGAAAGAATGGAGTTACAACATAAAATTTGCTAGTTTCATAATATAAAGCCCACAGGGGTTGGTCTAGTGGTAAACTCGTCATAGCAAATCAGCTGATTTCAAAGTCGAGAGTTTTAAGTTTCAAATCCTAGTAAAAGCAGTTACTATTATACGGATTTGAATACTAGATCGTGGATGCCGGTGTTCTTTGGTCGCTGGGTTTCAATTAACCACACATCCAGGAACGGTCGATCTGAAACTGTACAAGACTACATTTCATTATATTCCATACATATCATCCTCATTCATCCTCTGACGTAATACCTTACGGTGGTTCCGGAGACTAAACAGAAAAAGAGAGACTTTGGTAATGTAAAATAGTGCAGAACCAAAAGATGCAAGAAAAACGAGACTTTTTATGAATAAATTTGTTCAGGTTTTACAAAATACGTTTGGATTAAAATGTGAGTGTAAAATAAAACAAAAAATTAGGGAGAATCTCATTAAATTGAAATTAAAAAAATCAATTAAAAATAGTATAACAAAACAATAATTAGGAAGAATATCGTGAAATTGAACTGAAGGCTGCTGACTAAAGTACGTACAGAAAGGTAATAGCAGTTACTCTACCCGTGTCAGCTGTTCAATATCGCAACGTAGTCTTAGCACAACCCATAAGCAAAGCTGTTTGATGCACAGCATCGAATCACATATCGAAAACCTGCGTGGTATCCAATCACTAGTCGATTGAGAAAGTTCTATTATTAAAATAATACTTTTACCTTTTTTTATTCAGATGGTTACTTTAAAGAATTTTTTTGTTCAGATCAGATCATCTTATTATCTTGTCATAGGATTTCATATACCATCTTTCTCTTATTTAATCTATTCTATATTATAACTTATTATTTTCAAAGTTCAGCTAGATAACGAGAATAATTTAAGGTCAAGATTCCTTTTGAAAGTAGGAAGAAAGAAAATTTTACGCTCATGTTGAACGCTAGACATATTAAGCAGGCGGACTAACCCGTATCAGTTGCTCTAGCAATATTGGTTGTTGTCATAGCAACAAGGCACCATCATGGCAGTTTCAAGCATACCATTGTCCAATCATTACACATCGATTACGTACCTTATCCAATCGCTAATCAATAAGAAATACTGTACTGTTTAAGGAAATAAGTAAGATACTTTACTACCGAATAGTCTAATAATAATGACCCACCGAGTTGGTGTATTGGTGAACTCATCTTCCCAAATCAGCTGATTTGAAAGTCGAGAGTTCCAGCGTTCAAGTCCTACTAAAGTCAATTATTTTCACACGGATTTTAATACTAGATCGTGGATACCGGTATTCTTTAGAGTTTGGGTTTCAATTAACTACACATCTTAGGAATGGTCGAACTGAGACTTTGTACAAGACTGCACTTCATTTACACTCATACATATCATCCTCTGACGTATTATTGGAACGGTAGTTACCGGAGGCTAAACAGGAAAAAGAAAGAAGTCTAATAATAATGCAGTCAAGTCGGACTTGGCTCTATCATTGTCAGGTTGATAATGTAGTCCGGATTATGATTGGATCACTTTCGTTGTTCAACTTAGAAAATATATAATATTGTTGAAGTCAAAATTGACATTGTAAAAACCAAAACTATTAATTATATCGTTTAATTTTCAAGGTCAACTTATGAAATGAAGCAGTTTAATTTTTAAAAGATAATAATATAATAAATTTGCAGTATTTGTATACTTTCAAATGACTTCAATTTTTTTACAGAAAAAATAATACAACCTTTGGATCAAACGCATAAATATTTGGATCATTTTGCAAAAAAAACGCTATTTCATTTTCTAAATAGCGTTAATTAAATTGCTAAATAATAATAATTAAATAATTATTCTAATATCAGTCTTGATAGAGTAGAGTATTAAACAGAAAAGAAACTGGTAAAAAGTATTGATTTTTATCCGAGCATGACATAATTGAATAAAGTATTAAGTGAAACAGAATTAGGTTTTTGTTAGTGTATTAAATTACCAATAGCTAGTTTTTATAGATTCACGTGTATCCTATCAGTTGATTTTATTTTTCTGTGACGAAATAATCAACATAAAGAGAGAGAAAAAACAACGATAAAATAAAATAAAATTGGAGGAAGTTGATTGTTTCACATAGAAGGTGATTCATTGAAATGTAATGATAAAGTATACCTAATAGAAATTTGTGATAAAGAGTTAAAAGGATAGATGATGATGATTTTAAAATGTCTGATTGGTTCCAGTACTTCCTTTCTCCTTTACCGATCGTTTATTGTGCGTGTTACGGATGGTTACTATCTATAAAACTACAAGACTTTGTTCTTTTATGATTACCTACTTTCGGTTCGATTCAGTTTATAAAGAACGATGATTTTTTTGACTGGATTCTGTGAGAGCAGTTCGTTTTTCGAAGATCAGTCATTTAGTTCTATGGTATACTGTATATACAACGTAGCAGCAGGCTGAGTCGGACATCTTCATTCCAGCCGCCCTCACCTTTTCTTTTTCTTATGTTACTTCTTCTTCGTCTTCTTCTTCTTCTTGGTCGTCGTCTTACGTTAGTCGTTCACAATGAGCTTGCTTGGCTGGCTTCAAGGTCGTTTCATCCAATTAGTGTCTTCCATCCAACAACTGCATTTTATGTATTTTTTTACCAACAAGTAAAATACTTCATCACCACAGCTTGGATAAAATTTTAACTTTTTTTTGCTTCTTTAACGATATTGTTAAAGCATTACTTTATATTGTATACAGTACTTTTTATTACGAGTTTATTCTTGATATTATTTTTATTTTCATTATTATAATCGCTTAAACGAAACAAGAGATAAGTAAAAATTGCATAAACAATTAAATTTATTACTCACATACTTACTATGCGGTATCCGTTAAAAAATGTATCAAATAAAATTAGTTTTAATGAATTTAAAAAAATAAATATTTCCCAAAAATCCCTTATGTCTATATTAAAATAAAAAATTCCTCCACAATAAATATTTAAGTCTATGTAGAATTCTTGGTAAGCATATTGTATTTTCTTTCTTTTTTCCATTTTTCAACAGTATTTAACTTATTTTTTTCAAATAAGTAATACTACGTAACTTATTTTTTAATTAAATAGAAGAATTTACAAGCTATTAAATAAAACCTTTACCATCTAAAACTCGAAATGAAATCTGCCGGTTGGTTTAGTGGTAAACTCGTCCTCGTAAATCCGCTGATTTCGAAGTCGAAGTTCTCAAGTTCAAATCCTAATAAAAACAACTACTTTTATTAGGATTGAACTATATCGTTGATACTAATGTTCTTCGGTGGTTTTTTTTCCTGTTTAGCCTCCGGTAACTACCGTTTTAGATAATACTTCAGAGGATGAATGAGGATGATATGTATGAGTGTAAATGAAGTGTAGTCTTGTACAGTCTAAGTTCGATTATTCCTGAGATGTGTGGTTAATTGAAACCCAACCACCAAAGAACACCGGCATCCATGATCTATTATTCAAATCCGTGTAAAAATAACTGGCTTTACTAGGACTTGAACGCTGGAACTCTCGGCTTCCAAATCGCATTCACCACTAGAAGACGCTTTCACCACTAGACCAACCCGGTGGGTCCTTCGGTGGTTGGGTTTCAGTTAACCACACGTCTCAGGAATAGTCGGCCTGAGTTTGTTCATGACTACATATTTACCAGTACAGTTATACTAATAAGTCGCTAATGACTTTAACTAATGATGCGACTATAAATAAAAGTATTACAAAAAAAACAACTGGAAATGAATTTGTTTCTTGGATTTTTAAATTTTGTTACTTCTATCAACAAGAAATCTCGTTATTGAATTTATTTTTATTGTATGTCTACTAGATTTTTAGTTTTAAGACCAGAAGTATTTTTCTGATACATGTAAATGAGTAAAAATAGAAAATTTAAGAATTGTATTTTTTATTCCAGATTCCATTAAAACAAATATAAGGGTTAGAATTGTGAACAAAGTAAAAATTATAGATAGTTGAATCGTTGTGGGAAGTTTCACTAATAGGAATATTTTATTCTTTCTGATGGTTTTGATGTAATTTCTTGAAATTAAATAAAAATTAATGAAATAATATTATAATTTTTTAATATTATGAGAATCATAAATTTTGTCCATTGTACATAACATTGAAAAGTTAAAAACAATTTGTTATTTATATACTGCCTCTTCTCAGTAGGGGATTATGCTAATAGCAAATATTCTAATGATGATGGGTAAATAATACACATACCATTTAACTGTGTAGAATAAAAAAAATAACGGGAAACCACTTAATTTCCCTTAACTTTCTTCATTAGGTAGATTTCATAAGAAAACTACCTATTTTAATGGGTACCATGATTCGACTTCCGGAAAATTTCGATATATCTTTGCGTTTCACATTCCCCAGACCCCAAAACAACCGTCAGCTCAAAAGTTTATACATTTATACATATATATATATATATATATATATATATATATATATATCTGTATATATTTATTTCACTTTCTTATGGTCAGGATAACTACTGTAATTTTGCGCCAATCACTTTCAAATTTCTTAAAAATAACTCGTCCCAAAATCTCGGTCGAGTTCATTAACGCCCAAAACCGAACCATGAGAGTGGAAATGAGGGGCTTTTTCAACAACAAAAAAATCGCTGTAACTTTCTTATTAAGTAAAATATCGAATTCGTTAAAAGTTCCTACTATTTTTTGGATAATTTTATGTAAGTAATGTTTTTTTGATTTCACCAATTTTTTGCTAGTAATGACAGTTTTGTGTGATAAATCGCTTAAAACCATTCCAGTTTTAGGTATCTAACATACGATACTAACCTCAAAATATCTTTTTTTTTTAAGTATTTTAATTAAAAAAATACGAGTTTTGCTAAAGATGTTTAAAGAAATTTTTTATTATAATTCAAAAATTGTTTATTAGTTTAAAACTATTTTAACTGGCTGATGTACAAAATTTTTTGTTTAATTTTTTAATATTTTTCTTACATTTCATCTCGAGCGGTTCAGGACTTCATCATATAAGAATAAACAATATAAAAATAAACTTAAATAAAATTGTACATTTTTTTAATTATATTAATATTACGTATGAAGTAATAATAATTTCATAAATACGCGGGAAGAATAATTTAAAAAATAAATTTATAAAACGTGTATGAATTTAAAATTTAATTTTTATATTACTTGTTCTATGCAATTTAATAGTATTTATTTATTTTATAGTAAATATATTTAAAAAACAAAATAACTTATTAAAATAATTACTGAAAAAAGGGTGCAAGTGAACAACAGCAATAAGAAAGCTAAGCAGTTTAAATCTATAAATGAAAGATCAGAATGAAAAGAGAAAATAAAAAAGGATTTTTTTTTTAAATTAGAAGACTAATATATAATAAAACATGATATATTAATGTTCAAATACTATTTTTTGCTTCAGTTTATTAAACAAGAGTGAGTTTAAAAATTAAAGGTAGTTAGAATTGTGAAAGAGAAGCGTTAATTACGAAAACGTAAAGAAGATAGAAAATAACTTCTATCTTCTTTGAAATGGTAAGAAAAAAGATAGAAAATTAAAAAAAAGAAGAAATTAAAGAAAAATAGATGAAGAAGAAGGAAGAATAAATAACGATGTATCAAATCAGAGCAGGTCAAGTTGTAGCAATAAACAGCAATCTATACTCACAGTATATTTTATTACCAGATTATTAGTTACCATACCTTTAGATTGGTAAATAATTAGCGCTGACCGAACTTTAACTAGAGTTGAGTTCAAAACAGTTATAAAACACGATTGATTATAAGTACACTGTAACATAGTGTATAATAAAAAATAATATATTATACTGTTGCTTTGTTTATTTATTTTTTGTTTATTTTAGGTAGTTAATACCTGTTGAATAAATAAATAAATAAAATTGTTTGTTTTGAAAGCGGTTATTAGTTAGGTTTTTTTATCATTTAGTTTCTTTTTTTTTATTATTTTTTAAAGAGTTAATTAATATTACCTCTATTTGGGTTAGGATCATTGCCCTTATTATGTTTTATGAAAAATGTGTTTATACCCCCTTTTGTATTAACCTTTTCAGATATAATTATTGTTTGTATCTTACTTTATATAACCATTTTTATGATATTTTACTTTATAAATTATTACGTTTAGTGCCAATGTAATTTTTTTAATTCTACAATAACTTTCTATTTTTTTTTTCGAAATGTATTTCAGTTGTCTTTATACAATTATTATTTTTATTTTAAGTGAATCTAAAAATTTATAACAGTCATAATTCGTGACCAAAAAAAAACTTCCCTGACTTTTTTAGATTATAGTTCCCGTAGAATTTTTGTTCACGTACCTAAACTTAATTTTACTGGACAATAGTTTTTTCTTTTATTCAAAATTCAATTACCTATTATTAAACAAAATTTACATAAATAATTTTTGATTTAAATGACTTTTAATAAATTAAAGAATTCTTCAATAAATTGTTTTTCTTTTTATATCATAATCTAATCTAGTACTTACGGTAGTTAATTTATGTAATATTGTTTCCTTTTCTCATTACTTCCTTGTACTTCCTAGAGAAGTCGTCCTTGTACGAAGTACAAGGAAGCATTGTAATCGCGAAAGATTTATGTTTTCACATTTCAACGGAAATATCCATTTTGACCATCCCTGAATTCAT
Source organism: Lycorma delicatula (assembly GCF_047948215.1). Classification (NCBI taxonomy): domain Eukaryota; kingdom Metazoa; phylum Arthropoda; class Insecta; order Hemiptera; family Fulgoridae; genus Lycorma; species Lycorma delicatula. Next base: position 58,436,189 of record NC_134463.1, read on the forward strand.
TTTCACTAGTTTCAGCGTGACGTCTGTACGTACATACGTATCTCGCATAACTCAAAAACGATTAGCCGTAGAATGTTGAAATTTTTGATTTAGAACTGTTGTAACATTTGGTTGTGCACCTCTCCTTTTGATTGCAATCGACTGGACCAAAAGTATCCAAAAAAGCCCAAAATCCAAAAACTTTGGATTTTTTACTTTTTCTTAACTGCAATAATAAGTCGTTATTGAGAGATTTTCAACATATATCATAAGTGGTACTTATTTTAATTGGTTCCAGAGTTACAGCCAAATAAAATTTTAATTAATGAAATATTTGGATCTTATAAGGGGAAGGCACATGGGCCGATTTCATTTCCTTTCTTTTTACTTATTTTTTTAAATTTAAATATATTGATTTATTAATAATTACTAACCTCTGATTATAACAAAATGTTTACAATAAATAATAATTCAATAATAATAAAAGATGCAAAAAAATATAATAAAAAATATAATATGTAAAAAAAATATATGTAATTTAATAGGCGTACAAGGAAGTCATGTGGTGTTCACATCAGATTTTATAATTTTTTATTATAAATAAATAACATTAGTATATCATTAAACTGATATTATTATATGGTAAATTAATAATTCTAATTTTTTTTTTGATATTTATTTAATAACATTATGAACTATGCATATGTGCATAGTTAAAGAAAAGAAAAAACATAAATGAGTAATGTGCTGAAATTTTAATTACAGTAATAAAATTCTAAGAAATGATTTCAAATAAGTTGTACATTACTTGTTTTATTTGACGTTTTCGTTATAATAGCTAAAGAATATGCATGCGTCTGCCTTGGTGTTCGTTCGTAAAATCTACCACCCATATTTAGATGAAAACAATTTGCACAATATTAAGATGAGTTTTTTAAAAATTAAAAGAAATATTCGAACAAAACATAAATTCCTCATGGGTATTTTAAACTTAAAACTCAAGTGTTGCATTAATTCATTCATTTAAATTCCAGATATATTTGTCACTTCGACAGAAAATTTTTTTTATCTACTTTTATTTTCCTGGTATCATTACTCTAGAGTTATGCTACACGAAGGAAAATGGTAATCACTCAAAGTACTGGGTATGGGTTTTTTGCATTCTCGATGTTTTATGACTCAGGTATCCCAAAACACAAAAAAAAATGGTGGTGTAATGTACGTACGTACGTACATATTATGTGCGTTGGCGTGGTTGGACTTAATAACTTTTGAATGGATAAACCGATTTTGATGAAATCTGTACAGACTCGTGTATATGAGAAAATCTGATGGTAAAATTTTGGGGTTAATATCTCCAAAGGGATTTTTTTGGGATCAGTTTTCTCAAAATTTTACAAACCCCCTCTTTATGCTATGTTCAGTAAATGCGTGCATGCTTATCTAATTTGGGGAAAACTTTCCTATTAATTTTGGAGAAATTTATCCCAAAATTACCCCTTCCTTAAAATTCAAAACAACTGTATTTTTATTTATTGCATATTTTTTAACCGAATCTGTTTTAATATCTTCCTAGTCATAGTCGTAGTGCAAGAGATCCCAAAAAAAATTTAGAGCTGATCAAAGTTTAAAAATATCAATTTTTTTAATTTTTCGAAAAACATTTTTGGCTTTATTTAAACTTTTAAAAGCATTATAAGTTTAAATAATTAATTTTTAGTAATAATATTACAATAGAATTTCATTGCAATTCACTCCTTCTCCAAAAAAAAGAATCTTAGGTAATTTTTTATTGGTTGTACACTTTTTAGTGGAATTTTTTTTATTAAATATGTTAACTAAACTTATTTATTTAAATTTTTTTATTTTTTGTTTAAAAAATAGAAAAATAACCTACAAGTTACGCCTTATTTTCTCACAACTGTTTCACTTAAAGCTATTTTTATCCAGGTTATTCTTTATTTTATATGTTGATTTGTTTTAATTATTTTTTTATTAAAAAAATACTCTAGTTAAAAGCATTAAAGGAAACCCCGCACTAAAGGCTATATATATGTAAAACAGTTTTTTATATAGAAGAAATACTATCACATTAAAATAATAATAAAAAATAAGAAAGAATACAACTAAAGTGGATGATTTAATAAATTTTAAAAAAGAAAAAATTAATAAAATACGTATTCATTTTTTTAATAAATCAAATGATGAATTTATAAATAAAATAATTGATTTCTGATGAAATTAATTTATCTGGTTAGTGGATAGTAAATAAGAAAATATTTTAGAGTAAAAAAAAATAAAAATAAAACATATGTTGGTCTCGAATCGCGATCAAAAACTATGCTTCAAATTTATTTAATTACTGATGCAAGACTCTTTAATATTCATTAACTGTAATTCTGAGGAATATTTTTATATTTTTTTATACATCTTACGTTTAAAAAATAGACTAGGAATAGAATTGACTGATATTTAAAATGGACCGAGATATTGATAAGATAATTTGTGTAAAAATATTAACGACGAATGGACGGTATGGGATTCAAGAAAAGAAAAAATTATCAGCACTTTTTTTTTAATTTATTTACCCACGGTAGTGAGACGTAGATTCTGTGGAAGGAATGTTTAAGAAGAGTTCAAATGAAATGAACTCTGAAATAAGGTTCTTACGATCGGTGAAAAGTGTAACTATAAAAGACAAACTTAGAAATATTCTGATAAGAGACGATTTGTGTAGAGGGGAAACGGTAGTTGAGAAGGTTTTGCGGTAAAGAAAAAGATGGAAGGAACACATGGAGAAGATTTCGGAAGATAGTATACCCTTGCAGGTCCTTAATTATAGACCAGTTGGAAGAAGAAGTTTGGGCAGACCGTGAAAAAGATGGAAAGAAGCTAGAACAGACATTATATCTAACCCGTAAATGTAAAAAAAGAAGAAGTTATTTACCCAAATATTATTTACATAATAGATGATGAGTTGAACAACCTCATCATTTTTTACATTCCTTCATTGTAGTCCTTCCTTTTAGATGCACTTGATCCAGCGGTCAACTAGCTTGTGTATTCTCTCAAAGAAGAACGTTTTGGGTTGCTTGCCTAACCGTTTATGCACCTCTTCCCGCACTTCTTTGCCCTTAGAAAATCGATGACAATGATAGTCGGATGGTGCCAAGTCCTGGTTTTAGGCAGGGTGTCCCAGCACTTCGAAACCCAGATTGGTAATGATTTCAACGGTTTGGCCGGCTGTGTATGTGTGTGTGTGTGTGCATGCATATCATGCAATAACAATTTTTTTTGCCAGAATAGGCCTCGGCGTTTGGTGCGAAATGCTGGCTCAAATTGCTGGCCACTTGCACATTGATTTCTACGCTACATTATCGATGATAATTTGCCGGTTTGCCAGTATCACACTTGGAGCTTGCTGAATCCTTCCATCAGTGGTGAAGATTGAGAGGCCGTTCCTCTTCGTTAGTCACACTTATCCGGCCACTTTTAAACTTTTCAATCCATTTGTACACACTTAAACGTGATAGTGCACTGTGCCCGTATTGTGTTGTAAGCCTCTGATGAATTTCAACCCCTGGCACACCATTTCTCTTTGTTCGTCCTTGGTATATACTGCTAGAGGAGTGGGCATGGTTATACTGAAACAGAAAAAAGAAAAATGACGCTATCAAGATCAAACTTTGATAAAGTTACCTCAATATTACCAACTCTAAGCGTGTATCTGCGGAAGGCAATATGAAAAATCTAAAGATATGTGTTGAAGGCTGTGTTGATTATTTTTTGACACACTATGTAGCCGGATAGACAGACCACCAAAACGACAAAGATTTTGAATTAGAAAGAAAACTATATTTTAAGTAAATTTATTACTTATGACCAAAAAATATGGATAATATGATATAATATGCGAGAGGGAAAAGATTAGTCTTTTATGATGTATGTAATTAAGAAATAACATAATAATTTATTACCAGCTAACCATAACAACTGACTCGTTTCATTCGAAGGTTTTTATCGATAACCGTTTTTTTTTTTCCATTTCAAACAACTATTCAAAGGTAATGCATACCAAAGTTTTTCTCTCGCTTTCACCAAATGGTAAATATTTCTGCCGTTTAGTATTGTAGTTATATACGTCTTCCTTCTTACAATAAAGATTACGCGTGAAAAATTATGTTTTATTAACTTTGCAGATTGATAAAAATGTTGGATATTATTAAGGTGAATTTGAAAGTTATCAAAGACTCTAATCGAAGAAATAATTATTACTAGCACTCTTGTATCATCATTAAAATTCTCCTTCATTACTAATCCATGTTGTGGAAGATCGATGATATAAAATTTAAATGAAAAAGGACATAAAATTGAAGAACACCGTAATTTGTATTAAAAAATATACAAAATCAATTTAATTTGGTTGAAAGGAATGGAAATGTAGGATATATATATATATATATATATATATATATATATATATATATATATATATATAAATTATAAGATGTATTTCTTACGCAACTTTAAATTTTTTTTTTATAATCCAAAAACATACTCAGAAAAAATCACTACAAAAAGGAAAAAGATGTACTGATTTAAATATTGATGAACTAGTTTGGGATGAATAGTAAAAATGCTTATTGAGAGCTGAATCTTTCAAGAAAAAAAAATAGCTGTGATGATTGTTTACCTTCGGTAAAGGATATATATATATATATATTATATATGAACATTAGTTATAATCAGTTAGTGAATTAAACTACTCGAGTGGATGAAAATCATTAACTGAATTCAGGTTAAAACGCTTCCATATGAACTAAATACATATGACGCTTAACATATAAATATCAGATTACATAATAGTATTTATTTGGCTTCTATTAAATCAACCGAAAAATATCCTATAATTTTGTTTATTGTCTTATTTTTTTTTTAAATTATATTTAAACTTAGCAATTTTTTCACGGTTTGTAACCGGGAAAAAATATTTTAGAATTTTTTATTAAGAAATTATTTAAAAATTTATTAATCTATTGCAGCGTAATCATAATACTTAAGTTATAATATTCTCAATTGATTCAATCACTGGATCAGTTATTGAGACGTGGAGCAAGCAAGTTGCTTTTATTATTATTGTTATTATTATTATTGTTGTTGTTCTTTTTAACCACAGAGAGCGAGCAGTTCATGTGGTTGTTCTAACCTACCATCGCTCTTAATAATTATGGAATTCAAGAGAGGAAAGTCAGTACCCAACAAAGAATGAAAGAAAGAGATAGAATGATACCGAAGGTTAGATAAAAGAGAGGATGAGGAGGAACACAGAACCTACCGTGTAATTTAACTCACTTATTTATTACACGATTGTATCTAATAACTTAATTTTTCCCTCCCCACTTTTCTATCATACCTTTCCACGTACACACACACACACACACACACACACACACAATGTACGTGAATATATATATATATATATTACATGTTCATACACACACGTGCATACTCTCATCTAATCTCCATTGTATTGTATTTCCATGATCAAACCGTCAGTAAATTGTATGGTTCTTTAATATAGTTATTTACTTATTTATTCTAAAATTTCTTATTTACGTTTTTAACATTATTTTATTAAACAATATATATTCTTTAAATTATATTTTATTATTACAGTTTATAGACTTCCTTTTAATATTATTTAAATATTTATTTGTGTTTTGTGTAACTAAATACCTAAGTGTTAAACATTCATTGTTAAATTAATTAAACATAATAATTATTATAAAAACATTTAGAATGTAACGGATTTCATAGTAATTTTGTTAATACATTTTTTCCCCTTCATCCCTTTCATAATAATAAATAAATTTCATAATTATAAACTTTTGAAACTGTAGGTTTTTTAACCTTTATAACTCACATGTACATATGTATCTCGCATAACTTAAAAACGTTTAGCTGTAGGATGCTGACATTTTGGATGTAGGACTATTTCTTAACTGCAGTAATAAGCCCTCATTGAGAGCTTTTCAACGATCATAACTGGTACTTATTTTCATTATTCTAGAGTTATAACCGTATAACATTGTAAATAATAAAATATTTTGATCTTACAAGAGGAAGGCACATCGGTTTAAATCCGACTTCATCTCCTTCTTTTTAACATTTTTTTTTTTAATTTAAATATATTGATTTATTAATAATTATTAATATTTGAATGTAAAAAATTTTTACTATAAATAATAATTCAATAATAACAATAAAAAAATAAAATATGAAAAGAAATCAGAAGTTTTAGTGATATAATATTTTATGTACTTTTCATTTAAAAAAAAAAAATGTGTATATGTAATTTAATAGGCGTACAACGAAGTCACGTGATGTCCACATCATATTTTTTAATCTTTATAAGTTTCTTTTACGTTTAAACTTTAATTTTTTTTCTTTAATAATATTAAAAGTAATAATTTACATATACAATTATACATTAAACCGAAATTTTAAAAAGAAACTTTTTTAAATGGAATTGAATTAAAAAACAATTCAGGTTATATTTGAAGAAAAGTACGGGTATGACTTTCGGTCGCATGGTGGTTGTGATGGGTGAAAATAACTTACCTTTACGTCATAAGGTATGAGGACTCCGAAAATACCATTCACTTAAAATCGAGTTTCCTTATATACATATATAATATTTTATGACTCGAAGATCTCCAAAACCACTGGATCAAATTTTACTGAAATTTAGATATTCTGTACTATATATGTGAAATTTTGCATGTGAAAATTCGATGAAGATTGGTTGAATTGATCTTGAATTACAGTCGATTTAAGGTCGAAAATATTTGAGCGAGACAAGTTGGAAGCGTGATTCGTTATGATGATGCATATTGGACGGTTGACATTTCTCTATCTGTGTTATCTATTTTTAGTAATATTATTCGGCGTATTCAGGTAGTTTTACCTGTTTTGAGAGTTATGATGACTGGATATGTGTTTGGGGGAGCAAAAGTAAACAAAATAAAATAACGAAAAGTAGATTTTTTTATAATAATGTTTTTGTTGAAAAAAATACTGTTTGGATATTGTGCTCTTTCAAATTAATTTGTTTTCTCGTTGTTATATTTATTATACTAAACTGATTGTAAATAGAGTTAGGAGTTAATAAAAAGAAAGTTATGTTGCTATGAAAAAAAAAGAAGACAAAACATCAAAATTTCTGATGTAAGGATTCTCTAGCCCGGAAACAGCTAGAGAACCTTTATGAATATTAATTAATATTTTTATAGAAATTGTTTTTTTTTTTCAGATTGGCATGAACCGGTGTTATTTGATATCTCATTCGTAAAAACTTTTTATATTTTTAAATGCGTAAAAATATAATATTTATGAATTAATTCATAACAGTATATTTTTTTATTTAACATTTTAAATTTAAACTACTTCTTTAAATTTTTACTAATAATTCAATCTCTATCGTTGTTGAATATCATAATGTAACTTTTAGGTGACTTAACATGAGTAACCAGTCATTCTTTGAAGAGGTATATCCATTTTTTAGTTCCTTGTACGAAGTAAAGTAAGTATTGTGAGCGTGAAAAATTTCGGTTTTCAGATTTCAACGGAAATATACATTTTGACCATTCCTGCATCCTTTTTCACTAGTTTCGGCGTGTCGTCTATACGTACGTACGTGTATATCTCGCATAATTCAAAACCGATTAGCTGTAGGATACTGAAGTTTGTGTAGGGTCTACTCGTAAATCGAACGTATGTATTGCACTGTACTCAAACGCTTCTGACTGCGAAAAAGTGATGGCGTCGGAAACTATAAGTCGGTCTTCTCGCGTAAAATTGCGCAAGAGTTTTTTTTTAAATGTAATTTGGTTTCATTTTTTGTTGAATCTTTTTTATTAACATTATTTCAGAGTAGCGTAATTGTAATGTAAGCTTTTTAACCAATCTCTACACAGAGTGGTAGCATCTAGGCCGTTCTTCCGGATGTCCCGGGTTAGAATCCCGGACAGGCATGCTATTTTTCATACGTTACAAAATGTCCATTTCGTATTCCCACGGCACAAGCATGCCAGCTTATGTGGTGATTAAAATTAATATAATTATTAAACATATTATTTTATTTTTAAGCATAATTTTTAGTTTTAAATTAAATTTACTATGAATATTTCATAATCTATTGACTAATTTTTTTTCTAATTTCTAATTGGTCTTCAATAAAATTAAGCTTCTTATAATTTATTATTCTAGTATGTATATATATATATATATATATATATATATATATATATATATATATATGCGCGAGCGCGCGTGTGTATGTGTGTACACGTACATGTATATGAAAATATATTATAGTACCATACAGTTCAATGACCTTTTCCTTCTTCTCTCCCGCCCCTTTTAACAAGTTACAAGTCACAACTTCTAGCCATGCTCTATATGTAGACCGGAGTTATTTTAAATTAGATAAATGCAAACTGATGATCATAATGACATCGATGATGATGATAGATTAAGAATAAAAAAGTAAATAGAAAATGATTTTCAAGTGTTAATACATTTCAGGATAATAATCTTTGTATTATAATACTATTTATATTAGCCGCTTCTAATCATCACCAATTCACTTAGCAATTAATTCAAATAGAAAGTAGGTTATACAGATCGAGCGGAAAGTTTATATAGCTCATTAATGTAAATAAATATGTAAATAGAGAAATAAATTATATTTATTTTCTGCTCCCGTAGAATAATTAGTCTTTAATAACTTCGTTTATTTTATATTCTGCGTAATCATTACTAATTGTTTATACATATCAATTAATATTACTACATATAGATTCTTGTAGTTAAGATAAATTATAACAAGTAAACAATTATTTTTAGTTTAGAAATAACCTCTTTACTAATAAAATCCACAATATATAGTTTACTTTTAGTAAATTATATCAGTAAATATTCATATAAATTATCTTTATGAAAGAAATATATATTATACTGTTATATTTTAAAGTTTTAAGCATAATCCTTTTTCAAGAATAATAAAAATTACATGTCAGGCTTATTAAATAAAATATAGGGATGAAATTGTTTTACTATATATTACACCTTCATTGAATCGAATATATTGTCGCAGATAAACATGTCTAAATCACAAAAATTTAGGTGATATTTTATCTCTAAAAAACATACATTCTAGTCATCACATTTTTTAACATCCTTACTTTCAGAGAAAGAAACAGTTTTTTTTTATATCTAAACTGGTTTATATGCATTACAGTCATAATACAGATTTGGTGAAATTTAGTAAATCAGTAAAATTAATGTGTCGTTACCAGAAACTGTTTTTACCACCTCATACATAACCCTTGTTTATATAAAATAAAGGATATTTTTTTGTCTTCAGTTATTTGACTAGTTTGATGTAGCTCTCCAAGATTCCCTATCTAGTGCCAGTCGTTTCATTTCAATTCAGTATTCCCCGGACATCCTACATCCCTAACAATTTGTTTTACATATTCCAAACGTTGCCTGCCTGCACAAATTTTCCCTTCTACCTGTCCCTCCAATGTTAAAGCGACTATTCCAGGATGCCTTAATATGTGGCCTAAAAATATGTCTCTTCTTTTAACTATGTTTTTCCATATACTGCTTTCTTCATCGATTTGCCGCAACACCTCTTCATTTGTTACTTTATCCATCCATCTGATTTTTAACATTCTCGTATAGCACCGCATTTAAAAAACTTCTAATCTTCTCTTCTCATCTCATATAGTGTGAACATTTTTATAAAAATATATATCCCTTAACACATATTTGATAATATTCAAGAAATTAAGGCCAGTGGTCTTAATAGTGTTAAACTCTGGAGGATTCACATTAAACCGAAATTAAATAACATTGGTAATATCATATGTGACCAATTATCTTTTTAAAAATAGGTCGGTCTCAAAAATTAAATACGGTTAAAAAGGTTTTAGAAAATATATTCTTCCTAAACCAAGAAAACTTTGAAAAAACGGGCTTCTACCTGCGGGTGCCATAATGGTTGTAGATAATTCGACATGAAAAATATATTTTTCCTAAAAAACGGGTCAAATATTCTAAAGAATAACAAGCATCTCGTACCAGGATTACTAGGATAAATGAAAATGATTATCCCTGTTCAGTCATTTCTCTGTTCTTTAGCTAAATTTTCTGTTGTAAATCGGCATTCCGATTTGTAGTTAATATTGAACCTGGCAAATGAAACCTTAATTTTGTTTACCGTAGGGAATAACTGTAAAATAAATATTAACTCGGGAAAAATATATGAATAAATAGTTGTACTAAACAGTTACTGAGATAAGTTGGATAACAAGATTACACTCTAAAAACCATTACAAAAATTACTTAAAATTTTAACCTAGATGGCCATTCCGATTGTAAAACAATCAGTAAACGTTAGGAAATTTTATATTAAAAAAATATGTAAAAAAGTAATAAATTAAAAAAGAAGAAAGAAGATAACAAAAAAATATTTACAGTATAAACTGTAAATATGGAACATTAAAAATAAGTGTTTTAAGCCTGGGTTTTAGAACAAGAATGGATAAAAAAATTAAAAAACTTAATAAATAAAAAAATATAAACACACACACACATTCTCACACACTCCCACACTCACTTCCTCTCTATCTCTATCTATCTATCTATCTATCTATCACTCGCACACACGCGCGCACACTCGCGAGCGCACTCACACGCACACACACACGTACAAAATTGTGTCGTTTTAGACAATTCCAAAAAAAAGTTTACGCTTTCTAAACTGTTTTACAATTTAGCATGAAAAAACTTTTACTAGTGTCTTTAGTCCTTAGGTACATGCTTTCAATTTAATAATGACTTGATAACGTAAATCAACAAATCTAACTTGCCTCTTTCTGCTGTGAAACAATGAACAACATTCGCTGTTTTGAAAAACTATTCACCGGATGAAACAATTAAAAATAATTTAAATAATTTACGTTTTTAATAATAATTCACTTCTAACAATCATACTGGTCTTCGTTTTTTTTTTTTTTTTAATAATCGACTAGTAAAAACTAAAATATAAATCGTGGCTAACATTTCTATGTATTTCCTTACCATTTCAAGAATTGTTTTTGATTATTATTTTTTCACTTCAAAACATTACTAAAGGAGTGTTGTCAACCGGTCTAATTTATTTATGTGTCCTGTTTGATTCTAAATTTTTAACTAAACTATCTCAGACTCACAACTGTCTCTGTTTTTAACGTTAGTATTTATGTTATTTTTGTGATGATACAACTACTAATGTTATATTTTTTCTTCCGTTTTTTTTTTATTTTAACTGCTGAATACACTTACTGTCTTAGTAGGTTTAATTTTTTTAATTTATCTTGTGATACTGATCATTCAATAAACACACTATACAATATTATTTAGAATATGTAATTGCGTGTAGGTAAAATTATAAGGTCAGTGACTTGAAAAAAGAATACTTTACATAAAAAAAATCTTAAAATATGGTGAATTAAAGATTAAAATGAAGGGGAGGTTTTGATTAATCGCCCAACTCTTTTCTCGTTTCTTTCTAAATATTTGCAAACTTTTCTTTTTAAATATGTTTCTTTATCAGAATATGAAATTTAAAAAAACATATCGGTATGATAGATCTAAATTATTTGGTATTATAATAACAAAAATAAAAATCTTTCAAAACGAATTCAACCCATTTTTTTATTTCCAGTGGAAAAATTTCATTATTTTTTAGCTGCTGAATAGGTTTGAGTCAAGCCCTACATCTCTCAAATCTAAAATTTAAATATCATTCAGAAGCCGATCTTCGTGGCAGAGGGATAACGTCTCGGCCTTTCATCCAAGAGGTGCTGGATTGAATCCCGTTTAGACATGGCATTTTTCATACGCTTCAAAATTCGATTTCCATATTGATACATACAAGCTTCTTAAAGCTTGTTTGTTGAATTAATTCATCAAGCAAAAAAAAAAATTCTTTAAGCAAGCACTGATTTAGTAAGACAAGAGGTCATTATAAAATGGATACTTGCTCTTATAGTAATGGCGACGACATTAAAACAAAAGCAAGTCAGTTCACATGCGTTTCATGATTGCCAAAGTTAAGTTACTGAAACGTCAGAAAAACAGTATTCTATAAGAATACACAGTAAGTCCAGGTTTTTTTTAAGCGTAGTTGGTTAATGCGCAGTAGTTCATTTTGCTTTCCTCTGGTATATCTTCATACTAGCAAGGGATTATAGCAGGAATATATAAAATGGAAAAGGGAATGAAGCGTTATGCGGTATAAAGTAATGTTTTGTCTTCAATCAATCGCCTGAGTTTGTTTAGTCCCAATATGGGACTGAAACAATATAGATCCTTTTTCCGTGTCTTAAATATCTCTTTCAACCTCCTCGAAACCTACGCTTACAAATCTTAGACTACATTTTGTACCTCGTAAGAACTAAAAAAAATAATTACAGTTGAAAAGAAGTAGTTTGGCCAGTCGTGTCGATTACTGTCACTGTAATCTTGTGCCATATGTAAAGAAAACTGATAAATGTCAAAAAAAGGAAAATTAATATCATGTTATATTTTATTTATTTAATCAAATTTTTTATCGTTTATCAGCTATTGTTTTTCAGTATGAAATTCATACATCTTTGTGTTTATGTATCTTCCAAACTACGGAGTTAAACTTTTGTGTATTACGCAATCCACCGGCCAATGTTGACTATTTCTCCTGTATCTTATTTTTTATGATAAGCCATAAAAGTATTATCGTTATAATTTTTAATAAAAATAATACGTTTATAAATAATGAAGGATACAAATGAAACTAATTTTAATTTCAAAATGTTTTTCTTTAATCAATTTGTTACTATGGTCTTATAGTTGTACATGAATTCATCCAAATGAAATTTATTTATGGGCGTATGAAATTTAATGAAAGTAAACAATATAAATGTTGAGGTGTGCGCTTGGTAACTTCGTTCTGGACACGCCTGTCTTGTTACAGAGTACAATGCTTTATCCTGTCCCTTTTAATTTGCAAGCACAAGTTTGTATGTTATAAGAATACCGGACGTTAAATAGACAGAACTTAGCAATCACGTAGCAATCTCTTTTTCCACTATCCTTTTTTTATCTCTTTCTTTCGTTATAATTCTTTTCTTTACATATCTTACATTCTCTCATCAGTGTATAAAGTCCATGCAATTGAACCGAATAATGATCATTACCAATAAAAAAAAAGTACTACCGAATCTTCAGTTTAATTTTAAAGATTTATTTAGTAATTTTTGCTTTAGAGAAAAGTAATTTTGCTATGATCTTCAATTTAACAAAAATTATTTTTCAAAATTTCTAATATGTAGTAACGCATAAATTTATTTATACTTAGCTAGAAATGGTATAAACTTTAATTTCTGTTTATTTTTTTCTAAGTATTTTATTATTACACTAGGATTTAAAACTTTTAAATTTGAATGATATATGGAGGGTTTTAATTGAAAGTAATTTTTAGTATAAATAATTTCATATATTATTTGGAATCCGTTAGACGATTTGTTTAATTTGTCTGTAAAGCTTTTCCACCCACAATATGTAGATTTCATAAGAAAGCTACCTACTGTAATGGTACCATGATTCGACTTCCGAAAAATTTCGACATATCTTCGCGTTTCACATCCCCCAGACACCAAAACCACCGTCAGTTCAAACGTTTATATATATATACATATATATATATATTTTTTTTTTCACATTCTTGTGGACACGATAACTGCCGTAATTTTGCGCCAATCACCTTCAGATTGATACATAAAATATAATAACCTAAAATCTCGGTCGAGTTTGTTAATGGACAAAATCGAACCATCAGGGTGGAAATGGGGGCTTTTTCGAAAAAAAAATATAGCTATAACTTTCTTATTAAGTAAAATATCAATTCGTTTAAAGTCCCTACTAGTCTTTGGATGAGAGCCTAAAACTTATCTAAGTAATTTTTTTGATATCACCAACCACTGGCCCCCAGAGAGTTGAAAAAACCGGGTTTCGAAGACAAAAAAAAAAATCATAGCTCCCTTAATAGCCACAGTATTAATCGATTTAAAGTGGTTTTTAGCCCTCTAAACAGTACCTAAAACGTTTGTCTGAATAAATTTTTGACATGACCAACCCTTACGGCAAGGGATGATCAAAATGTTGCTGGAATTATAAGGAGGTGGGGCTTGTCTTATGCTAAATACCTGAAGCTTTTTTAACAAGCAACCATTGTCGTATTGAGTAGATTTGAAGTTTTTCTTAACTTTAAGGTGAAAATCTTTTTTATCCCCTACTAAGCACCGGTGAAATCTATTTTTTTAAATATTGAATCCAGCATCAGATTATAATAATGTTTTCATTTACATCAGTATCTGACCTTGTATTATGTTAAGTTATAAAGTTAGGTTGATATTAAATTAAAACTAGTATTAAGGAAATATTTATTTATAATGAAAAATATTTAGGGATTTAATTCATGAATAGAATTCTGTTAAATTATGAAATTAAATACATTTTAACTTCATCTGGTTCATTTAATAAATTTATTTATTCTATATGATAAAATAAATAGTTGTCAGTTTTTTTAAATTTTAGTGATTTCGTTTTCGTTATCCCGAAAAATATATAAATATCTTAATTCATTGTCAACCAGTTCGTTGTCGTGCAGTTAAGTATAAATTACTGACCTTCACCATAATTTATCTAATGACAAGTCATATAAGTATCTTTTATCTTCATTTAACTGAATTGCACATTACACCACCTCACGTAGGAAAAAAATTTCCTTTTAAATATTCGTGACAAAATATTTTATGTGTGTTTTTTTTTTGTATCATTACGTGTTAAAAAATAAGAAGAAAAACTCATTCATCTACAGTGAATTACAATTTACTAAAATAAATTAAGCCATGACAAACCCGTGATTATTCTTTATAAATATAATAACGATACAGTAACGATGATAAATGTAAAAATTGAATGATAAAATTATTTTCGTTTATACTAAGAAATTTGTGATCTCCACAGTACGTTAAACCAGTCAGAGAATATACATAAGTGTATTCTTATTGGTTAATTTAATTTTATTTAATTAACGTTTCCTCAAAGCCTTTTTAGAAATTAATTGATCGAAATTGTTGTGGGATCATTTGATGGGGCTTAACATGGTGAGTGTTATAAAACCCAAACGAATTCTGTATATTAATCAGTAGGTAAGATATCTCGATTTTAATGGTATTGAGGTAAGGCTTTGAGTATTAGTAATGTTCCCTTAAAATTTCTCTCATAATTGACTAAACGTAGTCGGTGCGTGCTGGTTGTCTGCGGTCTGATGTAATGAGTGTTTTAAAACCGTAACAAAGTTTGTTGTAACTAAATTAGTTACTTAGGAATTGCAGAAAAACTAATTTTTTTTTTTAGTTTGTTAACCAAATTTAATATATAGATCTGATTTGTTTTTCGATGAATCAAATCTAAAGAATGAAATCAATAAATGGATCGTCTGCATCTCTTCAAACATTATAGTACAATATAGTATTTTTGTTTTCTTTTGTAATTTAAAAAGTAAAAAAAGGTTTTATTTCTATTAAATTTCAACATTTTACTTTCCTGGTATCAAAGTACGCTACAAGAATGAAAGTTTGGTAAACAGTTAAAAGATGGGTTTTTTACATTTATCGATGTTTCATTACTCAAGGACCCAAAAGAAAAATATGAGGATTACATACGTGTGTAGTGTAGAATCATCTTCACGGAATTTATGAAGATAACACTCAAAAAGCAATTTCTTTAGAATCTTTCGTAAATTTATTCGTAAGCTTTTCTCCTTCTTATCTTTTCTGATTTACATTTGAGAACTTTTTATAAATATCTCCAAAACAAGTTTTTTTTTTAAAGTGCACCTAATTTTAGGTCTTCTGATTGTGGATCATCTTTATCCCCTTCACTAATTTCAAATTTTAGGTTCAGTTTACGCAAATTTTGACGGGTCGGTAATGAAAAATTATATCTCTTACGGAATTCTTTATAGAGAAGCAATTTTCCACTTTTTCCTTTTTTTCCACTAATAGCTTCATCATAAAAACTCCTATTTGTTTTTTATCCTTAAAATTGTTATTCTAAATATACTCGAGTATAAAATGAAGTAACTGAACAATATTTGAATAATAATTATTATATAATTTTATTAAATGAAAAAATAAACCTAGTTGAGAATTTTTCTCTTTTTATTAATAATTCATCTTAAATATTAAAATAAAAACCGATGTGGACACTACATGACTTCCTTATACGCCTATTAAATTACATATACACATTTTTTGCTGCACTTCATTATACTTATTTCATTTGAAAGTTAGATACGATCCTCTAATTCTTTAATAAAGTGAACAGTTACACAATTGCAAAAATATTAATGTTTGTTAACAAAAAATATTTATACAATTATTAATTCAATAATTTTACACTTCAATAATCTTCTCTGAAATATAAGATTAGAGTAAAAGTCCCTTTATTACAAATTAAATAAATTTAAGTCTTATATCTACCTAACGCTATGTTTTTTTTAAATTGTTAAGATGTAACCATCAACAAAATGAAAACAAAAACGAAGCAGGAGAAGTTTACTAAATTTTATAGCGATATTTATTATCAAGTAGATGGAAGCAAATGCATCAATAAAAATAATACGATTCCTAATTGTAATTTTCAGTTAATATTAAATAATAATCAGATGTTTCACAAAATCTGATTGGATACTACATGACTTCTTTGTAATACTTTTAAATTACCTAAACGCATTTTTTTTTAATGAAAAGTACGTAAGATTTTATTTCAATTACAACTTGGGATTTTTTTCAAATTTTATTATTTTTATTGTTATATTGGATTATTATTTATTGTATTTTTTTTACCATCAGAGGTTAGTAATTAATAATAAATCAATATATTTAAATTTAAAAAAAAGGAGATTAAGTCGGATTTGAACCAATGTGCCTTCTCCTTGTAAGGTACAAATCATTAATTAGAATTTTATTTGACTATAACTCTAGAATCAGTGAAAATAAGCATCACTTATGATATACTGTTGAAAAGCTCTCAGAACATTTTACTGAAGTTAAGAAAAATTCCAAAATCCAATTTTTTTTTTATTTTGGGCTTTTTTGGACAATTTTGGTCCAGTCGACTGCAATCAAAAGGGGAGATGCACAACTAGATGTTACAACAGTCCTATATCCAAGATTTCAACATCCTATGGCTAATCGTTTTTGACGTATGTACAAACGTACGTACAGACATCACGCCTAAACTAGTCAAAATGGATTCAGGGATGGTGAAAATGGATATTTCCGGTGAAATCAAAAACCGAAATTATTCGCTATCACAATACTTCCTTTACTTCGAACAAGGAAATAAAAAAATGCGTGAGACTTGATGTAAATGGTATAGTTTTTAGCCAATTTTTTTTTTTTTTTAAATATAACATTATAATAAGAATAGTCGAGTAGCAAGGGATCAATAGTTACAAAATAAAAATGATCTTTGTAATAGCACATATGATTCTAGTTTTCGCGAAATAAAAATGGTTTGGTATCCAATCAAAAAGATTTTAACTGCAATTAATCACTGCACCCCTTGTAATTGACCACCCCTTTTGTTTAATAATATGATCTCTCTCTCGCTCTCTCTCTCTCTCTCTCTCTCTCTCTCTCATGCTCTCTCTCTCTCTCTCTCTCTCTCTCTCTCTCTCTCTCTCTCTCTCTCTCTCTCTCTCTCTCTCTCTGTGTGTGTGTGTGTGTGTGTGTGTGTTACGAAGAAACGGAAAAAGAATTACTAAAAATGAAAAATAAAAGAAAAAGTATTAATTTTTTTGCTCGTAGCATAAAGTGAAGCTGTATAATCAAATCTCTTAAATAATTCTATGCTAACTTGACGTTACTTCATAGATTTTCTCAAAACTAAATTCTCAATTAAATTTTATAACTTTATAATTTTTTTTTACTATCAATTTAAATACAAACAGTTAAAAAATATAAAATAGATAAAAACCGGTAAAGTGGAAGTAATGGCATAAAATTATGAAGCAATTGTTAAAAGTTATCAAGTGATTCATACTAATCTACATATTACAAAAAGAATTTTCGATACTGTATATCTGTGTATTTTTTTATTGTACCCGCGCATATATGTTTGGTGTATGCACAGTACCGATTTTTATTAGTAAGCAAAGGTTGATGGCAAGATATTGAGGAAATTTTGCTCGCAGGTAATCGTGACATTGGAGTGTATAAAATGAATATGACTAAACATAAGGCATGTAGTATTTTTAAGCTTGTGTGAATATGTAGATACGTAAGAGTTTTGTGTTGTGTGAGTTTATATATGTGTGTGCGTGTGTGAGTGTACTGGAATGAATGTGTCTCGTAACATGCTAATTCCCACCTGCGTGATAAAATCATACTCAACCTCTTTTAGCACTAACACAACTGTAAGGTTAACCATCTCTGCACTAATATAAGTTCCTTTCGTACTTGTGAGCGTGGCTGCATACTTTACACACAAATACATACACACTGAATGTGTGTTTGTATATTAGTACTTAACAACTAAGCATTATTATATGTCAACCAAGATTTCATGACATCTAACCAGTACTTTTTTGTTGTCTGATTAAAAAACTGATACCAATGACCTTCAAGGTCACTAGCTAGAAGTTCTTTGATACTTCTTAGATGACCTCTTATAATGAACTGTATTATCTGTTGCTTATAATCATTAAAAGTACTTTACTCTCATATTTATACTTAAAAAAAAATTAATTAAAAATAATACTTGCTACCTTGGAATTTTTTTTATTGCTATTTTTAATTTTTTGTTTATTTTTTATTCAGAACTATTGCTGATAAAATCAAACTAAAATTTATTTTATAAATTTTATTTTTTAACTGTATGGGTGAAAGAAGATAAGGTAGATTTGTTTTTTAATTTGTAGAATTCTTCAAGAAAAAATCAGTCTGATGTAATTTTATTTAATTTGTGTAAAGTAAGCTGTAATACATTTTGGGGGACTTAAATTTTTTAACGACTTTTCGAAGAAAAGTACAGTATTAATTTCGGTCGCACGGTAGGACTGGAGCTCGAATTTTACGTTTTGGATAAGGAGTACGAATTACCATCCAATATAATTCCGTTTTATATATATATATATATATATATATATATATAAATTTGTGGCTCGAAATTCTCCAAAACTATTCGATCAATTTCAGTGAAATTTAAATATACTGTAGTAATCTATTTGAAGTTGTGCATGTGAAAATTTGATGGAGATTGGTCGAGTTGTTCATAACGCTTGATTTAAGTTTGTAAACAGACAACATAATCTCAATTTGAGATTATGTTGACTTGGTGGTATTGGTGTATTTTTCATACGCGCTTATACAGTGAGTCGCAGTGTTGAGCGAGTTTAAACTCGATGCTTGTATAGGGTCCACTTCTTATTTTTAATTATTACATAAAATTACGGTTATAGCAATTTAATTTTCTTGTAAATGGAATATATATTTTAATATTAAATAAAGATAAAGAAATTATACCTCTCAATTTTCTCATTTAATTTATGTTTTGTATACTTCTTGCGCAAGTTTAATTTTTTTAAATATTAGCATCCAACCAAGAAGGATTTAACTGAATTTGTTATATAGACCTCTCCTTTTGTTTTATTTACGCTTATATGCAAAATATATATGTATGCATTCTCTCTCTCTCTCTCTCTCTCTCTCTCTCTCTCTCTCTCTCTCTCTCTCTCTCTCTCTCTCTCTCTCTCTCTCTCTCTCTCTCTCTCTCTCTCTCTCTCTCTCTCTCTATGTGCGCACGCGTGAAACGTAAAGGGCATGTACTAAAATGAAAATAAAAGAAAATCAATATAAATTTCGATCTGAAAACAGTTTTCGAGATTAGATTTTCGAGTTATAACTTGTGAAAGATTTCACCCTAGTTTCTAAGAGGATTAAATGAAGCTATATTCATAAAATTTCTTAAACTCTCCTTTGTGATGAGTAGACCATAATTATATAAATTTTCTAAAAATTAAATTCTCTACAAATTTTGACCAAAAATTTTATTTTTTACTTGCAGTTTAACGAAGATTTTGTACGTCAAACTTATATAACCACTTTTTTGTGTTTTACAATAATTTTCTCAATGATTACTAGAGTTACGATTCTGCGAACTGTTTTATTCATATCAAATTTACCTCTTACTTTATGCTCCAAGAGATTCAGTACGGTTCCATTTTACTCTTGGTGTAGAATTCAGGACGAAATATTTTGAAATCAACTCAAAAACAAAGCATTTTGGAGCCAGTTTATATACTTTTTTTAATTCTTATTTTTAGAGTATTATCTGAAGATACTTTCGTTTCTTCGTAAGACACTTGTATATAAATATAGTATATCTCACTTAGGTACCCTGTGCCATCAATTTTAGAGTCTCTGTCTTTTCATACGGAGGTTCCAAACTCGAGTCCCGGTCTTGCATAGCATTTTTTTACATGCTATATAATTCATTGTCATTCATTATAGTGGGTTTTATTGGACATCATCCGTTTGTTGCTGTTGTATAAATAAATAAATGTCTTTACTCTTCCGATAGAGTTGTAACTTAAGACAGACTGGAGCATCGAGGTTTTTCCTTATCGGTTTTATCGTTTTAATACTATAGATATTTATTTTGTACTTTATTGATTGTGTAGTAACATATTTGTTACTTTAATCACAAAATGTGTGGGTAAATAAATTGAACAACCAGAAAGGAAAGAATGGTCATTATTCTCACTTTAAAAAAATTCAAAATTCATGGCATGTGATTATTTTACTTGTATATTTTCATAGCATAGGACAGACATGCCATTAAATTTATATATATACACACACGCGTACATATAAATATTCAAGGACAATAATCTTTGAACCACACCACAATCAATTCGGCGGCCCTTGTAAATATAATAAAGTAGTCTCCGTTGTACTTCCAACACTTTTTATCTTATAACCTTACATCTCTTTATTTCTACTTATTGTTCATGATTGGCCAAATTGTGTTATTCGTATATGTCTCTATCTTGATAAGCTCTGCGTGGTCTTCTACTACTATTAAATTCATTCATTCATTAATTCATCCATTTATTCATCAGCTTCATCAATTCATTACACAACCTCATTCGATTAATAAAGGGAAAGGATGTAAGGTCAAATATGTTAATTATTATAACAGAAAAATCCCTTCCCCTCTTAATTTTTAAATATATACATACACATATATATATATATATATATATATATATATATATATACATCCTACATTACTTATACTCATGCTACCATGTTATATATAACGAGAACATTGTTCTCGTTATAAATTGAGTCGTTAAATTACAAATTTGACTGTTTTTTTCCTAAAACTAGAACATAAATAAATAAAAATAAGTAGTTTTTGTTTCGCACATTATAAACCATTGAGAATTAATATTTTATTTAATGGCTGGATGAATTTTATTTAATTTTATGTTTGATTGGCTGGATGAATACTACAATAGATTCAATAAAAGAAGTCCACTGCAAATTTTTCTAATGATATCACTGCCTTCCATTTCCAACACCTTCCTTCTCCCACTTACTAACATCAGATTAAGGCCACGCTCTTTCATTGTATCATTTTAAAGTCACGCCTACTCAGTATATTATTATAAGGTATTTATTGATGGCAACAGCAGATTAACTGATAAAACAGCCCTTATATACTGAGAAAAAAGCCCTTATTGTTATTGATATGCTCAATTATCTAGTATTACTGTGGTATAGTGAACAAGAAACACCAATTTTACGTATTTTTACTGACCGAGGATCAGAAAAGAAGGAGAATTTAGAGACATCATGCTTTAGCACTCTGAGTATGTAATGAATATGTAAACCAATAAACGAATTCTTAAACTTATATAATTTTATGAAATATGAGTTATTTTCAGTTCTCACTAAATTGTCATTATTACTACTATTAGCTAGGCTTCATTTTTGTTATAAAAGTATGCTGTATATAAGTATTATTATAATAAGAAAATTATAACAATCGGTGAAAAGTAAAACTCCTCCCCGTATTTTTGAATCTGTCGATGTTTTAATTTACCCCGAGTCTAAGTACTAAAATCTTAGTTAAACATGAGTATATGTTCATGGCTCTGTTTTTATTTATATATTTATACAGGTAAGCCTTTATTTACATACTTTACATTACTGTAACGCATGCATTGAGAATGTTACCATGTTATTCTTGTTAAATATTGAATTGTAACATTAAAAATTTTATTATTTGTTCCTTAAAATATATAAATAAATAAAAATAAACAATTTTTTACCTTACATATTATAAACCATGCGTGAGAATTAATAATATTCTATTTAATGACTAAATGTACCTATTTGGTTTTTTATCTCAAACTATCGTGTAATTTCATAGTTTATTATATAAGATAAATTTTATTCTGTTAATTTGAAAAAAGTGACTGAAGGAATGGATACTGAAAAGATGATGTTTTTCAAAAGGAGTTGGTAAGTTGAAAATCTAACGTACACAGGACTTCATGCACATTGAAACATTTTAATTTGACCCGTTGTTAGACAGTATAAGTTGACTTTGCAAATCCAATTAATGATAGTCTTTTTCTATCTTACTATGCTTAGAAGAAGAACTCTGTTTTAGTCCTAATTAAGGGATAATAAGTCATCTTCTTTAACTAATTTAGCCTTTAAAATATCACTTGGCTTACCCAGTTTATTAATTTTACTCGTATGATTCGGAATCAATAAATATTCCTATTTTTTTCTTTTATTTTCCAAAGGAATACTTGATCCTTGATTCATTACAAAATGTATATCAGACAAATTTACTTTATTCTGAATTCAAGAATACCAAGAATCAGCTATTACTTACAGGTAGCTACATTGAACATGGTAATGAATGATTAACACATCAAGTAATGAAACTTTAAATTTGTTTATAAACGTGTGGAATATCGTAATAAAGATGTTCAACTTTACATGTTACCTATAACGACACTCATATCTGACGACGGTTAACCATAAACATTATAAAAAAAAGACGATATTTAATAAAAATATACTTTGATTTTGATCGTATCTTAGAAGATAAAATTACACTCCAAAAGCCGTTTACAAATACATTTCGATTGTTTAAAAATCGTCATCAGTACCCAGTACGGAAAATATATAACCAAACAAGTTATATATAATAATTCTGTTAAGCATAAGTTGGTGTAAGTATATAATTAAAGTTGATATACAAAAAACCGCTTACCAACAACTGAATTCGAAGCGTTCAAGCGCTTTCGGAATTAAATTCCATCTTCAGGAACTCTCGTATTCATTCTATTTGTAATAGTAATTAAAACTTTACATGTAAATTATAAAAAATCGTGATATTTGCTTACTACATAACAGTTGGTCGTCCTATGTTATAAAATTATCTCAACGTAAACGTCCTGTCATTCTGATGGTCTAAACTGTTGTCCAGTTAGTTTGTCCATCTCAACTGTTTGCCTACGTGAAGTTTTAATTACTATTACAAATAGGAGAAATTTGAGAGTTCCTGAGGATGGAATTTAATCCTAAAAGTGCTTGAACGCTTCGAATTCAATTGTTGGTAAGCGGTTTTTGTTTATTATCTTTAATTTATATATAATTCTTTGATTGGTTTCATATCTTCTACAGAACATTTAAAACCAAACAAAGTAAAACATTAATATTGATAAATAAGAAATATTTACGAAATTTATAAAATAAGTATTTCTATTTACAACCCGGATATTACAAAAAAAAAGTTAGTCCCACGAAGAAAGAAAAGTCATTTAAACAAATTTATCAACAACAGATTATATAAATTTCACGTGTTTATGTTTTAGAATTATTAATATCGATTTTATATTGTAATTAATTATACATTTTTTGAAGCTGTTTGATCAAGGTTTTACCATGGTTTTCCTTAATCTATCCAGTAAGATATTATTAAACACCGATTTGAAAAAAATATTTGTTTATTATACCGATCACCTCACTGAGAAATTTTAGACATGTTCTACAAGTGAAAATTAAACAAAAAAAATGTTATTAAAAATAAATTCAATGACTTTTAGTTTCTTAGTTGAGATAAATTTCACCCTGATTTCTGCTCGAAGGATATAATGAAGCCGTATTGAAACACTTCGAACTTGAATTAACGGGCAAAGTTGATGATTTTATACGGTTCTCTACCTAAAAGTTTAATAAAAACAGATCCCAGAACTTTACCTCTAGCAATTTTTTTTTTTTAGAAAATTATCGTGAAACAAAAAATTAGTGTCGTAAAACGTAGTATTTATATTCATAATTATATTCATTATTTTCATTTCCAGATCATGTCCTTATTTGCGAAAATTCTTTGAGCTGTTTGAATATTTTATTTATTTGTTTTATCTTTTATTCTTATCCTAAAATCCCGGGTGAAAATGCTTGTTTTTTTTTTAGTTTTTCTTAAGTACTGTTTTTTTGTCAATTATTGTTATTGTTTTTTTTTAAATTCTATTTACTTTTTACATATTTTTTTCTATGTATACTTTTCTGTAGTATTGACCGATAGTGATTCTTTACAATCGAAATTATGAGTAATCTTGTTTTACAATTTATTTGAATAGCGATTTAATTGTTTGATGGTATCTGTTGAATAATTATTTCATTGAAATATATACGTAATTTTTTATTTATTTTATTTTTATTTTTAGTACAACTTTGTTTTATTCCTCCTCTCTGAGCTGGATCCGCGCAGTTAAGCATTTACTCAGTTCCAGGGGGTGCCATCGACTCAAACTACCACATTGGAAACTAAAGTTCCCTCCAGGAAGCCTGACCCCGTTCTTTTAAATTAGAGGCAATGCCTCTAATTAGGAGACCCCAAGGGATTTCCCCTACCGAGACTACGGTCTTACTTTGCTCCTCCATGTTGAAGGGACAAGGGAGTCCCCGTCCAATCAACGAGATTGGGACACCTAAGCTGCCCACCCTTCCTGGACGGGGCTGGCCCAACCTCAGGCCTTCCACAAGCAAAGGCGACGGGACTCATATTTTGCTGCTGGCCTTAACCCCAAGTGAATGCCCGCGAATGTTGCATAGCGAACATTTAGCCCTCGTTTGGCAATCCTTCCAGATGTGCCTTTCAGCTCCATAATTAAAACAATTCTCCCTTTTGTCGGGGCCGCTGCAGGACCCTGCCCGATGTCCTATGCCCTGGCACCGATGGCATCGTTTCTCGGTGGATCTCCTTGAAACCCGACAAGATACCCATTCCATACGAAGTCGGCCAACCTTTAGCAGTTCCTCGGCCAGCAGTGGTGGGACCGCCACCATCGCCACCTTAGTTCCCCCGTACGACGGCCTCAGGGAAAGGACATCAATAGTGACCGAATCCCCAGCAGTATTCCTCATGTGACGTACCATTTCCTCCTCCTAGGTATGGGCATCGACGTTCTTTATCAGTAAATGTACCCGCCGAACGCCCCTTCCATTTATGACAGTGGTACCTGCCATCTTGACCAGTATTTGTTGTCTCAACTTAATATTTACATCACCAGTATCCTGAACTCTTATGTGGAGGTCCTCTCCCTGACTTCTAACAGAATAAGTTCTAACAGAATATTGGCCTCTCCCGTTGACACGGTATTCCTCACTGTCCGGAGAAGATCCGCTTGGACCGTCTCGCCGCCTTCACTACGACTGTCGCGGTTGGGGGCCCCACCGGATTCCTTACCGGGATCCGACTCCCCGTAACAGCCAATCAAGTCACGTCTATGTGTACCCGGACCATAGTAAAATTCCTCCGAGCCATACACTCGACCACCTTATGGAGTTGGAGCCCCAACCTTCTTTGAGGAGAATAAAAACAAACGTTGGAGTTCTTGGCCAGAATCTGCTGAGCTGACCGTTTCTTGCCCCCAGAGGAGTCCACTGTCACCACAAAGTTCATTCCATCTACGTTCGCCGCTCCGCCGGCCATGTCGATGGCACGGGCGCCGCCGACCACCACTTGGCCCACCCGCAGTGAGCTCGACCGAAGCATAGGCCCCGCCCAGGGCATCTCCTCCAACAACCTCGCGTTGGTCCAACAATCTGCACCCCGTGAAAGATCGACCACCATGCCAATCCGTCAATTCCACTGACGCCCTTAAGGGCTTCATTGTACTAAACACCTTCTTAGGCCTGTAGGACCAGACAGGGCAGGTCACCATCATCCACACCACCGTGTGGATGATGGTTTCCAAATAATGGTAATGGCAGATGATATCGCAATATTAGTAGAAGACAGAGATATTAATGAACTGGAGAACAAGGAAACCAAGCGCTTAGAACAATAGATGAATGGATGGAGGATAACAAATTAGAAATAGCTCTTAATAAATCCTGTTGCCTGGTCTTCTCGGGTAGAAGACCATTAAGAAGTGTGAATCTAAATATCAGAGGACAGAGAATTGATGAAGTAAAAGAAACAAAATACTTGGGGGTACTTCTGGGCAAAAGTTTAAGGTTCAGCAAGCATATTGATATGATTTGTGGGAGAGTTACTCCTGCTGTAAAGGGATTAAGAGGATTATTTCAAAACCACGGCACACCTAAAATGGTTATTCGAAGATTGATAACCGCGGCTATCACTTCGGCGGTACTGTATGCGGCTCCCATATGGGGGGCGGCAATGAACATACAGCGAAATAAAACGAAGTTGAGACGTGTCCATAGACTGGCATTGCTGCGTGTAGCTGCTAGTTACTGTACGGTATCGTATTACGCGCTGTGCATACTGACCGGGGTCCTACCCATAGACCTTTAGATAAAAGCCAGAACTCTCAGACACAGCGGTATGTCGAAAGAAGAGATGGAAGGGATTATAGAACAAGAATGGCAAGAAGAGTGGGCAGGGTCCAGAGTGGGAGAATGGACCAGACGCCTAATCCCTAATATTAAAACCTTGAATAACAATAGACTCGGAGATGTCAATTTTTACATGACACAGTTACTGTCGGGGCACGGCTCTTTCGGTCAGTATCTGTATAGGATCGGGAAGAGAGCCACCCCGCAGTGCATCTATTGTCCAGAGAACGACGATGCCGAACATACGTTGTTCATATGTCCAAGATGGGTTAACAGAGGTCAAATAGTAATTAATGGTCTTACACCAGAAAATCTCATAAACTGGTTGGGGTACAACAATGAGAACTGGGAATGGTTCCGCAGGTTCGCCGGGGAGGTCCTGCGGGCCAAAGAGGATGAAGACAGAAGAATGGGAGTATATACAGTAGGGTAGGGTGGACAGTCAATGCATGGAGGGCCTGTACGCCTTGGTGTGCGGGTACCTGAGAAGGGGGTGAACTCCAGGGGAGTTTGAGTTTGGGTTAAAATAAAAATACCAAGTCCCGGTCGGCGGGGTCGTCCCTGCGGGAGCCTAGGCTCTTTGTGGGGTCGGCGCTGTCGATTAAAGGCCAAAGGCGTAAAGACCGAGTCCCGGTTCCCTGCTGAGGCGCTGAGGGACGGCATAGCCGGACCTTGGCTCTAAAGCGGGGGATTAGAGGCAGGCAATCTAAAACAAAAGATCCGAGACCGGGGAGGCCAACCTGCCATGCCGGACGTATAGCCGGCGGGTGGGGGACGCCTCCTTTGAGAGTAAAAGGACACTCTCCCCGACTGAGTATACTTAATTGGATATCCGGTCGGGGAGAGTAGAAAAAAAAAAAATAATGGTAATCAAGTGTCTGCCGCACATTCATACAAAGTCTAGGCGCGAAGGTGACACTAGTATCCTCCATCTGCGAGGCCACGTCAGAAACATTAAAGTAGGTCTAGGTGGCAACTTCCACCACGTTCACAGCCGTCACGAGCACTCGCTTAGTCACAACGGGCTGTTCCTCTAAGACACCCCGAAATATTTCAACCATATCCGATAATCGATTCATATTGCGTGAGCAGTCCGTGATCTCCGTCTTTATATTCGTATTTTTACGAACTAACTCACTCAGTTCTTTACCATGTCTGAGGAGACAGGTCACATTGAATGCGAGGCATTTCCTGCTCTTCGCCTTTTTAACCAGTGGATCCTCTTCTGCACTGGAGACAGTCTTTGTTGCCTTCTCCATCGGACCGGTCCACTAGAATTCTGGCCAAGTCTCTCAACCACAGAAGAGCCCACAATTGCCGCCCTAGACTTCTTTTGCTCCTCTGCACTCTATACGTGGCAGGGGGGGAGGGGTGAGAGCGCACCCGCCTTTCGATAGACCTTCTATCTTCTCGACATTAGAAACAGCTGGGAGAGGAGGAAAGTCAATCTCAAACTCATTCAGGTCATCACATTTATCACTAAGTTCCATGTATCGGGCCGTAGCTCGTTGCTGATCACGCCCAGTCACACCCACCTGAACCGCTTTCCTTCTAGCAACTTTCAGTTGCTTAGCAACCTACTGCCGATGAACTTCACGGTTGGTGCACTGTCAGTGTCACTATCCTCTGAGAGAACTTCACGGACGATCTTAACACCCTGTGACCTAACGGATCGCCGTCTTCCCATTGAAGAAAAACTCTACACCATGGGCGGGTGCGTACCGTCGGACCGATCAGGATCGATCGGTCATAAACAACTAAATCGGTTCAAAACCGATCGGTTCAAAACAACAAAATAGCAAATAACGTAAATTGTGTAAAATAATTTAACCTCAAACTAAACAAGATAGTTCAACTTTAAAACTTCTATACTTCGAATGTAAACAATAAAATTAACAGTATAACAGCTATATTGCTAAGGTAAATAGTCCTTAACAACCGTAGGCTAATTTATAAAACGTCTAATTAAACAACAACAAAACATTAATAAACGCAAATATAAAGTTAAATTAAATTAAAGGAAAAACTAACAGTATATAAAATCAACAAAATAGAACGAAAAACAAAAAAACGCCAGAAAACTAAACAAAACACAACCGAAACAACTCAAAACAACAAACGAAACAACTAATCACAAAAATAAACAAAACATAAAGTATGGACTCAATGAAAATGTGAAAACGGAGAGCGCTATCAACTCGTCTACACTCGCTTAGATTCCTGATTCCACATACATAAATTTGCAATATATATGTATATTTATTTATTTTTTTATAATTAACCAATATATTATAATGGAATATAAATGAATAATAGGGAACTCTCTCAGGCCCAATAACATGAGGATTATATGTATTATATGTAAATGAGGTGTAGTTTGATACAGATTCAGGTCGACCATTCCTGAGACGTGTGTTTAATTGAACCCCAACCATCAAAGTACGCCGGTATCCACTGTCTAGTATTCAATTTTGTATAAAAGCAACTAACCTTTTATTATGATTTGAACTTCAGAACCTACGACTTCGAAATTCAGCTGTTAAAAAACTGATTGGCGACGACAGAGTTTACACTTGACCAGTTAGGTGGGCAAAATATAATTAAATATTTTTTTTAAAAATATTATCGGTATGTACAACATATTGATCTATTTTCATTCTGTAGAACATTAATAATACTAAGGGCATCAGATTAAGATCCCACTTAAAAATATTGTGGTAAAATTTTTTTTTTTCATTTGTACGAAGAATGAATAAAACTGTATCTGGTATTACTAAAGAGAAATTTTTATGTAATTTTCTAAAATACGGTATAAATTTAATCAAAACCCAGTTCAATTCATTAAAATTTTATTGTTTTAATTTAAACTAAATATTAGATGTGGTTATTTCTTCTTTTTTTTTATATATAATCATTTTAAAAGGAATTAATTTGTTATGTCAAAAAAAAGGGATAATAATGAATTTTAAAATCCTTAATGTTCTTCTCAGGTCATTCACATAAAACTTTACAATTTTTTTTTTTTTTTTAACTCATTGTCTTTGTATGGAATCTATCTAGCTGTACCCATTTGTCTTTATTTAAACATAATTAAAGTATCGTAAAACTGAAGTGCTGTGAAATCAATTATGTGTGGTGGTTTTCTTTTCGGTTATTTTTTATTTATTTATTTAATTTATTTGATTAATCTAATGCTCGGTTAAAGATATTTTTAAGATTGGATGGGACGTTAGAACGTAACGAAACGAACGGCCCGATCCGATGATGGTAGAAATCATTTGAATTCAACGTTCTGATGCGGTGGTTCGTTTAAATGGCTTGTTTATTCTGTTTAATTAAGCTTTCCTCAGACTTAATTGGAATGTAGCGGCAGTGGTGCAGTAAATATTATCGAGTCGCGAGTCGTATCAGAACCACGGCACGGCTGTGGCACAGCAGACAGCCACCACAGAACACACCATACCGAGGTCAGACCTCTTCTTTTCAGCCTCTCTCGGTCTATCTTTCTCTCTTTACCGCTCACTTCTTCTCTCTTTGTTTCTCTCTTTCTACTTATAGCCTGGACCGGACATCAGACTGGACCTAAAGATAACTAAATCAAAGAGGACAAAGGAGCGAAACACGAGATTCGGTCGGCTTTTTTTTTGTTTTTCTACCTCACTTCTTTCCACCACTCCTTGCCAGTACAATTCTCACTCTGCTCCTCTATAAAAGAGCAGAACGGGGAAGGAGTAGAAAGGAGGAAACTGTAATTTATTGTATGAAGTTGTTTGTGTACAACTCCACCACATATCAGGATGGATCAATTTTGTACCGCGTTACCTTTACCTGTGCCTGCTTCATCATCCAAATAACCTGCCCCTACTAACTGATTTTTGTTTTATTTTAATACTGTGTTTGTTTACTTTTAAGATTATGTGATTTGATACTCTCTTTAATAACCACCTGTTATTAAATGCTTTTATTTATTTAAACTTATGTAATAAAATTATTCATAGTCATTTTAACTTATTTTTAATATTATTTAATTATTAAAATTATAATGAAATCCCCTTTCTTTTTAGAGGTTAAATTATGTATGTTTTTAATAATGGTAAAATTATATATCAATTCCTTCATTATTATTTTTTTTTTATTGTTATTTTTAAATATTGTTTAATAAACCAATTTAAATTCAATTTTTTTTTAATACAATAAGTTAATCTAGTAGTAAACTAGTCGACGTAAATCATCTGATATCGAAGTCGAGAGTTCTCAGGTTCAAATCCTGATAAAGGTAGTTGCTTTTATTATCATCTGAATACTAGATGGTGGATATGGTGTTCTTTGGTGGTTGGTTTTCAATGAACCACATGTCTCAGGAATGCTTGCCCTGATTCTGTTTAAGTCTACACGTTTATCGGCACATTTACAGTTAATTACACTCCCGTCGTTAATGAGTTCAATTGTGATGCGACTTAAAATAATTTTTTTTTTTTTAAATTCAAATTTAAATCATAATTTTTTTATTTTCAATTGAATGGAATATTTTAAAAATTTATTTTTATAATTTTTTACTTCCTCAAATATACACAAAATCTTTATTGATAATTATTTATTTCCCTCATCGGGAATAAAGTTAGTTGATTCAATCTAAGTGGAAACTTGATCGGAAATTTGCTAGAGATTACATTAAACAAGCTGACAAAAACAATTTTTATAGTAATCTTTGAGAAAATAATTGAATAAAAAAAAACAAAGACATAAATAAAGACAATATTATAAACAGAAAAAAGACGAAATAGTTATTAATTATTTTAAGCTCTATTTGTTTCTTTATGATAAAATGGTAACTTTTTATTGAAACTTCAATAACCAAATTTGTGAATTCTTTTTATAACGTATGAATGTGTTACAAAATATCGACGAAAAATGTTCAATTAGCCAGCTTCAGTGTCAATAATTTTATTAATAAAATTTATTAATTTTATTGTTTTAATAAATATAAAATTACTTGTTAGAATCTGTTTAAATCTTTTAATTATAAATTTTGAAACTAAGATGTTCAACAAAACAAGGTAATAACCAACATTTTTAATGTTAGTAAATTAGCATCAAAACTACGAAAAATAAGATTTTGTTTTTTTTTTAAATTGTGAGGCTCATCCATCAGTGAGCTTTTTTAATAATTAAAATGATGTCTAAATTTGAATGTAAATAAATTAAAATAGAAATTTAGGAAATAATTTTTTCGTTTTTTTTTTTTAAATTTGGGAGCTTCCAATCAGGACCGGGGTCACTAAAATAAATTAAGTTATTTTAGTGACTTTATTGTTTAACAAAAAAAACATAAAACATTTGAAACTGCGAACAAAATTTTCATTTTGAGGGCTCCCGTAATTCGGGTAAAATTAATCTTTAAGAAAATAATCCATTAATGAGGATAATAAATTATAAAAAGGAAATTTCTAAAATTTATTAAAAATGCACAGATACAGCCACATTCTAAATAAACAATTTTCTTGCCAGGGAGTGAACATTTTTGTTTGATTCTTTTTCAAGAAATACTGAAGCGTAAATGCTATCAAAAAAATTAAGATTTTTACATTTTAAATCCGATGGATAACTTGCGAGATGGATTTAAATAACCCACCGGGTTGGTCTAGTGGTTGAATTCATCAGCTGATTTCAAAGTTGAGAATTTTAAGGTTCAAATCCTTCTAAAAGCAGTTACTTTTATATGGATTTTAATACTAGATCGTTGATACCGATGTTCTTTAATGGTTCGATTTCAATTAATTACACACCTCAGGAATGATAGAACTGAGACTGTACAAGACTATACTTCATTTACATTTATACATATAATCCTCTGAAGTATAAGCACCTTACGGTGGTTTCGGAAGCTAAACAGAAGAAGAGAGATGGATTTAAATTTAAAATAAATTTTAAAAATTTTTTTAAAAAATTAAAATAGTATTTTTTATTACCATTGACTATTGGAGTGAGATGTGCAAAAGATTTTTAAGTGCTTTGAAGGCCTGTTGTAGAAAATACAGATACAAAAAAACTTCCATTAACTCTTTTTCTGAAGCAATATATAGGTACAAAAATAAAACTATATAATCATTTTTTTGGAGGGGTTGATTATTAAATAAAAAATTTTGATAATTAGTTAATCTTGACAAAAAAAATGTCAACTTTTGTAGTGATTTTTTTTGCTAAAGTGTCCCACTAAAAATTAAAAAATTTAATTTCAGAAAAACACTCCCATCCCTTTTTCCAATTTTTGCAAATATCTAATACATTCTTTTCCCACGCAGGTATTACCTGTCTACCAAGTTTGAAAAAAATCGGTCAACAAGGTCCAGTTATAAGACCAGATACAGGCTAACATACATACATACAATATGCACAAATGTCCGTCTGACAAAAATAGATTTTTTAGATTCGGGAGCATTTAATTTTTTTTTTACAAAATTATTTACAATCTAATTAATTTTTTTTTGTTAAAATAATTTGTTTAACTGTCTGAAGACAGAAAACTTAAAAAAACCTTTTTTTTTAGTGATCTGTATACTTTCCCGTTACAGCTACTGTTGGTATAGCAGCATATATATATCGCTACAGCCGGGAACGTAATACAATCAAAATAATAATTCTAGGCAGTTAAATACAATTACCCACGAAGAAACCTCTACCCTCTAATAAGCTATAAATAATAATAAACTGAAATAAATAATAAACTAAACCTCTAATAAATAAAACATCAGTTTTTAGAATTTTGGAACAATTTGATAAAGATTTATGACACAGGTTACTTTTTTATTACATATCGTAATAAAATAGTTTTTGTTGCATAATATGTGATAAAAATCACACTTGAAAGAAAGTGAGTAACCAATTCTACAGCATATGATTAAAAATATTAATTATCCCATGTCTGGTCTACGAAGAATAGACTGATGTATCAGTAATTTCACCGAAATACTAATACTTTCTCAAGTATTAAATCCCGTACATGAATCTCCTGCAAGATTAGTGATATTACTGAGCATCATTGATCTCATAAAGTAACTCTGATTGATACACTTTGTACCCCTCAAGTACTTTATTTGCGTCCAGCCATAAATAAAACTAGTGCAGATAATTTAATATAACAAATTATTTAATCATTATACTGCCTCTTTAGTTAAACAATCAATATATTATTATATTGTAATATTTAATTTTTAGATTGTGGTTTGATCCCCGGAATTAACTTTTGTATCGTTTATATCATTCTTTTTTTATTCCTAATCAAAATCTATCTTATAAAATACTTATAAACCTTCTCTGTTCTGATAATTATAGATTTTTCCCTCAACAAGATTTGCTGAATTGTATATTTACCATAAATATTTATTCTTCCGGTGTGAAAGGAAATTTTCAGAAGAAATTTCTTCACTAAATAATAAAAATTCAGAAAAATGTTAACTTTTTTTAATAAAATTAGCCTGTTTTTTCTCGATAGATAGATTGTAGAATATCTTACCGATTTTTTTATTTCGTTTATTTAATGAAATAAATGTTTATAACATATCTCTTAATAAACATATCAGTTAATTATTTTTTTTTTAGTTTTAATTGTTTTAAAAATAAAGACATAGTATTATTTTTAAGTATTAGGAAGGATACAGATAGAAATCTAATAAGGAGTTCTACCAAAATTAAGAAGACCTTGGAATAGCGATAAGGAAAAGAAGGTTAAATCTCTTGAGGCATATAATCTGGATGGACCTGTTCAGACTCAGTGCATGTTATTAAAAATTTATTTAGGAAGGACTTTAAAATTAAAAGGTCTTTTTACAATTCACACAGCTCCTTTCGGATGTACTCGGCTCCTGACAATTCAGCGGCTCCGTACACATTATTTAAGCCGGCTCCGCACTACATTCAAACAGTCTTCTTCCAGCCATGTAAGTGATACAATTTGAGCTAATAACCATTGTAATACTATAAAAAATTTACTTTGATTGAAAATATAACTTCTTAGATATAGGGAACTAAACAAACTACATTTTCCCCAAAAAAAATCACAAAATTCCATGAAGGCATTAAATAAAAGAAAATTTGCACTTGAAAAAGAATGACATTTTAAAAAATGACTTCTTTTAAATTTGATAAAATTAAAATATTTTATTATAATAGAATACATATATATTTATTTTATAAAGAAGACGAACTCTTCCCACTAATATTCATCTGCTCCCTAGAAAAAATAGAGAATGAAACTAAAAGATCCAAAGTGGAATCCGACTAGGAACAAAAAACAAAGGTATCAAAAATCAATTGTTTAGCCTTTCCAGACAACATGGTTCTACTAGCCGAGACGTGGGATGAAGCCAAAGAAAACTCAAAAACTTAAAAAACGAAAATACCCTCAAAATCTCTTTCAAAAAGACCAAAATAATGACAAAAAAACATCAAAAACCTTCCAAAGTATCTTAAAATTGGAGAACAAAAGATAGAAATAGTTAAAGTATTTAATTACTCGGAAAATGTATCAGATGGAATCCCTTAGAAAAAAGCAATGTAAACCAGAAGAAACAAACTTGATCACCTGCCTTTCAATCACTAGAAACACTTACAATAAAATTTCTAGCCTGGAATGCAAAAGTTCAACACTACAAACCGGAAGCTCTGTATACAGCCGAAACATTATCGCATAACCAACTACCCAATCGAAAGACTGAAGATCAAAAAAAGGAAAATCTTAAGAAAAATCCTAGACCAAAATTCCAAAAAACAAACTAATCCACATTAAAAATAAAACCCTATTCAAAAAAAAAAAAAAGTCAGACAATCGTAAAAGAAGAATCGACTTTTACGAACACATTTTCCCAATGAGCGTAACCAAACGAATCTTTATTTCCACAACAAGAAGATGTTGGACAAGAAAATGTTTTCTGTGTGATTGGACATTGATTCAATCACACAGAAAAAAAATCTAATGGCATTCCAAATTACAAAAAAAGCAGGCTCCTAGAGAAAACTGCCAAAATAATCACCAAGATCAAGTCAAAATCACAACCAAACATAAGATCCAATTTTCCGAAAAAGAAAGAAAAGTAAGATCTGTAAAAATGAAACAATACTGGGCTAAAAGAAAGGCACAAATCACAAAAAAGAGATTGATACAACGTACCCTCAAAGTCCGGTGAAACAAAAAGAAATAAGAAAATAAATTTTAATAATTTTTTTTTAGGAAATTTAGAAGGATTTTTACCGTAATATATATTTAAAAAACTTCTTTTGTTTGCTTATATTACGGAAAAACCGGCAATAATTATATTAAAATATATTAATTTTTAAAATATCATTAATACATGTTTTCATTAAACGGATAATAGATCAAGAGAGTGTTTCATGTGTAATATCATGCAGCATAAACATAAATATATCGCTTTAGTTATTTATGATTCTCTGTAGCAGTTATTATAATTACAGTATATATATATATATATATATATATATATATATATATATATATATAGAGAGAGAGAGAGAGAGAGAGAGAGAGAGAGTGAGTGAGTGAGAGTACATTACATTAACCATTCATTATCTTGTGGTGAACAACAAAACATTAATGCATAAAATTTTATACGGCATGTGTTAAATAAAATCCTCACTTAAAAAAAAGACAATAAAGTCATATGCAGATGGTGTGTGCTATATTAAGCGTGTTATAATCGATATATTACTGTTGTTTCATTTAAGCCATAGTAATTAAACTGTATAGGTTTTTAACTATAGGTTGAAAAGATTTTTTGTATGGCATTGAAAGTAATTTTTTTACACAGCTGATAATGCTGCCGGATTCTTTCGATTTTTTTTCTTATTCAGCAATAAACATTTATTGCATCGTATATTATTCCTTTACTATTATTCCTATACTCTTGTCTTATTTTCTTTTTTCAGTTACATGACTGATAAATTTTGGTATGAAATAGAATAATTTTAATTTTAGGTGTGAAATTTTAATTTTCTTTTTTTTTTTTACTCCCAATTTTTCTCATTATACAGCTTTGACTAATGACAATAAAATAAACCCATATAACTTTTTTATGTAAATTATAATTTAAAAATTCTTTAATAATATATATTTTTTATTTTTATGATTTACCATTCTATTAAGATCATTAGTTAGTTATATTAATCTAAGCTACTTTTAATTCAAAATTTTTATATATTTTTTTTCATAAAATACTTTTAAATATGTCAATAAACGATTGCTTTTGTCTGTAATTTTTTTTTTTTTTTTTGTAAATCTACAACAAATAATACATGTTTTATATATATGATTTATATTAAACATGAATATTCTTCAAAAATAAATATATAAATGTACCTTTTTTCTTTTAAATCTTTGACATCAGATTTATTTGTTTAGAAATTAATATTAATAAGTGTAGTCTTGCTTGTAGAAACAAATAAAAATCTCGCCGAAAACCAAAGCTCGTTTTTTTCCGAACTCTGATCCTGCCAATTTTATTGTATAGAGCTAGGACGTGGACATTACTTAAGACCGTCCTGAGCAAACTTGAAGTGTTCCAGATGTGATGCCTAATCCAGATCATCAGAGTCTCACTTCGCGATCACATCCGAAATGAAGATATTCGCCATCGCTGCGAACAACAGCCAAGAATCAAGGAACAGATTCAATAACGGAGACTGCAGTGGTTTGGCCGTGTCTGCAGAATGAGTGGAAACCGATTACCATACAAATTCCTCTGGCATGAACGACCCATCCATTGGAGAGTCCAACGAACAGCTCCAAAGAAAACGTGGATTGGTATAAAAAACCGTAGACTAACCTTAATAAAGCCAGGACAACGTCGATGGATTGCCATCCATGGAAGTGGTTTTTTTAGTAAAATCAGACAACCATTAGCAGCCACAGCAGCGTACGGGCTTAGGAGTCGATCTAATCCAAACACCAACTAAGGATCAAAAAATAGAAAGATGTAATTCATGATTCCTTTAGAATAAAGAAAATATTCTTTATAGAATATATATATATATTCAAGTAGTAAACTAATAGTTTACTACTTGATCCAAGACAACTCTATCCCAGTTTTTATTATACATTTGTATGTTTACAGTTGCAGAGAATCTGTTTGTGAATTATTTTATTCAATTTTTTATGTCAAAAACCATAAAATTTATGCCTTAATTTATGTTTCAAGAATTTCAGTAATGTTTCTTTTACTCCGGAGCAGAAATCAATTTTTAGTCAATTTGACGCAAGTTTTACTAAATTTGACGAAATTTTTAAAGTATTACTCGAAAATGAAGACTTTCAGGACGACTTTCCGGACCCATATTTATATGACGTTTTGTATTTTCAGTTACATAATATGTCCTAAAATTATTTCTATCTTTTCTTGAGACACCTGTTCGTACTAAACATTTTCGTATTTTTTTTTTCTTTTGATGATACATTTTTATTTCAGTGTAAATTGCGTCTTTATTAATGACTTTAACAAATGTTATAAATTTTTTTATTGAATTACTTGATCTTTATACGTTACTGCACAGGAATTATTCTTATCTTTTTTTCTGTTTTTATATTTTTTTCAACTAAACGATAATTCTTTTAGAAAAAATTTACCTATAATGTACTTGCATTTCTCTTCTTCTTCTTATTTCAGCTGATTTAAACTTTCTAAACATTTTGTTATGAAAAAAAAGTATATTTAGCTCGTTTTAATTGTTAAAATGAGATTTGCCGGCCTCCGTGGCCGGGATTGGTAGCGTCTCGACTTTTCATCCGGAGGTCCCGGGTTCGAATTCCGGCTAGGCATGGCATTTTTCATACACGCTACAAATCATTCATCTCATCCTCTGAAACAATACCTAACGGTAGTCTCGGAGGTTAAACAAGAAAAAAATTATTAAAAATGAAAGTTAACTCTTTAAATGTTATAATAATATTTATATTTATTTGCTAAAAATCTATAATTAATTCATTATTTCCAAGTTTTCAAATTAATAAACTTTTCAAAATATTGATTTACGTAAAAATAATTTTCTAATTAATCTTAGATAAAATGAATTATAAAATTTTGTTATATTTTTTTGTTTTTTTTTAGTTTTTTTTGTTTTTTTACCACTCGTGGCGCGAGTGGTAGCGTCTCGACCTTTCACCCAGGGGTCCCGGGTTCGAATCC
Source organism: Lycorma delicatula (assembly GCF_047948215.1). Lineage (NCBI taxonomy): Eukaryota > Metazoa > Arthropoda > Insecta > Hemiptera > Fulgoridae > Lycorma > Lycorma delicatula. The sequence continues at coordinate 58,475,415 of NC_134463.1, forward strand.
CGGTCAGGCATGGCATTTTCACACACGCTACAAATCATTCATCTCATCCTCTGAAGTAATGCTTAACTGTGGACTCGGAGGTTAAACAAAAAAAAAAGAAAAGATGTATAAAAGAATATATGCTATTAGCTTTAAAACTCTTGTAGATTTTAGCTTTACAAATCATGTTGACTCTCCAAAGAAACTTCGTTATGCTTTCTTTTAAATATAATTTAATATTTTATAATAATACAATTATTATATAGTTTTTATTATGTTTTCTTCTTGAGTCAAATAAATATAATTATAGTTTCATTAACTATAATAATTGTAGATAATTTGCTACAATTAATCTAAGGAAGATAGTCTCAGGTCAATTTGTTTTTATGTTGCAATCTTGTTTAGATTTTCATTACGGCCTTAAAATTCTGCATTTAAATCAGTAAAATTTTTTTTGAAAGATTTTTCTGTAAATGTATATTATTTTTAATTCATCTTTTTTACACTTTCATTGATTTTTCAAAATTTATACCAATAATAATTTTAATTTTTATTAGTTTTTACCATTTTGTAGTTAATTTTAATTAAATTCTATATGGTTATATAGCAGTTCATTAGGTAATAGTTTGTACATCTTCATACATCATTCATCCCTACCCGATTTACTTTAATACTTAAGTTAACTAAAAAATTAAGTAATTTTTTTTAAGCAAGTTTAAGTTTATTTATTTTATAAAAAAATATTCTTATGGTATATCTTTTTCTGTTTCAGGTAATATAGTTATTCTTGCGTTCATTCATTAGCAGCGTAAATTAGTAAGTCTTTTTTTTATATAAAAATACATAACCAGTTTTTTAGTGTATGTACATATTTTACTGTATCTATGAGTGTATATAATATACAAATACATATAAAAAATATCTTTATTCATAATTTATTATTTTATTATTATTATGAATTACTAATAAAAAAAATATACACCCACACACACACAAATATATAAACAGTAGCTGTTGCTTGAGGTTTCGCTTGCGTGGACTTTGGATTTGTACCTAGTATTCCAAAAAGGATTAGCTTTTTGTTAAAATTCTACCTTATTTAAATATATTTTCGTTAGCATATTAGTAAATGGTCTGTTTAATTTTAAATTTTTATTGAGCGCCAACCCAATAATTCATTACACATTGTCGAGATTAAAAATTTTTATATAAAATTTTGGACCAAAATTACTATATAAGAATATAGTATGTAATTAAAATTAACTACAAAATGGTAAAAACTAATAATAAAAAAGTAAGATTATTACCGGTATAAATTTTGTAAAAAAACAATAAAAAGTATAAAAAAGATGAATTATAATGAATATTTATAAAATAATCTTCCACAAAAAATGTACTGATTTAAATGCAGAATTTTACCCTAAAATCGGATTTTTTTATAAATGGTGAAACACACCTTTTTGTTTTCAAAGGAAAACTTAAATGCAAACTTTCATGACTGTAACACCTTCATCTTCATTTAGTTTCAGGAAAAACATTTTCACCTTTTTTTTCTACCTCCAAATTGGATTTCTGAAAATTATGAAACATGTATTAATTTGTTTTTAAAGGAGTATAAATACAAATTTTCACATATCTTGAGAGATAAAATTTAAAAAAAATAATAATTTGCCTCCCGGTTTCATACTCGGAAACCTAGACCTCGTCTAGAAACTAGACGGAGTTTTTCAAACTTTTCCCTTATTGTGTTTAAGCAGTTGAACTGTGCATTGATGAATCAGTCAGTCAGGATATTTATATATATATATATATAAAGAAAAAAAGGCGATCATCAAAAAATCACATCAGAATTTCGGTAAATCTTGGTGTTTCACAGTTTAAGACAAAAATAAACGAATATTTTATAGATGATTTTTCGTAGGTACGTATGTGTATGTATGTATGTAGTCAGTAGCCCTGCTTTTCACTAAATAATTTCAGATTGGATAAACCGATATTGTTCAAACTTGATCAGTAGGTATTTATATATGGGTATTTATAGTGTTAACATTTTGAATAAATCTTTTTAGGAGGGAAATTTGCGAATTTTTCATTTTCGATATTTTACTTTTCGATATTTTTTGGTGGTATAGAAAACAACTTTCTTAGAAAAAAATTGTAGAGTTTAGATAGTATATAGGTATATAATATGTATTACTATTATATAATATATATATATATAATTTTTTTTTTAAATAATAGTTCAACTAAAAATATCTATAAGGGAAAATCTTGAGATCGTTCAAGAAAACACTTTCAAAATACAGATCTAATTTTTCTAATTCCGCTAAAATACAGCAACACCATTGCAGCTTTTTAATTGTTTTAATATTAATCGTAACTTTATCTATTTTTATGGTTAAATTTTTAATAGTTTTACTTCTCTCTACAGTATTTTCAATAAATATTATTCACGTAATTCCAGATTTTTAATGATACTGATGAGCGAGCCTTTTTATGATAGATATATATACATGTACAGTACTCTGATATACGCAAAAAAAACCGTTCATTAAATTATTTCTGAGTAATTAATTAACGAGATTTATATGTAAGAAATTATAATATTCTTTTTTTAAAAACCTAAAATATTTTCGTTTCAAAACTTACTATTAATTACTATTAGTTAATTACAATATTTTCATAATTAAGAAATTATTTTATTAATATTAATTCATAGAAATGCTACTTAAAAATAGTAAATAATCTTATATTTAAAATGAAACATATAGTTTAACTCGAAGATTATAAATACAGATTCGAACAGTACTATTACACTGATTGGTCTAACGGCGTTGATGGGTGGAGCTAAGTACGTACTGTCACGCCCTAAACTTTTTTTTTGCTTCTTACCATTTACAACGTTCAAACGGTTAAGAAAGTGTAGTATGTTTTTAAGAAAATAATATACTACTATTCAATAATATCCTGTATACTATAATATCCTTATATTCAAAACGAGGTTAACTCATAATATTCTGTACAGATGGAGTAAGTAATAAAAGAATGAGCGAAAAAAAATCAATGTTTCTTTGTTTTAGTATTAACCTCGCAAAGATATACACATAAATTTTATTTTACTCATTACTGTATTCAGACGGTAAATATTAAATACATGTGGGAAAAATTCAAATAATTTGAAAATAATAATTATTATTAAATAGAATGATTCATCGGGATATGTAACAAATATTCACACACTCAATGATTTTGCTCAAAGATTTCAAGGGCGGATAGTTTTTAAATAAATTAGTAAACTGTTTTACGAATACGCACTACGCCAGTATACACCTCTCCTTTTTCCTGTTTAGCCTCCTGAACCATCGTAAGGTATTACTTCAGAGAATGACATGCATGTGTGTAAACAAAGTGTAGTCTTGTACAGTCTCAGGTCGACTATTCCTTAGATGTGTGGTTAATTGAAACCCAACCACCAGGTGTATATACCAATTTCACCATTCCTAACTCATGATAGTTCACATAACATTTCCTGACGCAGTTACAATAGTTAAATTTATTACTATTTTCCCAATTTTCACGTTGAAATTTGTAATTAAACGATTTCTTCAGTATTCATTAATGATTTAAAACAGTTATTTATTTTTTATTTAAAGTTTTTTTTAAGTTTAATTTTTTTGTTTAGTATTTTCAAACGTATTTTTATTTATAACTCTTTTTAAACATAATTAATTACTAATAGAATCGCTGTATACATCACCAGTGAATAAATCGTTTTATTCTTCTTGAAAATTAAAATGAAAAATGGATACTTTCGTTTTACGTGGATAAAAATAATTAAAAAAAAAAAAAACAGCAAAAATATTATAAACAATAAAAAAATTATAAAATTTACTTAATAGCCCCCTCATTATCTCTCTTCATCTCTCTATTTTATTCTTCTCTCCTTATTATAGATGAGAATAAAATAAAAATACATTATCACTTATTCACTTTCACTTTTCCACATGATTATTATTTAAGAACCATTTATATTCCTAAATATTTACGAATAAATGTACGTTCTTATGGTTATAACTTTATTGTTTTTAATTTTCTTTATAAAAGAAAGATAGTTTGCATGTTTTAAAGTTATTGAATAAGTTATTAGTGTGTGTTTTTATAAATTAGTATAGATTGGGCTAGCAGCAGCAGCAGTAGAAGTAACCGGGTGTACCAGTAGGTAGGTTGAAATGAAAGAGATGGAGTAAAAAAAAAGAAAGAAAGATATAAGTAATATGTTGAGATGGTAAAGGATAGAATGTTTTGGGAAAGAGAATACACACGCGCGCGCACGCATAAACACACACGAGGCTCGGTGATTAAAGATTAAAGGCTTTATATTATATTTCCACGGAGGAATTCACTAACGGGCAGAAAGGCGTACATAGCGATAATATTCTTGATAGAGATGCCGTAAAATATTCACTTCGCATAATTAAGGCGGCGGTGTAGTTTAGTTGAGGTGGAACCGGGCTTAAAAGGAACAAAACTTCTATACAAAAATGATAAAGAGAGTATAAACGTTAAGATTGTAAGAAAGACAGAGTAAAAGATACCCCACGATGAACATGCCCAAAACAAGAGCTCTTCTCTACGTATAGTATACTCGTAGTCAGGATCGAGAGAACGCATAGTAAAAGGCGCACTGCCACGACTCACTGCTCTACGCTCGACGGCAGCGGGAATCGATTGTGGTTGCCGGCTAGCCAAAACTTGTTCAGTTAACTCTAACCGACACATGAAGATATTATATTATATAAACTCATATATGATGCATTATGTACTGATTCTAACCTGAAATATAAGTTATATTAAAGAAAAAATTATATTTACAAAATGAAATTAAAAAAAAATTAGGTAAAAGAAGTGCGAGAGAAATAATAGATATCTCCGTCTATAGTAAGATGGAAAAGATGAACATCAAATAGTGCTACGGTACACGAGGTCGAATAAAACCACGAACGACATTCATCTTCATCTTCATCATCATCTAGTACTTATACGTTTTTTTTTTAATCGTTTTTCTTTGTTTTTTAATATCTTCTCTTCTGTATATTATAGTTTATTTTTTCTTGTTCATCGGTAGCCGGTCAGGTGAAGACCTGGGTAGGTTTAACAGTCTAACATCATTGATTATTATATTACTACTACACACCTGGTACCACCCTTTGCCCATTCCATCTGGTATAACTCATTATTCGTTACCCTTAAACATACTCTCATTTATTCTTCCCCCCCTACCTACATCATCCGTTACCTTCTACCTATCTTTAACCGCCTATCACTCACCTCTGATAATTACTTTATTAATATACATTCGTCTTACTGTTCTGTTGATAATATATTATCTTTTGTTTTTTTTTTGCTTGTTTCTTTATATATATATATATATATATATATATATATATATATATAGAGAGAGAGAGAGAGAGAGAGAGAGAGAGAGTGAGTGAGTGGGATGTATATAGAGTAAATGTATATAATCAAAAATCAAATAAAATTAAAATTTGTATAATAAATTATAAAAAATATTAAAATAAGATTATATATACCAGTATAAATATAAATATATATATTTTTTTTTTTAATAGTTAATAAATGTATAACACAGTTTTTCTGCTCTTCCTTTATTTTTCTACAGAAGAAAAAAATTAAGAAATATTTTTTTACTTATTTTTAATTATGTAAGATAATTTTATTTAAAAATAATTAGTTATAAATTATAACTAAATTTATAATTATAAATTAATAATTTACAGTTAAATTTATAAATTTAAATTATAACGAATTATAAATTATCTAGATTCTTGAAATTTAAAAAAATTATTTCTTAGCTTATTAAAACAGCTTTTTTTATTTCAAAATTTCCATCTTATTTTTTTTTAGCCCAGTTCGTGAAATTTTGTAGATTTTTATAATTGTTATAAATTTAGTTTCTATTTTTGGAAAAGGTAAATAATGTATACTTAAAATATATATTTTTAAAGACAAAAAAAAAATAAATAAAATATAATGAGTAAATAAATAAGTAGTTTTGTATCAGTACGAAGTCTTTTCCACTGGGTATTTCCATCGTATGTAATACGATGGAAATATATATATATATTATATATAAATATATAAATAATGTAAATATATAAAATATATATAATATATAAATAATGTAAATATATAAATATATATATATATATATAAGTACAAGAGTTCTTTTATGATCATTGTTTTTTAATGAATCTTTACAATAAAAATTATTAATTTTAAAAATTAACGAGAATTTGAGATATATTTACTTTTTTTTCGGCCCCGTGATCGCTGGAGGCTCCGGAATCCCTGGTAGCCCGGTGAGCATCTGTGATTCTGGGATCTAGGCGAAGCCCCATGGCTAGATGGCTAGTATAAACATATATTTTTAAAAGTTTAAGGTAAAATGATTATTAAAAAATAATGGTAAAACTCGTCATAAATCAGCTGATTTCTAAGTCGAAAGTTCTAAGCCTCAAATCCTAACAAAGGTAGTTGTTTTTATTCCGATTAGAATACTAGATGGTGGATACCGGTGTTTTTTGGTGGTTGGGTCTCAATTAATCACACATCTCAGGAATGGCGTCCTGGTTCTGTTTAAGACTAAACTTTACCGGTACGTTCAAACAGAATGTACTTAACCGATACTTTCAAACAGATATTGATGAGTCTTTCTATTGATTTTAATTGTGTTGATGCGACTAAAAGAAATATATTTGTTAATAAATTCAACTCAAATCGAATACATAAATAGCAAATGAATTAGAATTACTGGCTCTACGCGTTTGTGTCGTTAGATACCCCTCGTTTATGTTCTAGGCTTATGAATTTTTTTTTATCTAATAAAAGTGATTTATGCAAAAGATAGGAAGAGTTAATCAAGAAACAGAGACTGAGTATAATAGAATGAATCAACGAGTTAAATCTAATCCACTGATTTTCCAAAACGTATTTATGACTAAACTTATTTAAGTTTGGTTTGAAGAGTAGGAATTCTTCAATGGGGGTAAAATATAAACCACTAATATACTTTTATTACTTTTTTCTTAATATTTCTTCATGATTTATACCTTAAAAATAATATTTCTTTAAGTTCAGTTAAACTTACAAAAATTATTTTCATTATGTATAAATATATATATATATATATTGGCCAAACAGATTAAATTGATCTAACAGTAAACTTTAATGTAATTACACTCTACTAGCAAAAAGATATACAGTGTCTCTGGAACATACATAACACAACATTACACTATTGGACTGTCTTTTAATTAAGGGTTTTGAACAGCATGAGAACAAAAGATTCAATTAATTATTATTCGTAAGTCGATAAGGTAAGTTAAGTGAGTTTAAATCAGATGGTGGTAAATATACTAGTATTTTCTCTTCTTCGGTATATACACCGATACGTATACCGTATACTGGTTGGAATATATATATATATATTTTATTTTATATGTATGTGTGTTTTATTCAACCCACGACAACGGGTAATACAAACACAAAAAAACACATATAACACGTAAAAAGACTGTGAGTGTGCTAAACCCCATTTGCATGAGTCTGATAACAACTTCACAGCATCACACAACAAGAAACGCACGTACACACATCACATTTCAACAGTTTTTTCTTTTTTTTTATGTTTTTGTTTAAACCACCTACGCCTATGTAATTACATTTAAACCTTTATTCGTATCTTTAGATTTTATTATTGTTTATAATATCGTTTCTTTTAAATCATCTTTATTAGAATCTGTCTTTTGTACGTTGTTCTTTAATGAGAAACAGTTATATATTTATAATTATTATAATATTAGGTACGTGATTATAATAAAAAATTAATATAATTTTATTATTTTCGTAAAGATAGAATCCCATTTTTTTCGAATCAACACCGGTCTCAGTAGGACCACGATAAATAGTTTTATTTATTGGCATTTTTCTTTTCACTTCCTTGTACGAAGGAAAGGAAATATTGTGATCGCAAAAAATTTCAGTTTTCAGATTTCAACGCAATCCATTTTGACCAACCCTGAATCCATTTTGACTAGTTTCGACGTGACGTCGTATGTATCTCGCATAACTCAAAAATGATTAGCCGTAGGATATTGCAATTTGGATTTTTTTCATTTTTTCTTAACTGAGTAATAAGTCCTCATTGAGAGCTTTTGAACGATATATCGTAAGTAGTACATATGTCCAATGGTTCCAGAGTTACAGCTAAATAAATGAAATATTTCGATCTTACAAGGGGAAGACACATCGGTTCGAATTCGACTTCATATACTAAAATATTTTTTTTACCTTTTTTTTAATTTAAATATATTGATTTATTAATAATTATTAACTTCTGATTGTAACAATAAATAATAATTCAATAATAACAATAAAAAATCAGAAGTTATTAGTGAATTAACATTTTATGTACGTTTCATTTTAATTCAAAACTTTTTACAGAGGTTAATTTACTAATAAATCAATATATTTAAATTAAAGAAAAGTAAGTTAAATAAAAATATATGAAGTCGGATTTGAACCAATGTGTGCATGGTTACGGATCTGATACGTTGTCACTTACACCACGTAACTATTTGAGTGACGTGATACAAAATTAAACTTAATAAAAAATAAATGAAAATATATAAACTAACATAAAAAGCTGTTACGGACACCACAAAAAAATGTGATGCAATGCGGTGTCTACCACAATGCAATTATGTAACTGTCCACTTTATTAAGGAATTGGAGGATCGTATCTCATTTTCAAATGAAATAAATTTAAATGAAGTGCAGCAAAAAATGTTTATTATAATTTAATAGGCGTGAGAACTGTCGACTTTTAAATCAGTTTATTTGCGATGACGAGTTCACCACTCGATCAACCCGGTGGATTAAACTAGAAATCTACTGTAACGTAATGCAATAGAGGTGTTAAGAGAGAACAAACTCCTAAATTTTCTTTCCTTTATGATCAGGTAGAAACAGAATTAGCTTACATTGTGATTATTATATGGAAGTAAATGCATCTTCATATATTTGCAGTTACAGCAATCCATAATGTTCAGTAATAAGTCTGATGATATTAAACCCAAAGAAAACAGTTGTCTAAATAAAAAATTTAATAAAATTGAAAAACCTAGGTTTGTGAAAATAATATGTATATATATATATATACATATACATATTAAAATTAATAATGGAAGGCTATGTTGAAGAAGAGATTAACATGTATACAAGTTATGAAAGATATTTCATCCCGAGGTGCCAGGTTCGAATTCCGGTCACGCATGGGACTTGACTTTAATTATATAAAATTTCCCAGCGATTAAAATCTCTACAAGGTTTTTCTTGAATTTTAATTTAAACAAAGTAAATTTACTCCAAATCTAAAAATAGCATGCTTTTTACTGCAATTATTTGTTTTATATAAATTTTCTCGGAAACTGCAGGAAATATAATTCTGGGAACTATTTTTTCTCAATTTTTCACCCAAGATTACACATATATAACCAAATATTTTTTCTAAATAGGTTGTATCTGTAGAATATTACTGTAGCATTATTTGACATTTAAAGAGAGATATGAATAGAATATTTCGTTAGTCGTAACTAAAACAAAGTATTTCCAGATCTGTATTTATACAAACCTTTTTCATTATTTTTGTGAGAGGAATAAGTCTATAAAATATGGCAGAAGCTTCCTGAAATAAGCAGTATACAAAATTATAATTATTCTTCACAAATTTCCTGATTAAAATCCAATGGATCTTTTTAATATAACCAAATCCTTTATAATTTGACCAAGTATAGAGTTACTAAACTTTTTTTGTATTGGCCGAAAAGAGAGATAATCTTATATGTATGATTTTTAGCTTACTAAATGTTCCTTTTGTACTATTAAGTTGAATATCCAAATTCAATATTGAAGCATAATTGAAGTATGAATCATAAAATCATCAGAACTGTAAAAATAATTAATATTTAAAAGAAATTATATCTGGCATTAAAGACTCTGTATATTACATTTTTTCCTATTTATAACTAACGTATTGTGCAAACATTTCTGCCGCAAATTTGTTTTACACTTCTTCTTCTACTTCTTCTTCTTCTTCTTCTTGTATTGGCCACCTTAGGACCACAACAAATATCTTTTTTCGGTTTTGATTTCCTTCCCAATATTTCTTCGTTCTTTCTCCATGTTCTCGCTTTCTTTCTTCACTTCATCAGTTGTTACATTTCTTTTTTGATATTTCCTGGAGGCCCTTGTCTTCTAAAATAATTATTCTAATTTCTATATAAGATTATTTCTTTCTTGATTTTTAAAACTCTCATATTCTTTAAAGCTTCATTAAACCATGTGTTTTTAATTTTTTGATTAGCCAAAATAAAAATTTCTTTTAATCAGACTTTTTTCTTTCATTCTGAAAATATATCTAAAAAAAAATTAGTTTTCTTTTCCTTATTACATCTGAAAGTCTGTCATTAAATTTATAAAGCTTTCTTCATTTTTTTCTAATCCTCCACGTATTCTCTTTAATCTTAGCTGGTCCTAATATTTTTCTTAATATTTTCCTCTCTTGCGCTTCAATTTTGCCTATCATATTCATCCATAAAGGCTCCGAGACATACAAATATTATTATTAGTTGTTTTATTGTAATTTTAATTTTAAAATTTATTTCGATCAGGCTTAATATAATACAAACCACATTCTAATTAAAAAATGTATTTCATTTATTTATTTTATTTATATATACCAGGTTACAAAGTAACAGCACAGTACTCTTATAGAGATGCCAAGGCATCTGTGCGCATTCTGGTGTGTAAGTGTAAATATAATGGTAAATGTGTAGTCTTTAATAGACTCAGCCGACCACTCCTGAGACGTGTGGTTACCCAACCACCAAAGAACATCGGTATTCATATTGTAGCATTCAAATCCACATAAAAGCAAGTGCCTTTGACAAGAACTCGAACCTTAGAATTTTCGATTTCAAAAATCAGCTGATCTTGCGATGACGAGCTTAAAAACTAGACTACCCCGGCGGATTAAATTATAAGGATGATTTCAGATACAACTTAGAAAAAAATATTAAATTAAGTTTATAATTTCTTAATGTATCTGATATTATATTTGTTCCGTACAGCAGTATAACTCTTGAAAAATATATTTTAATGACATAACAAAACAAATGAATACAATTTTAATTATAGCGGTTGTTTTAAGCTTCTGTTATTCTTTCTACAATTTTTTAATTATATTTGACTATATGCGTTTATTAATATAAAGAAAATACCTTTTGTCAAAGGAAATAAATATATATTTTGAAAATTTATTAAATTATTTATTCTACGAATAACAAATTCGAATAAATAAATCTTTTTCAAATAAAAAAGAATTAGTTCCTTTTCTTTTATTATTCAAAAAAGTTGATTTTCTTAGTCTATAAATCAAGTTATTTTTAATCGTATTTGAAATCTGTTAGAATCCTTAATTTAAGATAAAATTTAATATGCTATTACACGTAAATCTACTGTAATTTTATATTTAATTATTTTTATAACAATTTTCTTAATAATAAATTTAATGCGTTTGAATGCGGAAATAATACAGTTAGTCAAAAAGATATTAAGAGAAGCAGAAGTAAAATAAAAAGACAGAGAAAGGTAGATTTAGGGGGTCCAATATTAGAATTTATTGAGGAGGCAGTACCAATATATCCATTTGTCTTATCCGCGGCTGCTAGAAGCAAGATTAGAGTTCTTAACAGCAGAAGAACAGACCACGGTTTATTCGGAACCGAAGGCGACTGCAATTTATTGTTAAAAATCTTTCCACCACTACCCGTCTTCCGTTCTACAGGACCAGATCGTATAGCAGGAGGAAAAGGGAGGGCGGAATTAGAGAGAGCACTACGCTCTTCTGGCAGGGCTAAAATATTTTGTTATCGTGAACGTGTTGGTTAGATTCGTTTCAAATAGAATGTGGTAAAGTATAGATATATCGTGAGTGCCTTTAGGCAGACCCGGGTTAATACTGTATGTGTCACGTGTTCTAGTGAAACCGTATACACTGTGTATAAGATAGTGTAGAATATACCATACCTAATATTGCTTTATGAATCTAACAAAATACTAAAACCGAAATTAGTTTGGATATTCTTATTACACGTCACTTCTTTTTTATTTTTTTTTAATCTCTTTCTTATTCTTCTTACGACTAATAATTATTATTATTAAACGTGCCCTTTTACTAAATCGGATACCCGAAGCTTTATGTAATAATTTGTTCAATGCAATAATATAAAATAAAGCTGTATTTTGTATGTATATATATATATATATATATATATATATATATAATCTCCTAACTCATTTTTATCAAATGTTAAAATCTTGGTTTAATATAAAACTATTTAAACCTTTTTTTTCACTTATTGACCTAATGGAATTTCATTAATAAAAAAAAGTGAAGATTAAGCTATTACCTCGTTCTGAATTTTTACCAAATGAAATAAATTTTATTCGATATTATCCGTAAATTTATTTCATTTTGTTATATTTCCTGCTTATATATGTAACATTTTGGTATTAGAATTGGACTGGATTGATGCAGCTCTCCATTTTTTTCTATGCTATGTATATACCCAACACGTATATATATGCGTGTAATTCTTTCTCTTCCATTTTGGTTTCAGTTTTCTACTCTTCCTTCTTCAACTTATACTGGCTTAATAGTCTATATCCCACAACAATAATTAAGACAATTAAGGCCCCTATATAGTCAAAAATGAACATTAATTAAAGGAATTTTTTTTTTTTTTAAATCTGTTATATAAATAAGATATTAACAATAATTATAAAATTAAATAAAATAAAAAGGTAATAACATACTAAAATCATATTTATATTATATAATCGTTGGATGATGCCCTTCGTGAACATTCATAAAAAAAATGTATTATTAATTTCTTTTTTATTTAAATAGTTAAAATAAAAAAGAAGAATATGAAAATAAATTAAACATTTTTAATACAGTTTTAATAAAAAAAAAGAGGTAAGTCAAACCTTAAACTTTCTGCCGTTTTTCTTTTTTCTTCAATAAGCTATTACTCTTCCGGACATTCTTTTTTTTTTTGTTTCGTTCACGTTTTGACTTCTATTTCTGTTGGAATAATTACTTTTAATTTTTTATATTTTCCTTAATTTTTTTTGTCAGTGGTTTTCTTCTGTTATGACTAGATTTTGTTAAATCTTCTTCAACCAGTTAATTTTTTTGAAAAATCTTCTTTTTTTTATTATTATTAAATTTAAAAAAAAATATTAACAATAAATTTTTATAATAAGAATATAATTAATTTAAGAGTTTACTATCAATGATAAATCGACCCAAATTACAAAATAAAACATTATTAAAGATTACTTCAACATTTTTCCTTGTGAACACCTTTATTGATTGATTAATGATGCTATTTTCATACTGACGAGAGTGAAAATAGTTATGTTATTACTGGTGATAATTATGAATTAAGTTGACATGTATTTAGAATGTGGTTAAAAAATATGTTTTGTTTTATTTGTGTCTACTAATTCAGTATATTGTTATTATGTGATAATATATTTCATAATATTCAAGTATGTTTTGATGTGGTTCTTTGTAAAAAAAAAAAAGTAGATAATCCTTAACAATAACAGGTGAATTTATGATTTGTATATTTGAAATGAATAGTAAATATTGGATTTTATGTTTCTATGGAGAAATTTTAAATGTACCTTGAACATATTATTTTAAACTGCTCCCCTTTGACTAATGTAGAACATTGTACAATCGGAAGAGATTAGTTTTTTTTTTGTTTTGGGAGGAACCCACCGGGTCGAGAGTTCCAGTGTTCAAATCCTAGTAATGGCAGTTAATTTTATACGGATTTGAATACTGGATCGTGGATACCGGTGTTCTTTGGTGGTTGGGTTTCAATTAATAACATATCTTAGGAATGGTCGAACTGAGACTGTACAAGACTATACAGTTCATTTGACTTATACATATTATCCTCATTCATCCTCTGAAGTTAATACCTGAACTGTAACTTCCGGAAGCCAAACAGCAAAAAAGAAAACGTACCAAATTTTTTGGGAAGGGTAAATGGTGATTACGTTCTGTGTAGTGATTTGTTTTTGTTTTGATTGTTATTTGTTATTCTAGAAGCTAAATTGTATTCAAATGTGTATTTTTTATTTAATTTAAATCAAGTAGGATTTTTATAAAATATATTCATTTCCAATCTTATCAACATTTCTAACTTCCAATATTCTGCTATAACATCATATTTAAAAAAAAGAAAAAAAAATCCATTATCACATATATTATATGTGATAATAAGAATAAATTATATTATATTATAATAAGAATAAATATATTTCTATATTTATTCTTATTAAAATTTATGTTATATAATTTTGTTAAAACTTTTTTCTAATTTCTAAATTTAGATTTTATTCCTAAATATATGTTACATTACAGAACAGTGACTTCCTCTGTTGAATAAAAACTGTACATAATTCATTGAATCTTGATTAAAAAAAAAATCCATTTCTTGGTTTTCACTATCTGTTCCAGTCAATATTATGGTTGTGACTTATATAAAATATTTAAAGAAAAAACGGCCCCGGTCAAAGTTGTTTTCTGTAAGAATAATTATTTTCATTTTATAATTAATTCAAATGGTAACAGATTTGTCGAAGATTATAGGTGTAGTATCATTTTCATTTCCTAAGATTGAGATACATAACAGTATATTTTTCTCAAGAAAGAAAGCGATATAAAATACTTCATATTTTAAACTCTTTACAAAGCCTGGCATCGAATTTTGTTATTCTTTACTTTCGCAATTTTCTTCGTTGACTTATGTCTTCTGTTAATCATCATATATAACTGCTAGATTATGAAACATGTTATATCACGTAAGATAATGTTACATCAACATAAATGCATAATAGAAGATCATGATGATAATCATCATCATTTTATGATATCTGCCACTAGGCAGATCCCTTGGACTAGTCCTTTCTATTCTGCTATATTCCTAAATTTTTCTAAGACTTTAATAATTTTCATTTACTTTTAATTGTGTATAAATTTTATTCTTTTACGGTATCTTTTTCTTTACATCTTCTACAAAACATATATTAGAAAAGAAAATAGATGGGCTATTACTTTACGGATATCAAAATTATTGATATTTTTGATCATTTGAAAATTGTGTAAAAAAAATAATCTAGTTAGGAATTTTTGAGTTAATAAATAGTACAGTATTTTTTTTAATACATATTTATACTATACAACTGTAAAGTGTGCTACATAAGGAAAATATGCTTTTGTAAAATTTTTTATCTCGGTGATTTTGCAGATCTTTAAATTTCATGAACCCCCGAAAAAAAACACTAGCATTAAAAAAAATTCTGGAAGGATGTATATATGTTGACTTGTTTTTTCCTCGATATCTCTTCACTGGATGGACTAATTTGAATGAAGTTTGGCACGATGATTTTTGTGTCTGTAGATGGCTCATGTTGTCATTTAATTTTTATCACAGTTATTCAACAGGGCAGAGAGTTGCCATGCCCCACTGATCAACTGCTCAAAAAAAATTATTCCCTTTTTACTAAGTATTATATTTAATGTATTTATATTTTATGATTAATATCGATTTTAATTACTGCCATTTTTTTATTTTATAAGTAATTGTTCAATATATGATGCTGCTTTAATCAAGATTTTATCATAGTTTTCCTTGGTCCATCTTTTTCTTTTCGATGAGTCTGAGGAACCCCATTTACGGGCGGAGAGTCGAACTCGCTAACAGGTTCTGCTAGATGTTATTAAGAGAGCGTATGTGTGCCTGGGCCCTACCGAGTAACCCTCATATCTTACCGATCCTCCCCTCCCGGGGTCGGGTTCACAATTAAGCATTGCACATCCCTAGGAGGTGCCTTTGGTCCTCAGGGATCCAGAATCTCCGTGATCCATCTAGTCAAGTGCATTTTCTTATTTTGTACCGATCACAATAAAATATTTATTTATTTACTTTATTCACCTAAGTATATTATAAAGGTGAATTAAAAAGAAACGGAAATAATTTCAATACACATTCTACAAGTGAAAATAAAGAAAAAAAATTCGTTAAACATAAATCAGAGAATATTTCATCCTCGAATTATAGCTTTTAAACAATTTTGTTATAATTTCTGTCCAGTGGTAAAGTAAAACCATACTGAAATTCTCGGAACTTAAATTAAGAGATAAATTTGTTTGTTCATATGGCTTTTGGCCTGAAAGTTGAACAATACAGATCCTATAACTGTATCTCTAGCAACTTTTTAAAAAGATTATTATAAAACACAAAAAATTGGTGTCGTAAAGTACAATTTTTTAGATTTGACACAAAAACTTGGTTACATTTTCATTAAACAACTAAATTTGTAGGAAATTTAATTCTAAGAATATTGTAAATAATGGAAACTGAACAAGCAATTTAACTTTTATTAAAAACAAACATATCTAATAATAGTAGAAAAGTATTATAATTTTAAACCAATATAAGAATGATTTAAGCGTTGGACAACATCTAGAAACAGAATCAGTTGTTAAAAATAGATAAATAAAAGTATACTACAAGCTTACTATATAACAATTTTTAAAATCCTTCATTGTTTACACAACATTCCGCTAAATTAAACATTTTAGCTGGCTTATTAAATCTATTAAATTGTTATCTATAATTTAAAAAACGTTTAAAATTCTTGTCACTAATTCTTCTTTACTATTTATGCCCCAAACAGTGACCTCGCGCTGAAAAATAGATCTTTTCGAAATAAGAGCATTTGGTAAATTTAATTTTTATATGTTGAAAAGAAATGTGCCAAAAATTCGATTATGCATTCATTCGACTATGAAGTTTAATCGTTACCAAACATTCGCTTTCACCCAGTTGAGGATGAATTCCACCACTTCATATTGATTTCTTGAACTCCATGCGGGAGTTATGCCGATTCACAACTTCAGAAGAAAATAAAATGCGTTGAAGTTTTCATCAGCAGAAATGGTCGTCACAAATTCTTTGTGACGACTACAACTCTTTTTGGCTTACTACAAAATTCATTCAGTAGCTACAGTTTATAAGCACAAAGATTCATTCCTTTGCGAACAACAAAATGGACAGTTTTTTGAAATGTTTAGTTGATAACTAACGCTAGGAACTGAACATTTTGTACTTCCTTGAAAAGATAATCGGATTCTGTCCAGTGCTTGTTTTAGAGGTACCTGGTAAATTTCCTTTTAAAACGCTTACGGTTTCCAAATATCTTTCATACAACTTATGTATGTTTTGTCAATCGAAGAATTTCTTCGATAGACTCGCGTATAATTTCTTTGTACTACAGTCACAGATTTTGTTTCTACGAATCGATACATGCATTATGCTTTCCCTTGTGGTGATGCTATGGTACTGTATTAGTTCATAAAATCCCGGAGTTCATTTTTGGACACCGGTATTATATCCCATTTTCGGTACCTCATTCTTTCAAACAGTAGTAAATAAAATGTTGGATATGTTATAACTTACGTAGATTTCTTAGCTAAAAAAAAAAAATCCGTGTAAATTATTAATAATCCATTAGAGTTATAATTGAATAATAATAATTTATTCATTTTTTTTTAATATAGAAAAAATGCATAACAAAATACATTAAGAAAAAAATAATAAAATCAAGATTAAAATTTTAAATGATTTTTCTCTATACCCTTACATTATCGGAAATGTTGAGTTATTATAGATATGTAATCATCTCTTATCTTTTACCAAAGATTCGTAATTACAAGGTGAAGATATTTTTACTAATATACTGCTATATTATTGAACATTAAATTTTTACAATAAAGTTAAAATTCATAAAAAAAACCATTTTTATTTATATATAAAGTTATTGCTTTATAGTTCATTGTTGATACGATCAAAAGGTTTGTTCTAAAATTGACTGGTTACAACAAAAGTAATAATAATAAAAATATATCTGCTGAAGTTAGATGATTGAGATACTAAAAAAAAGATGTATGTAACTAAAATAAGAATACAAAGAATATGGAATAAAATGATAAAGAAAGAGAAGAAGAAGTGGAGAAAATGATGACGGCGATGATGATGATGATGATATGAAGAAAGACAAAGGATAGGAGGTACATAACCACGTTCCTCTTCTGTAACTTCATCCTCTTCTCCTTCTTTATCTTATTCTTCTTCTGTATTTTCTTTCCACTCTTCACCCCTCTCCTTCGGGGCTCTAATTGAACTGCGCGGTTCCGACCTTCAGGTTACCAATGATTGGCTTGTTTCAGTTAATAATTTCATCCGAGTACGACAAAGATAGATATATTATAAAAGATAAAGATAGTAATATCCCCCTTCTTTGCCCCCTTCCCCTCCATATTATTGTAAACCCCTCTTCGTCTTTCGTTTTCTACAGTCAGATTGGTCCGGTCGACATGGGTGGTCCACTCGCGAGTATCCGACCTCCTCTACAGACAGTATTTATCTAGACTTTGTACAATCAACAACTTTACTCCTTTATTTTATGTTATAATAAGTTCATTTTATATAACTAAAAAAAAAAAGGAAAAAAAAAGAAATTGGTATATATAAATTTGTGCAATTTTTTTTTTTCAAGTAGTGTATATGTGTGTTATTCTCAAGTTATAGTGAATATAAAATTAATCGTGATACTTGATATATCAATCGGTGGGAGTGGATTATTTCGTTTAATAACATTATTAGTGTTGGATCTTATGAAATTTTCAATATACATTTTACCAGGATATATGCTTCGGAACAACATTTTTAAGGTTTAATTTTTTCTTGTAACATATAATTGTGCTCTTTCATATTTTAATTAATTAATTATTATTAATGTAATAATAAATCTATTATATTACATTTTAATTAATAAATAAAAAATAAATTATTACGTATTTTTATTAATTATTTTAGCGGTTTTTTTAATTTATTTTGATTATTTATTTTTATTCAATTACATAATTTACTTATGTAATTGTAGGCCTATATCTGATTTATTAGTAAATTGATTAACTATGATATGAATCAAGTTTTTCATTTACATATTTCTATACATATAAAAAAAATTCATTATGTATGCTTTAATACTGTACTGTTAAATATTTTAAATAAAATAATGTATTCAAATAATTATATTAATTATAAAAAAAAAATTAAAATAAAACTTCATAAGACAACTATAATAATATATATATATATATATAGCAAGATAAAAATATTAATTTCTCTTTTTTTCAATTTTAGGTCCCGTATTTTAAATAAGGGTTTTTTTATATAAAACTTAAAAGTAATAAAATTTAATTAAAAACTATGTTTAATGTGTAAATAATAATTTATTTTATTAAATAACAATTAATTTATAAAATTATTAAATTACAATTTAAATTTTTTTTTTACTAGAATATCAAAATATGTTTATTTCCATCGAATAACTAGTATCAGTTGAATATATAAAAAATATTTTTCTTTAAAAATTATAAAAATAAAAGAAAAATAACTTATAATTATTTCATAAAAAAGGTATAAACATTTAGTTTTTTATTTTTATTAAATTTCATGAAATTTATTTATCTAGATATGATAACAAAATTTTTATTATTGATTAATAATAAATTTATTACATATCAAATCATATAAAATACATAAATACATTTTATAAGTATACATAAATTTATCGTTAAGATGTATTCTGTAAATTAAAAATTAGTATTTTTTCTTAATAATAAAATCTGGTGTTTTTATTTTTAATATCATTTAGAAGGAAGTTTACTTTAGTAATACCTAAATAATAATTTCGGTAATAAAAAATATTATTCGTATCAAAAAAATTATAAAATTAAACATTATTTTTTATATATTAATTTCATTTTATTTTAGGGTTCAAATTACAATATTCAAATTATACAAATTTTTTCATGTTTTTATAAAAACAAAAAAATCATTGATTTTACTTTAATTTTAAAAAATGTTAAATTTTTTTGGGCCGCCGGATTTAAATGTAATTTTTTTAATAATATAAAAAATATTATTATTCAGAGTTTTTACCAGATAATTTAAAAAAAAATATTGAATAGAATCAACGTAACGTTAAGAAAATGTGATTGATTCTTCTAATAAATGATTATATTTATATATATTAATTATAAGAATTGAAATTTAAATAACAAATAAATAGTTATATTTAAAGATCATTATTTTAAATAACGATCTTCAAATTAAGCCATTGAAATTTTAAAATATAAATAAAAGTCGTTTTATTTATGTAAAGTTTTAAATTCTAGATTTTATATAATTTTTTAATTACAATAAACATTCAAAACTCAGTAGTTTTATATATATATATATATATATATATATATATATATATGTAAAGTAACAAGAAAATATTGTTCTTTTTATCATTAGCTCTGAAAGTTTGTTCATTTAATAAAAAATTTTTTTTATTCAATAATGCATATTTTCTTTAAAATTCATTTAAAAATACTATTCATTTTGGATTAATTATTTATTTAACCTTACATGATTTAAAAGTCGAGACAATAGAGTATAGGTTATTTGCGTTCGATAACATTTTAACTCTGTCTCAATATCAACAAAAATAAGGTAAAAATGTTTCTTTTCTTTAAATGCTTGCTATGTTTTGGCACATTTATGAATGTTGTTTCCTTAGTTTTATTCAAATATTAAAACGTTTTACAAAGTTTTACTTTTTTGAGGTTTAACTTTGTAAAAGCTTGTAAATTTTATTTTTCTTTATTAAAACTTTTATTAATCTTATTATCTTAATAATTCTGGTTTAATCTAACCACAATAAGATATTCGGTATTTTCAAAAAATAGAGATTAGTTCATAATTTTTATTAAAAAATCTTTATCAAAATATAAATCATATCGAAAGTTACTACTACCGTTCAAGAATTGAATTACTGTTAGGTAATTTACCTTTCAAACTAGAATTTCAAATTATTATTTATTGATGAATTTGATAGATTTTATTTAATTTTATTTGTCTTTTCATCTTCAGGTAATCGTGCCATATTCTGATATATTGAGGAAGGAAAATATTTCCAATATATTTATAACTTATAATACCTTAACCGAGTACGTTGTTTAATACTGCTTAATTATTTCTAGTAATTAATATAATAATTATTAAAAGATTATCCGTCTATAATTTTATTTTCTTAGCCTAATTATCTATTATTTTAAAGAATATACTGGGTATCAGAAAACAAAATTGTCCTTATTGTTATACAAAATTATTTATCCATGAGGAAATTTTTCAATCAAAGATTTTTCATAATTTGAATGTAATTTTAATTATATGTTAAATAAAATTTCATGCATTTTAATATTACACTGAATAGAGAAAAACTTTCTTGATCAACACTTTTGACGAATGTCAAATTTATTATAAAATCCAATTTCGGGTAAAAGTAAAAGAACTTTTCCAGGAGGAAAAATACAAAAAAAAAATAATTACAGGAATAAGACGTGTATAATTATTTTTTAATTAATATAAAATAGCTTACCATCATTTATTATAAAACGTAATTTAAATTAATTAAGTTATACTTCTAAAAAGTAGGCTACATATAAAATTAATTTATATATTCAAGGTTTCCATATTATTAAAGTTTATATATAAAATCTATTAATAATTTTGTGAAATTAAAAGCAAAATCCAATTTTTTTTAAATTATTATTATTGTTATTATTATTAAATTAAAATTCATGTCATGTAACTTTATAAATGGGTGTATAATTAAATATAATTTCATCAAACAAAATTTAATTAATTAATTAAATTCTCAATTAAGTTTTCGATTCTCAATCGAAGAGGAGGGTAATTTATAATCACGTTAAGGTAAAATGTTTTCAATCGCAGTGAACCTTTTTTTCATTTCCATTCAATCTTTATTGTATTGTATAGTTACGGGAAACAAATATTTATTATAATAGTTTTAAAGTATATATATATATATTGTATAGAATACTTGAAGGTGAATATATTATATATAATATTCTAATAATAATAACAAGTAATAACCACGTTAAGTGATAATCAATACTGTATGAAATAATGTTCATTTTCTAAGACCATAAACCGTAAAGTATTACACGGGTTTATAACAAATGATGATAATAATAGTTAATTATTTATTAATTAATAGTTAGACTAGTTAATGTTCTCAGTTGATGGTTAATTTAAATGTAACATAAGTTTTCATGTTAATTTTTTTTTAATAATTTTTATTTATGTATTAATAATAAATTTCATAACTTTTGTCATTTAAATCGGTTAAATTCATTTAATAAAAATATTAATGCGTAAATATTTTTTAATTAAAATTTACATAATTAATTATTTTTTTTAATTCACCGAGTTGATCTAGTGGTAAACTTTCGTCGCAAATCAACTGATTTCGAAATCAAAGTACTCAGGTTCAAATCTTAATAAAGGTAGTTTACTTTTATTCGGAATTGAATACTACGTTGTGGATACCGGTGTTGTTTAGTAATTGGATTTTAATTAACCACACTTCTCAGGAATGGTCAGCCTGTGTTTTTTCAAGATTAAACATTTACCGATACAGTTACATTACACTGATAAATCGCTAATGACTAATTGTTGATTCGACTATAAATAAAAGTATTAAAAAAACTACTGGAATTAATTTATCATAAGAAATGTATTTATATATATTCAAATAAAATATTCTCTTTTATTAAATCTGATGTAATTAAGATTAAAAATATTCTTCAGCTCATTTTAACAAGTAATAGCCTCATATATAATGATCTTAAGTTCCGAACCATTCAACAGAAAATCAGCCTACGGTATCAAAATCGTTTGGATCGGCACCTGAATTATTTGTCGATCAGTTTATTGGATAACAGTCAGTGATTTTACAGCTGAGGAACAATATTCTTCGTTTGCCTTATCGTTTCAATTAGATGACTTTATGGTCTGGCTGTACAGAGTGCTCTTC
Organism: Lycorma delicatula; assembly: GCF_047948215.1. NCBI lineage: Eukaryota > Metazoa > Arthropoda > Insecta > Hemiptera > Fulgoridae > Lycorma > Lycorma delicatula. The sequence goes on from NC_134463.1 coordinate 58,498,575, forward strand.
TACTTCATTTCTTTGATTTCGCTGATATCGTTAAGTCACCAGCCGCTGGGTCTGTGACTATTTAATGTTAGTTCAAATAGATCTTATTTACTTATTTTTTAATTATCTTGCTGAACAGATTGTATAGTTGCTGTGTTGTTATAAAAAAATATAATAAGAAAAATAATTTTAACAAGAAAATTTTTATGAATTGACTACAATATTCGGAATAGAGGTGAAGAACTATCCGGGAAAATCTAGTTTACTATACATTTAAAGATAAAATATTTGTCCTAATTAGTTCGTAACTAGTTATATTTGAGTTAGTAATTTATTAAATACTTAAAAATTTATTTGGCTGTACAAAGAAATTTATCTATAATATAAAAATATTTTTTTTAGATTATTCAAATTTTTGAAATATTTTCTGTTTTTTGTATTCATAGTATTAGATTGTGATTAGATTTTATTGAAAACTATTTTAATTACTTTTTTGAACAAAATTGAATGAAAAGAAAAGGAAATCATTCCATCTCAAAGAGATTCCCATTATTAAAAAAAAATAATAATAATAAAATAAAGTAAATAAGATGTTATTTTAGCTTCTATTTTTATGTCTTTCAAAATTGCTACACCCAAATATTTTAATGAGGGGGCTATAAAATAACTAACTTAAATTTCACAAACACACACACACACATATATATATATATATATATATATATATATATATATAAATATTTAAAAAATAATAATAGTAGAAAAAACTTCAAACTCAGTTCATTAACATACATCATTTTTATTTTTATCCGTGATTTGCAAAAGTCTAAAGTATAAAAAAATGTAATCTTTTAAAAATATCTAAAATTCTTTCGAAATTTTTTGGGAATAAAATTTCAGTAATTAGAGTTGTTTTTTCTTAAACTTATCATTTTTGATCATCCAAGTTTATGTTTGTTATAATTGTGTCTTTGTTTAAAAAATTTTATTAAAAAAAAAGAATATTTATTTAGAAAATAAAGTTTATATATCAATTGTAGTCGATTTTATAGAAACTTTTTCACGACCAATAACCGAAGCATTGATGTCTGATTAATTTTGAAAACAGCTGTTTTGTATTTGGGAATAACTTGTGATTCATCATATCATATCGTCACTTATCTAAAGAATAGAAAGAAGAATATTCTCAATATAAAGAATATGAAGATTATATACATTCTTATTCATATATGTTCTTATATTATATTAATATATAAGAATATAGAGATTATGTTATCTAAAGAATATAATATAATCTTAAATAATTAATCTCAAATTAAAAGATTTGAAATTTGATTTCATTTTTTTTTTTTGTCTTTTATTAATTATTACTTTCTACAATTTTCCCCCTAACTAAATTAAACAGAATGAATCCGTTTTTAATTTTTTTCTTCTTTTAATGAGATTATTTTTTTTTTAGCTCAAATTTCACATAAAAACTTTTCAATTTTTATTTCATCATTCCATTTTACAGTATACTTTAATACATTCTCTTGTATTATTATTTTCATAAACTATATTATCTGATTTTTTGGGGGGGATACTACAAAAAAAAACTATGTATAATTTTTAAATTTACTTTTGACACTCTGATTTTATTTCTGTTTAAAATATCTTCTTCCTTTATCATAATTTTTATATCTTATCTTCTAATACTTCTTTGAATAAAATATTTTGTTATTCATGCTTGACTACATTTAAAACTTAAAATAATTTATTGTTAACATAATTTCTTTGCTGTATGTCTTTAATAAACAAACAAGAGATGAATATTAAAAATTAAAAAAACACGCCTGCCAAAAAAGAAAACATTGCCTTTAATGTAGAATAATTAAAGAACGTGCGAGTTACAATTTTGTACATAGGACTTGTATGTAGTATAATTTTGTTTTCAAATTTTTTAATTTTATTTAATCACACGCACGCGCACAGACACATACATACATTTATGTAGCCTATGACATTCCCGCATTCTCGGTAACTAAAGAATTCCAACGCGGAGTCAAACATCTAAATCGGTTAGTCGTTGAGCTACTACGATGGAATAAACATACATACATACATACACCATAAATACATTCTACTCCTTTTTGGGCAATCGTATAATTATGATATTTTTTACAATAATAATTTTCTGTTTTTTAATAATTACTCAAATTAAGAACTATTTAAACATTTCTTTTCTTTATAATTCACCAATGAATAATGTAAATATTTATTTTAATTTCATCAAAATATCTTAAAATTTGAGTATTAGCCGCAGTATTTTTGATTACGTCATAAGTGGTTGATTTTTAGTGAAAACTATACAAGTGTGTTCTCCATTAATTTTTATTTTTTTACTTTATGTTTTACTTAAAAGAGTTAAAAACATATTATTCAAATAATGATAACATTCCAGAACACCAAAAAAAAAAAAATAACAACCATTTTTATTTGGTTTTAAATTATTTATTTTTATGTAATTTAACGTATTTTTTATAGCTTAAGTTAGTTTTTTTAACTTTATTTTAAGATTGATGAATTGTAACTATTAAAAAGATTTTAAATCAGAATCTGTTTATATAATATGTTTTTTTTCTTTTTTGTAATTGTTGTTGTTTTAAATGGGTATAATGTTTACGTGTAACCATAGTAACAAATAAATAATAATAACAAACGAGATTTTTGTTGTAGTTATGCCATATGGTTTATATAAATCATTTCCATCTGTGTATATATACATATGTAACAGAAATAATGAAACGGGGTTTAGTTGTTTGTAAATTATAAACCATACGAGATTTGTTTTTGATTTTAAATACAGCTATATATATTAATTTTTTTATATGAAATAGAATAAATTACTTTATTATTAGTACGAGTATATATATATATATATCGTTCTAAGGTTTTTTTTTTATATTTAAGAGTTTTACTTTTTATTTTTAAATTAAGTAAAAAATGAAAAATAAGTGAATAAATGAAAAATAAATAAAAAAATGAAAAATAAGTAAGAAATGAGATGTGCAGGTTTTTTTGGTTTTTTTTTAGTTATATTTCTTTAAATAATGATATAATTACAGATTTTTAAATAGTTACAAAAAACGTTTCCAAAGTTGACTTTTTCATTGTATTTTTTTTCCCCCAGTCATCAGACAATCGACTAGTTTATGCTACTCTTCAGTTTTTTCTATATATTCTTTCTTTCTTTTTCCTGTTTAGCCTCCGGTAATTACCTTTCAAATAATACTTCAGAGGATGAATGAGGATGATATGTATGAGTGTAAATGAAGTGTAGCCTTGAACAGTCTCAGTTCGACCATTCCTGAGATGTGTGGTTGATTGAAACCCAGGCACCAAAGAATACCGGTATCCACGATCTAGTATTTAAATCCATATAAAAATAACTGACTTTACTAGGATTTGAACGCTGCAACTCTCGAATTCCAAATCAGCTGATTTTTGAAGTCGCGTTCACCACTAGATCAACCCGGTGGTTCAGTATTGTGCTAATCTATTTAACGTCAACGTAGTTATTACATCCTACATCCTCAAATATTTGTTTTATAAATTCATTCAGATATTATTTTTAATTTTTAAATATTGTGTTGCATATTTTAAAATTTAAATGTTATGCCTATATTCTTTTCTTTTCTATCTTTTTGTCTATTGTCCATGTTAAAATAACACTATACAAATACAAGTACTAGGTATCCAAAAAAAAACTCCGTAATTTTAAGAACGAATTGTTTTTTTTATTTTGCAACATTCTATAGTGTTTTAGCGCAATGTTGTAGCGATAACAATTAAATTCTAGTTTTCACATTCCCTGTTAGATAGCAGATTTATTAGATAGTTACACAGGCCAAGCTGTTATGAGCCTGGTTTCATTACCATGGCGTAATTTCAAGAGATAGTACAGTCCATGTACCTATTCGCTGAAAGAAAATCAGTGATTATTGTTCAAAGAAATTATACCCGATTCTATGATAGAAATTGTCCGAGTGACAAAAGCATACGTGATAAGAACAGTTTTTTTTTGGAAACCGGACAAGTTTTGAAAAGATACTCAATGAGTAGGCTTAAAACAAGTGTTGAAAACACAGAAAGAATTCGATTGTCTTTCGATCAAAAGTCCAAAAGGTTCAGATCGTAACGTTAATCGTTAGCTAAATATGACTAAAAGTTCATAATGTTTGATGTTTTTCGCAAATGAATGATACTTCGCGCATATAAACTGCAGTTAATAATGAAACTGTGCCTAAAGATAAGCCACAAATAGTTAAATTTTTATCTACTGTGTTAAATTTAATTTTTGTTGATGAAAACTACATGCGGCGCATTTTATTTTCTAATGAGGCAACGTTTTATGTTCATTTGGTCGTGATTCTCCATAATTATCGAGTATGGTGGCTCAGAAAATCCACTCCAATCGGTGTGGAGTGAACTACACACACACAACTTAATTTAAAATATTTATCATTTTATTTATATATAATATTTTTTTGTTTATTTAATTCAATGATTCTAACTAAAGCGCACGCCCATACCGTATTTAATTCTCGCGGTTGTGGCGGTACTAGCGGCAACGGTCGGCACTAACAAAACTAATGTAATTTCACAACTTACATAGAACAATTTCCGCTTTTAGCATCGGCAAACTGGTGTAGCCGAGAGGCTTAACGCACCAGCTGTCGAGTCAACCAGACGATCAAGTTCGAGACCCAGCCAGACCAAGTTACTTTTTACACTTTAAATATTATTCACTTATTTAATTCTACCGCTCACTTTTGACGTCAAAATACAGCAGTAGTTTAGAGCATTTTTTTTTTGGTGGGGGTATGATTTTGCAGATTTTTTTGATTTTTTAATTGTTAACAAATGTGCTTAAAAAATATATGATCTTAATTAGGCGAAATGTCAAGATATTGAGGGTGACCATGCTCTACAGTCTCACCCCCCGTTGACCTTTTAAGTTGAAAATAAATTTAATGGCATTAATGTCCCGTATGGAGAAGTAATCTTACCAAGTTTGGTCAACATTGGACCAGTAGTTTTGGAGATATAAGGTTATTTAGACCTACACCGAACATCCGGAAAATTTTCATCCTTTTTTTGGGTTCCTTAGGTGACAAAACGTCAAGTTCCAGTGAAAACCGCATATGCCCAAATTGGAATGATTACAATACTTTCCCTTCTAGAGCTATAGTGCTGTCTAAATTGAAAACTAAAAATCCATGATGATCAGTATTTCTTCTAACTCATTTTTGGCATGTTCCAAAAGAACACGCCATCAACTAATCTTAAAAGCATTATTTTTTATCCTTGAAACCATTAATGGTCTCTTGAATTTGTATTTCTCATCGTAAATTGCATCTTCTGTATTAAATAAGTTGAAAAGTGATGACAACAAATTGCATTCTTTATTTAACTCTTTTCTAAACCAGAGCTAATCTTTGTTTAGTTTTTATTATTTATTAACGCTACCTCTTTCTTACACAATTGTATATTACTCTTCTTGGTTAGTATATTTTATGTCTATAAGTAGTGTACAATTAAATTATTATGTAAAACATGAAACATAAGAAATTAGAGAAAGATATTAAGTAATCAAATTTAGTAAAATCTGTAAGTTTATTAAAATTATGTATAAAATGTTATAGTAAATTATAGTAAAATTCTTATAGATTATACATTTGTAAAAAACTTTTAGGAATTTTCTCTCATATTAATATTTTAGTAGAAGTTTTATTTATTATTTTTTTCATAATTATAAATAAAACAAGAACTCAGATAAATAATTAAAAAGATTAAAAAGATTAACCAAATATATTATTTTTATATGATAAATAAAAAACCGTTTCTCTGCTTTTTTAGTAGTAATTAATTGAATTAAAAGAAATTAAAAAAGACATTTATAAAAAAATAATAAAATACTTTTCTTTAATTTAGTTATTAAATAATTGTTTAAATCAAAGGATGATAAACATAAATAAAAGCATTGCTACGAAATGTAGTAACACAACATCTGTCCAGCTGTCTGCACAAGTTTAGTTTTTCATTTTTGTGCTTAGAAAAGGCATAAAATTTTTTAAATGGCAGCAGACTTGACGGGAACGCAACATAGATTTACGTGGTGTGTGTGTGTGTGTGTTTGTGTGTTCATTTGAGCGCACATTTGTGTTTATAAACCATGTTTCAAACATTCAGCTTTAATTTAATATTGTCATAAATTAACCTACTGGCATATTTTAATGTTTCTTTATAAGTTTAAAACAGAAAGAGAATCCAACAAAGATAAAAATAAAAATTATAAAACAGTAGATAAAGTAAAGGATAAACTAGTTTATTACTCTTGTATAATCGTTATTACGACTACGATACTAATAAAATAGACGTATTTTAATAGGTCTAATAACAAAATTCAACTTATTCTGTTAAATAATTCTGTTAAATAATAAATATTCTGTAAAAATATTACCACTATTTTTTTTTGCTTTCAGTATTTTAATTTCCCGTCTACCGTTCTAGAACAGCTGTGTAGCTCTAGAGGGGAAATTATTGTAATCGGTCATTTGAGCAAATGCGTTTTTCACCGGATCTTGACGTTTTAACACCTAAAAAACCGGTTGGAAATTTTCCGGATGTTAATGTTCGTATGTACATATGTTCGGTGTTGGCTTCTAATTCACTTTATATCTTCAGAGCTACTGAACCGATTTTGACCAAACTTGGTCAGATTACTTTTATATATGTGGTATTGATGCCATTAAATTTTCAACTTAAAAGGTCAAGGGGGTGATGCTGTAGAGGAAGGTCATATTTTTCTTAAGCACACTCGTGAATAATTAAAAAATAATATCTGCAAAAACACTTTTGCAAAATTGCACCCCTACCCCTAAAAAAATGCTGTAACTACTGCTATGTTGTCACAGGTGAAGTAGAATTAAATAAATGAATAATATTTAAAGTGTAAAATATTAATTCGGTTTGGCTGGGTCTCGAACTCGATCACCCGGTAACTGGTGCATTAAGCCTTGCGGCTGCACCACTCTGGCGACCGTACGGGCGAAATTTCTTTTAGGTAAGTTTTAAAAATACATTAGTTTAGTTAGTGCCGACCGTCACCGCTAGTACCACCAACATCATGTGAATTATGGTATGCGCGCGTGCTTTAGTTAGAATCATTGAATTAAATAAACGAAAAAATATTAAATTTAAAGAAAATGATAAATATTTTAAATTAAGTTGTGTGTGTAAGCCGTGCATCAGAAATAACCATAATTGTCAGCTTTTTTATTTTCCCTTCACAGGAAATTCGAAAACTATATTTTTAAGCACTAATTATATTTTTAAATATACACATTCAACAGAATCTGGTACATTGAATCGAGCCTGTAATGAACAGAATATTTAATTTATTTGAAAATTTTGATCAGCACCAGAAATCATTTCCAAGTTCAATATAACTTCTACGTCCAATTGCAATCATGTTGAATCTGTATTAAACGGCTTTTTCATTGTTTTAATATTATTGTTACTTGTAGCCTACAAAAGTTTAATTCTTTTAAATACGCCTTTTCTTGAATTACTAATAAAAATAGTTTTTAGGACGTTCAGTTAACAGAAATATATATTCATATTTGCCCTGAAATTGTAAGATTGTAACTTCTTAATTATAATTGTACTTACAACTTGTTTCTAAGTTATATAATTAAAAAAAAAGAAGTGTCATATTACTGGGTTAATCGTTTTTAATAGATTAGATAAATCAACCAATTTCACCCGTATTTATGGCTGATGTATATTTGTCTATGATATTAATGTAGGTTTTTCTAAAAAATTAATTTAGGTTTATCTGTAGTGGTAGAGCACTCCTTTTCTAATCCTAGAATTGAATCTGGTCGAAAGAGGTTAATCTATTTAACCTATTAAACACGACTAATCCAGTAAAGTAGTGAAAACTAGTCTTCATTGACGAATTTGGTTAAAATAATAAGAACAGACTAAGAAATTGTTAAAATATCTGTTTTTAAATTGTCGGCTGTGAAAAGATACTTGCTACATCTTATCATGAGTTAGAACCTTCTTGGCTCCATGTATTTAAATTGATATTTTAAAATAAATTGAATTATGTAAATGTTTTTAACATCATTATAACTTAATGATATGATGATGTTGATAAAAAAGGGTAAATCTCTTAACTGTACAGGCTGATTGTTTTTAATAAAAAAACAGTTCAGTCCTCTGACAGTTCCATTTTCAACCTGCCCAAGAGTTATATGACTACAAGGATAAACAAAACGCATTACTCCAATTGTAGAATTAAAACCTTTCTTTTTTTTAAATGGAATACACAAGTCACGTAACTTGGACCTAAACTATTCCGAATCAAGAATTAGTATTTCCTTCATGAGATATACACATTTTGTTAATATGAATTACACACAGATTACCAACACCAATACATAAACTTAAACACTTTCTGGCATATTTCATAATTTTTAAGTCGTCATTTATTTTATGTAATGTATTTGTTCTTACCGGTTTGTTGTACTGTACATCAGGTTTCACCTCCTCGAGGTTCTGTAAATAATTTTAAATAATTTAAAATCATGTCGATACGTTATTCTATTTGCAGTAAATATTTTCTAAATATCTTCTATCGAGACTTATATCCTTAGAAAGGAAAGTTCAAATAAATGATGACAGAATTATAATTTAGCAAACAATATAGCAAATTTTTGTTAAATAATTTTATTATTTAAATAACACGGAATACAAAAATCTAAAATTATACTAATATTTCATCAAACACAAGGATGTAGCCTGAAGTCAAACAAAAACGTTTTTATAATTTATTGAATTCTAATACTTGCCGTATAACAATTTTTCATGTTAAATTTATCAAAGCCTACAAAGAAAATTACAAACTATTCTTTCTTATCCTTGTATTTTTACTTAAAAAAGATCGTAAAATCTTAATGAGATTTTTACAAAAATTTGAAAAATCTATCAAAAGTTTTTTCCATAAAATATAAATATATTTTTTTTTAATATAGTCAAATTTGTTTCTTTTTTTCCAAAAACTTTGTTTTTTGTAATGCTATCAAAAACCGTTATCAGAAATCTTTGTACGCATAATCAAGAATATTTTAGATTTTTATTTAACTTCAAAGTTTAGATATAATTTAAAAAAATATCAATGTATTATTACGTTTTGATTTTCTAATCCAGTATTTCTGTCACAAATATATACCCGGGTGATTCAAATAGGACTTTAAAAGCATATAAAAATTTATTTAGAAAATTTATAGATTCGGGTAAGGTCTCATTTCATAGTAGAACACATCAAGTTCTGACTCATGTAGGTCATTAGTACCGAATTAGGCCATCAGCGCTGTCAACAGTGTTGTTAAAAATGAATACATTTACTAGTGCGGAACGTGCTCACTGTGTGTTTTGAATTCATTTTTGCAGTTCAACGCAATTTTCGTAGGAGTATAGCAGGAAGCCTCCTAGTAGGCATACAATTTACTTTTGGCACCAAACCTTCATTGAGACATATTATTCTGTTAAACATACAAAATCACCAGGACGCCCACGCGTCCCTGAATCACATTCGTGATAGCCCTAAGGTCATTGTTTTTGTGCCCTAAGCAAACAAAGACAGCCGGTTCTTCTTCCAGGAGACAACCATAAATGGTATCATTTATTTTAACATGCTTTAAAAAGTTCTAATTCTTCAGTTAGACGATGATTACCAAGGTCCATACTACTCTACCAGCAAGACGTGGTACCACTACACTATCGCCTAGAAGTCCGAAATTTTCTTAATACTCAGGTCGGTGAATTGGTCGTGAATCTTCAACCGCGTAGCCACTTTACTCCCCAGATTTGACCTCACTAGATTTTTTTTTTGTGTGATTTCATTAAAGATCGGGTTTATTTACTACATTTACCTACTGATCTTGTTGAGCTAAGACTTCGAATTAACGTCGCAGCTGCAGAGGTTACACCCGACTTGTTGGCTACAGTGTGGAATGAAATCATGTATGTCGCATTACAAATAGAAACCATGTCGAACCAAAATGAATGTTGGGTGACAAACTTGAATTTCTCTAAGAGATGAGACCTCATCCAAATTTGTAAGTTATCTAAATAGATTTTTATATGCTTTTAAAGTTGTGAAGTTTTTTTGAATCACCCATATATGTATGTGTGTATATCGTTTTCGTGGATGATTAATTCATCTCGTAAGCTGGAAGCTCCTGCATGGTAATATGAAATGGAAACTTTATAGTATGTGAAAATAGCTTGCTTGACGTGGATTCGAACTCTGAACCTTCCGATTGAAAAGCATATATTAACTTTATTAATATATATGGTATAATGTTTTTTTCGGTCAAATTCTACAATTTTTTTTTATTTCAGTCTCTTCTATGTTGTTATAGAATTTAAAAATATACTGTATTTCTTACTAAAAAAAGAGCACAATTATGTTTTCTTCTTTGTTTTAAATACAATTCTTCATTTATTTATTTTTTAAATTTTATTTCTCTATTTTATTCAGAGAAATATTTTATGCAGTGAAACAAAAAAAAAATATTTTAAATGTATATGAATTAATATACAAAATAATCTTGACAGTTTTCCTTTAAACTTAAAAAGAAACGTTTTATTTTATTTACTAACAAATTTCTTTTTTGTGCGATTGTGATTTTTTATAAGTGCATCATTTTAAATGTGAGAAACACTAATATTATGTGTATAAATGTTAATTAATACGTATTATTTATTTTCCAAATTAAACCGGAAAGTGTTTCATATATGTGTTCAACGGCTATGACAGATTCAACATCATTAACACACTGGAATTATAGTAGTAATAATAATAATACTAATAATAATAGTAATAATTTTAAAAAATACGAGCACGAAGATGTCGCCAGTGGATTCCATAGGAACGTTGCCCTCTGACATTCGGAGATCACCTACGGTGCTGATTCGAGGATAACAAGGTAGGCATTTATTCCGTTGTTGAAAATCATTGCCATACTTATATATGTGAATCATGTTTCACTCACTATGTTGATCAAGTTATTTATCGTTTATTTTTTTGTGATTATGTTAAATACTATAAACGCTATAACGAAGCAATTATTTAAATAATTCGTTCTTTTGTGTTCTTCAGTTTATTTATAAAACAAAATGTATTTAAAATGGGTCGCATAAAATTTTTATTAACATAATTTAAAATTTTTGTGAACCGAAAATAAATTTAAATAATTTGAAAATCATAATGATAAATTATGCTGGCTCAAATTGACGAGAATTAGAATATTCCTACATTAAAAATTAATCCATAAATCATAAAATTAATCATAAAAAATTAAAAATTAATTTTTCCTGTAGGAGACGTGTTTAGAAAAAAGAAGTAAAGTGCGCAAAAATGGCATTTTAATATATCTAAGCAAGTGTTTTTTTTTCAAGACAGCCTAAGAATTTACACTTCTTCTCAGGAATTGTGTAACGTATTAATATGTAGAAGTAAATATTTAAATCAGCCGGCCTCCGTGGCACGAGTGGTAGTGTCTCGGCCTTTCATCCGGAGGTCCCGGGTTCGAATTCCGGTCACGCATGGCATTTTCACACGCTACTTGTCATTCATCTCACCCTCTGAAGCAATACCTAACGATGGTCCCGGAGGTTAAAAAAAAAAATCAGATACCTTTCTAAAAGGTTCCATTAACTCTTATTGACATGTTCAGTCGATCTCTTTTAAAAAATTATATTAACGTTTAAGATTATATTTATTTATAATATATTTTTTTTAGTTTCTCCGGCCTTTTTATTGCAACACACGCAATTCATCTAAATTATTATTTCTCAATCATTCAGGATAATTTTGAATGTTCTTTCTCGATTTCCATGCATGGAAGGAATGTGGAAGTAGGTGATGAACTAATAGAATGCGGTAAAGTTACGGTTAGAGTTGTAAACGGCGGGAGGGATTTTCACAATCTCTTGATGACCTTGCCTGGAAATTTTCCAGCTTTTTCTTACTACAGTATGCTTTGATCATCTCCTCTATCGCTTACCTCTAACCAGTATGTATCAGAATTATTTAAACTGGTATTCTGTGTAACAATAATTTTCCACGTGAGAATAAATTTGACATCAAACAACTGTTGCTTGTAGGAGTAGCTTTTTTGAAAAGAAATGATCACTAAACACCCTATAATAAATGAGGTAAACAAACTGTAGGTACAGTTAAAGGAGTAATATCAAATGCATTTGACGTGCTAATATGTAATAATATATTCTGCTTGCTGGCAAGACAGACCACAAGAAACCACTTCACTCTTCATCTTTCTTAGTACACTTGGTATCGTATACTTATTTACTATTATTGAGAATTCCTGTTACTATCATTGTGAATTGTGTTACAATTTTATTGACCTAAAATCGCTATTTTATGTGTTCATTCTTCCGCCATTCAGTATTGCCAATCAATTTTTTTTTACCGTTTAATATATGTATATATAAACACACACCACACACAAAAGAAAATGCTAAATTAAAATTTTGCATTTTTACTAATTTTGGTATTTTTTTTTTTTTTTTTTTTTTAATACAGTACCAATCTGAGTGGATTGGAAATCTTATACTACTTTTGCCTGATGGTTAAATGTAATAGTTTGGTAAATTTCCAAAACTGAATTTCTTAAAAACAGTTCCTCTAATTTTTATCCAGTTTTAATGTACATTGTTACACAAATTTAAATTTTATTTTTACAAATATTTTTAGCTTCTGCAAAAAAAATAATTTTCATCAAATTAAAGCGCTTTAAATTATCAGTTCTCATATTAGAAATACTGATTGGAAGAAGTTTCGTTTGTGAGCCATATTTTATTATAATTATTTATTTTTTTATTTTTTTTTAATTTAATAGAAAAGCTATTCGATTGCTATTCTCAGTTTTGATACCTACCATAAATTAAAATTTTCATTTTACCCTTGGCCAATCACAATTCAGCATTTCTCTCTTCCCCCATTCAGCATTACTAATTAATTTGATTTCTTTACCGTTCAAATTTGCCAACTTACTTGTCTGCATCGACTGTAAATTCTTAGAAGTATAGAATCTTTTTTTACCTATACTTTTTATGATATTTGCAGTCTCTTATTCTGTCTAATCTTGCAGTAGATAAATGCAAGATCTTGGCTGTTATCTTCAGTTGGAAGAGGCCATACAAAGTCGTTACTAGGATGTTTAAATACACTGATGTTTGCCAAGGCAGTTGCACCGGTGGCAACCTGACAAACCCCAAACTGATGATGGTTGTGTTATCGAGTTTACAGGGTGTAAAAGGCGGCCGGTAAAGCCAAACAGAACGGAGGGGGTTAACTGTGATTATCACAAGGCGGGGGTGTCTTCCTCTACAGGGATGTTATCTTCAGTTGCAATCTTTTTAACTGCATCAAAATTTGTCTTGGAGAATTATTAGACAAATGGATATACTGATAAACACAAATTATATACAGTAATAGAGTCTCCATGTAATGTAAATCGTTTTCAGGCAATCTTACCTTACCGGAAAATCGTTAAAAACATTTATGTTGTAATCAAAAAATTATGTTTTTATATAAAAAAACGAATTTCTTGTTAATATAAATGAAAAAATAAATAAAAACAAGATTTCTGTAAAAAAAAAAATTAATGAAAAAAATCATAAGAATTTTACATTTATTTAACACCATATGAATATGTTGTTTAGCTATTTGGATTTATTTTGTTACAATTTGTTTGAATTAATTATTATTCTGTAATGTCTTGTTATGTCATTATTATTTTTACGGCTAATCTTTTAATACTCTAACTAGACTACTACTGCAGTGACAAGATTTTTTTGATTTTTTTTTTTTTTTTTTTATATCATTATAATATCGTTGATGCTTTTTAACATATACATAAAGCTTAACGTCTATCAAAAGCAAACTAATCTTTTCCTTTTCTTAATTCATTTTACATCTTTTTTTTTCTTTTTTCTTCTACTCTTCTTCCATCATACTTTCTTTTTTAATATATATATATATATATATATATACACATTTATATATTTTCATCCTACTCACAGATTTTAAAACCCCCATTTGAATTCATTAATAATAGTAATTCAATTATAGTGTATAACTAGACATTGCAATAGAATTTGAAAATAGAAAGTGGATTTGTACGCATGATATACAAAATAATTTAGCTTTATCTTCTTTTTTTTTATTGCATATTTTTGTTGATTCTCGTTTTTATAACACAAACACGCGCGCGCACATACACACAGATATATATAATTTTCTTCGTTTTAACTTTGCAAATGCGTTAAAATAGTAAAAAGTTTTGTTAGTAAATTGCATTATAATTGTAAAAGCCATCTGCTTACCAAAAATATGAATTTTAACGCCCGTTTGTTACATAAATTACCTTTTTGATTATACATAAGGCATGTGGTGGTTAATACCTGAAAAGGAAGTAATTAAATTCTTCTTTTAAAATTTTGTTATATCATTCTACTGTTTTTTTTTCTTTTTCTCCTCTCCAGGAATAAAATGTTAAGTATCTGTAGTTTTTTTATATTTTTTTTTACAAGAAATTAAAATAAAAAATATTTACTCACACTTTTTATTGTTAAAATAATTATCATTAGCATTATTAAATGTTGCGTGACGAATTGAATTATAAAACAACTAATACTTTCAAATAACATTATTTTATTTATTTATAAAACATAAAAATAGTTTTAGCTTAAAAAATAGCATTTAAGTAAAAATTAATAATCTTCTTTTAATTGACTTTTATTTTATTTATGTAATACGAGGTTACAGAGTAACATAGCACAGTGACACGTTGTCAGCAATACTCTACAGAGATGCCAAGGTATCTGTACAGTCTGGCGTATAAATATAAATGTACCGGTAAATGTGTAACCTTGAACAGACTCCGATCTACCTTTCCTGAGACGAGTGGTTAATTGAATCCCAACCACCAGAGACACTGCCATCCTTGATCTAGTATTCAAATCCGTATAAAACCTTTATTAGGATTTGAACCTTAGTACTCTCGATTTCGAAATCAGCTAATTTATGACGTCGAGTTTACCACTAGGGTTGCTATTAAAATTTTACATTAATACTTAAATTATTTTTTTTATCGAACTAGCAGACCCGTCGTGCCTTCTCCCACGTTATATGATTACTTTCCGTTATTGCGGTCCGGGGATGATTAGCCAGTCAAGGCTCCCTTCCCTTCTAGCCAGGGACTCTGTCCCCTAGACTCCCCTGTGTTCATGTGATAATAATAATAATAAATAGAAATTAAAGCCTGTTCAATTTATAAAAACTATTAGTGTATTACAATTTCTTCAGAACAACAGTTTGGTAGTACAAGCCTTTATATTTAAGTGATCTTAGAATAAGGGTCTCAAATCAGTATTAGTTACAACTGGTATTAGTTACAGTATATTATTAGTATTAGTTACCTGTACGAAGAACGGGTAGAAATGTATTTTGGCCGGTTCTTAGCATTACCCGACAAAGGTGACCATATTTGTTTTTTAATTTTTTTTAATTACAATATTAGTCCTTTTTCTGTAAATGGGTACCATTTTTGTTTTCAAAAAGGAACCAAATAACCCGATATTTATTTGTTTTATAATAGCCAAATTAACCTCCGAAATATGCTTTTTATTAAAATAACTCAATCCTATATTCCATCAACCTCGTCTGATTAACGTTAATTAGACGAGGTTAGCGAGCGAACCGAGCGTAGATTATGCTTGGTTATACAATAATGATGCAATTTTTAACGTGGCTATTGACTGTTTTCCAGCCACGTATCTTTTGTATCTTTTTTTGTACCTTTTTAGAAATTTTTTCTCTTCTTGTTGGTTTATTACAGAACCATCTTTCTCGACCGCTTTGTCCTTTTTAAATAACTAATTTAATTTGATTTTTTTATTTTATAAACTGGTCGAAATTGTACAATTTTCTTTTTCTGCAAAGATTCAATAGCCTTTTTATTAGTATCAGTGTTCTTAATTAACGAGATTAAAGTAAAATTTTCCATATTAACAATCAATCCTGGATTAGTCATATATTTTTTTTATTTCCTGTAATAAATACAACAATAATGCTTATTAAAAAAATGTTATAGGTTATTTGTTTTTATTTTTTTTATTTTCAGTAATAAATATAATAATAATTATTATTATTACAACAAGTGTGTATTTGGTTATTGGTTTATTTGGTTATTTTTAATAAGTGTAAAAATGTGCGTTTTTACTGTTATTTTTGAAAAAAAAATGAAAAAAAAGATACTCACTTACCGAAAAAGGTTAACTTTTTTATGTTTTTTAGTCAAGTAACCGGAGGCACATGTACATTTAGTCAAATAACCGTCAGTCGCATCGTACATATAAAAACAATGGTTGTGTTGGTTGCGCTGCCGTACACCGTCGCACCAATTAAAAATAGAAATTCAGAAAAACCCAAAAATGGTTTTTAAATTTTATGTGAAGAGTATTTCCAAGCCCCAATCTAGTGAATATCTCGTTTAGTATTGTCAGAAACTGAAAAATTGGAATCATTGTTCAAAGTTTTTTAACTTTCTTCACCTCTTTCTAGGTTAATTTCGGAAAATCTAGAAATTGGATTACAGATATTTACATAAAAATTACACACACCAAAAATCACGTTGATATCTTCATTTGTTAGTGAGAAATAGTCGGGTTCCAAAAAAAATTCAAAATTCATTTTACCCCTTTAAAATCGGAATTTCAAACAATCTAGAAACTAGTTTTTAGATATTCACTTAAAGATTACAAACACCAAAAATCTAGTTGATCTCTTCATTTCTTACCGAGAGATTAAAAAAATAGTAAATTTCATTGTTATTCATTTTTCATCCTTTAAACTGGGGATTTCAAAAAATTCTTTCTTAGTGTGCACATTTGTAAGAATAACTTACAAATTTTCATCAATTTATCTTCAGTAGTTTTTGCTGGGCGTTGATGAATCAGTCAGTAAATCAGTGAGGACCATGTTCTTTTAAATATATATATGCCGAAACAAAAGTAGCAACGGTGGCAGTCCATCCTCTGCTGGTGACAGAATTATTGAAGGTTGGCCGAATTACGAGTCGGGTGTGTGTCCAGGAAGTCCGACAAAGAATGTTGCTGTCGATGTTGGGGTATAGGGCTCCGAGAGGGGACCTGGGTCAGTCCAGCCAGATGTTTCAATTGTGGGGTTGAGGAGCATCTCCGTAAGGATTGTCCAAAGGAGACTAAGTGTTCGCACTGCAATGCCCACGTGTATGCTCTTGCGGGCCGTGGCTATAGGGCCAGCACTAGGGAATCCTATCGTCTTTACTCTTGGGATAAATTTAGGGTTGGGACAGCCTCGTCCAGGAAGGGTGGGCCGCTTAGGTGTCCCACCCTCGATGATTGGGCGGGGAATCCCTTGTGCTTCGGATTTTGGGGATAAAGTAAGACCGTAGTCCTGGTGGGGGATCCCTACGGGAGTTTCTCGCTAGAGGCAAGGCGTAAAGACAGGAGTTCCGGTGGGAGGACCTCCTTGGAATCCACTCATTAGAGGCATGGCATATCACCAAAAGACCGAGTCCCGGTTGCCTGGGGGGGGAGACATTAGTTTTTGACACGGCAGTTGGAGGCGAAGGCATCCCCTGGGGCTGTGATTAGGCTTAGTTGTGTGTTCGGATCCCTTGGGGGGGGGGGATAAGAAATGATGCACTCAACAAAAAAAATATTTTGTGTGTGTACCTAAATATAATACGAATAATTTAAATTAAGTTACATGAAACAATTTATCAATTTAAAAGTGTTTGTCAACAAGTCATAATTTCTTTAGTATAATCCTTTAACACATATTTCATTTATATTGTATCCAGCAGGAAGCGTGCCACTCGTTTTTCTAGCTCTCGCGTATACTATTCATGTAAAAAACATTTCCAACTGTTTTACTTGTATTACAATTTTCTTGTGTAACGCTATTTGTTCCTGTGCATAATACACACTCGTAATATCATAAAAAAACATTACATATAGAGTTGTGTATGTGTGTGTGGGGGGATAGCGCGCACACACACACACACACATTACCAATTTCTTTTTTCGTTTTTAATTTTACAGTTTTTCTCATTTCACTTTCTATTTATTTAATCTCACTGATGAATCAGCTAAAACTTGATTTAAATCTTCGTTTTTTTTTTGGAAGTCCTTTCGTGGTCAAGTGTCTGTTTATGGTATAAATCATCCTTAAAAAAAATAACTCGTTTTTCATTATGTTTATCTATTATTTTTTTCGTTATATTTCTTCCTTTTATTATGTTGTAGTTAATTTGTAAAAATATATTTTTGTTTGTCTCCCTTTGAGCGATAATTATCCATCCGGGTGTCCTGTCACTGTCGTTTTATATATGTATTTAATTAAGTATATATTTATTATAAAAGTACAATTCTTCATGGTAGCTTTGTATACAAGCAATAAGTTTAAAAAACTACAATAATAAAAAAAACGCCTATTGAATTACAAAGTAAATAAAGAAATTAAATTCATAATTACTAAAATTAAAATAGTCGTTCAATTAAAGAGGTACTTTATCATAGCAAATAAAGCTAACCGAATAATCAGCCAATAAAAACGTTTCTTTTTTTAAGATCTGTCAGTGATCCCAAGATATTTAATTAGAATCCATTCTTCTCTTTTTTTTATTATATCAATAATTATCACATTTTAAATTCTGTTTGATATTTGTTACGCACAGAATAATCCTTTATATGCCAAATTAAATTCATATAACTTAGTAAATAATCTTCAATATTCGTAGAGTAATTAAAAAAGTCCCTTTCGGCATAACAGAAGGCGGAGGTAATAAGAAAATATTTCCACGTTAAAGTTAAGAAAAACTTCAAATTTACTTAATACGACAATGGTTGCAGGTGAAAAAAAGTTTCACATGTTTAGCATACCAGCCTCTTCTTACAATTCCAATAACATTTTGATCATCCTTTGCCGTAAAAGTTGGTCATGTCAAAAATTGATCCAGACAAAAATTTTAAATGCTGTTTAGAAGAAAAACGACCACTTTAAACCGATTCGATAATGTGTCTATTAAGGGAAGTATGAATTTTTTGTCTTCGAAACCCCATTTTTCCACCCCCTGGGCCAGTGGTTGGTGATATCCAAAAACTTTACTTAGATTTTATACCCTTATCCAAAGAATAGTAGGAACTTTAAACGAATTCGATATTTTACTTAATAAGAAAGTTATAGCGATATTTTGTTTTTTTCGAAAAAGTCCGATTTTGCAATTAACGAATTCGACAGAGATTTTGGGACGTTATATTTTATATATCAATTTGAAAGTGATTGACGCAAATTACAGCAATTATTGTGTCCAAAAGAAAGTGAAATATATATATATATTTCACATTCTTGTTTGTATAAACCTTTGGACTGATGGTGGTTTTGTGGCCTGCGGGGATGTGAAACCCGAATATATGTTGAAATTTTCCGGAAGTCGAATCATGTTACCCGTTACAATATATAGCCTTCTTATGAAGTCTACCTAAGATACTGTAAATTGCCCATCTCCACGGCAGAATAGTATCTTATGCCCTTTGATTCTGGGGGTTCCGGATTCGAATCCCGGTCAGGAATGACATTTTTCATACTCTAAAAAAATCCATTTCCATACTTCCAAGCACAAGCTTCAATGATTCTGGGGTGAATTAATGAATTAATTCATCAAGAAAAAAACTGGATATTTTGTATTAGTAGTGTAATTAATTTAACAATAAAAAGAAATATATGTTCATATATAATACTGTGTGATGAAGTGAATGACTGAAAAAACTTGTCAGTTCTTTTAAAAACAGACATAAAAAATAAACGTCTTTTCTGAAAATATAAATCATCTGTTGTTATTGCAAAGGCTTAAATATCGTATTCATTGTAGCACCGAAGGCGCTTCACCGTCGATATCTCTTTTCTCAACCGAGTCTTTTACCGAGTTTCACGCGGCATATTATAAGTTTTTTTTTGGAATTTGGAGATTTTCCTATTTATCTATTATTTGTACATGATAAGATCTTTTAACTATAAGTTAAAATTATGTTCTTTGATTTTATCATCTCTTTACATTTTATATTATCTTTAATTTTGTATTATTATTGTTATTGACATCATATCTTTTTAAGTTTATTATCTCTTTTGTTGTTTGGTATTGATTCGTTACGAGAAATTTACAGTTAATAATTATTTTAATTTTATTAGATGCTGTTATAAATAGTTTCCGTAATTTAGTCTGAATTCTTTACCTTTACATTCTTTATTCAGTAATTAAGAAATACTAAGCCTTCTAGAATCATTTTATTTTCTTTATTAATTCTATTTCCATTATTTCTTTGTAGATTATTTGTTTGTTTTTAAATCATTACATCTAGGGATGGGTATCTAATTATAAGAAACAAATTATATACCTTCCATGTTTTTTAACTATTTAAACAAATGTGTTAACTATCTTGTTTTGATTTTATATAAATAATAGTTTCATTTTTCTTTGTTCAAGTTAAAGAAATGTAAACACACAGATATGATTATATTAAATATTACTTTTTAATATATATATATATATATATATATATATATATATATATATAACGAAAATGTTCTGACTAACTAACTGATTCATCAACGCCCAGAAGAAACTACTGAAGATAATTTCATGAAAATTTATATACATGTTTGTTCTTCTTACTGTGTAAGTGCACACTAAAAAAAAAAGATTTTTTTAAATTCTGATTTCAAACGGTTAAAATGGAGA
The DNA here is from genome assembly GCF_047948215.1 of Lycorma delicatula. NCBI lineage: Eukaryota > Metazoa > Arthropoda > Insecta > Hemiptera > Fulgoridae > Lycorma > Lycorma delicatula. The sequence continues at coordinate 58,519,478 of NC_134463.1, forward strand.
AACAATGAAATTTATTTCTTTTTTTTTAATCTCTCGGTAACAAATGAAAATATCAACTTGATTTTTGGTATGTGTAAACTTCATACGGATATCTAAAAACAAATTTTCAGATATTTCGAAATTCTGCCTTGAAAGGTAAAATTATATCAAAGGTATAAAAATGTTAAAAGATGATTGCAAATTCTCCCCATTACCGACCATACTAAACGAGATATTCAATAAATTTGGGGATGCAAATACACTCTTCAGATAAATATCTAAAAACCATTTTCGGGTTTTTTGAATGTTGATTTTTTTAAAGGGTATGATGGTGTACAGCGTGGCTGCTCAACAAAAACAGCCACTGCCAGTGTGACACGACTGGCTCCATCTGCATCCGGTTACTTGACTAAAATACATAAAATAAAAATTGACCTCTTCGGGAAACGCAAGTATACATATAGAGCCGGCGAAACAGCGACGGGGTTGCTACTATATATATATTGAGGTAAATAGCTATATATATATATATATATATATTGAGGTAGTCGGAAATGTAGACATCATTATATATCTAGTAGATAATAATTGTAGAATTTTTTATAAATTTTTTTACCGACTTTTCTCAGAAAAGTACGATATTTCTTTGTGGAATACGAAAATACCATTTACTTAAAAATCAGATTTCCTTCTATATACATATATATATAAACTACTAGATCAATTTCATTGAAATTTATATATGCTCTAGTAGTGTATCTGAATTTATAGATGCGAAAATTTGATGAAGATTGTTTGAGTCGTTCAGTTACGCTCAATTTATGGTTTTCTTTTGTTCTTTTTTGTGCTTAAACTTCGGGTCCACCGATAGGTATTGCTTCAAAGGATGAGATGCATGATTTTTAGCGTTGTAAAAATGCCGTGCCTGATCGGGATTCGAACCCGGGACCTCCGGATGAAGGGACGAGACGCCCAGTCGCGCCACGGAGACCGACTCAATTTATGGTTGACAACAGTCAACATAACCTCAATTTGAGGTTATGTTGCGTAGTGGTGTATTTTTTACGCGCTTAAGCAGTGAGTCACAGTGTTAAGTGAGTTTATACTTATTGCTTGTATGTAGGGTCTACTGGTAATTTTAATTATTTCATCAAATTATGGTTATAATAATTTAATATTCTTCAAAGTAAAAGATATCTTTTAATATTAAATAAATAAAAAATTATACCTCTTTTAGTTTTCTAATTTAGTATATATATATATATATTGTATATTATTTCTAGCCCAAAATATTATACAAAATAATACAACGAAAAATCGGTATTCTTGCGTAGAACTGCTGAAGAATCTTTTAAATTTAATTGGAAAAAAAAAACGGAAATTTCTGCTGATTTTTCTATACGTAATTTATCAACATTACTTTATTTTAAAGTAATTATTTTAAATATTTAAATTAACTTCTAATATGAATAAGTGTGAATGTAAATATAAAAAAGAAGTAGTTAGTTAATCTGTTAAATATTCCGTATCGTATTTTTAGTAAATAAGTTAATCAGTTGAAATAGAACATGTAATTATAATTAATTCGTTTTAGTGCGTTCAAAGTTCAATTAAATAATTTGTATTTATGTATGTATATATAAGAAAAAATAAAATTAATAGATTACACAATAATAAATTAAGATAAAGCCTAATAAAAGAATCATTGAAATTAATAGAATAAAAAAAAATTAAATAAAAACAACAATGATTAAAACTTAAATAATAATGAATTGATCAAGTTGATTTAAAACGGAATGGAGTTAGTCATAGAGTTAAGAAGAAAGTGAAAGTTAAGTCGGTCGGTAATAATGACTAAAATACCGGAACTCGATAATTAGTATTATACTCTTATTGTAACAGTTAACTCTTTAATGGTTAAACAGTCCATTGAATCAATCAGCATAGTTTAATCATAGCTACTCTCGTTTTAACCAGTTTCATTTTTTTATAATGTAATTCCTAAAATAACCTTATGTTATTTATTAATATCATTCATTTATTCTTTTTTTTTTTTTAATTTTTTATTGCTCTATTTGTTGTAAATTTTTTTACTTCCATGACAAAAAGATTAATTTTATTTTATTTTATATTTTTAAAGATCCTGTTTTATTGTTTTTTTGTTTTTTTTTTTGTTTTTTTTTTTAATTTAACTTATTGCTTATATAAGAAATAATAGATCAATTATTAACGTATTTATTTTAATTCATTTTTGTGTTTATGTGCTCTTTCGTAATGATTAATATCAGATAATAATTTATAATCATTCTATAATTAAACTAATATATAAGTTTAATAAATATACAGAACTTTAATAATAATTGAAAATACTTTTTTATAGAATATCTTACGCAGTTCTGCACAAGAAGAGTAACATTTTTTTTATTTTATTTTGCAACATCATAACGAACCACGCTCAAATGTTTTTCCACCATTGACTGTAGCTCAAGAATAACGCAATCAATCTTCATCAGATTTTTACATTCACAACTTCAGATACACTATTACAGTATAACTTAAATTTTATTGAAATTGATCTAGTAGTTTTGGAGATTTTTGTGTCACAAAATATTATACCTATAAATAAATCAAAATTTTAATGAATTGTATTTTCTTATTTCTCATACCTCAAAATGTAAAGAAAATTTATTTTCATCCCCCCCCCCCGCACCTAAACCAAGTGACTGAAAATAATACCGCACTTTTCTTTTAAAAGTTGGTAAAAATAATGATAAATGAATAAAAAGTAAATATTAAATTTAATTTACTATTACTAGGATTTAATTAAATATTTATCAATTATGATTTTTTTTTTAATATTTAGTTTTTATGATTTCTGTTCTCATTCGTACCAATAAAAAAAATCATTACTTACTCCATCAGTATGTTAAAAATTACTGCTAATATAATGTATATAAGATAGACATTAAGATCGTATAGATTTTATACATGGAATTGTACAATTATATTTTCATCTTTATTGATGGTCTTAGTATACGGTTGATACTTCAGTTCGATAGGTTGGAGACTTGAGCTTTATATTATTTGTTTTGTACTGTATTTCCTTTCAAGAGAGGTCCTTTTTTATCGTTCCATATTTTTTTATACTTCACCTTTTTTATTCCAAATTCGGGTTTTGATGGCATAGCTCTGAACTTGCTCGGTACATGATGAACATATGGGATCTACAGAATTAAAAATATCCCTTAATGTGATTTTTTCGGGAGCTAACTACGTATTCACCCAGAATTTTTATTTTTTGTCCAATAACTATATAAGCCTAATGGATAAATTGATTATCAGTTTATCCAACGATTATTGATTATCGGTTTTCTTCCTCATCATTCCAAAAATTCAAGAATAGACCTTGTAAAAAGGTAAAGTGAGCATAACTATTGGTTTAAAGAAAGATATCTAAAAACATAGACTATTTGAAATAGAATACCTAAATTATTCTGAATAATTTACTTCTTTTATCAATAAAAAAAAAGAAATAGTTAGATTAAGGCTAAAATGTTGCGTATTTCTCAATAATTAAGATATACAGAGTGTTTATAAAAGAACTCCTTGGTTCCAAAAAATCATAATAAAATAATGGAACCGGTTAAAAGCAACCGGTTTTCATATTTATGTTCGTTATATTATTGTTTTTCATTGCAAATTTCCGTTGCGGTTGGCACCACTGTGTGTGACTATTGCATATCCGGTCGGCAGTCTCACTACCAGTCATGACGACATCGTAGCAGAAAGTTCAGTGCCTCATTTGGTTTATGGAAACAAGAAAGGTTATTACTGTTTAGCGTAATTATCGATGTGAATTTTGCGGTGCCACGCCTACGAATAAAACAATACTCCAGTGGTTTAATCAGTAAAAGAAAACAGGCAGTTTCTTAAAGGGGAAGTCACCTAACAGGCCGTTCGTATCTGAACAGAATGTGGAACAGATCCGAGCATCTTGTACCGTGTATCCCGAAAAATTCATTAACAAGGCGCAGGCAGTTTAGTAATAGGAATACCTAAATCTACAGTGTAAAAAGTGGTACGTAGAAGCTTAGAATACGTGCGCAAAAAAAAATATATTTACGTGCTAAATTTATATTTTAATTAATAAAAATATTTATTCTATAATAAGAAATATTTTTAATGTTTTTAAGGATTAAAAGATTGTATATTTATTTCTAAAAAGTTTACATTCTTTTTATTTAGTAAAATAACTCAATTTAAGCCGTAAATCATTTTGAAGCTCGAATTTTATTGAATTTTTATTTGATTGTAATATCAAAACTTTTTCAAATAAAATTTGAAGTAAAACGGGGCATGGTTTGTCTCCAATTCTCCTCAATTGAGTTTTAGATAAAGTCGTCAAAGAATGAAGAAAAATACTAAAGAATAAAATAAAAATAACTAGAATTGGATGAAAAACAAAAGAATAAATTGGAGGTGGGTTGTTTTATCTTTCCTGATGTTCTTACTATAATTGCAAATAATTTAATATAACCAAATACAAATATAAACCTTAAAGAAAATAACGGAAAGAAAACTTCTTTAAAATTTCTATGAAATAAATGAGTGCATGATCGATATAAAAAATTAGCCTAGAAATTTGGCAAAACTTTAGACATCTACGAGAAATATTAAAAAAACAACGCTATAAAAAACTACGCCTAGAAAATAAAACATTTAATCGAATGACAAGAAACAATTATAATAAAGACTTGTAAATCCTTTAACGGGAAAGTTAGTTTCTACAACACAACAATAAAACCAAATGTTTATATTCAGCAAAAACATAATACCACGAATTTTGTTTTGTTTCTGAAATTATATTTATAATCGGTTTCGTTGGTAGAAACCATAAGTAAATTTCATCACAATATGCAAATGGAAAGGCGTTTCCTTGAAACATCTTAATTAAATGCATTCTAAAAACATCAATAATAAATTAAAGATAGGATATGTAATGATAAAAGTCTAGACAACTACTCACTAGATTGTATAAAAAGTTCAGTAATACGAATAAAACCACAAAATAAAAGAAATAGAAACATAAAAACAAATGACACGCTAGAAACATAAACAATCGTAAACATTAATACTTAGATGATGCTTAACTCTAGATGTCTCGTCCGGAGTATCACTGTTATGTACCTAGGTCTAACACATGTAGCCGCTTTAACGATCTAATATCATCGCCATTGTCGAAGAGGTTAACAGTTAGATGTTCATGTAATCATTAAGTTTTATTAGGTAGATTTCATAAGTAATGGGTACCATTACTTATGAAATTATGGTACTGATTCGACTTCTGGAAAATTTCTACATATCTTCGCGTTTCATCCCCCAGACCCCCAAAACCACCGTCATTCCAAACGTTTATATATACATTTATTTATATATATTTTTTTTTTTTCACTTTCTTGTGGACACTATAACTGCCGTAATTTTGCCCCAATCACTTTCAAATTAATACATAAAATATAACGACCAAAATTCTCAGTCGAGGTCGTTAATGGGCAAAATCGGACCATGGAAGTGGAAATGGGGAGGTTTTTTGGAAAAAACAAAATATTGCTATAACTTTCTTGTTAACTAATATATCGAATTCGTTTAAAGTTCCTAGTATTCTTTGGATAAGAGCCTAAAACCTACATAAGTATAGATTTTTGATATCACCAACTATTGGCCTAGAGGGTGGAATAAATGAGATTTTGAAGACAAAAAATCATACCTCCCTTAATAGGCACAGTATCGAATCGATTTAAAGTGGTAGTTAGTCGTCTAAACATTATCTAAAGCTTTTGTCTGAAACAATTTTTGATATGACCAACCTTTACGGTAAGGGATGACCAAAACAAAAAAAAAAATATTGCTGTTACTTTTTTATTAAGTAAAATATCGAATTCGTTCCTACTATTCGTTGGATAAGGGCCAAGGGATAGAAAAAATGGGGTTTCAAGGACAAAAAACATATCTCCCTTAATAGGCATAGGATCGATCAATCCGAGTTCGGCTACCCCTATTTTTCCCCTGTGAAATCTACCTCCGACGTGCCGAAAGAAATTTTTTGTATTTGGTTGCTAATCGGTCTCGCAAATTTATTCTCTCTTTTTCCTGTTTAGCCTCCGGTAACTACCGTTTAGATAATACTTCAGAGGATGATATGTATGAGTGTAAAGCAAGTTTAGTCTTGTACAGTCTCAGTTCGACCATTCCTGAGATGTGTGGTTAATTGAAACCCAACCACCAAAGAACACCGGTATCCACGATCTAGTATTCAAATCCGTGTAAAAATAACTGGCTTTACTAGGACTTGAACGCTGGAACTCTCGACTTCCAAATCAACTGATTTGGGAAGACGCGTTCACCACTAGACCAAGCCGGTGGCTTACGCAAATTTATTCTGGAAGCGATTGCCGTACCCAAAAATTGGTTTCGGTATGCCCAAATCGGTCTTGGATCACTTAACGCTACCAAATAAATCAAAAATGGTAAAATTCATAAAAAGAAAAATATTAGATACGACTTATGATAAAAGTATGAAGAGCTGTACCAAAAATTTAAAAAAGTTACAAATCGATAAGAAAAAGAAAACTACGCTTCTTTAGATATTTAAAACGAATATCTGAAAATAGACTAACCAAGAAAATCTTTTACAATTTCTAAAACTTAAAAGCAAATCTAATCGGTTTAAAGAAATTAAAAATGAACAAAATATAAATTTAAGGAAGAAGAAGTATCCATATAAAAAGTCTGTAGACTTTTTAGGGAAAATCAAAAGCAAAAAACATTAGAGCCAAAAAGAAAATGCAAATTGAAGTTATTTTACCCAAACGGGGAAAATAACTCAATTAATATTTTTCCTAATTTCAGACAACTTTTATTAGAAGCAAAGCACTAAAGAAAAATTCTTCTAAAAGGAGGAATCAGAAAAACGGTTTTGGGAATCATAGTCTTATACTACATTACTCTTTCAACAAATATTAATATTCCATAATTCTGATATATTTAATTAAAATCAAGTATAATATTTTCTGAGCACTCTATAATAAAATCATCCTTTAAGCTTTTTCATTTTCATTATAGGTACATCGTTTTTAATTAACAGGCAAGGATAAATAGTCATAATCATTAATATATTCATTAGTAATAGCGATAAAAGGATTATTTTTTTGTTTAAAATATTTTTTCAAACCACAAAAAACCCATTACAGAAAATTTATTGTATATTTAACACTTAATTTAAGCTAATCTAAAAAAAATCCTGTGTTGATTAGATTTATGTGATTCTGAATCAAGAGAAGAATTTAAAAGAGTATTTTTCCTTTTATTTATTTTATTTTAATCGATTTTGCGATCTTATAAATTGGCTGTTGTCCAGTAGTAGTTAAAAATAGATATAGAAATGCTGACAGAATAATGAAAAAATGTTGTATTTTTCTAGGAGATTAATACCGGATATTATTAGGTTACTTCATTGATTTCTGATTATATTAATTAAATTGATAAGATTTTAATATAGTTAATCCATTAATTTTGTGTAACAAAACCAGTTTGTGTAATGGCATTAAAATATTGTTTTAATTTTTTTATACGTAATATTTTATTTTTTATATTAGTTAATGATGTCATATTTGTTTATAATTGACCACATTTTAGATCAAACTTGTTTACAGTTAAATTGTAACGGTTTTTAACTTTATGATAGAAGCCTCCGTAATAATTTTATTGGGCATCTGCCACTTGATTTTACTGCACATATAATCAATAAGAAAAAGAAATTATTCTTAATAAATTTTTAACTAAAATAACTTGTAGATTTAAAAAACTTAATTTTTTTTCTAAAAAGTCTCCCTGATTCGTATGATTTAACGTTTTATGCTGAAAAGGGCTTAATTACTGTTTTTTATTAGAATGGGATATAAAATTAAATGCTAGAAAATTGAAATGCTAAAAAGTTTCCTTTAGTTTTATTGGTTGGTTAATTGAATTTTGTCAAACATAACAAACAAACAATACGATATATTTTTTGGCACGAGACCATTCATATTTCAGTCTTCTTGAGAACCTCCCTGGGGATAACTCAAAAATTTTAATAGAAAGAATAGGGTTGTGACTCGGTTAAAAGAATATTTCAAAACTAAAATTTTGACGAACAAAACTTAAGGCTAAAATAATCGTAGCCTAAATGGCAGAGATCGTTTAATATTTTTCACAGTTACTTTCAAAAGTACTCTACATCTCACCTCCAAGTAATGATCATACTAAAAAATCTATCGCTTTGAGTAGAAGCATTTTTTATTTAATTTTTCTATGTTTAACTTTGAAAAGTTATTTTAAAGTTTTCAATACTTTATTAAACATCCTTTACTTATTTTCTATTTTTGTACCATACATAAACTTCAACTTTGTATTTCTTCTTAGCGTATTTTCCTTCAATCAAAATATGTTCTTCAGTAAATACCCAATCCAATTCGTTTTTCTACTGATGTGATGCTAACCAATCTTATTACTTTTTCAACTCTTTTTAAATCGCTTACTATCTTTTCTTCAGTCCTGTCCTCTTACAACACTTTTTCTCAATATATACCTTCTTTTCTATCTAAGTTCTAATTTTAATCTTACTTTCGACGACTTATTCTCTTCGATTATTATAATTTATGATTTATAGATAACCATTTTTTTCCATGCTAGTTATTTGAAAAAATAACCTTTCAATTAATCCAAAATTTTGATTACTTCGAAAAAAATTTATATTAATAATAAACTTAATTTTAATAATTTACGTATTTTGATCGTTAGAATGCTCTCATTTTCCAAGTTTCCTCACATTTCTCTGTTGTAATTTATTTTTTATTGCTTTATTTACAATCAGTTTCCTGAACAATGAAACTATAAGTAAATTGCACAGAGTAATAACAACGTGAAAGGAAGGCATTCAGTGATGTCTTCCAAGACAATATAATTGTCTTGGAAGATATCACCGATTGGCTTCCTTTATAGATACAAAGTACAGCACAATAAAAAGTACGACCAATAAAAATAAAACTAACCGTAACAGAGCACAAAAATTCGACAATTAACTGTTAAGCTCAAAATAAAGAAACGTTAAACGATAACAAAACATAGATATAGAGAACAATACAAATTAAATAGTTAAAAAAACAGAACTAGCAACTGAGTATAAAAAAAATTGTTGCAAGTCATCATATATGAGGAAAAAAAGACATAAATTAATACTAGTCACATATAAGAAACAATGTCGAAACCATGAAACTTAAAAATTTCATAAACAAAAAAACCAAAAGAATTCATATTACTGAAAATAATTCATAAATAGTATCAGCAAAATTTCAGTAACAAAAGGATGATATTCAATGTAGAAAAGCCTCTAGATCCAATACATACAGCCTCTTTAGTCGTTTCACATCTTCACTTTTTTTTTCACTCTACTCCTTTGGGTCGGATCGACTGGTTGGTATTTCGGCACCCAGGTGAGTGTCTGTTTTACTCTAACGAGCCTTCCCACCTACCGGCTTTATATCCGGCATAAAGGTCGGCCCGCCGGTCATTTCTTTTGAGTGTTCTCTATTAGCGTTTTCGATATCACGCCATACCTTGGCTAGCCGCGGCGTGTGTCACGTCTTTTCTCTGTATTTCACATACTTACCATCCCCTGGAGTCCCCAGCGGATCTTTGATGTCGACACACCTAAGCATGTTGACTCTCACCGCTGAGGCTGTCCACCCTTCCCTACTCTGAATTTAAAAACCCAATAGCCTTTCGTCCGCGTCCTTTGTTGTAAGGACCTTTCTAATGAAGTCGGCTACTTTTCTCCATTTATCTTCGCTTTGCAAAATTTCCGCCGTTATTTCTCCAGTCCTCATATCTACCATTCCTGAGTCTAATCTATGCTGTGCCCATTTGTTACAAACGGTAAACTTGTGATCATCATCATCATCATGACCACAGTACATACAGGCCGGTTTTTGTCTTTTCCCAATCTTATGCAGGTAATTGTATCTCACAATGTAATTGTAATTGTATCTCACATCTTCACTATTATCCAAAAGGTTAACATCCAAATTTTTTCCGTGAGCGTTAAGCTTATGTACATACTTTGGACTTATCCAGTGAATTTCTTCACAAATAGATGGTATCCCTAGATAATCGTAGATCTCCTTGTTCTTTGCAAACTATGGGACCTCCGAAATATTCTTCAGCACTTTGTTCTGGAACCTTTGGATGATGTCAATATTGCTAATACTTGCCGTACCCTAAAGTTGTATCCCGTAGGCCCATATTGGCTTTAAAAATGATTTGTACAACACAATTTGTTATTTAACGAAAATACGGACCTAATAATACGGACCTTCGTTCAACTGTCTAAGCTTGATATTTAGTTATTTACTCTCACAATATTTTTCCATGTTAGGTGGCGGTCCAATTGAAGTCGTACGTTGTCCGACTGAAGGATGTGTATTCCATCTAGGCAGATTCGTGGGCAGACCCACCGGGTTGGTCTAATGGTGAACGCGTCTTCCCAAATCAGCTGATTTGGAAGTCAAGCGTTCCAGCGTTCAAGTCGTAGTAAAGGCAGTTATTTTTACACGGATTTGGATACTAGATCGTGGATACCGGTGTTCTTTGGTGATTGGGTTTCAATTAACCACACATCTCAGGAATGGTCGAACTGAGACTGCACTTCATTTACACTCATACATATCATCCTCTGAAGTATTATCTGAACGGAAATTACCGAAGGCTAAACAGGAAAAAGAAAGAATGACTCGTGGGCAAACTCCCTTTCTCATCGCAAACATTACGTGACTCGACTTAACTCGACAGTATTAACATGTACCTTCCATTTGACTAGCCATTCACTGAGAAGGTCTAATTCCGATATAAAAAGAAAATAAATCAATAAAATAAAACTTTTAAAACAAAATATTTTTTTTATTTTTTTTTCTCTGTTTTTTGTAAAATACTTTTTTCTCATCATTATATCTATTACGATCTTGTTTTATAACTTCTTTGTCTTTGAAAAATTTATTATATAGGGATTTAAAATTAAAAATTACTTCCTACAATAAAACGATATGCTATATAAATAAGGATGGACCGAGCTAAAATTGGTTTATATATATAGGTGTGTCTTTTTTAGATTTTTATATATATACGTGTATGCGTGCAAGAAAATGTAGACGTTTCTATATGAATGTGAATCAGTCCTGCGATAAACTTACTGATAAAATAGCCGAGTTCCAGGTTAGGTCGGTTAGGGGCCACATGGCCAGTTCTGGTCCTGATAGGCTACCCATTGTTCCACATTGTCCTTACCATTCCACTCTTGTTCTGTTAACGACAAAACATTGAACACATGGATGCCAGTGAAAGTCACTTCTAAAACTTCTAACTTTAGTTCGTTTTATTCTCTCTCTCTCTTTGCCTCATTCTCTCTCTTTCTGTTTTACATTTTTGTTTTACTTTGTTGTGTTACAAGGACAGTTTTACTTTGTTCTCTAGATTTCTTTTTTATCTTTATATATGTATTAAATTTTTATGATCAGATAGTACAAGATTTATTGATAGAGAATAAAAGAAGAAAATAATTGAATTATTTGATCTACAATTTTGTTTGGTAAGTTTAAAAATAAATATCGCTTAATTATACTAAAAATATTGACTGTAAATAAATGTATTATTTTTTTATGTTAGTGAGATTCAGTCGTATACTTACAGAAATTTTTCTCAAATTTATAATGTAATTTTTTTTAATAATCATTTTTCATGAAATTATAATATTAATATCAGCGTATTTTCAATGCTTAGCCACGATTTATTTGGGATTTTTTTCATAAAAAAAGTTTAAATTTTAAAAGAAAAATAATAAATAATGAGAAGAATTGTCCACCCGGTTCTCTCCGACTGTTGGAAAACGTAGTCATCGAGGCACTGTCTAAACATAAAAATATCGGCACAACTAAGTATTGCTAATCAGATAATACAGAGTGTCCCACGGAGAAACTTTCAGGATATGTTTTTCTGGTAAAAATAATGAAAAAATTCACATAAAAGTAGGTCTGGAAACCCTTTGTTTTCAAGTTACGGTTAGCGAAAGATTTCGCCCGGATTTCAACTCTTCTAATAAAATGAACCCTACTGTAATTTTTGGGACCCAAATTAAGAAGTAAAATTAGTGGTTTTTTTATGTAATTTGAGTTGAAAAATAGGATAAAGTAAATCCCAGAACTGTAACTCCAGTATTTTTAAAATATCAGACATATGTACACAAAATTCGGTGTCGAAAAACAAGTTTTTTTAGGATAGTACAATAATTTTGTTAATTGACAAATAAATGCAGTAGATTTAGTAAAAAAAACTTATAGAAGATCTAATTCTGTAAAAATCAATGTAAATACAGCTAATAAAATGTAAAAAGCAACTTATAAAAATCGGGATTTTATAGAAGCAGAACAGACGATAAATAGACAAAAATCGTAGTATTCTTTTTGTACCTAATAAACAATCTTTTCAAAGCATTCTTTTTAAAAATCCTACGGAAAAAAATCTTTAACCTTTCTGCCTGCAAAAGGTTCAAAATTTTTTGTCAACAGATTACCCCAGCGGTTAAACGTCTGTTATTGGCTTCTAAATAACGAAGATAACGTAAATTTAGTTTTATTTACTCATGAAGCCACTTTTACGAAAAACGGAGTTTTCAATTCTAAAACTAGTCATTTATGGAACAAATAATATCCACATGGTACTGTGGAAATTAGTTTCCAACATAGATTTCATTAATGTTGATGTAGTATTATTCATGAAAATGTTCTGGAACAATTTATTTTCAATGAAAACCTTACGAGAGATGCATACGTTCATTTCTTAAAAAATAATTTCCCGGCTCTTTTAGAGGATGTACCAGTACATACTAGATTGCAAATGATTTTCCACCTCGATAGTGCAACGGTACGTTATTTTGTAGTAACTAGAAATCACTTGAATTCTAATTTCTTAAACTGGATTGGACGTAGTGGACCAATCGATGAGTCATTACGATCACCTGACTTAACGCCACTAGATTACTTCATTTGGGGCCATATGAAAACGATTGTACCAACAAAAGGTTAATACTAACGAAAAGTTACTCATTAAAATACGAAATGCTATTGAATCTATTACGAAACGATCTTGAGGTGATACGAAAAGCCATCGGAAATATTTTACGTCGGACAAAGTGCTGTGTACATTGTGAAGAAGGATTTTTCGAGCAATTACTATAACTGAGCTTTATTATTCTGTTACCATTTATCATTTCATGCATTTTATTTTTTTGTTTTGCTTTATTAAGAATTATGTTTATTAAGTACAGAATAATGCGATTTTCTGCCTATTTTTCGTCTATTTTGTCCGATTTTTAAATGTTTTTATTAACTTTTTATTGGCTATATTTACATTATTTTTCTCAGAATTAAGTTTTCTACATGCTTTGTTACTAAATCTTCCCAATTTATCAGTCATTTAACAAACTTTTTTGTACTACAAACTTAAAGAAAAGAACTTGTTTTTCGACGACTTTTGTGTTTTAGGTGGGATATCCTAAAAAGATGTTCTGAAAATTTCTCCATTTCTTCATGGGTGCGCTGTATAAAAACTAAGTAAAACTATAAAATTTAGATGTCTTTAACGAGATGTATTGCTCATGCTTCTATAAATGAACAAATAATATTTGCTCTGATAAATTATTTTAGTCGATTTGTATAATTTTACTGTCATAACTAATTTCTTTTAATCCTTAAAAGTTACTAAGAAAAACCTGTATTTTTACATTTTATATCTACGATCTGTATAATTTGTTTTTCCTTAATATTAAATCACCTATGACGATTTCATATTCTGAGAAAGAAAAGCATTTAGTATCATAAGATTCTTGAGATTCTTAAAAACATTAAGTATAATACTTTTTTTTTAATTTAGTAGTAGATATTTACAATTTTATAAATGAATAAATAAAATTATTTAAATTCACATTTCTATCTTTTCGAGATAATTAAAAAATACGAGTATTACTGAGAGTTTTTAACGTTATTAAAAATATTAGTGAGCTGATTTGTTTCCCAAACATGTTTCATAACAGAAAGAGCTACATTCACTTGTTTTAGTACTTGTCCTTTCTCTTTCTAGACTGTAATATATGTAAAGCATCTGATATACAAAAGACACCAATCAGTGACGTTTTCTCTGATAATAGTGATGTTTAATATACAGCTAGTTCCTGAGGTGGTGGTGTCCACAAAATGAAAGTGTCAGTGTAGAATTGAATATCGCCCGGTTTTTAGAGAAGGAATCAATGGTTAAATATTTCTCTCGTCATTTTTCCTTATAAAAGTCCTGGCATTAGATGCTTGTTATTTTTAAGAATAACTTGGTCACTTTTGGAATTAAGTGACTCTTGTCGCTTTTCTATTTGTTAAAATGTTGATTTTCTAAAATATAAATAATTGATAATAGTTTCATATATTTGTATGTAAATTTGAATTCTTTGCAAACATTATTTTTCTTCAGATTGTATTTTTAAGGATCATACTATGTTTAATTTCATCTGTCTTTATGTTATATGTAACTGATAATCTTGTTTATCAAAATAGTTCATCTTGGAACACGTTAGATCATTTATCATTTGCGATTGTTTCTTTTTTCTGTTTTTCTATCTGCCCAGTTCCTCCTCATTCTTTCTGATATCTCTTTCCTTCGTTCTTCAGAAAGTTTTCTTAAGAAAAAACTTTCTTAACTTTGTGTTTTTCTTGCATTTTGACCCTTCTTGGAACCTTTTAACATTCTCTTTAAATTTTTTTTCTCTAATAATTTCTTTAGTTCTTTTAGGTCTTCTTGAATGGTCAGTGGTGAAAGGTCTTTTGTGAATCATTTGTCTTTAATTTTTTTACTTTTGAAGAAATCAAACATTTTTTTATTCAATTTACTGTTATTCATTCTAAATAAATGGGAGTAAAATTCAATTCATGTATTTTCCTTATCGTGTCTGACAATTTTTCAATTTTAGTATAGAATTTGTTATTTGGAATTAATTTTACCTAATTATTTTGAAATTTAGGATCTAAAACCTTTCTAATAATTTTCCTGTCTAGATTTTCTAGTAGATCGTTGTTACACAGTCTAAGGGTTTCTGCCGTATAGAACGCTTCCAGCTTTATCACAATTTTATAGAGTCAAAATTTTGTGTTTCATGAATATTCTGTTTGTTATATTTGTTTTTGTTAGCTGGAAAGCTAATTCCATTTTATTAGCTTTAACTGTTAATGCTTTCTATCTAAAGAATTCCAACTGATCCATTCTCCGAGATATTTGAAATTATTCAATTTCTTTATTTTTTCAAAATTTATATTAGGGAAATTCAAGCAGTTTACAATTAATCAAAATTTTTGTTTTTTCAAACGCGATTTTTAGTTTTACTTAAGCAGTGTTTTACGAATTCTTCAAATATTTAATAAAGGGTTTATTAACGTTAGTTTTTATAAAAAGTTAGAAATTTTAAGAATTAAGATTTGCGATAAGTTTTCCCCATTTATTTTAGAAATTTATTTAAGTAAAATATTTATCAATGAAAAGATACGATTTTACATTAATTTTTGTACTATTTTTTTTTAAGGTTTTCTCGATCAATAATATTAATAAATAATTATTTTATATAGATTTTTACATGATTTTGTAACAAATGTAAAACTTTTATCTAATTAACCAATACTTTTGAGTTAAGGTTAGATATAACTTTATTATAATTATTACTTTATTTGTAGATATTTTAATTTTAGAACAATATTGATATTTAATTTAGCTACAAGTTTATCACACAGAGTAATAAATCGATCTAATAGAGTTGGATCTCCTAAAAAATTTAGGGATCATGTTCAAATATTCCTTTTTTAACACTGGTGTCAGTATTTTACCAAAATTTAAATTTCTTTACACAAAATATTACACTTATTAAAATGATTAATAGAAATCAATTATTAAACTTTATATTGTTAATTAATATTTTTATACTTACAATAAAACCATTATATTGTAATGGTACGTATGATGTTCGTAGACAAATCTATCAATTTTATTTTTCACTGATTTCACCTTTTCTCTTTTTTTTAAATAAACTTATTGAAAAACACATTACACATAGGAAAATTAGATAATAATTATTTTTCGAGTAATATGCACTTATTTATTACACCTCAAAGAATAATATGCTTTTATTCTGATGTGTTTTTGTCTTCACTAACGGTGGAAACCGACCATGAATTGTTTGCTTTATTCTACTTGAAGACGTCCTACCGACTGCGCCAGTTAAGTCATACCTTAACAAAGTTTCTTTTTTAAAAAACAAATTTTTATTTTATTAACATAAAAAATTTTAAAATATAAATATTATTTCTATAATATTATTTTTGATACACCTTCCAAATACAAATTTAATAAATAATTTTATGCGTATATGCCAAAGTGTGAATTTGATAGCGAAACTTTACATTAGATGTTCCTTCTAACATAGCGAGTCTAAAACTGAGTAAAAATTATGTAAAAGACAGATGCTTCAACATATTATTTCCTAGAATTACTGCATTTCCAGGAATACATTCCAGTAATAGTGTTTGCATGAGCTAAATACTATTTTCTAACTTGTTGTGTATGTGTGTGTGTGTGTGTGTGTGTGTGTGTGTGTGTGTGTGTGTGTGTGTGTGTGTGTCGTGTAAAGATAATTACAATTATTTATTTTAAGTAAAACCAAATCTTGAAAGGATATTATATTGATTATTTATTCTTAAAATATGAGAATAATTAATTTCCAATTAATTTAAATTAATTACGTAAGAGTAAATTATATGATGAAGATAAATGCCTTTTCGATCTTTTCATTCCTTCTGGAATAAAAAGTAAAGCAAAGTATCGTAAAGGAATCATGTTCTTAAGTATATGCTTTTAATCCGTATTTCATTTCTTCTCTATCGTTCATAGAGTGAGATAGTATATTTTGTTATATGGGTTCAAATAACGAATTGATGATTGATTTTTGGTAATTTTCTTTGAGAAGAAAATAATTTTTTTTATCAAATCTTTACTTTTCGTTGAACATATGTATCTTTTTTCTTCTTTTTTTAAAAATCGGGATTACCGTTAGATATTTCTTCAGCGGATGAAATGAACGATATTTTTGTAGCGTGTGAAAATGCAATGCCTGACCGGAATTCGAACCCCGGACCTCCGGATGAAAGGACGAGACATATATATATCTACTTTTCTTTACATAATATCATCAATTTATAATTACTTAAAATACTTTTAAAAAATTGTTGTAAAATCGTAGTTCCGTTGTTTATTTTTAAATCATATTTTGAGAAGGAGATATTATACTGCGTAAGTTGTTAACTATTTATTTTTTTGAAAAAAATATAAATAAATTTATGTAAGTAATCCCTATTACGGAATCTTTACGCTGCTACTTAACTGCATAAAGATCCTATCTTAACAGTCGTTTTACTCATTGCTGAGCGTCGTGACCCCCACTGACCACGTGCCGCCATCCTGCATGGCTTTCAGCTCGCCTCAAGGCCTATTGGAGAAGCAAAGGGTAATTCTCTTGACTTGATCTATCTAGAGATCCATCTGCTTTCTGTCTTTCACCATAGCCTGATGCTCTCAATCTTTCCTTCTAAAATGGTTTTTTGTAGGTTCTCTCCAAAATATTATCTTTTCACAATGTATCCAAAGAACTGAAGAATTTTCGTATTCGGAAGAAAGTCGTTTTGAGATGTTAAATTTTTCAACAGTTGACGCGTTGGTTTGTTTATCGATCCATGGCATCCGTAGCATTTTACGCAAACACCACATCATAAAAGCATCAACACGTCATTTATATCTAGCTTTCAGGATACAAATGTCATAGCCATTCAAGAAGACAGAAAAACTAGGGTTTTAACAAAATGGACCTTCGTATTACATGTAATTGCTTTATTCTGCCAGATCTTGTTGAGCTTCTTCATTTCAACTCGTCCTAAATTTATTCGTCTTCTTTCGAATATCCCGCCTTATTCGTCTTCCCGTAGCATCTCTTCTTTCTCTTCGTATCTCTTCTTTCGAATTTCCTGTATCAAAAATGGTCGATCCAAGATAAATGAAACTGTGTACCTCCTCCATTTCCCCTAATCTACCTGTTAGTTGGACTTGTTCTCCTCTATCAAATTATCATAAGTTTAGACTTGCTAATATTGATGTCTAGTCCATACGCCAGATTTGTGTCCTCGATTCTTGCTAGTGAGTCAGCAAGTTTATCTTCAGTTTTGGTAAAAAGAGTGGTATCGTCAGAAAATTGCAAATTATTGACTCTAATCTAATTATTGACACCAGCCTACCAATCAAGGACTTTTCAATGACATGTTCCACTTATATACTGTACGATTGTGAGGAGAGAACACGGCCCTGTCAAACGCCTTTAAACACTCTGAAGAATTCAGATGTGCCCCCGGGTTATCTTTACGTTTGCAGTGTGCTTGCCACATTGCAATGGTGTTTTTTATTAAAATCTTCTTATGTGAAGATATTATGGAAAAACTAGTCTACTTTTCCAGAGACATTGATGTAAAAAATTGACGAAATATTTTGGAATTATTAGAATAAATCTTTGTAGTGTCACTAACACTAAATTAAAATAAGTAAGACGTTAATCTATGTCATACTGGAAGGCTGGTATAAAATTAAAAATTCAACATTATGATAATTTTCTGCGTAAAAGTATTAAGTCTTAAGTTTATCCATCGGATATGTGTTTTTTAATTTGTAATTTTATACACAAACTTGATTTTTTATATGTGTAACGTTGTTAATCATGAATATTAACAGATATTTAAATAAAATTATTATTATTCGATAATTATAGTTTAAATATTCATTAATATTATTTCTTTTATGCATATTTAATAATTTATCGCATCGTTGAAAACCGTTAAATGTATAAATATATACAGGATAAGTATCTAATTCTTTTATTGTGAGAAGGAACGTTATTACAACAAGAAACCACAATAACACTTATGGTATACGACCTACTCGTAGAAGAGTTTAGCGTAAAACATGCCGTGTCCAAAATATCTCAACTGAATAGATGAATATTGTTGTAGGTGGAATGAACGAACGTAATGGTGAATTTTAACATAAGGGAGGGTCGACAACGAGCTCATCACGATACGGTATATAGAGTCTCGAATAACCAAATCTAACCTTACTATATTATACTATAGTCTGTGACTATATATATGTTCTCTGTAGTCTTCCTTTACCTTAACTATCTTTATCTAACTTTATTCGCTCGCTCACTCACTCGCTCACGGAAGATTCTTCTCTTTTTCTGCTGACTATAACAACGGAATTGAGTTATTAATGATCGTAATGCGGCGCCCACAGCTTTTCTTCATCATCGTCTTTCTCACGCCACGCCATGCCACATTGATGTGAGCGAACATCTTCCCCCACATCATATCACAACATTATTTTTCTCTCACCCATTCTTACTTTCAGTTGTTATACAACTGATCTATACTCTTTTTTAATTGTTTATTCATTACTTTTATTTTTTTACATTTTATTTTTTGAGAATTTAAAAAAAATACTATAACGATACTGTATTTATTTGCTAATATTAATCGTAACAGATTAAATTAAATTGATTCATTTAATTTGAATTTTTAATTAAAATTATCAGAAAGTATATATACTAAAAAAAAATTAGGATAAAAACCGTAATAGTTGTTTTTTATTTATTTTTTTTTTGTATTGTTTTTAATATAAATTTTACTAATTTCTTTATAAATACTGATGATGATTATTTAAAATAGAAATGTTTATTCAGTTCTAACACTTTATGATTTGAAAATGATTCTTATACTTTTCTTATTGTAATTTAATATTATCCTGTGTAAAATTGTAAAATTATATTTTACATATTGACATTGTTTATTAATATTTATTGGCACAGAAATTAAAAAAAATATTTGATTCATTTTTATTTGTAAAAATTTTGAATTATTAAAAAAAAGGTTTATTGAATAAATTAAATATTGAAGAATTTAATTCTAGTACGATGAAATTTTAATTGATAATCCTATTAATTAAAAAATCATAGTTTATAATAATTAAGATTATTTATAATTTATAAAATAAAAAGCTGACAAAAAATTGATATACTTACCTGGTTAATTATTTTTATATGTTGAAAAAATAATGATAAATGAAAATGGTAAATTAAAAAATGATACTTTGATCGACAATTCAATAAATTGCTTAACAAGTATATATATTAAATTTAAAAAAAATTTCGATTTTTGGGGAAGGAGAGAATTAAGGAGCAATTTTTTTTTAAATGGTAAGATAAACGTGTACGCATGTACTAAGTTATCATAAAGTGGGGTTATGTTTGCAAAATTTTGAGAAATTACCTACTCCAAACCTTTACTAACGAATTGTTCCATTTACACGAGTCTCTGTGCCAAATTTTATCGAAATCTGTTTATCCAGTCAAAAGTTACTAAGCTTTAAACATGCTTTAATACACCTATTTATAAACATTAACTTTCACTTTTTTTTGTTTTTGGGATCCCTGGTTAATGAAACGTCGTGAAATAGAAAAAAAAAACACCCAACCCCATTTTTTGACTGTTTACCATATCATGCAGCTCTAGCTATGATGCCAGGAAAGTAAATATGTATTATTTATAATTAATATATTTAATAAGTGAAATCCCAAGATTAGAGATTAAGTACTTAAAGCTGAACCAAAAGTACATTAAAAAAAATGTTTAAGTTTTCTAATAATTTCTCTAAACACATAGTTAAGTACAAAAATTGATTTTGTTTTTCTTTAATTTTTTCCTCCTTGAGACTGTATCGTAATATTAAAATTCCATCTTCATTATTCTGTTCACAGCTGTCTTTTAGTCGCTGTTATCTTTCGACGCAATTAAGATCAGCCTTTAACTTCTTTATTCGTTTTAATATATCTTATCATTTAATGTTATTTTAATTAAGTTCTGCTTTCTTATCATATACCCTATCCAATTCATCTTTTTTTAGCTATGTATTATAATTCATCAACTGTCTATCCTAATTTATTCGTTACAGCATGTATATTTAATTTTACATTAAATTTATTCCTTATTTCCAAGGCATGTACAACTTCTTTGTTTGTCTTCATTAGAATGCAAATTTCAAATTACAATTCAATAAATGTATCAAGCATATTTTTCTAATTTTTTTTTCATTCTACAAAAATAAATTTTTTTTATTCATTTATAAAGGTTAGCAAAAGAAAACTTTCAAAATCAGAATTATTTTGGTATTTAGGCAGTAAAATCACAATGAAAAAGAGAATTAAGGTGTCAAAATGTAATACGGAAATTAACATAAGTATGGTGAACTATATTCATAAAAATTTTGAAACTTAAGATATCATTAGAAAGAAATACTTTAAAATATTATAAAGTGTAACTGTTAATTATTAATTAAAAATCGTCTCTATGAAAACCAGAAAGTCTTAAATTATGATATTACAGGATAATATTGAAAAGGAAGAATAAAAGAAATAAAAACTAAAAGCGATTAAAATTAATAAAAGAAAATATAAAATTTTATACAAAAAAGATCGAATTTCGTTTGTCTTAAGAGATCCAGGTTTTCTTTTCCTCCGAGACCACCTTTAGGTATTGTTTCATAGGATGACTGAAAATATATTTTGTAGCTTCTGAAAATGTCATGCCTGACCGGGATTCGTATCCAGGATCTCTGGATGAAAATTTGTGCTATGAGGTTTAGTTGAGGTTTAGAGATCCAGTTTAACTTAATAATACAGGATTTTATGTAAGGGTAAAATTTATAACGAAAATCAACGTTTAATGCGTACTAAGTAAATAATGTTGGATTTTCTGTATTTTGTATTTTACGATAAACAAGAAGGATAAAATTGAGGATAAATAATAAGGACAAAAAGTATGGTCTGATTAACCATTTTTTTTTTTTTTTAATTTAAAGTTTTATTTCCTTTCAAGTCATCAGTTGTTAGTAGCTTGTTGCTATAGATTTTTATCTTAACACAACCCAAGATAAAAAAATCTAAGGAATTAAACACACCATCTTGGTGTCCAGTTAACATTATCATTTCGTGAAATTATCGAATCACCAAATTTTGACGCAACAACTGAATTGTTTCAGCATCTGTGTAACATTTTGCATCTTCTTGTTGAAACCACATCTCATTCTAATCAAAACTATCCAGATTTTCAAACAAAAAATCAGAATCATATCTCGACAGAGTTCACCACTTACTTCAACAGTATCTACTTGCTCATTTTTGAAAAAAAAAATGACCCGCTGATGCCACCAGCCCATAATCCACACCATCCAAAATTTTTTTCGGATGTCATGGTCCTGTTGAATCATTTGTGGATAAGAATCATTCCAAGTATAGGAATTTTGCTTCTTTACAAAACCATCAAGCAAAAAATTAACCTCATCTGAAAAGATAATCTTTTTTTATGAAAATTTGGATCCACTTCAAACTACTCTAGAATCGAATCAGCAAACCGTCTATGGTCCAGTAAATTTAATTCTTGAGTTAGTTGAATCTTATATGGATTTAGACCAAATCTTGACGCAAAATTTGCCATGTTATTGTTGAAGAAAGACCCAATTCTTGTGAACAATGTGAAACCGATAAATTTCGATTTTCGTAAAAACGTGCACTTACAACAGTAATATTCTCTTGACTCCTTGCATTTTTTTCGTGAATTGGTGTTTCAGTATCAAGTAGAGAAAATTCTCTTCGACGTTTTTCAACCAAACGATGAATTGTGCGTTTGTTTTTCGATTATGCACTTATAAATATCGCGAAGTGCACGTAGTAAATATAAGTGCACGTAAATATCGCGAAGTGCAATACATAGCTTTGATCGATTCTACATTTCCATAATAGATTTTTATGATTTGTGAACGCTGTTCAGGCGGGTAGCTTTCCATGATGATTTGTCATAAATTATGAAAAAAATGACGCTTGGAAAATAAAATAAAAACGTCGCCACCCAATCTGTCAATTTTTTGCGCTCAGTTTGAAAGATCCCTTATAACCATTTGGCTTATTGTGCAGCTGCCTAATAGAAATAAAATCTCGAAATTACTCCATCGACATCTATCCATACCCCGACAACAGATCATACCAATGAACTATTTCATTAATTAAAATTTTATTTGGCTGTAACTCTGGAACCAATGAAAATAAGTACCACTTATGGTTATATCGTTGAAAAGCTCTAAAGAAGGGTTTATTAATGCAGTTAAGAAAAAGTTCAAAATCCAATTTTTTGGGATTTTGGTATTTTTTTGGACACTTTTGGTCCAGCCGATTATAATCAAAAGGGGAGGTTCACAATTAGATGTACAGCAGTCCTAATCAAAAAAATTTCAACATTCTATGGTTAATTGTTTTTGAGCTATGCGACGTATATACGAGGGTACAGACGTCACACCTAAACAGTCAAAATGGATTCAGGGATGGTAAAAATGGATATTTCCGTTGAAATCTGAAAACCGAAATTTTTCGCGATCACAATGTTTCCTTTACTTCGTACAAGGAAGTAAAAATGAATGTTTGTTTGTTTGACCCGTATGCTTCCCTATTACCATTCATTCGATTGCAATGAAACTTGGGTGAGTTGTGCGCACACCCGCGAAGGTTTCTGAGTTAGTTTGGACCTGCTAGTTGGTGCTGGTCGAGATATTTTGAAAAATTGTATTTATGGTCCGATTTGGCTCATATTCAGAATATGTGTTATTTACATGGAAAGAATTACCTCTGCAAAAAATGGATCCGCTAGAGGGCGCTGGGGTTGAAATATTTGGAAAAATATCATTTATGGTCCGATTTGGCCCATATCAAAATATATATTAGTTACGTAAAAAGAAAAAAAATTGTAAAAACTACACCCGCTAGATGGTGCCGGTGTCGAGATATTTAACAAAGAAACAAATATACAAACAGACTTTCTTCTTTTATATTTATATATATATATGTTCGTATATGTGTTCGCTATAAACTAAAAAACTACAAGTCCGATTTACACGCGTTTTTTTTTCAAAATGGTCCGCGTTGTCCGGAGAAGGTTTAAAGCTATTGAAATCCTCGATCTGACCAGTAGAAAGAAAGTTATAAATTTTCTTTTGAATGAATCAGGTTTGCAAACGGAAGAGAGGAAAAATGTATTATAATTGAGTGTGATGTTATATGTTCATTAATAGACTATTTCTGTATAAAATTTTATTTGGTGTTAAATATTACATTATTCAGTTTCTGTTTTAGTAACACTTATTTATTTAAAGTTCAGTTGTTGTTGTTAATTTATTTCTAACACTCAGAAGTCTATACGCTCGGCCACTGTTTAATAAATTCAAAGATCACTTCTACCACATCTATTACTATATACTATTACTACCTGAAGTGACCAGGGAAATTTTAATGAGATACAATAGGTAATTAATTCAGTCATTAACAGTAGCAGACACTCAAGACGCTTAATTGGATGTCTTTTACATTGAACATTGAATGTTTTAAAAACGAATTTAAAAAGGATGAGAAAGAGATAGAAGGATTGAGTTGACATTACACGTTGATCTTGATATATGTTCTTAGATCAAGTATTGTTGATGCAGTTTTATTTTTAAAATAAAAAATTCATTATATAGGATATTTATGTGTACACACACACACACACACACACACACACACACACACACACACACACACACACACACACACAATAAATTTATTTATTTAAAAAATGTTAAATAACGTCTCATAACATGACAATATTTCATTTTGTAATTCTAATTAATTGGTGTCACCTTGTCACTAATAATTAATTTTTAAGTTAACTGATAAATTATTTTACGAAAGAATAAAAAATGGATTAGTTTTATTATAAGATCAGATGTTCTTTCCTTTGCTTGACACGGATATACAACCTTCTTTTTTTAATAAATATTGTAAATTTTAACAAACAAAATTGTATACATTTGTTTTAACAAATAATAATATTATAATAAATCAAATCTCAACAATACAAGGTAGATTTTTAAGAAATTAAATGTGGACACTACATGACTTCCTTGTACGCCTATCAAACATTTAAGTACATTTTTCCTGTACTTCATTTAAACTTATTTCATTGAAAGTGAGATACGATCCTCCAATTCTTTAATGAAGTTACAGTTACACAATTGCATTGTGGTGGACAACACAATGCATTACATTTTTTTGTGGTGTGGTGTACGCATCAGCATTTCATATTAGTTTATGTATTAATTTTGTTTCGAGTAGCTTAAGTAGTTATGTGGTTTAATCGAGAACGTGTTGGATCCGTAATCATGAACACATCGGTTTGAATCCTATTAAAATATATTAAAATAAATAAATATATATGAATCATCATATTCATATATATTTGTTTTAAGTATATTGTTTTTTTAATGATTACTAACCTCTGTAAAAACTTTTGAATTAAAATGAAAAGTACATTAAATTTTATTTCACTAATAAAGTTTGATTTTTTTTTTAGGTATTGAATTATTATTTAATGTAATTTTTTTTACAATATGAGGTTAATAATTATTAATAAATCAATATATTTAAATTAAAAAAAAAATTAACGAGAAAAAGGAGATAAAGTCTGATTCGAACCGATATGACTTTCCCGTGTAAGATCCAAATATTTCATTAATTAAAATTTGTTTCAAAATCCAAATTTGTTTTCGATTTTGGGCTTTTTCGGACACTTTTGGTTCAGTCAATTGTATTCAAAAGAATAAGAGTGCAACTAGATGTTACAACAGTCCTAAATCCAAAATTTCAACATGCTACGACTAATCGTTTTTAAGTTATACGAGTTACATACGTACGTATATGTACACACCTCACGCTGAAACTAGTCAAAATGGATTCAGGGATGGTCAAAATGGATATTTCCGTTAAAATCTGAAAACTGAAATTTTTCGCCATCACAATACTTCCTTTACTTCGTACTAGGAAGTAAAAAAATGTATCTGCAGAAAATATTTAAAGAGTAAAAACTTAGAAAATAACATACAAATAATTAACATATTTTTAAAGTTGTGATATACCAAACATATTGATAAAACAAACAAGAAATGATTTCTTTGAAAGAAATTAATGTAGAGTTCAATTCAGTATTCTCTTTACGGCTCAGTCAAAAATTACTGGCAACATAATTGAAAGTTACAAGTTCAATCCTGACAAAATTTTGAAATTTTCTCAGGCATATATTGCTTTATTTTTATTTTAAACGTTTCTCTCAAAAAATATTCACCAAAAAAAAAAATTGATTATAAAAAAACAGATTTAATTACTATTTTTGTTAAGATTGTGGGTTTTGTATAGTCAACAAAAAAAAAATTCATTTTAATTCCTCTTCTGATGAATCAGATTTAAAAAGCCCAGATCCTTTTATTTTCTATCCGCTAGTCCAAACAAGTCTACCGGCAGACCGATTCCACCAGATCACATTAAGAACATCATAGACCACTTAATATAAAATATAAATTTGAATTCTACTTTTAGAACTTTTTATTTCTCTACAATCTTGAAACGGATAACTGTCCTATATTTATTTGATACAACAATACTCGTAACATGTAATTTATTTATAAATCACCGGATATTTGATGTAAAAAATGATAAAGAGAAAATTATTTGAAAAACATTACAAAGAAAAACCGGAAGAACCGTTCAAATAAATTTATTTTAAAATTAGAATGTAGTGTTTCGTTATGTTTTTTTACTCATAGTTATACGAAACCGGTTAAATTGGAAGTTGTCGAAAATAGTAAAAGTTAACACTTAAGAAAAAAAGTAAAATAGATTAGCAACACTACCAAACATAAATTAAGTTAGTTTGAAATAAGTAAAGTTATCTTAACATTAGACAATAATTACGTAACCCACCGGGTAAGTCTAGTGGTGAACGCGTCTTCCTAAATCCGCTGATTTAAGTCCTAGTAAATTCAGTTATTTTTACACATTTGAAAACTAGATCGTGGATACCGGTGTTCTTTGCTGGTTGGGTTTCAATTAACCACACATCTCAGGAATGGTCGAACTGAGACTGTACAAGACTACACTTCATTTACACTCATACATATTATCCTCATTCATCCTCTGAAGTATTGTCTGAAAGGTAACTACCGGAGGCTAAACAGGAAAGAGAAAAGGAAGAGAAAAAAAGAAGATAATAATTACGTAGAATACAGATTCGGATGCCATTGATGTTATTGATATGTTGTGGGCAGAGGTACCCAATGGTTACGCAGAGTGTCTCCGGGAAAATTTCTTCCCAAATTAATTCTTCTAATAGTATAACATAATTTTTCGCTAAAGCATTATGTTAATGCAAAGTACGATAACATTTTCTCCCATGTATATTGTGTTTCCAATATATATTTATTATGAGACGTGTTGGATAAAGTTTCTTAGCGGGACTAATTTTTCGATTTTATTATAAAATTATGACAATAAAATGTAACTGGTTTTGAATTTCTCCTTGAATAATTATCTACGGTAGATTAAATTATTTTATTACTAAAGTGATTTTTTTTTTAATATCTAGAACGGCATTTTTATTAGTGTTGGTGTCGTATAGGTTAAGGATATTACCAATATATCGATTGCCAAAGGTGTCAATCATTCGTTAGTTATAAATGCCAATGAATTTAAAATAGGAGATCGACATCCTTTTATTTAAACATACTTTAGCACGCTTTCCATTCGTTACCATTTAGATAACGTCCTACATTTAAAGTTAACAACTAAAATGCACGCCGAACTAAACCTTTCGTCTTTCTTAACGTTGCACAATCTTCCTCCTCTCTCAATTTCATTCTTTGTCTTTCTCGTTACTCCTTTCTTTATCGATTCTTTTCTATCTCCTTTTCTCTCATTTCTGTCCTGTTAATTGGGAAATTGTTGTTAGGTACAACACAGTTTAGTTTGTCAGATACATCGGGGATAACTACTACAAAAAAGACCATTCTCTTTTGCTGCGTCACAATTTCTAAGACTTTATCAAAAATCTGTAGCATTCAATCTTTGTTTTCTCACGTTTGCTAACTAACAAAATATCAATCTGTCTTTTTAACCATCAGTATTTTTATTTAAAATAAATTGATCGGTTGGTGATTGTATACAATATTATTAATAGATAGTTATTTTTGAAGTAGTACTAGTAATAATAATAATAATAATAATAATAATATTGTTCATAATTATTGTTATTACATCAAAATAATGTAATAAATTATAAAACTGTCCATCAATGACTAAATTTATAATAAAATAACTGTATTTTTAACGTGATTATATTATTAAATGTCAAATGAAAGTAAAATTTTAAATGAAATTTTTTTTGTTAAAGTACAAATGAATTGCTTTTATATACATTTGTATATGTGTATACTAAAGTGATAGGCAAAAGAGTATATAAAATCATATGAATCTGCCGCTACCTAGCAGTAGCATTCTTTTTAGGTTTTAAATTCATTATTATGCACAATTAAATTTAATTTATTTTACAATATCAATAATAATTAATTAGAAGTAATTTTAAAAGCTCATAAATACATTTGTTAAATAAAAAAATAGTTTCTGCCTTAATAAATATTCGGTTTTCGAGTTACAAGTTATTTATTAATAACGCTAGAAAATAATTTTCCAGCGTGCCTATTCCGTGCACAATAGTTCAAAAATTTCGACAGAAAAAATTACAGTAGAAAAGAACAATATTTAAAATATATTGGGTTTGTTTATCTATTAACTATTGGTGTAATTGTTACGTAACTATTGTTAAGTAATAATTGTTAATTGCCACAATTAAGTTCCGATTGGTTTCTGTTATTCTTAGCTTTTCCTAGTTTTTTTTTTTTTAACTAAGTTCTAGAAAATTATTATAAAAAAATATCATTTAAAGGTCCTTTAAATCGAAAAAATCCCATTCGGCCCGCCGGAAGGGGGAGGTAGATTTCACCGATGCTAAGTAGGGGATAAAAAATATTTCCACTTTAAAGTTAAGAAAAACTTTAAATTTACTTAATACGACAATGGTTTCATGTGTAAAAAAGTTTCACATGTTTAGCATACAAGCCCCATCTTTTTACAGTTCCAGCAACATTTTGGTCATCCCTTGCCGTAAGGATTGGTCATATCAAAAATTGTTTCAGACAAAGGTTTTAGGTAATGTTTAGAGGACTAACGAAAACTTTAAACGATTCGATACTATGCCTATTAAGGGAGCTATGATTTTTTTTTTGTCTTCGAAACATTTTTCCCACCCCCTGGGCCAATGGTTGGTGATATCAAAAAACTTTACTTGGATAAGTTTTAGGTCCGTATCTAAAGAATAGTAGTAAAGAATTCGATATTCTACTTAATAAGAAAGTTACAGCGATATTTTGTTTTTTTCAAAAAGGTCCCTCCCATTTCCACCCCAATGGTCCGATTTAGCCCATTAACGAACTCGACCGATATTTTTGGTCGTTATATTTTATTTATAAATTTTAAACTGATTGGCGGAAAATAATGGCAGTTATCACAAGAAGGTGATCAACTTTTCTTTTTCTCTTATTCTCCTTTATCATTCTAGTTCTTTAGCTTCTCTTCCTTAACCACTCCTTATTTTTCCACTCTTTTTTTACTTTTACATCTCTAAAATATTCTCTTTTTCTTGATCCCCTTCTGGCAACATATATCTTTCACCTCTTACTTACCCCTCACCTCTTTATCATCATTTCTGTTGTCACTCCTCTTCTTTTTCTTCTGCTCTCATTATTAGCTTACTTCTTTCGACATTTTCTGCTTCTAAAACGATTATTTTTTTCTTTAAAGACATTTTTAGCAAAAATAAAGAAAAAGATGCTTATTTTTACCCGTTCAGTGTCTTCAATAATCTTTATTGTTTTACGATGTTTAGACATTCTGTTGTTTTTTAAGTCAAACCAGTAAAACTGTTGTTTTTTCTTCCTTTTACGAAGTAAAGGAAGTTTTATGATTGTGAAAAATTTCGGTTTTCAGATTTCAATGAAAATATCTATTTTGACTAGTTTCGGCATGTATGTATTTCGCATAACTCAAAAACGATTAGCATTAACATGTTGAAATTTTGGATTTAGGACTGTTGTAATATCTAGCTAGATAATATGCACCTCCCCTTTAGTAAAAGGGGAGGTGCATAGCTATGCACCTCCCCTTTTCATTGCAATCGACTAAACCAAAAGTGTCCAAAAAGTCGAAAATCAAAAAAAAAAATGGATTTTGGACTTTTTCTTAACTCTAGTAAAAAGCCCTCATTGAGAACTT
Source organism: Lycorma delicatula (assembly GCF_047948215.1). Classification (NCBI taxonomy): domain Eukaryota; kingdom Metazoa; phylum Arthropoda; class Insecta; order Hemiptera; family Fulgoridae; genus Lycorma; species Lycorma delicatula. The sequence goes on from NC_134463.1 coordinate 58,549,962, forward strand.
TTCAACGATATACCATAAATGGTACAAATTTTAATTGGTTCAAGAGTTATAGCCAAATGAAAGTTTTGGATCTAGGGAAAGGGATATCGGTTCGAATCCGACTTCATCTCCTTTTTTCTTATTATTTTTTTTTTTTTAATTTAAATACATTGATTTATTAATAAATAGTAACCTCTTCTTGAATAAAGAAATGACGATAAATAATAATTCAATAGTAACAATAAAAAAAATATACAAAAAAATATCAGAAATGATTAATGAAATAAAATTTTATATACTTTTCATTTAGAAAAAATGCATGTATGTAATTTAATAGGCGAACAAGGAAGTCATGTGGTGCCCACATTAGACTTTTCTTTTTAGTTAAATAAAATTGTATATTTTCATACGAAAGTATTATAAATTATTCTACAGTAAAAATTTAATGTTAAAGAAAATCAACAATTTTGTTAATGAATTTTTTTAGTATTCTCAATAATCAGAACCATTCCTAATTATATTTAATATATCCTTGTTATTATCTGTAATAAATAATGCAATTTCTACAAATAGAATTTAGAAAATTAATTAAAAAAACATTTTAATATTCAAACGTATACAAAAAATAAAATGCTTCAGTTTTAATCAATTTTTTCAACATTAAAAAATGTTGAAAATAATTCTATCTGCTTACTGTGGAATTTAAGAAATATTTTTTTGCAATATTTTATCAATATTTCTTAATAAACGCTAAATGTTTATTAATCTAAAACTTGTCTGAGTATACAGTATACTTTTAGCGCATCTCATTTGAAGGATTCAATGACTTCTATTCTATAAAGAACATGGCAAGGATGTTGTTAAGCTATTTTTGTGCCTATTAACACATGTGCAGTCTCTTACTCCCCATCACAATTCCGTCAGACTCGTATCGGAAACTGTACTCGTATACCGGAGCACACTGCATTGTCAACGCAACGCCCGCATTTCCGGTACGTCCAAGATATACTTACTTCCCTTTTTTCCTGTCTTTATCTCTTTACATCCCTCATTCTTTTCTTTTCTTTTACTATTAATACAGTATTCTTTCATTCATTATTATCATTATTATTTCACTTGTTTGTGTCCTCTATTATACTATTTAGCAATTTAAGGTTCCTTTTCTTTTGAGAAAATGTGTTCGAATAGAAATAAAGAGTTACAAAACGAATGTAAAAACATACATTTCTACTGTTTTATATTTTCATCAAACATCAAGAAATTATTTGCGTTAATTAAGAAAAATAATTTTTTTAAAGTAGATAATAATCTTAAATCATTTTAGGAAATAAATCTACAAGCTTTTCTTATATGACGAATGTTTATTTTTTTCATTAGCATTTTCTACTAATATACATCAGTTTTTAATTAACTATTTTAAATTCTATACTTAAATAATTTTTTTTTTACGCAATCTTTTTAATTTTTTTTTTTTTATTGACGACTTCTATTAAGGATACTAAATTTAATGACAGAAAGAGCACCCGTTTAATAGGAAATATACACAAAGCAGAATTATAGGACATAGGATAAAATAATACATAACTAACTCAAATGAAAGTTTTACTAATTGTCGTCAACTCATTAAACAAAAAATAAGAATCAATTTAGAAATTAAAGATTACTTCAATTTTTGCTTACAAATGATTAGTTCATTTTTATGTTCTTCTGATTACCTCGTAATACAACAACAAATTAATAAAGAAAAAGCAGAATATAGATCGTTTAATATAGCGTTGAGCTTAATATTTAAACCGTATAAAATTATGATGTGCAAAGAGATTCTGATAACTTTCAGTTTTTCTGATGTTTAATATCTACGTATAACCGAAGGTCTTCGAGTTACAATTAAATTTTGTCACTAAAAACTAAATCATTATCGTAAATCAAGTTCTGTTTTACACATAACATAGCTATTTTCTTATGAATAAATTATGGAAAATGTATTTTTTTTAATAAAAAATAACAAGATAAGAACAAGAAAGAATTCCCTAACATATTTCTCAGCAATTATTGGTTCCACCTAACTGTACTACCTGTACTACACTATCTGTACTACCACCCACCGAAACATAAAGATAAGAACAAAGCCCACCGGGCTAGTCTAGTGGTTAACTCTACACTGCAAATCAGCTGATTTCGAAGTCAAGAGTTCTAAGGTTCAAATCCTAGTAAACGCAGTTACTTTTATACGGATTTGAATACTAGATCGTGGATACCGGTGTTCTTTGGTGGTTGGATTTCAATTAACCACACATCTCAGGCATGGGTACAAGACTACACTTCATTTACATTCATACATTCATCCTCATTCATCCTCTGAAGTAATACCTCACGGTGGTTCCAAAGGCTAAACAGAAAAAAGAGAGATAAAAACAAATTTAAATTGCTGATAATCAGTTTTATGAAATCAGTTATGGAGGTGTTGTATAATATCCCATAGTAATCAAGAAGACTTTGCCAATTAAAATTTTTAATATCAGTGATTAGTTAAATTTGCTATTTTAAAACATAATTTTATTATTTTAATAACTTCTTTCTAATAATATTACGTGTAAATGCTAAAAATATGACGTGGAGACTACATGATTTCCTTGTACGCCTATTAAATTGCATAATACATTTTTTTAAAATGAGAAGTACAAAAAAATTTATTTTATTAATAACAAGATATTTTTTTCATTTTTTAAAAATTGTTTTATTCAATTATTATTTTTTTTATAAGAAGAGATTAATAATTATTAATAAATCGATAAATTTAAGTTAAAAAAAAGGAGTTGATGTTGGATTCGAACCGATGTGCCTTCCCCTTTTAAGATCCAGATATTTCATTAATTAAAATTTTACTTGGCTATAACTCTGGAACTAATGAAAATATGTACCACTTATGATATGTCGTTGAAAAGCTCTCAATGAGCACTTAAGAAAAAGTCCAAAATCCAAATTCTTTGGATTTTCAAGCCAAAAATCCAAATTTGTTTGGATTTTGAAATTTTTTGAATTTCAATATCCTACCAATGTATAGTTTATAATTTTAATAACAAATTATTATCATCTTATGTTCGGTATATATAATTCAAAGTAGATTAACTTCTCAATTAAACATAACTCTTAAGTATAGTTAAATAATTCTTTAATTTCTTTCTTTTTACCGACTTTTCGAAGAAAAGTACAGTATTTCTTTTAGTCATATAATGGGAATGGGAAATGAAAATTAATTTTCTTTACGCTTTGAGATTTGAGAAGTACGAAAACCTTTACCATTTACCATTTTAAAAACCTTTTACTATTTACTTAGATTGGGGTTTCCTTATATACGATAGGCCAAAGTATAAAATTGTGTTGTTTAAAAATCTTCAAAACCACTAAATTAATTTCATTGAAATTTAGATATATTGTAGTAGTGTATTTAAAGTTAGACATGTAAAGATTTTACGAAGAGTCGTTGAGTTTTTCTTGAGTTACGCTCAATTTAAGGACAAATAAAAATTTGAGGTTGTGTTGAATATGTATTGGTGTATTTTTCATACGCGCTTATACAGAAAGTCACATTGGTGAGTGAATCAAAACTTGATGTTTGGTTGTTTCGTATTCAGTACAACGTACAGCATACCAAACGTATGCAGTGCGTTGTACTTTGAAAATTAATGCGTTTCCGACTACGAAATAGTGAGGCGTCAAAACTATTATTTATTACTCAGTAGTAGACCCGGCAATGCTTCGCTATTGCCAGAATGTTTACCATAGTTCAAACCATACCAATCTTACTACTGTATAAATTATTTAAAAAAAATATAAATAAATAACCTAAAACTATTTTACTAAATTTAATGTCGTTGTATATATCGAGAGATATCGTCTACATCGATTATTGTATATGTCAATATCGACTTCCTCAGACAATTATGTAGTTCATTATCATTGTAGTAATAACATGTGAACACTTCTGGGACAAATGATAATAAATTGTAAAGTTATCAGCGAAATCGGTTAAGCAGTTTTTGAGTTATTAAGGCACACACAAAACGAAGATTGTCTTTTATTATACAGATTTTCTTGTTACTGTATTTTAATTTTTTTTTTTATTATTATTTGTGTATAGTATTTTTTTTTTAGTTTGCTTCTTGATTGTTTATTTATTTACTAAAATAATGAAAAGTTGGTATTCTTGCGCAGAACTATGTAAGAGTTTTTTTTTAATTTATTTATATTTTTATTTTTTTGCTAAAACTTTTTAATAAGTTTTTATTATAATTAAATAAAAGTTACCATTTTGGAATGAGTTTTATGACAATAAGTTAATTTTTTCCTATATAAAACAAGAATTAATTAATTTTTTAAATGTTTATTGAATAGCTAATATAATAGTGTTAACTACATTCAAAAGATACAATTAATTTTTTTGGATTATTAATATATATATATATATATATATACATTTTTTTTGTGTGTGCAAGTGGTTTAGTTGTTTTGATAAACTGATCGACTATTGTGCATAAAACGATGATGACAAGATGAAAAATTTTCTCTCTGGTTTATGAATATATGTTATACAGACCTGTACTGTTAATATAATTAAAATTCATTTTGATACAACAAAATAAACGATTATAATGACGATAGGAATGAGTTTTGTATCCCGAACGACGCGGTTCTTTATACTATGTTGAAAGAAATATAGATTCCTTTATCTCTTCGTGTATTCTTTAGTTCTTTCTTTATATATAAATAAATAAATATATATATATATATACACAAACACACACACACACACACACACACACACACACACACACACGAGAAGAATGAATCTATATTAGTGCTGATTAGTCTCTGCCGACTTTTTGAAACGAGTTTTGTTTACTGGATGGAAATTTAGATTGGATGAATACCAGGAAATTTTTTCTTTATTTTAATCTTATTTCGGCCTTTTTTTGTTTTATAGTTATTACCAGCAATTTTTTTCCTTTATATATAAAAATTAAGTGAAGGAATGTTGGTCAATCAAACTCCTTTAAGTTACCAAATGTCTGTCACTGTCGATGGTATATAACAGCTCGTTTTATATATATATATATTGTTATCTACCTGTTGTATTCACGTGTTTTTATGTTACTGGCATAAAATGTCACCATTATGTTTAGCTTATCAAATAATATATATAAATTTTATTTTGTACGTTTTAAATATATACATATTACTTAATACTGCCGAATATTCTAATTTGTTATTTCTTTAAACATGATATTTGTTTGAAATGCTAGTATAACGTTTTATAAATTCCCGTAATAGAGAAAAATAATTTTAAAATCTTTCAATTAAGATATTTTAATAATTGATAAATCCACTTAAAATTTATTTATCTCTATTACGGAAATTTATAAAACGTTGTACTAGCTTTTCAAACAAATATGTTTAAAAAAATAAAAAATTCGGCAATATTAAGTAATATGTATATATTTAAAAAAAAGATTTAATTTTTTGAAAATTTCGTTTGGTGTATTTAAATATGTATTTTATTCGAGTAAATCAAAATATATTTCAACTTTATGCATGTTATACTTATAGCTTTTAATGTACAAACTCATGAATTTAAACTAATCTAAAGTTAGTTAATCAATACTAAACTGATCTTCGAACTATCTTTGTACAGTCTGCTGGTTCATAACATATATTTTATGAGTTTCTCTACGGTGATTTTATATAGCATATGCGTATAAAGAACCCATCGAATCCGCTTCTAATTAATTCAGGTGAAACCATTATCATCTTAAACCGTACAAGTATTAAATTTGTGCTTTGTTTTATAAAAAAAAAATATATTTTATGCCACGATCAATGCTGCGAATAACTGGAAATTTGTTTTTTTTTTCAAATTTAGTTTACTATATAAACAGAATAAATTGCGAAAACAAAACAAAGATTTTTATATTACTGCGGTGATGAAGTTTTATTGTTAACTGGTATATGTTTAAATAAACAAAAAAAAGTTGAAAAATAAAAAAAATTTTTTTTTTGTTTGTATTTTCTAATCCCCAGCGCCAAAATAACCTTCATTTTTTTCTACGTTTGCTGTGTTAAATAGGAAAATATTTTAAAATTCCACTAAAACATGTACAACCATTAAAAACGTTACCTAAGATATCTTTTTTGGTGGTGGTAGGGGGTGATTTATGATGAAATTTTATTGAAGTATTATTATTAAAGATTTATTATTCAACCTTTAATATTAAAAGAAATTTAAATAGACAAAAAAATAATTTAGACATTTCAAAAGATCAATATTTTTAAACTTTAATGGGCTCTCTATCATCCCTAAAGTATTATCCCTAAAGTATTTTTATTTTTATTTTTTTTTTTTTGAGCTGTTTACACTTTTACTATACATAGGAAAACATTTTTTTTTTAAATTGATCTTAATATAAAGAGGGAAAAATGTTAATAAATTAACCCTCATAAATTCTTTCCACTCCTTAAAGATATTGACCCAAAAGTTTACCAACAAACCATTCAATGTTCATGAATCTCTGTACAAAATTTCATCAAAATAGATTTTTCCAGTCACACGTTATTTAGCTTTAAATATGCTAATACAAGTGCATACATACGAACATTACCTCCAACTTTTTTTTTGTTTTTTGGGTTCTTGGGTCATTAAATGTCAAGAAATGCAAAAAATTTACACCCCATTTGTTTTACTGATTACCGTATAAATAAAATGCTATGCTACTAAAGCACTATAGCTATCTAAAATATGTGCTATCTAAAACTATGATGCCAGGAAAGGAAAGTAAAACGTAAAAAAAAAATTGATCTTAATATAAAGAGGGAAAAATTTTAATAAATTAACCCTCATAAATTCTTCCAACTTCTTAAAGATATTGACCCAAAAATTTTACCAACAAATCATTCAGTGTTCATGAATCTCTGAACATTATCGATTTTTCCAATCACACGTTATTTAGCTTTAAACATGCCAATACAAGTACATTTTAATTTAAAACGTAACATTACGTACATTGTAAAACGTTTTAAGGAGTAAGAGGAAGAATCTAATGTATACTAGCGTAATGTACAACATTTATGGAATAATTTATTAATCTACCTAAATATAGCCTTCTATAAATTTTGCATAAGAAATTTTATCTGCAACCATTAATGAAATCTTAACAAATGTTTTGTAAAATAAGTTTAGTTTGAAAGAGAAATAATTTTTGTATATCTTAATCCCATTCTTGTATAACTTTTCACGACCTGTATAAGAGAAATCAATTCTCTAACTATTAAAAACTGAGTGAGTTTTTTCTCAGTTTTCCACAACCCGTAGATAATAAATACTTGTTCAATTTTATTAATTCTATAACATAAATATGAATTTTGACAAAAATTAATAAAAAAATATATAAAATTTTACTTTATTTTTTATTGACTTTTTCGATTTAAAATTATATCAACAAAATTAACTTGAAAAAGTCTGAAGAAAATTGATTAAATAATAAAATTAAAATAATATTAATATTTAATTTCCTGGCATTATATTTCTAGAGTTATCCTGGTATGATGATCAGTCAAACAATGGGGGGGGTATGGGTTTTTTTGTATTTCTCCCATATTTCAAGACCCAGGGACTCCAAAAAATAAAAAAAGGTGAGATTAATATTCGTACGTACGCGCATGTGTTGGCATGTTTGAAGCTTAATAACTTTTGAATGGATAAACCGATTTTGATGAAATTCTGTACAGAAACTCGTGTATATGGGGCAATCTGTTAGTAAACGTTTGGGGGGTCAGTATCTCTATGGAGTGGAGTAGATAGTATTTTGAAAGTCAATATTCTAAAAATTTTGGGAAATAACCCCCAGTTTACATTAAGCTTAGTACATGCTTACATGCTTATCTTACCATTTTTTTTAAATTGTCCCTAAATTCTCTTCCTTTCCCAAAAATAAAAAACTATCTTTTTATTTATTGTATATTTTTAATCGAATTTTTTTTGTCTTCCTAAGCATAATAACAGTGAAAGTGGGCAGAAAAAATACTTTGGGGGATATTTTTGGGGTGAAGAAGCCATTCAAAGTTTAAAAATATAATTTTTTTAAACTTTTTTCACGTATAAATTATTTTTCCGTCATATAAGAATAAATAACCAATACCAGAAAAGCATAACAACTTGTCAACATTTTTTTAATAAAAACACATAGGTTATAAACAGAAGCAGTAACAGAAAAAGAGAGGATCATCACGATGTTATGTATAAATTTAAGTTTTAATAAAAATTGTTAAAATGAGATTTTTCTTCGTTGAAAATAGGTAAATTGTGAAAAAAAATTCTTTTTTTTTTAAATATTTAATTTTATCAATTAGATTTAAACTTAAAACATTCTACGGATGAATTTATCTAGTTGCGCTCATTTAGCTACACTTTAGAATTATTTGTTCTTAGGTTACACCCGAACATTTTTTGAACTTATAAATGATTTTGGCCTGTTCTTTTAAAGTATTAATACCTATCATAACTTATAAACGTTATTATATTACTGTTATAATCAAATTAAATACGAAAAATAACAATTTTTAATGTGGTAATAAAATAATTTAAATATTAAAATTTTTTTATATTTTTTAATTAAGACTTTTCCCACGAATACAAAAAATAAATTCGTTTACGTCAAATTTTCAGTGATATAGGGGCTAAAGGTAGTTAGTAAACGTCACATAATGTTTTAAACATGTAAATCACCCGCTTTATATTATATATTAGGTATCGTGGAATATGTAGAAGGATTTTAACCACTATATTACACTTAATCTGAAACTGGTTTTCTTAGTTATTTTATACACATATATATATATATTCTAACCAGTCCATTTTCTGTTGAAAAAATTACTAAAAACGAACATAAAAATAGTATTTTATGATTTGAGTATTTGTACAAAATTAGGCAATAAAAATACATGTGTATATATATATATATATATATATAATGTATGCAACATAATATAAAATGTATAATCGAGAAGTGTTGTATGAATACACTTATACATATGCATATACGTAAATATCACTTGAATTACATTCTATAATGGGGAGAATGGAAGAATTGAATAGTACAGTAACTACGAAGAGAAAAAATTGCAAATCATGTTTTTTTATTAATATATTCTTTTATCTAATATTTTTATTTATTATTAAAGAATATAATGAATCATACTTAAATAATTTTGTAAAATTTTATTTTTAAAAATTCCAAAATATGTTTTAATTTTTTTTTAAATTGTATTATGAAAGTTTATAATTTTGAGGGGAAGTTAAATTATAGAGAGAAATTGGATTTGTACGAAGTAAATTCGTGTTTTACTTCTACATTTCGAAAAAAATTATTAAGGTAAGGAATATCAATCTAATATAAGAATTTAATAATTTTTTGTTTTTTCAAGCTTTGCACCGACTCATTTTTCAATATTTTTTATATCGTACAATAGATTTTATAGTTTGATTTATTTTAAAATAGGGAAGTAATCTTATTTAATTTTACTTGTGTAAAAGCTGACTACTCAGTTGTAGGACTTTTCCGGAACGCGGCTTTTCCCGGAAAAGTCTTACAACTGCGGGTTGTTTCTGATGGATGGCTCACACGCATTATTAATATTAATATAAATATTAATATTAGTATTTAAAATATTTATTATTTTATTTTAAATATAATTTTTTTTCTAATTAAAGCGCGCGTGAATACCGTTTTTAATTCGCGCGGATGTGACGGTAGTGGTGGCGATGGGCAATAACTAAACTAATACAATTTTACAACTTACATAGAAAAAATTTTGCTTGTAGTGTCAACAGACTGATGTAGCCGCGAAGCTTAACGCATCAGATCCCGACTCAATCGGGCGATCGAGTTCGTGACCCAGCTAGACCGAGTTACTTTTTTCACTTTAGATATTATTAATTTATTTATTATACTAATTCACCTGTAACATCATAACATAGCAGTAGTTTAGAGCATTTTTTTGAGGGTGAAGGTGAGATTTTGCAAATTTTGTTATTTTTTAATTTTCAGCAAATGTGCCTAAAAAAAATATGACCTTAAATAGGCAAAATCTTCATCCTGTACTGAATTTACAATCTAAGTATATACGGACCCGACAAAAGATAAACTTTCAAAAAAACAAATTATTCTTGGAAATTATTCCATCAATTTTAATTTAACTTTTACAGATAGATATTATAATAATGATGAATATAAAACGTTGTACGTTTGAGGTCATTTATTTGGATTATTAGGATTTCACTTTCTCCTGCAGAAAAACAAAGAGATTTTTTTTTATTTACGAAATTAGTTTGTTACACTTTCTTTTTTTATGTTTAGCTTTTTTGCAAACGTCTGTACTTCAACAGAATACTTTTTATACGTAAGTTTTAATTATAGTTTAAAGTACTAAAATTATAGAGAGGTATGTATACCATCTGAATCACTAATATGAAATGACTTATTCTGCTCCTATTACAATCTATTTCCAAAGGGAATTATTGTGTCTCTTAAAATTTAAATAAATATATTAAACTACATAATGCAATCTCTTTTCAAATATTACTTTTTCATTAATTACATTTTCGTCCGGTGTTTTTACTTCCTTGTATGAAGTAAAGGAAGTACTGTGACTGTGAAAAATGTTGGTTTTTAGATTTCAACGGAAATATCCATTTTAACCATCCCTGAATTCATTTTGGCTAGTTTCGGCGTGACGTCTGTACGTACGTATCTCGCATAACTCAAAAACGATTAGCCATAGAATGTTGAAATTCTGGATTTAGGACTGCTGTAACATCTAACTGTGTACCTACCTTTTTGATTGCAATCGACTGAACCAAAAAAACCCAAAATCTAAAACAATTTATTTTGGACTTTTTCTTAACTGCAATAATAAACCCTGATTGAAAGCTTTCCAATGATATATCATAAGCGGTATTTCTTTTCATTAGTTCCAAGTTATCTTCACAGACCACATCGGATCGAATCAGACTTCATGTCCTTTTTTTTAATTTTTTATTAATTTAAATATATTGATTTATTAATAATTATTATCCTCTAATTGTAAAATTATTACGATAAATAATAATTCAATATTAATAAAATAAAAAAATATCAGAAGCTATTAATGAAATAAAATTTTATGCACTTTTCATTTAAAAAAAAAATGTGTATATGTAATTTAATAGGCGTACAAGGAAGTCATGTGATGTCCACATCAGATGTTTTTTTCGGTCCACTTAAATTTGTATTTAAGAGAAAAATCTTTAATATTATTAAAAAGATTTTAACAGTTTATTTCAATATTTTAATTGGAATGCTTAGTTTAAATTCTAAAACAGATTTTTATATTTTTTGTTTAATGCAATTATAATCTAAATATTAATTTAGAGTCCATTGGATTCCGTTAATAAACTAGGTATAAAGATTGCGGCAAACGCTCCTATGGGTATTCAAATGCAAGTATTGTGCAAGGAGTCTAGTAAGCCCCTAATTTTTTTCTTTCGCAGAGTCGCAGATAGATCTGTATTCCAGCTTCTACAAAACAAGGCTTCTACATGTTCAGAATGATGCGTTTGTCAGCACCCCAGTTACAGGATGATATGATTTAATTCTCCTCAGACATTCAGCCTTAGTGTACTTAATGTGAGTCGAGAAAGTCAGCTTTTCATCAAAAGTGAGCCTTAGACATTGTCTACGGCTCGCTGAAGACAAGTGGTTATTATGGCTGGGAGATACAGACTACATCCAGTGCATTTTAGACTGGGAAACACGATGGTCCACCCTAACACATCCGCGAAGTATTTTGGCATGTGGAAAATCACCGGTCCTTTACTATATATGTTGGAGGCGGCGAGAAAGGAAGAAAATGTGGTGCAGACGCTTAGTAAAATCATGAGGAATAAGGATCCTCAAACGCAGAAGAAGAAACTTTTGATCAGTGTGCACTTTTTGGTAGTGTTATATTGAGTTCCTGTATGGCTGAGAGCGTTGTCAAAGGCCAGGAACGTGAGGCGTTTGGTTATGCAACAACATAGGCTAAATATACGTATCATCGCGGGGTATCGTACGATCAGCGCCGAGGCGGCATCGGATATAGCTGGGGTGCCGCCGATAGACTTACAAGCGGAAATGAGAGCTTCAACAGTGGCCGATTGGGACAAAAAGTTAGAAACTGACGGTCTCTACATGGCTTGGCGTAACAGATGGCGGAATTCGGACAAAGGAAGGTGGACCTATGGGCTCATAAGCGATGTCAGAAACTGGGTGGAGCAAAAGCATGATAACACAGGCAGCGGATTCACCTAGTACCTGTCTGAACACGAATATTTCCGGAACTATCTGTACAGGATGTGCAGATTCCATACAAGTCGCTGTCATGATTGCGGCGGACTGAACACAGCAGAGCATGTGGTGTTCTTTTGCCCTATTGTGGTGTTCTTTTCCACTATTCTTAAGGCGCGACTTAAGAATAGTGCTCAAGAATTAAGATGGGGAGGAGGGCCAACAATATAATCGAGGGGATGTGACTTGACTACGATCGCAACAATGAGGAGAGAAGGAGAGAAGACCAATGAGGAGAGGTGACGACAAACAGAGGAGATGCGGACCGATAGAGACATGAAGTTCGATGACGGGTGGTCAAGAGCTTCTGAGGGTCACTAGGAGTCGTCGCTCATCGATCGTCCCCTGGGGATGCTTCCCGGTCATCTAGATTCGTATAGTAATGTGTCTGGGTGATAAGACAGTGCGGGCCTGGGAGAGCCCACCGCTGGTAGAACCTTTTCCTCCCCCTACGGAAACAAAAACAGAAAAAACTGCCTAGAGAAAACAATAAATCTTAACTTAGTTACTAACAATTTGAAGCCACTACTGTGTGACCATCTTTATAATAAGTTCAGTGAATTCTGTATTGTTTCCCTAGTAGTTTCAATTTTCTTGCCTCTACAGCTGAGAGTGATGGCGTCAGCAAAGATGTTTTTTTCACCGGCGGAGTGATCACATCTGCTGCCCCATTTGTAGCCATCAAGAAAAGTATCACACTTGGAACAGATCTCTGTAGATCTCCATTTTTAATTTCAAAGATTTTTGAAAGTACTCATTAGAAACCCACCAGGTTGTTCTAGCGGTGTACTCATCGCAAATCGGTGTCATCGCAAATCAGCTGATTTTGAAGTCGAAAGTTCTAAGGTTCAAATCCTAGTAAACGCAGTTGCTTTTATACGGATTTGAATACTAGATCGTGAATATCGGTGTTTTTTGGTGGTTGGGTTTCAATTAACCACACATCTGGGAGGTATGGTCGACCTGAGACTGTACAAGGCTACACTTCATTTACATTCATATGTATCACCCTCATTCATCCTCTAAAGTAATACTTTATTATGGTGGTTCCGAAGGCTAGACAGAAAAAGAGAGAGTATCCCATTAGCCATAACACGGATCGAGCGTTTGCTCAGAAAATTAACCACAAAGTTCAACATATTTACGGTAATACTGTTCTGTAAGATAAGGATTATCCTCACCTTTCAAACCACCTCATAGGCTTTTTAAATATCTAAAGCTACTGCGAGGAGCTGCTTCTAGAGTCGAATGCCTCGCAGACATCTTTCTATGATTTTTTTTATATACAAACGTACTTAATAATATCAATTTATTATATACCGAAACAATGTCATGTATGCCATATGTTTTTTTATTATTTAAGTTTTTATTTTTACTTTTCCAACAGACATTTTTTTTCCTAGAGTGTACGTTGCAATATGATCTATTAGTGAAAAATAAGCAACTCCCCTCACGCCCAACGAGAAAAGGGTGGTATATATGAGATGTAATATTGTACAGACTGAAGTCGACGATTCCTGAGACGTATGACTAATTGAATCCCAACCACTCGATCGATATACACTGTCTAGTATTCAAATCCGTTAAAAACATTTAATTTTTACTAAGATTTAAATTTTAAAACTTGCGATTTCCTAACAAATTTATTAAACAACTGATGTGCGATGACGAGTTATCTACTAGAATAGTCCGGTGAGTTATACATATACGCAGCCGTATAGAAGATAAAAGTAATAAAGAAGAAAATATTCGAATATTTGAAGCAGATTATCGAGGATATATGATGTAATAAACATGTTTAAGTTAAAAGATTGGAACAAAACGAAAAAGAATTGAGAATAATATGGAACCAGTCGACTGATTGGTGACTCTAAAAAGAAAAAACAATATATAAGTAAGTAATGTTTATAGTGACATCGGATGTAACGACATATCGGATATAATGATCAAAACCTTGTCTCTTGTTTGGTTTGGTATGCTGTTAATAAATAAATACAGTATGTTTATTGTTTATAATTACATCGATTTTAGTGACATACCGGTTATTATGACTTCTTTTTTCTACTGCATGCAACATTTTATCGCTTACTGACGAGTCAGTTCCTTCCGTCTTATAACGTAGTATATCTGCATTGTACCTACAGAAATAATTTGATGATTAAAATGAGTCACCTTTTCCTTTTATGCATACAGATATATATATGTATCTGTATGTGTATATATATATATATATATATATATATATATATATATATATATATATATACTAGCAATGCTTCGCTATTGCTATATATATATATATATATATAGAGAGAGAGAGAGAGAGAGAGAGAGAGAGAGAGAGAGAGAGAGACAGAGAGAGAGGGTGAGAGTGAGAGTTAGTAGGAGAGAGAGTTTAAATGAACACAATTGAAAATATGATTAAAAAAATTAAAAAACTGAACTTCACAAATTTTACCTTTCACTTATTCTCCTTCCGCTTTTCCCTTTCCAACTTCTCCCTTTCACCCTTCTCCCTCGCCCATCTCTCTGTTTCCTTTTTACCCTTTCCCGTTTTCCCCTTTTCTCTTTCCACCTTTTCCCCTTTTCTCCGTTTTCCATTTTTCCATTTTGCCCGCGCGTAAATCGGTCCATTAGTTTTTTGGTCTTTAGCGGACACACATACGAACATGCATTTATATGTAGAATGAAAAAGTCAGTTTGTATATTTGTTTGTTTCGTAAATATCTCGACATCGGTCCCACCTAGCGGGTATAGTTTTTGCAAAAATATTTCTTTTCACGTAACTAATATTTATATTCTGAATATGGCAAATCAGTCCATAAATATATTTTTTCTAAATATCTCAACCCCCGCACCATCTAGCGGGTTCACTTTTTGCAGAGATAATTCTTTCCATGTAAGTAACATGTATTCTGAATATGAGGCAAATCGGACTATAAATACAATTTTTCGAAATATCTCTACGCCAGCGCGACCTAGCGGGTCCAAACTAATTCAGAAACCTTCCCTGGCATGCGTCCAACCAATCCCCATAGTTTCATCGATACTGGATGAACGCTTTAGAAAGGCATAATACAGACAGACAAACATTCGTTTTTATATATATAGATATATATATACATTCACACACAGACAAACAATCTTTGAGATGAACGTACTAAGACTGAATATCACCTGCATTCAGTTAATTTTAAAGTACTGTTGTACAACAGTATATTCGAGAGTGGTAGCGTCTCGGCCTTTCATCCGGAGGTTCTGGGTTCGAATTCCGGTCAAGTATGGCATTTTTCATTTCCATTTTTTACGCTAATAATTTCCATTTCTCATAAAACTGTGAGAAACCACTTCACTCCTCCCTTTATTTAGTAAACCTGTCAAACAATCTTTGAACAAACAATGAGAAACCAAAAAACTGTGAGAAACCACTTCACTCCTCCCTTTATTTAGTGAACCTGTCATGGCATGCTTATTGTTCCGATTAAAACTTGTACGTTTTGTTCAGGTAAGTTACAATCATGGCACTAAGCAAAATAATACTAAGCATAATAATATATAAGCATAAGCATAATAATACTAATAATACTATATATATATATATATATATATATATATATATATATCGAATCGATATAAATTTGCTCTTTAAATTGTTTATAATACGGTATAATTTACAATTTTATTAAATAAATATGTGATTTTTTGTTTAAATTAATATAATATTAATGATGTTAGGTCCAGAGGTCATTATATAAAAGTATTTAAATTACATAACGTTCATTGTTTATTTGCTTTTTAACGTAACAAAAAAAATTATTTTGAACTTTAAATAAATATTTCTATTTATAATGTGTAAGAGTTACAGTAGATTAACTTATAATGAAAATAATAATATATGAAAAAAAAAAAATATATATATATAGACTGTATGTATGTAGACTATATATTGTTTGTAGATGAACAGAATTATTTTCTAGTTTAGTTTTATTTGTTCTTATAGCTTATAACCTACTTAAAGAAGCCGGCCATCTACATTCTTTCATCAGTAGAATAAAGACAATATAATGCAGTACTTTTACACACCTAATAAGAGTAAATAGTATACTCGTGGAAAAAAGTAGTATGGTATGTGTAAAATTATGCGGTAAAACTGTTAAAGAAAAGGAAATAATTTCGTATGTATTAACATAACAATTGAAGTAAAATAAAGTAAATTAACGACAATTTTAAAACCCATTTTTTCAGTTCTATTTTTTTCAGTTTTAAACGCTTTTCGATAAATATTGATTTGTTATAGGAAGATCTTTCAAACCCTGTGATAAAAAATAAAATTCATTTGCGCTTACATGCGTAATC
Source organism: Lycorma delicatula (assembly GCF_047948215.1). Lineage (NCBI taxonomy): Eukaryota > Metazoa > Arthropoda > Insecta > Hemiptera > Fulgoridae > Lycorma > Lycorma delicatula. The sequence continues at coordinate 58,566,713 of NC_134463.1, forward strand.
ACACAAGTTTATACTTTATAATTAAGCCATTTTTGTGATCAAAACTCTTAAAATTAATTATTAAAATATATATATATCTCAACCAAAATCAGTATAAGAATAAGGTTTTTGTCTGTAATAAGAGTAACGATATATGAATAATTAGTGGGAAACAATAATTTAGCAAAATGTTTAATTATACTTGGTTTTCAGATCTAAAATAAAAAGAAAATGATATAATCATTTTCATTTTTGAATTTGGCCAATTGGATCACGAGAAATAACTCTGCACTTTAATTTTTGTTGTGTGTCGTTTTCTTCCATAATTCCATTAATACCTCAATACCTTCTTCCTTCTGTCCAAATAGTTCCTCATTCTTTTCGGAGATTTTTTTTTAACCTCCGGGACCACCGTTAGGTATTACTTCAAAAGATGAGATGAATGAAATTTTTTTTGGTGAGTGAAAATGCCATGCCTGACTGAAATTCGAACCCGGGACCTCCGGATAAAAGGCCGAGACGCTACCACTCGCGCCACGGAGGCCGGTTGGAGATTTTCTTGGAATAGCTCACAATTTATTTATTTTTTTAATTTCAATATCCAGTATTTCTTTTATTTTTATTTTCTTGTCTTTCAAGTCCTGTTTAAGCTCTGTAATCCATTTTCTGTTATTCCTTAATGAAATAGTTAAAACTTTATGTCAGTTTATCTGGATACGCATTCATCAAGTTTCCGTAGAAATTCGTACTCCCTTTCCTTATAATTTCTTTGTTTCCTTGTAGAATTTCTTTTGTTTCCTAAGTTTCCATTTATTTCCAAGTTTTCTTGTTTCTAGAAAATGTTTCTCAGAATTCTTTTTTTCAGTTTTTTTATTTCTTCTATTTTATTTAGAGTCAAACATTCAAGTGCCAAGAGAATTTTAAATCTGATCAAAGATTTGTAATACCGATTTTTTTTTATTTTATTGAAGTAGCTTTTTTGAACATGTTTTAGTTAACTGATAGGCTAGTTGTTTTTAGGTAGATTTCATAAAAAAGCTACCTACTAGTAATGGGTACTAATATCCGACTTCCGGAAAATATTGTTATATCTTCGCGTTTCTCATCCTCCAGACCCCAAAACCACCGTCAATTTTTATAAATATATATATATATATATATATCACTTTCTTGTGGACATGATAACTGCCGTAATTTTGCGCCAATCACTTTCAAATTGATACATAAAATATAACGATTCAAAATATCGTTCGAATTCGTTAATGGGCAAAATTGGTCCATGGAGTTGGTAGTGGAGAGGGGCTTTTTCGAAAAAGCAAAATATTGCTATAAAATATCGAATTCGATTAAAGTTCCTACTATTCTTTGGATAAGGGCCCAAAACTCATCTTAGTAAAGTTTTTTGATATCACCAACCATTGGCCCGGAGGTGAAAAAAATGGGCCTTCGAAAACAAAAAAATTCATACCTCCCTTAATAAGCAGAGTATCGAATCGATTTAAAATGGTCGTTAGTCCTCTAAAAATTACCTAAAAGTTTTGTTTAAAACTATTTTTGATATGACCAATCCTTACGGCAAGGGATAACCAAAATGTTGCTGGAATTGTAAAAAGATGGAGCTTTTATGCTAAACAAGTAAAACTTTTTTCACGTGCTATCATTGTAGTATTGAGTAAAGTTTTTTTTAACTTTAAGGTGGAAATCTTTCTTATCCCCTACTTAGCACCGGTGAAATCTACCTCCGCCTTCCGGCGTGCCGAAATGGGTTTTTTTTTTACTTCGTTTACTTCTTTATGTAAATAAACCATTCGGTTGTATGATTTTGGTGAAATACTTGAATTTTTCAGTTTTTTTTGATTTTTCAATGTTTTCTTTCTAGTTCATTTTTTATGATCATCTTGAACTCTCTTTTCTTAAAGAATACCGATAATCCTGCTTTTTTCACTGCTTCTTTTAATGTTTCCACTTGAATTTTTACGTCTTTTGCTGGTATGATCAAATCGTCTGTGAACGTCAGTGTACAATCAAACTGTTCTTTTTGGAACCTATTTTTTCTGTTTCATCCAATAAATTATAATTTCTTGTTCATTACCTTTTTTTCTGGAGCATAATTGTAAAGAATTGATAAATGAGTCAACTTGACTCACCCCTTTTTAATTTCGAATTACCCTGAAATTTCTCTCGGGAATTTAACTTAGGATTGTTTCTATTTATTTTTTTTAATGCTCTCCTCTGTTTTTTCTATCAACCCGAAATTCCTCTTAAAAATAAATAAATTTCTACAGAGGGGTGGTAGCGACTCTGTCTCTATTTTTGGGGTTCCTGTTTTCGAATCTAGATCGGCCATGGTAATTTTCACTCGCTACAAAATTCATTATTATCTATCATAATAAGTATTATTTGGCTTATTCTATTACTATATAAATAAATAATATATTTAAATCCGATAATGAAATCTTACTCTCGCCGTTGACGAGAAAAATGTTTAAGAAATAATACTCGCATTGTCACAGAAAATATGACTGGAGGACAGACTTCCGCTCCGAAGAAGTCACCCTTATTGTTTTCGATCCGGGCATATCTAGTTAAGGCATGGATTCATCATGTCATATCATATTACTCCAATATGATCACTGGATAACTACCTTTTAATGGTTCGGTATATTACTTTGATCATGTACGATACAGTGACATTGATGGGAAAATTTTTAATTAGGATTCCATTGCAATATTGGATATATTATATTACTTGATGATCTGATTAAAATAAGTATGAAAATAAAAAAGAATTTAGTTCAATAATTTTTTTTTAATTAAGCAAATAATAAATTAAATTTTATTTAAATTTAAACAGCGATTTTTTTTGGATTTTTTTTATTTTTTTTATTAAATACTTGGTAGTGAGAAAAAAGAACTGTACGATTTACAAATAAAAATGCGAGTACATTATTACAAGAAAAATATAAATAATTGTTTACAGAAGATTCAACTTAAAAAATAAACACATATTGAAACCAAATGATAATTTAACAACTATTATTAGTAGGTACTGAAGAAAAAACTGACAATAAAGTTGTCATACTTTCCTGGCGTTGGTTATTTATTCTTATATAATGGAAAAATAATGGATACATGAAAAAAATTTAAAAAAATTCCAAAAAATTATATTTTTAAACTTTGATCGAGTACCCCACCCCCAATATTGATCCATAGTATTTTTTTGTGACACTTTCTTTACTATTATACTTAGGAAAACATTAAAAAAATCTGTTAAAGAATATACAATAATTAAAAAGACAGGTGTTTTTGATTTGTAAAAAAGAATTTTGAGGTATTTTTTTCTTTTAATGGTAAGATAAGCATGTACGCATGTGTACTGAGTTTAATATAAAGTGGAATTATATTTAAAAAATTTTAAAAAGGTTGACTCTAAAGAAACAATATACTCCACTCCTTGGAGATATTAACCCCAAATTTTTCCCAACAAATTGCTCCATATACACTAGCCTGTGTACCAAATTTCATCAAAATCGGTTAATCCAGTCAAAGTTATTAAACTTAAAACATACCAACGCACGTATATACGTACGTAACCCCCCCCCCCATTTTTGTGTTTTGGGTTCTTGGATTATAAAATGTCGAAAAAATAATCCATATCCCATTTTTTGACTACCATTTTTCTTGTAGCCCAGCTCTAGAATTATGATGCCAGGAAAATAAAAGTAAAAGTTGGTAGAAAAATGAACACTATAAAACAATAAAATAAATATTAATTTAAAAAAAAAAAACAGTATTTATCAAATCAAAACTTACTTATAAAATGACTTTTACCAGCTTTTATGGAATAAAAGTAAAAATACAAAATTCGTTATTTTAGGCAATCCTAATCGAAAGCGTAAAATCATCTTAAAAACTAGTAATAGAAATCTCCGACTCAGATTGCCAATATCAGATCAAATAATATTTTTTTTTAAAACCTTTTTCCCAGAATACGACAACTATTAACGTAGAAAATATTTTATATTCATATATTTCTGTTTGCATATTTCCATATATGTGTGTGTAATATTTATTTAATTATCATTTATAAATCAATATTAAACACCTTGTAAACAACCACTATCGTTATTTTATGCTTACATAAACTCTAATCAATATTAAAAAGATCAAAATTTAATACTAAATTAAAATTATTTGCTCTTCAATAATTTATTAATTCGAATCCCAAATGATAGTAAAAGCTTTATATTATTTATGTTTTTTTTTTTTTTGTTGAGAACTTACAAGGAAGGAATGCAATAGACAAATCTAACAGCACGAAGCGGCAATAACCAGTAATAAACTCTAAGATATATCATCCTACGTTATACAGAATTTTATAGTTTGGTTGTAAAAATGTGTACAAACAGAAGCCAGTTTATTAGATGATGTATATGTGTGTAAATGTGTATTTGTATTTGTATCGCTTAGCGGCACTACTCTACCAATAAAGTATTCTTTACTTATCTTCCTTTTTACCCCACTTCTTTTATTTAAGAAAACACTTACCGACAATTCATCAGGGTTCTTATTTAATGTTTTATTACACTGAAATTGAACATATCTCCCTCTTTTTTTTAACTTTGTAGCTTTCTAAGAGTGATATAGTTTACTCTCTTTGTCTTTTAGGCACACCTAAGGGAAACTGTTGAAGAAAAAATAGTTTGATATGCGTTCATTGACTATTTAAACATTCCTTTTTCTGTCCTCTCCCCTTTTTCGAAACCCTTTTATTTGAATCCGTTTAACCCTTTACATCGATGTCGGTATCTTTGATCGTGTCATTTCCTCATCCCATAACAACTACTTTATTCTTTAAAACAACACGTGTCCGTATTTAAAACAAAATATTAGCTACTAAAACCGTGCTTCCTAAAAAACTTATTAGAACATATATATATTTACCAAAGTTTTAATAAAATATAAAAATATTTTTGTATTAATTTTATTAGTGAACTTCATTTACATTTGTTTTAAGTTCTTTGTTAAACATATTACTCGCGAGATGTATATGCTCTTTTCTGTTTTAATTTTAAAACGCATTACTATTATTTTATATTTAGATCTATTTTTGAACACTTCTGTTACACATTCAAATTTAAAATGTTACACTGTATTAACATTAACAACATTTATGTCATCACTATGTTGCAATGTACAAACAAAACTGCATCTGTAAACAAAATACAGTATGGAAAATTTTAAAGATATTACTTTCTATCCATTACATACAATTTTAAAGAAATTAAAATATTTTCATTCCAATTTTGTCCATCCATTTTTAAAACTGTAATAATATGGACCTAAGATGGTAGTCAGTTTTCTTAGTGAAACCATTTTATTTAGAATTACCATCATAAAATCTACTGTAAAAAATTTTTGTGTTCAGTCATTTGACTGGTTTGATGCAGCTCTCCAAGATTCCTTATCTAGTGACAGTCTTTTATTTCGGTATACCCCTTACATCCTACAACCGTAACAATTTTTTAATAAAACTTACATAAAAATTTCGATCTTCCACTTAGCATTTGCAGTTCATGTAAAACGTACACACATAGTAAATATTTAGAAATAAATTTGGTTTAACCTTTTTTAAGTTCCGATTTAATATACACTCTTCACAATAATAAATTTCAAAATTTTTTTCTATAATCTCACAAAAATATCTTTGTCTTTTTCTTTTTTTTGAAAATGCCATGCCCGACCGGTATTCGAACCCCGGACTCCGGATGAAAGACAGAGACGCTACCACTCACGCTACGGTGGCCGGTTAGCAAAAACATATTATGAAACTTTTTTCTGCTATACTTCTTCCTTTATAAAAAAATTAAATTTTATGTTATTTAATATCCATTTTATAAAGTTATGGAAGATATTTCATAAAGTTCAACAGTATTTTTAAGGAACTTTTTTTATAGATATTTTTGTTTATTTCTATGCTTTGACGAAATTTTTACCGGTCGAACGTTTTTATTCATATAACTTCCTAGACGATTTTGGTATAACATGACATATATAAATGGGTTACTATTGACGTAACATGATAGAGGTTACATAATTTCAAATCTGAAAGATTTTATAATTCATTCATAAATTGCGTATTAACCCCTTCCTTTTTTTTACCTCTGGGATCACCGTTAGATATCGCTTCAGAAGATGAGATTAAAGATTTGTAGCGTGTGTGAAAATGCCATGCCTGAACGGGATTCGAACTCGGGGTGAAAGACAGAGCCGCTACGCACGTAGGGCGACAGCGTATTAACCCCTGATATATTATTTTATTATACAGTAATAAAAGAATTATACAGTAAAATATTATATAAAATATTATTATATTATTACAGTAAAATATCTATTATAAATAGATATTTATAATTATCTAAAAATAAAATTTAGGAATTGGTTAACCTATTGATGTTTTTATTTATTCTACTTTTTTTAGAAAATTAATAAAACATTTTTTTTGTTTATACAGGTTGACTGGATCGGTGACAAGGCGTGGGGGTGTCGTGCCTCCTCCGCCGCACCCCCAAGCTGAGTTCCATCCTGCTTACCGGAATCCTTACATGGAACTCTATTCTTCATTGCAGCACGCGAGCCCGACATCTTCATTACACGGTAATTTTAATATTAAATATTATAAAAAAAGTATTATAAAACAATTTTACTAATTTTATCGACGTTTTGTTTATATAGAGTGTACCACGAAGTAATGTAATGAATTAAAGAAAAAACTTTTCATAAAAGAAGCTTCGAAGATTCTTAAGTTTTGAGGTACAGCTACAAGAGAATTACCAAATTTTAGAATAAAATTATAAGTAATAATAAAAATTTTAAAAAATATCATATTTATGGAAAAATTAACAATTCTAGCTACAAACTCAGATAAAATGTCCAAAGTCTACAATTTTAATTATTTCTCAATAACAGTTATTAGTTTTTATTATTAAAAGGACTTTTAAAAATCATTTTAATAAATAACAACGTTAATTATCAGTTAAAATTGCGTAAACAAGTTAAAAAAAATTATGCCTGCTTAAATAACGATAAAATGTAATTAGAAATATCGTTTTTTTTATGAAACAAAAAATGTAAGTAGACATAAAAACTTTTCAGTACTAAACTAATTTTTAATACAATATAAATAAAGAAATTAGGAAAAATTAAACTCAATATTAAGATAAACATTTAAAGTATTCAAATAAATAAAAAATTATTTGATACTATAAAATCAGTTTTATGTTATACGTATAACATAAAACTGTTTATCTTCCATTACTATATTATAATATAGTACCATTTGATCGTATAACATCAAAATTCTTTCGTATAACTTCAATAATATTCTTCATAAAAATTCTACACCATATAGAACCATGCAAGACGCGTTGGCCCATCATCACCTGTAAAAAAATTATTTCTCCATTTTTTTTTTATAAATTTTTCCTTATCTTTTAAATAATCCAATTTTAATCTTTTATTCCTTTTTTTTATGTATGAATTTTTATCACGACGATACGATCTCTGGATTTAAGCTGGTAATCTCCGGTAATGTACCGAGAAATGATCGGTGATGCCTTCACTTTTCTTCATTCCTCTACAAGTTGGACACTTTCATGGTACAACCAATTTCGTTTGCTTCTAGACTTCCATACTTCTTTAGTTATCTCCTCTGTGATTTCCTGGAGCTTGTTTTTAAATTCTTCCCGTTTTCTGAAAGATGCTTTTTTGTTCTCAGCAAATTTTTCACTGAACGTGACTTTTATTTTTTATAGGTGTTCCGTCTTTTGAATTCAGAAAAGATAAATTACAAAGAATAAAAGGCTGAGACTGCTTCGAGAACTAGTCTTCCGTTAATCACGTTTTTAATTATTAATTTTTCCATAAAACTTAATAAATTTTAAAAATTTGGATTATTTGTTGAACTTTTTTATGGTTTTATTTTTGCCGTAATGTTTAATTTTACCGGAATCATAAGTAAATTTGAATATAAAAAAAAATGAAACGGAGAGAGGGGTTAGATTGAAATCCCTCAAAGAACTTTATTTAATCTCAATAATGAAACATGTAACTAAAATTTACCAAAACTCTTTTATGCTTTTTATTTATCGAATAATTTATTCTGTTTTTTACCGACTTTTCGAAGAAAAGTACGATATTACGTTCGGTCGCATGGTGAGAGTGGAAGAATAAAAATCGATTTACCTTACATTTTTAGTTTTGAGGACGACAAAAATACCATTAACTTAAATTTTGGTTTCCTTATATATTTATTTAAATATAAACCTAAGTACAAACGTTTATGGCTCGAAAATTTCCAAAACTACTAGATCAATTTCATTGAAATATAGATATGTTCTTGTAGCGTATTTGAAGTTCTGCATTAGTAAATTTGTTGAAGATTGGTTAAGTAAGCTCTTCTTGAGTTATGTTCAAATTAAGATCAAAAACTTTTGAGCAGGACAAAGTAGAAGAATGGTTCGTTATAATGCTGCAAATTGGAAGGTTGACTTTTCTTTATCTGCAGTATCTATTATAATAATAGATAGTATCAATATTAAACACTGGGTATGCGTGAGCGGCACAAAAGGAAACAAAATAAAATAATGAAAATCGGTCTTTTTGCGCAGAACTGCGCAAGAATTTTTTTTAGTTTTTTCCCTTTAGTAAATTTAGAGATATAAATTTATATAATAACTTGGTTTAATTGAAAATTAATTATTTATTTAGAAGATTTTTTTAAGCGACTTAACGAAGAGAATATTCTTTTTCAATTAATCGATCAGTATTTCTAACTCTTTAGGTAAAAGAAAAATAAATATATCTTCTATTATTCATCTTCAAATATTTCAATTAATCACAAAAATATTTTACAGCGATTTAATTGAAACAGATCAAATAAAATTATTCCAGTCAGAGAATTTTACATACGGCGTATTGGTTTGCACATGATAACTTCTTATCATTTAATTCTGGGTTTTATTACCAGTATTAATATGACCATTTTTGTTTCATTTATTAATTTCACTGTTATCACATATAAATAATGTAATACGTCTATTATAAAATTGTTGCAGTAAAATAAATAAGACAAGAAAGTTTTAAGAAACTTATGAATATAAAAGTAAAAATCCAAAAAATTTAAACCCTCTGTGAACACTCGAGAAGTTTACATAAAAAATCCCTTTCGGCACGCCGGAAGGCGGAGGTATATTTCACCGGTGCTAAGTAGGGGATAAAAACGATTTTCACTTTAAAGTTAAGAAAAACTTCAAATTTACTCAATACGACAATGGTTGCATGTGAAAAAATGTTCACATGTATAGCAAACGAAAAGCCCCACCATCTTCTTACAATTCCAGCAACATTTTTTATTAACATTTTGACCAAAATTCCCTTGTCGTAAGGGTTGGTCATATCAAAAGTTGTTTCACGCAAAAGTTTTAGGTAATGCTTAGAGGACTAACGACTACTTTAAACCGATTCGATACTGTGCCTATTAAGGGAGGTATGATTCTTTTTGGCTTCGAAACCTCTTTTTTCCATCCCTCCCTAAACCGGTGGTTGGTGATATAAAAAAAACTTTATTTATTGGCCCTTATCCAGAGAATAGTAGGAACTTTAAACGAATTCGATATTTTACTTAATAAAAAGGTTATAGTGATATTTTTTTTCGAAAAATCTCCTCTATTTCCACCCTCAGGGTTTGATTTTGCCCATTAACAAACCCGACTGACATTTTGGGTTGTTATATTTTATGTATCAATTTGAAAGTGATTGGCGTAAAATTGCGGCAGTTATGTGTCCAGAAGAAAATGAATATATATATATATATATATATATATATGTAAATGTATATATATATATATATATATATATATATATATATATATATATATGTAAATGTATATATAAACCTTTGAACTGACGGTGGTTTTGGAGTCTGAAGGATGTGAAACGCGAAGATATGTCCAAATTTTCCGGAAGTCGAATCATGGTACCCATTACAATAGGTAGATTTCTTATGAAATCTACCTAAAATACTACTCTAAACATAATATAAATTAGGAATAATATTTAAGAAAATATTTTGTTAAAGTATACTGTCACGAATCTTCTTTAAAAGATACGTGTAAAATTATTCGCCGTAAAAAACGACCAATATTTATTTATTAACAGAAAAGTTTATGAAGGAAAATTAACTCCTTTCTTTCACTAACCTCCTGTATTAATGTGATTAAAATCTCCTATATGAAAAAGCTTAGTCTTTTACGTTTCAGTTTTTACATCCTAAAAGAATCAAAGTATTTGCACTACTGGTATAAAAATTTAGAAAACTTTTAACTCCACAACCAAAGAAGCCAAAATATGGAATTTTGAATCTTTGAATAAATTAAAACCTATTATCAAATTGCAAATTATATTATTATTCATATACATTTAGTCTTCTCAATAAAATCCTATTTTGGTTTAGAAAATATATCATAATGAGATTTGAAGAAAAAACCAATGGTTTCATTGAAAAAAAAAAGTAATGACATTTTATTTTCGTTTTATGTTTAAAAATACTGCTTCTATAAAACATAATAAGGAACCGGGTAAACGCATATAATTCTAAAGTCTCCGTCTGTTTCAGTATGCATTACGACCGCGTGGCGAATTAAGGATTAGTGAAACTACCACGTTGTTTGAGGTTAATATGTCTCATGTTAACTTACCGTACCATATGCATACATCACATTAAAAATTTTGCTTATTGAAAGTTTTTTTTAATTATTTTTATTCTCTGTTATATTTATTATTACGATAAGGCTGAATCTACATTATTGATAAAAAAGGAATTTTTCACGTAAGTTATAGATTAATTTTGCGTTTAGTATTTACAGAAAGCTAAGGAAAATTATTGATTGAATGTTTAGAACGTAAAATATCTGAAATAACAAAATCAAAACAGAATCTACATCTGGCTAACTAAAGATTTCCGATAAAATATTTTAAATATATTAATTTATATTTTTTCAATATATAATAGCCGAAATTATTAAGGGATTTAAAATTATGTAATAAAAATATTTAATCTCTGATTGCCTGGAATATTTTTATGTTATATGTATAAGAAGAATATTGAAGAAAAAATTTGGTTAATCCTTATTTAACGGTAATTTAAAAGAAAATAAAGACATACGCTATTTTGTCTTTCGCCGTATGCTCCTAATTCACATGAAATCAATAGAAAAATACGATTGTATTTTCTGAAAAAATTCTTTGCTTCATTCGTTTCCCTTATTTTTTTCTGAAATAAATATATAATCTCCTTTAGGGTCCTTATGAGGGTCCTATAGCCTCCTTTAGGGTAAATTAATCCTTCAATCTGATCTCCCAGTAGGGATTGCTCTAGAAGAGGTTATCAGAAGGTTTAAAAGAAGATATTGTGCGAGTTGGAATGTGGAATATTAAACTTTAAATAATATTGGTACGCTAGTTGAAAAGTAGAAAGAAAAGAAATCTTGATTGGATTATATTTACAGTTGGGAGTGAAATTCAGTTTGAAAATAAGTAAGAATAAAAAACAAAGGTATTGAAATGTGACTGAAAGGAGAATAAAGGGGAATTAATTATTTCATAAGGGAACACAATATATACCAGAACTTAAAAAGTTTGTTATTTAAAATCTAAATATATAAAGGATAGAGAAATGAGAAAGAATTAAAAAGCCAGGAGAGGTTTTACTTAGAAAAACGTTTTCCTTCTAGTATTTGTATAAATCTAAGAATTAGAAAAATATACTAATAAATTTATGGGAAAGATATATTAATAAACGAAAGTAATGAAATGAAATAGAAATAACGAAGATGGACCACTGTATGTAAAAATAGGAAGAGAAAAGATTATTGAGATAGAAGAATTTTGTCATTTGGGAAGTAGAATTACTAAAGATGGACGAAGTATGAGCGACATAAAGTGCCGAATAGCACAGACAAAACGAACCTTTAGTCAGAAATATAATTTGTTTACATCAAAAATTAATTTAAACATCAGGAAAACATTTTTGAAAGTGTATGTTTGGAGCGTTTCTTTACATGGAAGTGAAACTTCCACGATCGAAATACCTGAGAAGAAAAGAATAGAAGCTTTTGAAATGCGGTAGTATAGGAGAATGTTAAAAATCAGATGGGTGGATAAAGTGACAAATGAAGAGGTGTTGCGGCAAATTGACGAAGAAAAAGCATTTGGAAATATATAGCTAAAAGAAGAGACAGACTTATAGGCCACATATATAGGCATCCTGGAATAATTGCTTTAATATTGGAGGGACAGGTGGAAGGAAAAAATTGTACAGGCAGGCAACGTTTGGGATATGTAAAACAAATTGTTAGGGATGTAGAATGTAGGGGGTACACCAAAATGAAACGACTAGCACCAGATAGAGAATCTTGGAGAGCTGCATCAAACCAGTCAAATGACTGAAGGCAAAAAAAAATTTGTGTGAAATGGTGATTTTATATTAACGAAACTTAGACAATATAAAAAGCAGAATTGAACAGAATAGAAATCTTTAAGATATTGCGTTAGATGGGATTTTAGTTGGATTGATAAAAATACGAAATGAAGAGATCTTATAACAAACAGAAGTTCGTCTAAAAATCTTACCCAAACGGACTAAATTGGTTAGACATATAACACCATCAAACATTAACAAATTGTAATTTATAAAAACAAACAGTTGTGGGTGTAAGGTGCAGTAAATATGTCGAGTTTAATAGGTTAGCAACTAAACGAAAAGTTGAAGACAGCATTAAAGAGAGAAAGAAAAACATTTAATTTATCAAAAACGTTTTCTTAGATTCTCGTATCAAATCCTTTTACATTTAAATCTATAATGTTATACACCATATACTGATGCTGAAAGTTGATAAACCAGCCGAATCCAGTCTTATTGTTAAACAATATAAAATAATAGTTAAGTAAAACTCCATCCGCCTTCTAAGCCACTTCAATTTACTTCAGTCATTCTGTTAGTACCGTACTTAAGTGATTCTTTATTCTCTGATAAAACTTATTGTTCTTTACCCGCATCCTTGCCGGATGTCGTTCCTTTGGAAGTGTTTTATAAGGGACAATTCATGAAGGATGTCGTATATAGCACAGTTTGTATTGATATACGATCCCCAGTTGTTTAGTTGTTAAGATCTATATCTTATACAAAGGATAAAGAAAAATGATAAAGGATTGAAAGGAAAATAGAGCTTATTTGTTCTTCCTATATTATTAATATTTTTTAATGAGCTATGTCGTAGTTGTAAAGTTTTGTTTGTTTTTTTTTTAATTATCTCTTATTCTGTATTTTTTGTTATAATTGAAATATAATTTTTTATTCACTTTTTATTACATATTAACTAAGTTACAATTATAATTATAATGGTTGTTATGTTTTTAATCTAAAAACAATTGTAAGACGTAGTTTCCATAAAAATGTCCTTATTTCAAAGCTATCTTTAATAACGTAATGATAAAAATTATAATTAAAATAAAACTTTTAAAAATGAGAAAATTTACTCGAAATAGATATTATATCACTTTTTAATTTTGATTTTTAATGAAAATTTTACCAATGATCATTTCTCTTTCCACTTCTGAAAACTTTTCTTTAATCCACTCTTCTTTCGCTAATTTACACAGGAAGAGAAAAGATTATGGAGGAAGAAGAATTCTGTTATTTGGGAAGTAGAATTATTAAACACTAATTCAATGACGAAACAGGAGCGATTTAAAATGCCCAATAGCACAAGCTAAGAAGCATTCAGTCAGAAATATAATTTGCTTACATCAAAAACTAATTTAAACGCCAGGAAAACATTTTTGAAAGTATATGTTTGGAGTATAGCTTTATATGGAAGTGAAACTTGGACGATCGGAGTACCTGAAAAGAAAAGATTGAAAGATTTTGAAATGTATTGCTATAGGACAATGTTAAAAATCAAATGGGAGGATAAAGTGACAAATGAACAGGTGTTGTGACAAGTAGATAAAAGAAAGAAACATTTGGAAAAATATAGTTAAAAGGAGAGACTTATAGACCACATATTAAGGCATCCTGAAATAGTCCCTCTACCCACAGGGTTGGTCTAGTGGTGAACGCGTCTTGGCAAAACTACTGATTTCGAAGTCGAGAGTTCCAACGTTCAAATCCTAGTAAAGGCAATTACTTTTACACGATTTTGAATACTAGAACGTGGATATCGGAGTTCTTTGGTGGTTGGGTTTCAATTAACGACACATCTCAGAAATGGTCGACCTGAGACTGTTCAGAACAACACTTCACTTACTCTCATATATATCATTCTCATTCATCTTCTGAAGTAATACCTGACGGTTATTCCCGGAGGATAAACAGGGGAAAAAATAAAAGTCGCTTTGATATTGAAGGGAAAGGTAGATAGGAAACATTTTGCTGGCAGGCAGCGTTTGCAATATATAAAACAAATTGTTAGGGATGTAGGATGTAGTGGATATACCGAAACGAAACGACTGGCACTAGATAAGGAATCTTGGAGAGCTGCATCAAACCAGTTAAATGAATGAAGACAAAAAATATGTTAATTTTGGATTAATACTTATCAGTATTTAAATCTAACACAAAAAAAAAATTAATGAAGTTTGCGAATAAGTAGTGATATGTAATAATAATAATAATTTTAATTATTATATAATTTTTCCAGCTTTGACCTTGACAGCTCATTTCAAATTCACCACTGGATTTTAAAATATTAATAACGTTATTATTTTTATTTAAAAACGATAAAATAAATTATTAAATACAAATAAAGAACGATTTTGGAAATCAATTTTCTAATAAAAGTTAGTTAAAAATTTTATAAATCGGTTTCTACAGATCATTCTTAATGGTTTTGGCAATATTTTACTGGCCAGTACCCGGTGTAATAATCTTAACTCGCGTAAAAATTAATAACCCGTTTTATATTTCCCTTACAAGGAAATATTTTAATTAAATTTCGCACTTTAAAAAGAAATTTGTTTAATGATATTAGAAGAAAATTAATAAATCTGAAATCGGATACCATTTTACCCGTTTGTATCGGGATAGACTGAAACATATGTAGTCTGACTGCTTTACACTCGTTTTCACGTATAATTTTTGCGTTCAACTTTAACAATTTTAGTTATATTGCAGCTGTTTATCAATCGATTTGAATTAATTTAGTGTCATATCGTTTATAATAAAAGACTTAAAAATTTATTTAATAAGATTTTATTCCTATAAAACTAATATTTACAGAACTTTTAATAATTAAAAAATTTATATAGCTGCCATTCTGGAATTTTCAAAGGTAAATTTTCAAATTGATTTATTTTTTAGATGTTGTTGGGTACATATATACCAAATTTCATTGAATATCCAATCAATTCATTGAATAATCGATTCATAATTATTCATTGAATAATCCATTCGTATGATAACCCCATAAAAGGGCTATCATACCCCATATGGGGTATGAAACCCCATAAAGGGGTGAGGAGAAAAATTAATTTTATTTTTTTACAATTTCTGGACTTAAAGACATATTCTTATACTAAAAAAAGATTCGTTACTGAATCAAGAAGATTCAACAAAGAAGCAGTGTAGATTATGCAATTTAATTTGTATATTCCAAGATTTTTATACAGAGGTGTTTATGAAAAAACTCCTCGGATTCAAGTATTACTGAAACGACATTATATTTAAAATACTATTTACGTGAGTATATATTTCAAAAAGGTAAATTTTAAAGTTTTTTTGGTATCTAATACACTTTAATAAGTTCACCATTCGTTGTCCTGCACATGTCCAGACCGTAATCCAGCTCTTCCCACGTACTCGCCAGCATGTCAGATGTAATATGCTGCTACTACCGCAACAATCCTTTCCCGTAGGTGGTTGAGGTCACGGATTTTTTCCAAATAAACATTGTTTTTAAGATGAAATTTGAAATGAGAATTTCATATTCACAAAAAAAAATCTATTGGAGTCATGTTTGGGTTCCTTAGTGGCCTAGAAGAGGAGGGCCTTAGATCGGCCCTCCTCTTCCTATCGACCTGTTTTGAAACTGAAGGTTTAATTCATCACGAACACGGTTGTTCTAATGAGCCAGAGCGCCGTAGAAAATTAATCCTTTTGTCTTCAAAATCGTCAATATGTGGAAAGACGTAAAAGTTCTAGCATATCACAGAAAATATTCTCATACATCGTGCTTTCTACGAAAATGAACAGGCTCACAATAAGGTCATTCTTTAGTCCACACCAAAGATTGACTTTGGAAGAGTCACCCTGTTGTTCGATAATTTCATGCGGCGACTCTGATCCCCAAATCCTGCAATTGTGTCGATGATCTATTGACCCGCTAATCTGATATGTTGCCTCATCTAAAAACATGACATTTTTCAGGTAGTCCTCATTTTCATCAATGTTAAGCGTTAAAGCTCCAAACTCCAATCTTATCCCTTTTTCACTGATTTTGATTTCATGTAAAAGTTGAATCTTGTAGGCAATTTAGCCTTTATATAACTATACTTTTTTTTTTGTTAAAGTGGTGGAGGAACCCTATTTACGGGCGCCTAAGCAGTGTCGAGCTCGCTAACAGATTATGCCAGTTATAACCAAGGGCGTAATGGCCAATACATTTAACTAAGTATTAGTTAATATCACTTAACTAGTATTACCTAGTTTTTTCAGTTATATACCTAGTTGTAGGTTTTCTAAGCCTCTTATACACCACTTTGTACACTGTACGCGTAGATTTAGGTATTCTTAACTCTAAACTGCAAGCGCCTTGTTAACGACTTTT
Source organism: Lycorma delicatula (assembly GCF_047948215.1). NCBI lineage: Eukaryota > Metazoa > Arthropoda > Insecta > Hemiptera > Fulgoridae > Lycorma > Lycorma delicatula. The sequence goes on from NC_134463.1 coordinate 58,583,575, forward strand.
TTAGGCAACGCGTACGAGATGCTTGAATCCGTTCCACATTCTGTTCAGATACAGACAGCCTGCTTGGTGACGTCCCCTTTAAGACACTGCTTGTTTCCTTAAACTGATTAAACCGTTGGAGTATTGTTTTATTTGTAGGCTCCGCACGGCCATATTCACGTCGATAATTACGCTGAACTGTGATAAACTATCTTTTTTCGATAAACCCAATCACTCCCTGAGCTTTCTGCTGCAGTGTCGATATGACTGAGAGCCGGACATGACTGCTGGCCGGATACGCAGTGAAAGTCACACAAGTGGTGCCAACCGTGACGAATATTTGCGATGAAAGACTTAATAATATAACGAATATGAATATAAAAACCGGATACTTTTAATTAATTCCATTATTCCAATACGAGTTTTTTTAACCAAGGAATTCTTTTATAAATACACCCTATTTATCTGCATGGTTTACTCTTACAGTGGGGAGTGAAGATCAATTTTCTTTACGTTCTGAGGTATGAAGAATACGAAAATACCATTCACTTAAATTGGGGTTTCCTTATATAAGTAATAAATAATATATATATATATATATATAGTCTCCGAATGGCTTGTACAGCACGTAATTCATAACCTTATGGTGGCCCTGAAAAGGGTTTTTTTTCATTAGCTCTGAGAAGAGCTGTTGGGTCCGGAAGCTGGTCTCCGGCGAAGTCAGGGAGTTGCAACTCGTCCATTGAAGTCCGACCGGGCTTTCCCTTAGCGGCAGTTGGGTCCCCACTACAGCGTGGCAGTGGCGGGCCCCAGAGCCCGCAGTGTTGGGTCGGTGTCAGTCGTCCTTCGCCGGCGCGGCCGAGGCGGTTCTCCCCGATCGATTCCACGCTGGGCCGGCTCCTGCTGCTGAGTTCGCCGTGGCCAGGACGATTGAATTCCGGTGAGCTAGAGCTGGATCGGGAAGGATAGCGTCCGCATCCAGCCGCTCCCTCGGTGGGCAGGATAGGCCTGCTGCTCCGGCGGAGATATTGGCATCCGCCGGAAGGTTCCACGTTGTGCCAGCCAGGGAATTTCTTCTGTCTTCTACCATCTTCTTCTTCTTGGTCTTCTCCAGGTTGTGGTCGACCATAAATTGCATTCACTCTCGTAGTGCACGCTCTTTTATTGGAGCCTGAAAGTAGTGGGGCTGCAGCGCCGTTATGGTGGGAGAACTGCGCGGTCATCTGCGCGGCGGTAGTGATCCTTGTATCAGCGCGTCCGTATACTGTGCGCCAGTTCGCATCTGAGTTGCCATTGTGTTCGCCCGCTGATATTAAATTAGGCATATATGTGGTAACAATATATATATATATATATATATATATATAAAACTTCAAAACCACTAGATCAATTTCATTGAAATTTATATATGCTCTAATAGTGTATCTGAAATTGTACAAGTGAAAATTTTATTAAAGACTGAATGAATCTTTCTTTAGTTACGCTGAATTTAATATCAAGAAAATTTGAGCGGAGCAAGTTAGAATCGTGGTTTGTTGTGATGCTCCAAGTTGGAATGTTAACGTTTCTTTATCTGTAAAATCTATTATTAGCAATATTAAACCAAATAAAAATAGTATTAAAATCAAATTAATTAAGTCAGTCTTCTTGCACAGAACTGCACAGGATTTTTTTTTATTTTGAAAGGAACATTGTAGTCGTTTTTCCGTGAAAATGTCAAATATTTAACATTTTTTGGACCTGGATTTTTCTATTAATGTGTATGTGTGTATGTATATATACATGTATGTGTGTGTGTTTGTGTTTACTAATTTTTCTAAGTAAATTAATTTTTTGCGGTTTTGGATGGTTTTCTGAAAATCTTGGTAATTTTTTGTAAATGTCAGCTTATTTGTATTAGCACAATATTAGTTGGGTCGGTACATAATATACGGTTTTTGTTTTTTTAAGTAGAAAAGCATTTGGATGTATTTAGAATATATAAAAATATTTTTTTTAATTATTAAAAATCATTTTAACTCATAAAATTTAAAACACTCTATTTCTTAATAAATAGATAAAAATATATTTATCTACGTTACTTATATTAGCATTACTACTATCTCTTAATTTAGTGCAAGCGTTACGTTAAAAATAGCATAATTTATAACAATTTTATAGAGTCTGCAAAAAATATATATACATTTATATAAAACATATTTAATGCGAAAAATATTTACAATTTAATATTATATAAATCATTGCTGTTCTTTTAATATTCTTTCAGTTAAAATGTGGAACAGCGGATTACTTATTCACTTTTCTAAAAACATAAAAACAATAATGAAATGATGAATAGATCGGAATTACGAAAATGCTAGATGAAATAGGTTATGCGTTTCTAATTTCCCCCTCAATTCTCTAACAAGTATGTACGTTTATTATTATATGTATGTATGTGAGTTTATGTGTATCTATGTATGTTTTCAATATTTTCAAAAGGCGTGCGGTTCTTTTGAAGAGATCTGTTTCGTATCAGAAATGAAACCACTTCGATGAAGGGGTTTTTATGTTTATACTAAAGTTACTCTACTCCCTCCATCGTAAAAAGAACAAGTCTATTCTAAAGTCTCCAGTAACCGCGATTTGTTTTGTTTGTATTAGTATTATAAGCTCAGTTAAGCATGGAACATCCATCATTATAATCTTTATATTAAAAATAAAATATATATATATATTTATATCATGAAATAAAAAGTTCTATATTAAGAATTAACAAAAAAAATAGCTCAATAAACTAAAAATAAATTACTGTTTCATCAAATACAAACACACATTCTCGCATATGTATACATATTTAGATATGGTTCGTATATTAATTTATAGTTTATAAAACTGAAAAATTCAAAACATCAAAAAAATTTACGTAGACTTATTTAAAATTGAATTCATTTGTATCTAATTTATAAACTAAAACTAATTAGTTTATAATTTATACTAATTTATACGTTTATTCTAATTTCAATTTTTCCATATTTATTTGCTTTTTTTTATTTTTACAAATTGAAGGATGAGTAAATTAATATGTACTCATTTCTTTCAAAGGATTTAGTTATTTTTCTTTAATTTCTATGAATAGAGAGGCCTTTCAAATAAACAAAATTATAGAACATTTATATCTATAAATTTAGGAGATGTTAATTTGATATCTATTGTTTGATTAAAAAATAAATATATTTGCTTAATTTTTTTTTATTAATGTAGTTTGTTTACTAATATACACTCGAATAAAAATATTAGTTTTATTTCACCTTTTTTTTACGTTTAATTTTATAAACGGTTGGGCCACCCCTTTAAAGTGCAAGATAAAAAAGATTGTACCACTCAAATCGTAGCAGTTACTTTAAACAAGAATTATCTAATATTTGACATGTAGCTAACTGATTTTATTAAAGTAATATAACATGCTGATTTTCAGAAGATTTATATTAAATTTCATTAAATTTAATCTTGTCATAAAAGACTTTTAATGGATTATTAATCTTCACATTTTCATATCCCACTTCTGTTCTCTTAAAAAAGGTCTGGTCTAATAAATCAAGGGGGTTTACGCATTAGAAAAAGAATTGTTAACAAGAAAAAAGATACTAATATTTTTATTTTCCTGTCATCATAGCTCTAGAGCCATGCTGCAGGAAGGAAAGTATCGTATCAGACAAAAAATTGGGTGTGGTTTTTTTTCATTTCTCAACGTTTCATGATCAGGGACCCAAAAAACAAAAAAAAAGTAGGGTGTAATTTTCGAACGTACATAAATATGTACGTGCGTTGGCGTGTTTGAAGCTTAATAACATTTGACTGGATAAACCGATTTTGATGAAATTTGGCAAAGAGACCAGTCTATATGTGGAAATTTGGTAGTAAAATGTTGAGGTAATATCTCCAGAAGTTAGGAGCGAAGATAATTTTTTGGGGTCAATTTTCACAAAATCATTGCACGGCAGCTCAGTGTCAAATATCTGCAGAGACTTGAGAATCATGCAAACCACTTTGCAATTAATCTACTCGATAACAGCAGGTCCGACAGTTGAGACGTGTTCATGTGCTCGGCTTAGGGTCTGCGTAACAGTTTGGAGTCTGACAAGTTTATTAGTATCGTATTTAATTTTTTTGATTTTACTCTTTCCTTTTATTCTTGTCTTTTCATTTTCTTTTTCTTTTATTCATTGTTATTAATGCTTGTTTTTGTGGACTATGTGATGCTGAAATTAATGTTTTGTGATTTATGAATAAGCTTAAACTTTCATATTGGACTTGAAGTTTACTTGCCACGATTTTTTGTGTATTACTTATTTTGAAGGTTCCTTAAGGACCTCCTTATCGTGTGTTTTTGTCAGAAGACTTACTTATGGCTTCGCAGGAGAGCTGATTGTAATTATAATTGTTATTGAACAAAAAAAAAATTTCTCAAAATTTTGCAAACATAACCCTACTTTATATTTAGCAGTACATGTGTACATCTTATCTTACCATTTTTTTAAAATATGCCTCAATTCCTCCTTCCCCAAAAATTCAAAAATGTTATCTTTATATTTATTACACGTTTTTTAACCTATTTTTTTTATATCTTCCTAGGCATATTAATAATACAACTAAAAAAATACTTTGGGCCAATATTTTGGGTGGGAGAACCAAAGTTTAAAAAAATAAAATCTGAATTTTGTTTTAATCTTTTAAACTTTTTTAGTTTATTTAAACTTTTAATAATACTATTACAATAAAATTTTATCCTAATAAAAAAGATATCCACCAAAAAAAAAGATATACCTTTGGTAAATTTTTGTTGGTTGTAAATCTTTCAGTGGAATTGTTTTTTAGTTTCTTCCATTTAACAAGTAAACGTAGAAAAATCAAAAACTTTTCTTGAAAGGTGATTTTGGGGGTGGGGCAGCAGAATAAAATTAAAAAATACCGATTTTTATTTAAACATATCAAAGAAAACATAAAATTTCACAATAAAATTTCATCGTAAATTATCTCCACTTCAAAAAAGGAAATTTTCATGTACCGTTATTTTTCCACTATTTAAGAATAAATAGCTAAAACCAGGAAAGTATTATATATCTTTGTTGTCAGCTTTTTTTTATAGAAGAATCGGAAAAAAATTCATACCACATCTAAAATTCGATTATTACTATAATTTCTATCTAAGATCATCTTTTAAAAATTTCAATAATTTTTAAATAAATTCTAAACAATCTTAAATCCATATAAGAAACAATCATCTTCAGACTGATTTAAACCATAAAATATAAGAGATTGTAATTTCTTTGCATTTCTCTCCTAAAAAAGAAGTAGCCAATAAATCTAACGGAGATAACTCGATTCATTCATCGATTTAAAAAAAAATCTTTTACTACAACTCTAAATAGCTCAGTTATTAAAAATAATAAAATTTTATTTATTTTTCGTGAATAATTATCAACATAATATAAAAATAAAAATAAAAATATTTATAATAATATTTATTATATAAAATAAAATTATTATCTCTTCTTAAAAATCAATGAGAGTAAAGAGAAGAAAAGAAATTGTAACAAAAAAAAGCAATATAATAAAGCTGAGAAATAAATGTTCCCGAAATTCTCAGTATGAAAAAGGAAACAATAGGTGATAAAGTAACTCTTAAATATAAATAAGTGATTAAGAAGCTAGAGAAGAAACTAAAACCAAAAGAATAAAGAAAAGAGAAAGATATAATAAAATTGTTAAGATAAAAAAAGAAATATATAGAAAACCAGTAACGATTTAAAAAAACAGGTCAACGGTACTTGATTATCATTATTATTATTTTTTTTTTGTTTTTTTTTTTTGTAAGTCTGTACTCTTAATGGTATTGGTATTGATAAATCGTCTTGATTATTTTTATTAACTCGTGATCAAGAATGAAATAAAAAAAAAAAATTGAAATTTTGTAATATAGAACAACATTTTTGTCGATTTACTTGATACTATGAATATTTTGCAATAAATGTTGATATTTTTTATTTAATTCTTCTTTTTTCATAATTTAATTTTTATAATATTTACATATCTTTGTTGTTAAATAAGTTGTATAATAGCATATTTAATCTTTACCACTTTCTTATTAAATATTACTATGATTTTTATATGTACTATATTAGTTATATAGTAACAAAAATAAATAAAATTATATTTATATAAAATTTTTGTATTCACATTTCTTAGTTCCCGCTACAAATTTTTAATTTTTATAATGATGACAATTTTGGTCCAGTCGATTGCAATCAAAAGGGAAGGTGCATAATTAGATGTTATAACAGTCCTAAATCCAAAATTTCAACATTCTACGGCTAATCCTTTTTGTGTTATGCGAGATACGTACGTACGTACGTAGAGATGTCACGCCGAAGATAGTCAAATTGGATATTTTCGTTGAAATCTGAAAACCGAAATTATTTGCGATTACAATAAGTTAAATATTTTATAATGTTTAAATTAAGTTAAATTAAAATCAAATAAAATTAACGAAAAGTCAGTATTCTTGTACAGAACTGCGCAATTTTTTTTTTTTTTTACATTCGTATTTGTTAAATATTTTTGATTAATACTTTACCTATTATTAGTTATGATGTAAAGATATCTGTATCTTTCATTTTACGAAAATATTTAATTATTTACCGACTGATTAGATTATATTTCGTATAAACTTCAATACAAATCACAAAAAAAACTATAATAAAATATAATTGTTCGATAAAGATAACGTTCCAGTTTTCACTTGTTTAGGAAATTAGTTTTACAATAAAACAATTTAGATTTTTCCTAGTTGTACAAAAAAATACTCTGTTGGCTATCCATTGCTACAAACGGTGATTTCAAATTGAACGGAAATTTCTTGGGAGATGATTCTATAGCTAAAAATAAGAAAAAAGTTTATATTTAGAAAACGGTTCGTTAGCGAGTTTCGGCTCGTGAAAAATTTAGCCCTGCTTTCTGTTCCGTCTGTGAAATTAAACCGTACTAAAATTCTTAAGGTACAAGTCGAAGGATAAATTTATGCTTATCTGGTTTTTATCTAAGAAATTGTTTAAAAGTTGTCCCAGACCTCTATCTCATTCAGATTTTAAGAAAAGGGGGTAAAACACGAAAGTTCTTTGTGGAAAATACACTTTCTTAGGTTTGAAATAAAATAACTCTATTAATTTACCAATAAACAAATAACAATTTCTAGTTGACTGTAAAGAATTTAATTCTGAAAAGAATTGATACAATTTACGTTTATTAAAATGAAATACAAATCTGAGAAGTTCAACTTAATTAGAAATAAAACATAAAAACTGATGGAAAAAATGATACGATTTTAAACAGAACAATTTTTATCGTAGATAGACAACGTGTAAGCAAGCACGAAAATGATAAACATTCTATTCGTTGGGTAATGACCTTTATGATTGGTCACCAAGTTTATCAGATTAGAATTTTTGTGATTTTTTATATTTGCCTATATAAGGAAATACTTAAACAAGGCCTTATGAATTCATTAAATGGATCATTGAACCACAACACTTCTTTGAAATACCAAGTATATCCTACAATCACATCTTTAAATATAATTTGTAAAATTTATTATTATTGTAGCTCTGGGAAGACATAATTTTGAGTAATCAGTTATTTTTATCATGTGTTTTTTTTTCTAAATTAGGAAATGTTTATCGATTGAAAACTTTATTTTGAAATCACTATTTTATTTTTAAGAAAAAAAAACCAGTTAACAGTTATGGTATATATTTCATGATTTTTTTTATGTTCGAATAGAATTTACTTAAATTGTTTGCTAAATAATTTACTTAGTCAGTCAAACACCTAAATTTATTCTTTGGACAACCGTTTAGGGTATTCATTTAATTTTTATTAAAAGAAATTTTATTGAAAAATATATAAGTATAAAAATAGTATCTTTTGTCTTTAGTTACTATTACTATAAATGGTCTTCCAAAACATTTCTTTCTACCTCACACGCTTAATTATCTAATTACTTTTTCCAGCCGTAAAAAGATTGCCTTGTTGATAATCGTTTACTGTAATTTCTTCTGAAATATTGCCGCGCAATATTAACGAAATTGTTTTTTTTTTTTATTGGTATACAAAATTCGTTCTGGCTTTCGAGCTAACAAAAAGCTTTCATCGCAGAAGTATTTGCCATCTTGTCAAAAAACTTTTATTTAAAAGAAAATTTTATTTTTTATTTATTTATTTATTTTAAATTTAATTTAAATTTTTATTTTGACGAATACAAATTAATTATCCGAACCCCAACATTTTTATCTATTATCAGCTGAAATTATTACATTTTAAAGGTCATCAGTCCATTTTCCGATTTTCAGCAAAATAATTTTAAATAAAAAAGAGTGTGTGTGTGTGTGTGTGTGTGTGTGTGTGTGTGTGTAGTTTAATAACTTAGTTTGTGTATCTATATAAGTTTCTATGTATCTTTATTTTATCTGTACATAAATATCTGTAGAATATAAATTGCTATTCACTAATATTCTATTAAATAAATATTGGATATCAGATATTGCTGTATGCGTTGTCTAGCGTAGTTGTAAATCCATACTTAAAAGAGAGAACGAAATAAAATGGAAGATTGATGTTTTTTGGTTTGGGTGTAGAGGATATAAAAAAAGGAAAAAGAAATTGGTAGAAAAAGATAGAATGATGTATATAGATATACTAATACTGTTTTTTAAAGAGAGAGAGTGTATGAGTGAGAGAGAGTGATAATGAAGGAATAAGGTAGAGGAAATAATATGATCGAAGTAGATGATGATGATAATGACGATGATGATGATGAGGTAGGTTGGTGTTGTAAGAAAGAAAAAGAGAAAAGAATTAGAAAAGGAAAGAATGATGCTGTCCTCCCCCAAAGTGGAGAGAAAATGACTTTATCTTTAAATAATGAACGGGTTGTTTTAACCAAAATAATAATTAAAATGTCTGGCCGATGTAGGAGCGTGAGTGCTCCACCTCTACCCAATCATAATCTCGCCAGTGTTGCCACCCGCAGGGAAATTCTGTTTGATAAAATATTCTACCTTTATAACTTTACCATAACGTTTATTTCATTTATCCTTGATTTTTTTTTAACTCTTCCAGAAACATGATTACCTGTTGTGAGTCCTTGTACAGATCCCCTGGTGATTACTTACGCACGTATGCACGTGCACACTTACGCATATTTTCTTTGTATTTCTGACAATCTGTTTATTAAAAAGATCAAATATACTTGTATAAATACCTATGACGTTATTATAAAATAAAACTCATTAATAATTATAAAGTATATTATAAAACTATATTTGATTTGTCTGAATATTTCTAAAAATATTATTTATTATTATTATTATTTTGTCATTAGTCATTATTCGAATGGTTTAGTATACTTTACCATTACTCTTTCAACTCCATGTTAATTTTTTTAACCTCAGGAATATTTAAACATTTAAACCGTAATATTCTATATCTTTAATTATCAACTTTATTTATTTTAATATTTGTCTTCCTTTATCTTTATGCCTCATTCCATCATAAATGAATTAATTTTTATTGTATTTTATACATAATTCCAAAACTTAGGAATTTTTCTCTTGAAAGACTTGATTACTAGTATTATTGTTTTCTAAATAGTTTTAATTTTTTTTTTTTGCATAATGATCCATCAATTAAGGTAGTTTGAAAAAGAATTCTCCTACAGGTAATACATCACGAAAAAAAATATATATATATGTGTGTATGTTCTAGATGACTTTACCTAAAAGATTATGATGACGATCTTACTTCAGACATAATTCATTGTTAGAACTGTTACAATCATTTTCAAGAATAACACGCATTCCATTCCAGGTTTACTTGCACAAATAAAAAGTGAAGTAGTTTCCAGTAAATTTTTTAACTGAGACAACTTCTGGCTAGTAGCACCTCCAAGTCTGCAAAGGTTATAATCAATTCTATAACGGATACCTTCACTATGTTCACCATAGCAGCATCTGATTGAAGAACCTGTTATGAATCTTTGTTATACTTGCCACAATTCAGTTGGAATATTATAAAATACAGTTAATCTGAGTATTTAAAAAAAAAAAATAGTATCTTTTGTCGTTTAGTTACTATTACTATAAATGGTCTTCCAAAACATTTCTTTCTACCTCACACGCTTAATTATTTAATTACTTTTTCCAGTCGTAGAAAAGTTGCCTTGTTGATAATCGTTTACTGTAATTTCTTCTGAAATATTGCCACACGATATAAACGAAATTGTTTTTTTTTATTGGTATACCAAATTCGTTCTGGCTTTCGAGCTTACAAAAAGCTTTCATCGCGTAAGTTATTTGCCATTCTGCCAGACTAATTAAATTATGTGACACAATAATCAATGCTCACATAAAAAGAAACAGCTATATACCAACTTAAAAATATTCTTTGTAAAGCCATATAAATTTTTATATATAAAAGTTAAATTTTTTTGTAAATCATCAAAAGTGTTTATTTTATTTGTAATAACCTTGTACTAAAAATTATTTTGCCATTCATTAATGATAAACAATTTGACAGCAGAAAACCTTTTAGACTGCTGCAGAATTATTTAGGAATATATTAAAAAGTAATCATTTACTAAATTGTTACTATTGGTGAAAATCCAACATAAAAAGAATATATTACAAAAAAAGCTATCTTTCTCTTGAAGAAAATTAGGCTAAATAGAAATATTAATTATCTTGAATTAAATTAAAATGTATACTTTTTTGAGAATTTCGTTGTTCGTAATCTAATGCCGCGTATTACGATGGCTATTCCGTATTAATTTTGTTTAAACTGTACATTAATAATTAAATTGTACAAAATTCAAATCAAAGTAATTATATTTATAAATGTTTTGAACCGCGGTCTTGGAATATCATGTATCAGCTGATATTAATAGCTCTTCAAATAGTTTGATCTTATTCTGAAATTATCATTCGTCGTGAATACATTAGTTCAGTTCTTAAACGGAAAGTTTTTCTTTTATAAACGTTTGTTCCATAAAGCTTTCCTGGTAATGAAGGGGTGCATTGAGTCAAATATTGTTATATATTAAATGTTGCTTACATTATTCGATAAGGTAATTTTTTTTTTCTAAATAGAATGCAATTACGTAATTATAATAATTATTATTCCTATATATTCAAGTAAATTTATACATTTAAAAATCGGTTAAATGCAAAGTGAATAAAGGTGTGTTTTTTTTCATTTATTGTTATTTTGATGTGGTTACAGAAAAATTAATGTTATTTCATTTTTAATTTTCACTAATCTAAAATATTATTTCAAAAGAAAGTTTGATTGTAAATGAGGATAATTTCAATAAATTTTTCCAGTTTTGAAATTTTATTTTAAAATCTTAAGTTTTAAAATTTAAAGTTAATCTGAAAAGGTTTTAAATGTAGAGATTTTTTTAAATTAAAATACAGTTCTCTTAATTTTTTTAGATTTTCTTTATATTTTACTATATAAATTTTAGCCTGTTATAAATAATTAAATTACAAAGAAGTTTAATCTTTTAAACAGATCTTTTGATCTGTTTAATCTTTTATGATTGTAAATTTATTTTTAAAAATGTATTTATTTGTTTTATAAATGCTATAGCTTAAAAGTACAAGTTAAAAGTAAATACATAATACCTGATCTAAATTTATGTTTTACTTAATATTACAATAAGAAATTGATACTGCACTACATTTATCATTATAAATTACTCTTGTAAACACTACCGAATAATAAAAGAAAAAAAAATCAATTAGCAATGTACTGCATTTAACGATTTAACCCTGTCAAATGTATTAATACTTATTGCATCGCGTACTTTTTCGTAGAAGGAATTGCTAATTTATTACATATTACAAATGTCTAGTTCATTAGTTATCCATTGAGTCGTGAGTTGTACTCTGTTAAAAGATTGGTGTAAGGTAAATAATGCTCCTCATTTTTCTAGCCAGCGGAACACAAGGGGATTATATAATTAGAATCAGTGCCCTTCCATTTATTCATCCATTAATAATAATGATTACAATTGTGACTAGGTTTCATAGTCATCCATTAAAATAATTGAGAATTTAATTTTATAACACCTTAAGGAAGTGTTGTAGGTTACTGGTCTTTGATAAAGTCTTCATCTTGTCTTAATATCAACAAAAATAAGTTAAAAACTATTTTATTTTTCAATGTTGTGTTTTGACGGAAGTATGGTAATTTTTTAATAAAATGTTTAATTTTTTTATGATTGATTTTTTTAATGTTGTAGTTTTTCAAAAACATTGAAAAATTTATTACTTTCTCATTAAAATTTATAATTTTTATTTTTCAAACATTAAATTTCCCTTTAGTTTGTTCAAAAATATTTTAATAAAAAATGTCATTGAACAAAATTATAAAATATTTTAAGGTTTTTTAATAAATTTATTTTAATAGTGCTACTATTGACCAAGAATAGAATTATTATTCAGTAGTCTGTCTCTGTTCTTAAACTAAATTTTAATATTTCAGAAAAATAAATTTCTTTACAATAGGTAAAGATGTCAAAAGATACAAAGTTTGCAATTTGCCGATATTTTAAATCGGCAAACTATTATTAATAAACTAAATTCTTGGATTTATACTCGGAAAGTACACTCGGGCTAAAAAAATGATTTTCCGGGATCTAAAATTCTTAAAAATAAATATTAAATATTTAAATCAAATATTATTATTTTTGAAATCGAGACTTCTAAAGTTCGAGTCTTTGTGAAGACTTCTATATGGATTTAAATCCTAGACTGTGAATACTTTGATGGTTGGGTTTAAATTAACCACACGTCTAAGGAGTGATCAAACTGATTCTGTTCCTCACTGCATTTTTACCGGAACATTTACACTTACATTGCACTACATCTGCAACTACATAGGCCTGACTAGCCGATAGCAGTAATTGGATTTGCCTAAACGCACACACCCAGACTCGGCGTAGCTGGAAAACTGGTTGGAAAAATATATATAATTTTCTCATATTATATACATGTGTGTGTGGGGGCGCTCGCGCGCGTGTATTTTTTAATTTTATTGCATTACAGAAAATTGGAATCTATCAAAATCAGTCATTTTTAATTATTATTTTCCAGAAAAGTATTTTTTATAGTATATTTTTACTTCTCAAATTTGGATAACGGATTGGAAAAAATGTAGAAACCCTATAGGATGTTTGATTTGAGTTTTCTGCCTTTCCTAGCATGTCATTCTAACATTCGTAATTGACGTTTCAGAGTACTTCAATTTTTAAAACTACTTTTACTATTCCATTTGGCTGCTAAAAGTAGCTTTGAGAAGGAAGGTATTCCAAAACGCGTCTACTACTACATTCGTAGTTGACGCGTTTTGGATTTTACGTAGTTTTGTATTCTCAACGTTTCATCAACTAGGAAAGGCAGAAAATAACGCTCAAATCAATTATGATAATTCTAACGGAAATATTAAATTTTGTGAAAACCTATTAAGTGTATTTTATAAAAAATTATTTTAATATTTTAAATATTTTGATTTTTTATTTTTAAAAAAAGTACCTAGGGAAAATTCTCCTTTTATAAAGAAGATGAGTTATTGTTATGAAGTATATATATAAAAGGACAAAAATTTGTGTTTTTTTTCCTTTTATTATTTTAATGTAAATAATAATAAGGTATGAATAAATAAATTTTGATGTTAATAAATTGCGCAAGATATACTGTATATGATTGCTAGTTATACATTACAGTGCAGTACTGGTTTATGATTGATAAATTTATCTTGATTATGTGTAAATTATACGCTCACAACAACGAACGGTATTATATTCGATAGATTACATCTCTTGTTAAAGGGAAAAATTTTTGCCGGTAGGTAAATTTTATATTAATCCGGAGGGAAAATCTTTCATACCGTCCGTAGTAACATGCTGGTTTAGTTTGAGCCTGTGGCTGCGCGATGTATCCGGTGATAGGTGTGTTATAAAATTTAGTATGTTATGTTGTATATTTTGTTTATTAATTTTGACAATGTGTAATTAATAATTTATTATTTTTTTTATATCTATTTAATCTTATTCAACCTTCTCCAGCCAGTTTTGGAATATTTTAGACATGATATGTAAGTAGAAATAAACAAATATAAATGTGTTTGTATGCATTAAATAGTCTTGATGTTCGCCCACATGTTCTCTGGCCCGTTATTCTTTCTTTATTTTTTTATGCTCTTTCTTTTATACTTTATCTTCTCCTCCCTCCCCCATCTTTTTTTATTTCATTGTACCTTTAAATCTTCATCTTTTCTTATTTCTTAAGACACTTTATTTTAACAAGCAACTTTACTGTACAACAAATATATTAATGTACATCTCAGTTAGTCTTTATCGAAAGTTGTATAATTTTAGAATTTACTTTACTATACTTAGTAATTTTTATTTTGGGTGAACTGCTTTTAGTATTATTTGTATTGAATATATCAAACAGTTATATAAAATAGTAAAAGTATAAGTGTTTATTACTACTAATACAGTATTAAAAAGAAATTTATATATTTTACTTAGCCTCTTCATAAACAAAATAAATAAGAAATTACAATTTATATAAATAGTTTTATGTATTATTTATATTCTATCATAATAATTATGTATATACAGAACTTTCGGAGAAATATAGAAAAAGATAGGTTATAAAAATATTTTAACAAAAATTATATTTACAGATTTTATTCGGGTTCATTTTTATTAGAATGTGAAAAAAATGAAAGAAAGAAAATTCACTAATATATTCGCGTATTGGTCTTTCATCCGATGATCCCGGGTTCGAATCCCGAGCCAGGCATAGCATTTTTCATTAGCTAAAAATTTCCTTTTGGGCTAAATGACCAGAGCAGCTGATGGTTGTATATCACAGAGAAAAAAATTAATAATAATATGTTTACTTTTAATGAATATACATACAATTATTTTTTTCATTAATGATAAAGCATTTCCTAAATTATTCTAATCAGTATTAAAATTATGAGATCTACTGATGTTCAATTAAACTAAAGTATTCGTCTTTTTTATTTTTGTTTTTTGGCAATCGTATTCTATTCCTATAACTCGAGATTATAGGAAATGTTATCTAATTTTTATTTTCCATTTTTTTCCGAAGATTTTAATTATGTTTTATTTAATTAGTGAAATTTAGAATTAAAAGGCCTTAATAATTTTGTGTTCTTAGCAGTTCCTCGGTTGTGAAAACTAATTTACAATTCCTGTTTTTTTTTTTTTTGTTTTTTTTAATAGAATTACGGAGTTATTCTCTACTCATTTAGTTGTGTCTATTATTTATTCCTCTGATTTTTACTGTCCAGAAAAATCATACTGCCAGTATCATTAGAAAAATTAACTAATATTGTTATAAATTACACCTAAATATATATGTGTATATATACCTATTTAATACCTAGGTTACGGGTTTAATTTTGCTAATTAAAATGAAATTAATGCCAGTAGCTTTAAATTTATTTATAATTCAGTAGAAAACTTAAAAATAAAAAAATAAATACTATTTAAAAATTAGTTATTTTAATCTTATTCAATAGAAATTTCGAGAATGTTTTTGAAAATGGAAAACTTATTTTTAAAAACCGTACAGATTTGAGGATTACAGATCTTCCTTTTGTAACTGTTTGAAGAGTTATCGTATCCTAATAATTGCTGTGTATCCACTAGCAATACTCGAATTTGATAATTTTTGTTTTTAATGATTGTTGTAGGAAAAATTCCACATCGTATAAATAAGTATCTGCAATTGACTTTTCTAAAAGGCCATCAGATAATTTAAAGTGCTTTTAACTATAACAGTTTTTTTTGTTTTTTTTTTAAATTTCCTACTATACTTCAACAATATAATGCTTCTCACAGAAATAATATTTTAGTTTCTTTTTTTAAATCTTATATCATTATTAATAAAATTGAATATTTTTCAATAATTTTAGGAAAATTACTTGCGTGTATATAATATTTAAAAATATCATCGTCAAAAAATAAATTTCCGTCAGGTTAGTTATTTTATCTATTATTGAAAAATTATTCTGGTTAAATTTAAATAGTTGTAACTGCTATTTATCTTTGTTAACATAGGTAGTATTCACTATATTATTTATATATTATATTTTTTATAATTAACACAAAAATAATTAGCACAGTAATAATTACGTCATAGAAAAATTAATTTTCTTTTTTTAAAACGAGTAATTGATTTGAATTACAAATCATGAAAGAGAATGTGTTTTTTTATATATAAATATGCATGAAATTTTAAGAATTAACTGCGTTGCTGTAATCAATGAGAACATTTTATATTTTTATACTCAACAGAAAGAACTAGTTAGTATTTTTTTTAACGGCTATGTTTATCAAGACGTCTTGTATTTTTACGGATCAAACACAAATTGATCTATTTCGATGTTCATTTCCTTTAAACAATAGATAATATTTTTATACTTACTTTTTAAAGGTATAAGTAAATTAAATTTAATTTCTGTTAAAATAATTTCTATTTAATAAGTTAACATATTTGGATAATCATCTCATTCCTTTCCAGATAAATGTGATTTTATTAAAAGTTAAACAATAAAGTTGAATTCATTTAATGCTGTCAAAGGATTTAGAAACAAAAAATTATACTTATGGTTATTATATGTATTTTAATAAGCTATTAGTAGAAATATTACATACTATACTTACTCGCGTAATTCACGCACCTGAATTTTTAAATAATATCTTAATGAAACATCCAAGTATAAAATATTCAGTAAAATAAATATCATCAGATTTTTGTTTCATTATAAATCCATATAAATTGTTCCACCCATAAATTACCCACCTACTTTTATGAAAAATGTTGGTCAAAAAAGTGCGTGAATTACGCAAATAAATGGAATGTCCCTTATTTAGTCAATTATTTGATTCTTTAATGAAGGCATATAGTATACAAGTTTCACTTTCTTTTTTTTCATTTGCTTTAACGAAAACACTAGGTTGATATTTTGACGATGAATTTAATAAAATATTTGTTGATCGACATTACGAAACAAGATAACACTTTTTTAATATTATTAAATGTAAATTAATAATTTATTGTAAAATTAAATTAATTTACGTATTTTCGGAACTGTATGCAGTTCCCTCTTTATTGAACTATCGATAAAATTTCAGTAAGCACATAAAAATAGAGCTTGAACGTATGAAATTTACAAATACATTATAATTATTCGATTACTAAAGGGATTTTCTAATCATTCAAAAGACGGACATCATCATATCAGTCACCGGTAATGTCTTTAAAAAAGAAAACGCACAAAATTAGATCTGAAGAGATCTTCAAAAAATTATTTTAAATTAATATTTTTATTTTTTTAAATATTTTAATATCCATGTTTTTTATTTGGAGGTTATTTAACAATTATTCATTTATAATTTCCTGAAACCAACCTCTGTCTCTCAGATGGAATGTGGCTTGTATTTGTTGTGTGAATGACAAAACTCTTGCATTAATTGAATAAGAAATATCAGTTTTAACAAAAAATTATTCATGAAATCATATCGTAGCATTATACGTGCAATAATCTAGCGACATCACGTAATCATCATCGTAAGGTGGTTATCTGCTCTGAGGCAAGTTCCTTGCACTATGTTTGCGTCTATTTTTCTATTCCTAGTTAGACTTTAAAGATGCTGTTAGCTCCCATTTTCTCCTAGATCGTTCCTTAATTTTTACTTTTTCCTCCCTCTATTTTTTTATCTTCTACTGATGCGTCTAGCTTTATTTTAATAGGATTTTCTCCTTTCTTCATGTATACCGACCGGTTAGCTTTCCTAATCCTTCTGATTAAGCTTCTACGGTTCTTCACTCTTCTTAACACTTTTTTATTTTTTGATCTAATCTTCTATATGCTCACATTTCAAATATGCTCAGCCTTCATTTCTATTTTTTTTAATTTACATGTTTCACATCCATAAAAAAAAATAGTCTCTAAACGTATTTTAATACTATACGTGTAGTGACTCTTCTTCAACTCTAACTACATTTTATTGCATAATAATAATTGTTTCTGTAAAGTGTTTCCTTAGCCGTTGTTATTCTAATTTTATTTCGTTTTAAAATATTTTGTTAACATGGTATCTATACTTTTTTTATCTATTTCAATTCTTCCTTTTTGTAGATATTCATCAATTTATTGTCTTCTGTCCTCATCAATTTAGTTTTCCTAACATTTTTTTCATTTCTTATTCTGAAACAATGTCATTTAATTTCAAAAATCATCTATTGATTATCAATATATGCTTCAATAGATGCTGTGCTTCATTTCTTAAAAAGAAAAAAAAATTGTTGTCATCTAAAAACCTTAAAAAATTTGCTTTTTTCCTTCCCCCTAGATAGATAATTTGATCTTCTTATAATTATATCTTATAAATAAATATTAACTAAAATTGGTGATTGGTAGGAATCTTGCTTTACTCCTCTTTCAGAATCAAAATACTCAGTTTTTATATCCTTTATTTTCATAACCATTTTTTAATTCAGGTACAGTTGTTAAATCAATTTTTTTATCTTTTCTATCGTAGTAATATTTTTTTTTTATAATTATAAAAGATAAATAATTATGGTTTCGATTTTTAATTTAGAAATAAATCTATCAATATATTGTCAATCATTAAAAAATTACATATGCTCAACTTTTATAGAACTGAGATGTAAGTATGTCCCAATTATTAATATTTTTTACGGTTGTGAAAGAATGTAACGCGCGTAATTTACCGCTAAGGCTTCGGAGTTTGGTTTCATTTCGTATGTTTTAAATTATGGATAAATTATTTTATATAAATATATTAAAACCTCAAATATGCGAAAAATTTGCTATTTCACTGAAAATTGGCTATAAGTAGGGGATTCTTATTTAATAAAGATTAACTGTTGAGTTTTATTTAATTAAAAGGTTATGAAAAACTTCCGATCTTTTTCTAAGAATCGCGTCGCTTAAAATAAAATTAAGACAAAGGAAAGACACAGTTTTAATAATTATCAGTATTATTGTTGAACCCTAAGTTTTTCTATGAATATTATTTTAAAAATGTATATGTAAAATTAAATTTATAACAGCAGAACACTCTTGAGTTAAGAAAATAGATTCGTTGTTAATTTTTATTATGCGTTTGATTATAGATATAGTAGTTCATTATTGCATCTATTGTAGTAAATTTTTTCAGAATTTTTACAAGCCCACCGGGGCTGGTCTTGTAGTTAACTCGTCGTCGCAAATCAGTTGATTTCGAAGTCAAGAATTCTAAGGTTAAATCGTAGTAAAGTCAGTTACTTTTATACGGATTTGAATACTGGATCGTGGATACCGATGTTCTTTGGTGGTTGGGTTTCAATTAATCTCACATCTCAGGAATGGTCGAACTGAGACTGTACAAGACTACATTCATTCATATCATCTTCTGAAGTAATACCTTACGGTGGTTCCGGAGGCTAAACAGAAAAAGAAAAGAGAAGTTTTTACAAACAAATTTATTAACCATTAATATCATCAATAAAATATCAATCATTCAAAAGAGGTATTTAACAGGTCTTAGTTAATTTAAAAAAATAAATTAGCCCTAAATTCCAACTTTCAATTTATTCTTATATAAAAAAAGAAAAATAAATTATAATTTAATTTCCTTTTCTCTTTTCTTCTTAATATTTTATTTCAACTTGGGTAAAGATTTTAAAATTTTCATTTTGTAGAAGAAATTTTAAAGTGTAACAAGTAATAAAAACTAAAAATGGCGTTTTATCCCTCATTTGTGTCGTTGCCTACGAAAAATATCGAAATGTCATTCGATGTTGTTTTCTCAAATTTTTTTGCGCAATACTATACGTAGGTTGTGAAGTATAAATACTTTTGTTTTCATATATTATCTGAAAATTAAATTTATATTTCATAAATGACTCAGTTTTACATTTTACCTTGTTTTTTTCACGCCACATACTTCAAAAAACAATAAAATTATTCTATATTTTGAAAAAATTCAAGTCTTTTTTTTTCAATAGAACCGAAGATAAAATTTCTTGAAATAAGGTACATACTTGTATTCATTGTTTTTTTTACCTTAAAAGAGGTTTTCTACTGATTATAGTAGAAATTTCAAGTATATAATTTCTTAAGTTCTTAAGAATTGATATATTTCTGTTTCCTCAAAAAAGGGTTTTTACAAAAACAGGTTGTTATAAATCGATATTTTGCGCTTATAAATATGAGTCTTATCGAAATGTATTTAATAAATTAAAAATCATTTCTTAATCTTCTATTTTTAATGAAATCAGTAGTCACTTACTCTTCAAAAAATAAAAAAATAAAATGACATCTACTACTATGAAACCAGATAAGAAAACTCTCTCTCTCTCTCTCTCTTTCTGTTTAGCCCCCGGAACCACCGTAAGATATTACTTCAGAAGATGATATGTATGAATTTAAATGAAGTGTAGTCTTGTACAGTCTCAGATCAACCATTCCTGAAATGTGTAGTTAATTGAAACCAACCACCAAAGAACACCGATATCCACGATCTGGCATTCAAATCCGTATAAAAATCTGCCTTTAGATAAGATAAGAGAACTGTTATCGTGTAACTCAACTCACTAATCCACGATCTGGTATTCAAATCCGTATAAAAATCTGCCTGTAGATAAGATAAGAGAACTGTTTTCGTGTAACTCAACTCACTAATTTAGCTTATAAGAAAATATATTACTCAAGATTACGCCATTTCTCTTGACACTTTTAATAGATTATGAGTTTTATTAGTAATTTTTTTAAATAAATAAAAAATTTCTTTAACAAACACAACTCGATGATTTTTTAAAGTAATAATATTGTTAAAATAAAACTTAACTTTCTACATCGCCGTTAACATGTAAAAATAAAATTGTTCAAATTATTTTAATTAATTCCTTCTGAATTGTTACTTATTTTGTAACTTTAAGGTTTAATTTAATAACATTTCATGTAATTTTAATCATTAATATGAACTTTAATTGCATTTATATGATATTTTTTATTAAATGTATATTTTATGACCCAGTTCTAATCAGGCAAGTTTTTTAGCCTCCGGGAGCACCGTTAGGTATTGCTTCAGAGAATGAGATGAAATGACAATTTTGTAGCATGTGAAAATGCCCAATGTCTGACCGGGATTCGAACCTGAGACCTCCGGATGATGAAAGGCCGAGACGCTATCACTTGCGCCACGGAGTAACCGGCTGGAGTAGCATACCTACGTGAATGTATAATATATTATTATGTATCGACTACAGTAAAATATTTTTTTTAATAAAAATAATTGCAGTTTATTTATACGCTTGAAAATATAGCACAAAAAGTGTAAAATGGAAATCAAACATTTTGTTTTTTGCTTTTCTCGTTTATTATGTAATATTGCATTGACTTTTTATTTTATAAATAAAGCTGTGTTATATTAAAATATAACAATGCGCCTAGTTTTAATTAATTTTTTTCTAACAACGGACTAATATTTAAACAGAAGAATTTTTGCTTTTAATTATTAAAAACATGCATAATTTAATTTTAATTTATATTGTTGGTCAGTTAAGTTATCTTAATCTTTTTTAGGTACTTCAATTATGTGTAATTAATAAGAGAGATGAAAAACTTTATAGTCGAATTCATTTAAAAAAAAAAAATTTTTTTTAATAAATTGTTAAAAATAAACTTAATTAAACCAATTAGAAAATAATGTTCTTTTTATTAATTAATTACAGTTAATAAAACGTTTTATGACGTACCTACATAACGCTAAATTGTACTTCAATTTTTTTTTTTTTTTTAATAATTTATCATCTATTTAAACTTTAAAATCTAAATTACATTTCGCACTAGCAGCTACCCTCCTCCCGGCTTCGCACGCGTACTTCACGTGTATCTTGAGAGCCCTGTGATGCTCATTTATTTTATCTTTAGTTTCGGCAGCTCTGGATGTTGCTTGAAGTTTAGTTGCGGGTGTTTTTTTTAGCCTATATGTTTCGCTGCAAAAAAAATAAAAAAAATAAAAAACTTTCATCGAAATCGGTGCAGTAGTAATCGCTGAATAAAAACATTTATACGTTTCAGAAACTGATACATTTTTTCAGTATTATATAATTTCGTTATTTTTCGAAAAATTACTTATAATATCGGGGTTTTTCAGACAATATGTTTTTGTATAAAAAAATAAATAAAATAAAAAAAGTTTGTTGAAACTGATCCAGTAGTTTTTGCGTGACTGAGTAACAAACTTTCAGATTTATATGTTAATATAATGTATATTTATACCACGTATCGTCTTTAGAAACATTACACGAGTTATTTAAACATACAGCACAGTTAAACAGTATGAAGCATGATCATTAATTGGATCGTATTTTTATCAATATATTTTTTGATATGTTAATTTCAATATAATTTTTATATAAAAGTTAAAAAATATAAGATATTCTGAGGAAAACCATATATGTGAATATATGTATAAAGTTTTCAAAGAGTTTTCAAAAAGGGACTAGAATTTTTGAGGTTTTTACCGGAATATAAAAAATATATGGGGAAAATTTTAAATAATTGTACAAACCATTGTTTAAACGGATTTAATAAGTCTTTAGATTACTTAAGAATTTTTCTTCACTTATCGTTATTTTCCGATTGATTATAATTTTTCAATAACTTATAAATATGAGGTCTAATAATTATCCCAATAATTTATAAAGTAATGAGACTGGTTCAGAAAAACTTTTTATTTACAATTCAATTATTCACGGACTCTATCACCTTCGAAATAGTTCCCTTGGGAAACCGCGCAACGCTTCAAACGGTTTTCCCATTTTTATAGCAGTGTTGGAACTCAGAAACCGGAACTCAGATGATCGGTTACATTTTTTTAATGTTTTCTACTGTTCCAAAAAATAGCGTTCTTTGAGGTGTTTTTATTAAAGTCGAGAACAGGAAAAAGTCACACGGACTCAAGTCAGGTGAATAAGGTGGTTGACGAACTACAGGAATGTTGTTCTTTGTCAAAAACTCATTAATTGAGAGTGCAGTGTGACAAGATGCATTGTCATGATACAGCATCCAGTTGTTTTTGATGGTTGGTCTCACGCGGGCAACTCTTTTCCGCAGTATTTCAAGAATTTCTTGGTAAACATATTGATTTTACAGTCTGTCCTGTAGACAAAAACTCATTATGGACAATGCCATTACTATCGAAGAAACAAATTATTATGATTTTTATTTTTGATTTGCTCATATTTGCTTTTTTGGGACGTGGTGAGTTTGAAGTGTGCCACTCTTAGCTCTGGTGTTTTGTTTCTGGGTCGTACTCAAATATCCAAGATTCATCACCAGTAATAACATTTTTTAGAAAATCAGGATCACTTTCAATTAGCCCTAGAAGATCGCGGCACACTTCCACCCTGTTGTTTTTCTATTCAACAGTGTAATTTTTTGGGACCAATTTTGCACAAACATTTTTCATATCTAATTCGTTTGTCAAAATTTGAAGGACTGTGATACGGTTCAAATTCAATTGTTCTGCAATCATTCTGACAGTTAATCGCCGGTCGTTCCGTATCAAGTCTTATTCGCTCAACATTGTCAACACTTTTTTACGTTAACGGTCTTCTAGAGCGTAGATCGTCCGCAACTGATTCCCGGCCATCTGAAAATGCTTTAAACCACCTAAAAACTTGGGATCGTGACAGAGCATCATGTACATACGCCCTTTTCAATTTTGAAAAAGTTTCAATAGCATTCTCAACGAGTTTTAACACAAAACTTGATTGCGCAACGTTACTCATTTTGTAAGGTACAACAAAAACTCTTTTCACGAAAACTTTCTTTACGTCTCACTTGGCAGCAGTAGTCTAAAAATATTAATACTTGATATAAATCAGCTGTTCATATAACCACATGTTTACTAGTAACTTCCCAGTGTTGCCACATTGGCTGCCAAAAAAACTAGTCTCATTACTTTATTTACAGACCTCGTATCATACTTGTAAGATGTCTGACTAATCCGAATTTTATAAAATATAAATTATTATTTGCTTTTTTTTTAAGAAAAAAAAACAGTATTTAATTTTCATATTATCTATGCTGCTACTCATAAATATTTAAAAGATCATTAATTAAACTAATTTTTACTCTTTTAATTCAAGAATAAATATGTCGATCTCCTTACAGAATAAATAGCGTTTTTGTCTTTCATCCGAAAAGTTTTGTGTTCAAATTCCAGTCAAACTTAGCATTTTTCACAGCCTAAAAAATTTATCTTTCATCAGCAGCTGAAAGTGGGGATTAAGCAATAATAAATCGCTTAAAAAATTAAAATATAATTTGAAATCGAAATTGTTGATAATAGCAATTTTACGCCCTCTCTGCCAATTCTATGGATTTTTTTTCCTAAGACCAACAACTTTATCGACAGAAGGGTTCGTAAAAAGCATAATAGTTATGGTGATGTTTTTTCTCTGTAATTCTCATTCTATCGAAATTCTTTATCTTCTGCCTTCAAGGATTAAGCATTCTAATGTCTGTTCTGCACCATCTCTTCTTTGGTCTTCCAGTATCTATCCATCGCTGGGTTTCTACTTTCTGGCTAGGACCGGTAAACATTTTTCTTTCATTTTTTTAAGAGATTTACTCCATTTAAATTTATATTTCTTAAATATTTCATTCAGGGGAAATGCCTGCAGTTCTACTCGAATATCCTTGATTCATAATCGATCAAAATGAGCAGATCCGTTTACTGATCGGAGAAATTTCATTTCCACTGTATACATAGCTCGTTCATCTTACTTTCTATTTACCGAAGCCTCGCTACCATACATCAAAGTAGGAACAGTCATTTTTACTTCCTTGTACAAAGTAAAGGAAATATTATGATCGCAAAAAATTTCGGTTTTCAGATTTCAACGGAAATATCCATTTTGACCATCCCTGAATCCATTTTGACTAGTTTCGGCGTGACGTCTGTACGTGCGTAAGTACATATGTACCTCGCATAACTCAAAAACGATTAGCCGTAGAATGTTGAAATTTTGGATTTAGGACTGTTGTAACATCTAGTTGTGCACTTCCCTTTTGACTGCAATCGACTGAACCAAAAGTGTCCAAAAAGCCGAATATCAAAAAAAATTGATTTTGAACTTTTTCTTAACTGCAGTAATAAGCCCTCATTGAGAGCTTTTCAACGATATTATCATAAGTGGTACTTATTTTCATTGGTTTCAGAGTTATAGCCAAATAAAATTTTAATTTATGAAATACATGGATCTTACCAGGGGAAGGCACATCGGTTCGAATCAGACTTGATCTCTTTTTTTATACTTCTTTTTTTTAATTTAAATATATTTATTAATCTCTGATTCTAATAAAATTTTTACGATAAATAATAATTCAATAATAACAATAAAAAAATATCAGAAGTTTTTAATGAAATAAAATTTGATGTACTTCTTTTCATTTTTAAAAAAGTGTATATGTAATTTTATAGGCGTACAAGAAAGTCATGTGGTGTCCTCATCAGATTTTTTTTATAGAAATTCAATCTGATATTTTGTGTTGTTTTGCGAGGCTGCAAAACAACACAAGATACCAGATTGAAAAATATGTGGAGCAATTTAGTTAGGACGCTCTAACTGAATTGTTCCACATATTAAATTAAATTTCGTAATATTAATTTTAATATCTAGATCATTTTCGTAGGAGTATATTAAGTAATAAAACTAAATAATTAAATTGACTAACTTGTTCAAGTATAATATTATTCTACACAAAGTTCATAATTATACAAAAATAAATTTTCTTGTTGACAAATCAAAGATATACGTATTCTTTTTTTAATAGATCCCAGATTCCTTTGTATAATCATCCCTTTATCAAAAATTCTTTATTTTTCCCCCCTCAAATAATTCTTCCTTCTATTGTGAATAACACTTACTTAATATCAATTAGAACTCAGCGGAACGGAATTTGTACTTTTTTTGTCTATTTCATTTATTACTCAAACATCACATAAAAATGAAACTGAAAATTTAATTTTTAATAATGAATTACTTTGATAATTTCAAACATTTATAAATGCCTATATTTAATTTAGTTTTATAAATTCTTTATTTAAGTTCCGAAATGTTTCAGAAACAAGTTACCACATCAGCGTGATTATATTAGTTCATTATTCTTTATTGTCATAATGAAGTTAAAATTAAATACCGTAACCAACTAAAATATTAAAAAAATAACTGTACTTACTCAAAAACATGATGCGTTGCTTACTGGACAAATATTTCCGTTGCTACTTATTAGAAATTCGTCAAATATTATTTGTATTGGTTTACTTAAACCGATAAGGTGTTACAACATGAAATTATCAGGATAATGCATGTTTTAAGTGTGCGTTTTCTTTTTCAATTTGACTTCTTTTCCTTTACTTTATAATAATGGATTTTTATAATCACAGTTAATGATAAGAATTCATTCTTAACAAGTTTCATTTGACACAAAGAACAATTTTCATGTTACATTTAAATACAGGTGATACAATGATTAAACTATGCTTTATTGGATTTTATAAATACTTGGATGTTATGTTAGATGATATAACGAAAAAGGTTTGTTAACATTCTGACATGAGATAAAAGTCACTCTCAAAAACAGTATAATCATTTTCAAAATTACAAGAATTTCATGCCAGATTTATTAAAAAAGTATGAGAAATTAAATATTTATTATAATCAGGATTATAAAAATAATCCTGATTTGTGTCTCATGTAATTAAGAAGTTTTATTTAGGTCAAAAAGAATGACTTATTTTAAATATGAAACATAAAATTATGTCCCGATTTAGAAGTGGAACCAAATCATGTAAGAATATATTCGATGACTTAAGATTTTTTTTAAATTTCAATTCTGGGAATTCCTCTTTCTAAAATTCTAAAATTTTTCTTATTTTTTTCCTGTTCAACATCAGCCTTTTTTAGTCAAGATATTTCTATAAAATATAAATAGCTAGAACATCAAGGAGGACCGATTGAAGTACTGATAACGGCCAAAGAACAAAGAATTTCCTCAGTCATTTTAATTTTTGAGAAATATGAATTATAAATGTAGGTTCTTATACTTCATAATGAAATTAGCGTGATTTATATGGTACACAACTAATGTTTGTATAATCTTTCCAAAGCCCAATTTTTTCGTTCATTCCTTACATATCAAATAACCATGCAAATTAAAACCAAATTAATGTAGCCTAATATTACACTTTTTATTAGACTTTAATCACAGTCTTGTAGAATTAAAGAACAGGTAATATAATCATTAATCGGTTACGTAGCAAACAATTCATTATAACTTCCTTGTTTTTTTGGAATTTTAATAATAAATTTAAATAATTAATTAATACTTAAAAGATTATTCATTTTAAACTTTTAACTCGTTAAAATTTATAAATAGAAAAAAATCACTTAAGTTACATAAGATTTATAAGAAGTAGTTTGTTTGTTCATTTATTTATTTGTATTGTTGAAAGATAAGCTTGCTCTAAGATTGTTAATAAATGCTTAAAAATAAATACCATAGATGTATTTACAGTAACCACTTCACTTAATGTACTTACGTATTGCTTGCATCAGTCCGTTTGTTTTTTATTTTTGTTATTGCATACGTCGTTTTGAACTTCTATATTTATTTGTAATATTTAGTCTATTTTTCAGCTTAGATTTAAATAGATTTTATATTTTCTCTTTAAAACATTTCTTAAGACTCGATTTTTTTTACCAATTTTTTGAAGAATGTATTACTTTCGGTTGGATAGTTTGAGTGGGATGGGGATAAAAATGAATTTTCTTTACGTTTTGAGGTATGAGAATACCATTCAGTTACGAAAATACCATTCACTTAAAATTAAGTTTTAATTTTTTATATATATAACTTATATTAAATGATAACTTCTTGGTTAGATTTTAAAATAACGGGAACACAAAATATTCAGATTCCAAATAATTCTCTACGCAAATAATAGAAATAAATACGAGAATCATTAAATAATTAAACAGACAAAGATTTTTAGTGAAGGAAACGCTTAATACCGCCAATTGAAACTTTTATAAGTTGGCAACGTTGCAAAGAGTGTTAGTCAGCTGTTCAATTAATATTTACGTAAACATAACCTCTAAAACCTTAGTTACGATGGCGTAAACGCTCAAAGAAAGTACTTTTGAAGAACAGCGTTCTGTGATCCGATTTTTACTTTTGGAAAGTGCACAACCGTCAGAAATATATTCTCGGATGAACAAACAATACGGCAGTAGTTGCATGAACCGTACGAGTTTTTATGCGTGAGTAGAAAAGTTTAAAATGGCCGCAAAAGCGTGACCGACGAGTACTGCTCCGGGCGTCCGATAACAGTGCCTACTTCGGCGTTGGATTCTGTTATTGATTCACTTCTCCAAGAAGCCCGACAATATACAGTTGAAAAAATTTCTGAAATTTTCGAGTAAGTGTTGACACAACTCCTATCGTTCAAAGAAAGTGAACTACCGTAAGACTTGTGAAAGGTGGGTTCCCAGAGAGCTTACCATTCATGACAAAGCCGAGAGATTTCGCATTTGCACCGAACTCGGTGCAAAATCGTTTCAATAACAAAGGTGACGCATTTTTGGACAGCATTTTAACCTGTAATGAACCTTGGAAACGTCATTTTGAGCCGGATTCCAAGCGTCAAAACATGCAGTGGAAACACGCTGAATCGTCTGTCCGTAAGAAATTCAAAACGCAACTATCGACTGGTAATGTCATGTTAGCCATCGTTTGGAGTCCCCGTTGTCCGATTTGTACCAACAGCCTATACTACTCAGCAACCATGACTGAGGACAAAGTCAAGCCCGGGATGGCAGAGGAAAGACGTGCTTCATCTTCTTGACAACGCTGGACCTCATACGGTACAACTGACGCTGGAAACTACTGGCGAAGTGGGTTGGGAGCTCCTATCTCATCCTCCTTACAGCCCTGACCTTGCCCCTTCGGAGTTTTGTCTGTTTGGTCCGGTGAAAGAAGTTTTGTATGGCATCAAATTCAACGACAACGAAGAGGTGAAGAAAACAGTACAAAACTGGCTTCGAGATCAAGGTAAAGAATTCTTCGCTGAGGGGATAAGACGACTCGTAAAAATATGGGACATGTGTAGAGACGTTGGTGGGGATTACATGGAAAAGTAAACAAAAACCTTTTATTTATTTAATAAATAATTTTTGTTGTACATCTATTTGTCTGTTTAATTATTGAATGACCCTCGTATAAATACGCAGATAAAATATTTAGACCACAACTATTCCATATTATAATCCTTCAGGTAAAAACAACCGTTTTATAATATTTTGATATTATCACTTAAAATAAAGCCTTACATGCTTAGTAATTTCTGATAATTTCAATTTCCTAATGGAATTATTCATACCAATGAACAAAAACGTAGCTTTTTTCTTTATTTTTCGTTTAAGAAAAAATTTAATAATTTTATTATTATAAACTTCAAACCACTACAAATCGCTTATTATCCATAATTTTAATTTAGCACCATTAAAATAACACTTCCCTAATAAAAAAAAAAAGTTGTGCATTTCTGCGCAAGAAAACCAACTTTTCGTTAATTTAATTTGGTTTTAATGTTTTAGTATTTTTTTTCTTTGTTCTAATAATAGACTGCTAACAATAGATACAGCAGATAAAGAACGTCAATGTTCCAACTTGCAGCATCATAACGAACCACGTTTCTTACTAGGCCCGCTCAATTTTTTTCGAATTTAAATTGAGCGTAACTCAAGAACGATTTAACGAATCTTCATAAGATTTTCATATGCTCAACTTCAGATACACTACTACTACTACAGAATATAAATTTCAATAAAATTGACTTGATAGTTTTGGTGATGTTTTAGCCAAAAAATATTATATATTCCTATAAATATTAAGGAAATTCCAATTTAAGTAAATTATATTTTCATATTCCTCATACTTCAAAACGTTAAAAAAATTTATTTTCATCCACCCCCCCCCCCCACCACAACCACACACACATACACACACTCACACCATCCGACCGAAAGTAATACCGTACTTTTTTTCAAAAAGTCGCAAAAAGATAAATTAAAAAAATAATTAAGCAAAATAGTAACATGAAGCTGTAAATAGCATTGCTAAACATTCTAAGTATTTCAATAAAACGATGCGTTTTAGATGCTTAAAAAACGTACAAAAACATAGAAAAAGAGGATAGAAGTATAATTAGTAAAAACCATAAAATCCTGTAAAAGATAGAAAAACATTTAAACTTAAAAATACAACAATTAAATTTATAAAAATAAAGAAAGAATAAAATAGACATTCTATAACATAGACCGGAATAAAATGTTCAGCATTTTTTAAAAATTAGGGTTCAAATACAGAGATAGAAGAACACTAACATTTACAGGAACCAAACAGCAACAGTAACAATTGAAGAACATAAGAATGAAGCCGTAGTAAGAAAGGGAGTCCGACAAGGATGTTCCCTATCCCCGTTACCTATTAATCTTTACATAGAACTAACAGTTAATGATGTTAAAGAACAATTTATATTCGGAATAACAATACAAGGTGAAAAGATAAAGATTCTACGATTTGGGAATGATATAGTAATTCTAGCTGAGAGTAAAAAGGATTTAGACGAAACAATGAACGGCATGGATGAAGTCCTACGCAAGAACTACCGCATAAAAATAAACAAGGACAAAACGAAAGTAATGAAATGTATTAGAAATAACAAAGATGGACCACTGAATGAGAAAATAGGACGAGAAAAGACTATAGAGGTAAAGAATTTTATTTGGGAAGTAGAATTACTAAAGATGTACGAAGCAGGAGCGATATAAATTCACGAATAGCACAGGCGAAACGAACCTTCAGTCAGAAATATAATTTTTTACATAAAAAATTAATTAAAATGTCAGGAAAAGATTTTTGAAAGTATATGTTTGGAGTGTCGCTTTATATTGAAGTGAAACTGGAACGATCGGAGTATCTGAGAAGAAAAGATTAAAAGCTTTTGAAATGCGGTGATATAGGAGAATGTTAAAAATCAGATGGGTGGATAAAGTGACAAATGAAGAGGTGTTGCGGCAAATAGATGAAGAAAAAGTATTTGGAAAAATATAGTTAAAAGAAGAGACAGACTTATAGGCCACATATTAAGGCATCCTGAAATAGTCGCTTTAATATTGGAGGGACAGGTAGAAGGAAAAATTGTGTAGACAGCAACGTTTGGAATATGTAAAACAAATTGTTAGGGATGTAGGATGTAGGGGGTATACCGAAATGAAACGACTAGCGCTAGATAGGGAATCTTGGAGAACTGCATCAAACTAGTCAAATGACTAGTTTGATGCCGTAAAAAAAAATATAATAATAGACAATGAAAAAGCTGTTAATGATTTTGGTCACCCTGTCAAAATGAATAAAAACAAATTAAAAAAGACTTAAAATGTTAAATAAAACAGAAAAAAATATTAAAATTAGAGTTCTTTAAAGACCAAATTATGATATTATAGGATTTTTCCAATAACAAAAGACTGGGAAAGAAAATTTGAAAATTAAATGATCTAATGAACGCAAAGAACAACATATATAGAGAATGAAGAGGTAGTGGGAAGAAAGAAAATAGCGAAGTAGAAAAAATTCAAGGTGATTGGAAAGAGATCCTAAAGTTGGCAAAATCTAATTAAAAGAAATAATGATAAATTGGAAATTATTACTAGATTAAATATGATATTTATCAGAATTATATAAATAATATATTTAATTTATATTATTGTAACTAAATCACTACTTTTTTTTAAATAAATAGACTGAGCGTAACTCATAAAATTATTTGATCCATACCTGTACCGAGTTTGTATTATTTAAATAAATGTGTTAATTAGTTATTTATCAGTGAGGTAATGTTAATGATACATCATAAAACGATGTTACTTTACTACTTGAAATAAATACTTTTTATGATATTTATCTATCTTACTTATCAATTTTTATTGTTTTAGAGTGATTGATGAAAAGTGGGTATTTAATTCTCATACTCCTATATCTAATTAGAATTATTTAAAAACTAAATATTAGATTTAACTTTCTATCGGTATCCCTTCTCATTTATTTTATTATTAAACACCAATATTAAAAGGATAATAGATACTCTATTAAAATTCTATTAGATTTTATACTTATATAATATATTGGCGTGGCCGTAATAAGTCTTTATGTTACCCATAACGATAGCAATAATTAATCTTAGAGATATGATGCAAAAAAATGAAATGTCTTACAGGAAAGGAAAACCCTTTTATTTTGAATGCTATATCTTAGCATAAAGAAGTATTGAAGTTAGACTATTCTTTATGAATGCAGTTTATTACTTCCGAAAGTAGTTTTAAAGAGAAATTGATGACATGTGATAAAGTTTAAAGCGTAAAAAAGCATCAAGAATAGTAGTTACATAAAGATCTAATATGTTGTAGCATTCGTTATGTTTATATTTTAAGTATGCTTTTTTTGAAGATACCATGTGCATCAATAAGTACCGAGTAGTACTTCTAGAAGTTTTTTCATCACATTCTGTTATTATTATTATCTCAGGATGTAAATCTACCAGTATTTTATTTATTTTAATTTAACTGGAATATATTTATGTGGTATGTTAATGTATATATACCTTTAAAAACATGAAATAAAATTGATGGAATAAATAAATAAATTTTTGTTCAGTAATGCATTTTCTATTTTATATACTTAATCAGTAACTTAACAGGTA
Organism: Lycorma delicatula; assembly: GCF_047948215.1. Lineage (NCBI taxonomy): Eukaryota > Metazoa > Arthropoda > Insecta > Hemiptera > Fulgoridae > Lycorma > Lycorma delicatula. The sequence continues at coordinate 58,616,537 of NC_134463.1, forward strand.
AATAAAACTTTAATAATATTAATAAAGAAGTGAAATCAATATTTATTGATTTATCCGTTGGTTTCATTATTGTGTTATTACCGCTTCAAGTTATCTTTAATTTTATTATTTTATACGGATTAATAAAAATATTAAACAGTTTCCTCATTACTTATAAGAAAATATTTATAAGTTTTATCCAACACATAACGTTTATGTGGCAAAGTTAAACCACTGAATTACATATTTTTTCCAGTAAAACTGTGTCCCGATTAACAAAATCAGTTTGATTTTAAATTAATAAGTCACTCCACAACTTGAGTCGGTTCAAGTCTTTAGATTTGACGAAAATACCATGTATTTAATGATTCCCTAGAACAAATAGTCAGAAAGGATCAAATCACATGAACATGATAGTGACTCAATTGTTCCTCGGGTCCTTTTTCTTAGGAAAAGTATGATCAATGTATTTTCTGATCCAAAAAGCATAGTAAAGGGCTGCCCCACCTTGCCACCAAAACATAGGCCTCTTTTAAACGCAAGGTTTACTTAATTGCACGTAATAACGAAAATTTCAAGATGTAGATCGCCCGTTTTACATTTTCTCCGAACAAATAAGGACTTAAAATTACTTTTTTTGTAATTTTATACCGAACATGAACTTAAAGTAAGTTTCTTTACTAAACCGTTAAAATTTTGTAGAATTCTTTATAATACCGTAACTTAGCTAAAAAATAACGAAAATTTACTTCAAAATAGATTACAAATTTCTCATAAAATTCCAACCTTCCGTCAAAATCAACAATGCATGAATTATTCTGTACCTGTTATATTTCATTTTCAAGTGCTAGAAAATATTTCAAAAACTTTTTCTGAGTATTTCAACTTCTTTTGGATCGAGGGTTCTTTTTTAAGTCTGTGTAACAAATCGTATGTTTTCGTAATGTTGCAACTGGTTTTAGGTCTACGTGATTGTGTAGCATTTCTAATGTTTCTAATATTTACAGTTTACGCAAATTTTGGCGGGTAAGTAACGGAAAATTGGGAAATATTATATAAATTCTTCGTGGGAGGCAGCGGTATCTTTATTTTTTCTATCGATACTAAAACATAATAATCTTGTTTTATATACTTAAACAATATTATTCTCAATAAAGATAAAAAATAACAATTCAGTTATAAAAATAATAATTGTATCAGCTGATTACTACCAACTGAAAAACCAATCTTTCCCACTATTTATAGAATGTGACAATTTAAATCTATATATAGGGGAAGCTGACTTTCTGTTCACTATGTGTATGAATAATAATGGACATAAAATATGAGGGAATTAAACATTTTAATTTTTAAAAATAGCTTTAAATAATACAGATTTCCTTCTACGGAGACACTTTAATGCTGCTATTCATTTTTTCCGTAGGAGGAGGGAAAATCTGCAAGCAGACACCCAGCAGCCCGCGCTGCTATGCGTGAGGGGTTTCCCGCCTAGTGCGGTGACCCACTAAAAACACCTCCCCCTTATAACAGCACGCCCCGATACCCGCCTTACCGGCATTATTCGCTACACGCTGTATTCACCACGGCTTCAAGAATGTTGAGAGAGTCCCGAACGGTTCATCAGTAGTAGTGACCCGACTGTTCAGATGGCCACCGACCACCTCCCCACAGAGAGCACCTGCCCACCCTGACCATCTCCCCCCCCCTCCTTCCACACCTCACACCATTCTGGCTCCAGAGCTCATTCTCAGTGGTTCATTCCTCTCTAATTTTTGCACTGAGAACACTGCTGAACTACGTAGAGCAGATCCTTTACTGTTGTTCGCTACCCAGCATCTTCCATATTACCGCTTCAGAGTGATATTACTCTCCTAACGACCTATTTTCAGCCCATCTTGGGCACTGATAAAAAGTATGGATAACATCATTATCTGATTTACAATACTTCCCTGATGGCGTTGGGTTTCGGGCGTTTTCCTATGATATGGAGGTACACACTGAACGAGCCGCTGGGTCAACCAGTGATTAATCTCCCCATGCCTTCTGAGGAGCCATGCTTCAGTAGACGGTATCAGTTGGTAAGTCCAGCGACCCATTACAGCATGATCCCACCTGCATTTACGTAGAAGGTTCTTCCTGCCTTCCTCCTTTGACGTGCCTTCGGAAATCTCCGTCCTCTCTATTATCGTTAGGTTTAATGGAGGCGTTCCAACCGCCTTCAGAGAGACCATACGATAGGCCCTTGCCACCATTATGGAGACCCTCCTCTGAAGGGGCTGTAATTTCTTCTGACATCTTCAAATTTTCATCGCTCTGCTCCAGATGGGGTTGTATAAAGCACCACCGAGGACAACAGAGGCGATGTTCCTTCTTTTCTAGGTTCCAGAACCTCCAACATTCGCTATCAACCTGGATACGGCTGTGGCTGTCCTTCCCCCTTTCTTAACAAGCTCAACGACGAGCACCACAAACCTCCTGTACTTGTCCAGCAGTGACCCAGATATTTATCTTTGGTGACCGGCCGGACATCAGGTCACCGACCCTAACGAAGAATTCCTCCAGCCTTCTTCTTCCGCTCATGCAGATGATTGTCGTTTTCTCTGCCATTAGGAGCATGCTGCTATACATTAAAAACATCGATTAATTTAGGTTTTCTTTTAATATTATTTAATCATGAAACATAGAAAACAAATTTTAGGCATTTAAAGTTCGTTTTTTTCTTTAATTATAGCCTAGCTGATCTAGTGGTTCACTCGTCCTTACAAAGCATTTGTATAATAGCTGATTTTCAAAATTGAACGTTTTAAGGTTAAAATCTTAGTAAAAATTAATTGTTTTTATAAGGATTTCAAATAGTACAATACAGTGAATACCGGTGTACTTTGGTAGTTGGAGTTCAATTTAAAAAAAATTCTTGATAGCTCTTTATATAAAATAAACTTTCAAAATTTTTTAGAAATATATTTAAACCGAGGGTGATAGGGCAAAAAATAAGCAAAAAAAATAACGTATATTTCAATTTTAAGAGGTAGGGGGTGATTGAAAAAAATTTTTTTTTAAGATTATTTATATACACAATTGTATGTAAAAAATATGCTTTAATAAAAGTTTTATCTAAAATACCTCTGACGAAAATCTAAATTGGGTTTTTCACAGTATTCCCCCACACCCCTTAATGAATTTAAAAAAAATTAATATGATCAATTGCTCATTATAAAAATAAATATCTGTCAAATTTGAAAAAAACACGTTTGATCAATCCTGAGAGATAAAGCCAAAGGCAGTAAATAACACATACGCACATACATACATATATATATGTTTTTTTTTAATGTAGCTGAATTAGTTAGATCCTAAAACGAAAGGATTGCAAAAAACCGAAACTCTATTTCTGACCACAAAACCATACTTTTTCTTTAATACAGTTATTAAAGCTATATTCGCTATAATAGTTTTAATATAGCTATATTCGCCGGGAAAGTAAAAATTGAAAATAAAATTAAAGATGCCTTACGATTATTCAAAAATATACCTATAAATACCTTCTAAGTTCAACTTCAATTTAAAGGGCGTTTCAGAGGATTCAAGAAAAATATAATATTTGAACTAATTTCGATTACCAATTTCAATTACGGTATTGGAGAATTCGCTGCAGCCAAAAGCATATTGAGAATACTTTAGTCAGTTTTTGCGTTCGGTTTTTGAAACCAAAAGTATTATTAAATTTAATCAAAATGATATTTAATAGTACATTTTATGTTTATATTTGTATTACCAATTTTTACTTCCTTGTACGAAGTAAATGAAGTATTGTGATCGCGAAAAATTTCGGTTTTCAGATTTCAACGGAAATATCCATTTTGACCATCCCTGAATCGTTTTTGACTAGTTTTGACGTCTGTACGTACGTACGTATTTCGCATAACTCAAAAACGATTAGCCGTAGGATGTTGAAATTTTGGATTTAGGACTGTTGTAATATCTAGTTGTGAAACTTCCCTTTTGATTGCAGTCGACTGAACCAAAAGTGGCCAAAAACCCCAAATTTCAAAACATTTGGATTTTTAACTTTTTCTTAAGTGCAGTAATAAGCCCTCCTTGAGAGTTTTTAACGATGTATCATAAGTGGTACTTATTTTCATTGGTTCCAGAGTTAAAGCCAAATAAAATTTTAATTAATGAAATATTTAGATCTTGGGTGAAGGCACATCGGTTCGAATCAGATTCATCTCCTTTTTTTAACTTTTTGTTTTTTTAATTTAAATACATTGATTTATTAATAACCTTTTATTAATTAAACTCTGATTTAAAAAAAAATTATTTATTGTAATTCAATAATAACAATAAAAAAAAGGAAAAACATCAGAATTTATTAATGAAATAAAGTTTTACGTACTTTTAAAAATGTGTATATGAAATTTTTAATAGGCATACAAGGAAGTCATGCAGTGCCCACATAAGATTTTACCGATTTTTCGAGGAAAAGTACAGTACTACTTTTTGTCGCACGCTATGATTGTGGGAGGGTGAAATTGAATTTTTTTTTACGTTTTGAGGATTATAGGAGTACTAAAATCACATTCATTTATAAAATGTTGTGGCTCGAAAATTTCCAAAACTAGTTCGATTTTATAAAAATTTATATATGCTTTAGTAGTGAATCTGAAGTCGTGCATATGAAAATCGAGTTGAAACTTGATGTTTGTGGGTATGGACTACTCGTTAATCGAACCTATGTAGTGCGTTATAATTTGAAAATCAGTGCGTTTCTGATTGTGAAATAGTGGGGACAACGGAAAGGTAAAGTCAATATTCTTGCACAGTACTGCTCAAGACTTTTTTTTTATATTTCATTCTAGACGAAAAAGCCAATTCATAAATTAGATTTTTCAGTTAACTGAAAATTAAATATATGAAATGTTATTACCAAATTAAATTTCCTCATTGTATTAATTAAAGACAGCACGTTTTATTATGTTTATCGAGTAAGTTTACTTTTAGTTTATTTAACACTAATAGTTCACCTACACTTTGAAACTTTTTTTTTAGGTAATATTTATTACGATAAATCGTATAACCCTTATAACACGTCCAATGTTGTTTTCTTTTATTCTTTTTTTACAGCCACATATTCTTTGACAGTTCCAGAATATTGTTACTAAATAAAAGAAAAGAAAGAAAAAAAAATATATATATATATATACTGAATAAGAGAAGGGCTTTTAGCACAATTGTTGTCCTTGAAAAAAAGGAAATAAAAGTGTAAGGTAAAAAGGTAAACGGTATTTTACCTGTTGTAGTTATATTTTATACACAATAGTTAAAAGGAAAAAAGGTAGGTTTCAAACGAAATAGTTTGGACTCGCATACAGCAGATAGACAGATATAACATAGATTTTGATGTCATGATTGTAAAGAATAAGATTGGTAAATTAAGGTAATTTTTATGTTACAGGGTTGGCATTACCACCGGACTACCTGGCAACTAGGACTCTCACTGACCTACAACAACCCCCGACTACCCTAACTAACTCGGACTTCCCTTTTTCTGTCGATGGTATGTATTATTTTTACAAATTATAAATAATATCTTACTTCCTTTTTTTAATAGTATTTTATAATTAAATAATTTTCTCCTAAAAAAAAGTATATATGTGTAGTGTATATATATATATACACACACACACATATATCCCTACCTCTTCCATTTTTATCTCAAGATAATAACTGAATAAAAAAAGGAGAAACTTCAACATAGATGGGATTTAAATTTTCATCATATCGAGAAACCTTGGAAAAAAATTAAAACGATGACACATCTATCGCGAAATGTATAAACAAAAAAAAAATTATCCCTATTAAGTTTCCCCTTTTTAACTTAGCTAAATTTATTCAAAATATTTCAGCCCTTCAAAGTTACATGGAGAATAAATTTCCGTATTTTTTTTCAAGATTAATTTCAGTTGAATTTGAAATTACTTTTTTTTCAACTGATTTTCTATAGCAATTCCTAATATCTATTTTTTTCCTTTATTCTTTCGATTATGCACTTGAGACTTTTTTAATCATACTAGTTTTTTTATAATATATCTTTTTATGTTATACTAATTTTATTAAAAAAGGAAAAATATAGTATGAAGTGAATGATATGACTATCAACAAAAAAAAAATTGGCCATGAAATTCAATTTGTTTTTTCTAGAAAGGCAATAAATTTTAATAATAAATCCTTAAGATAAAAATCAGTAATTCTTAAAAATAATACAAGAATAATCTAAAAAAACCCAGTGACATCCAAAAAAAATTACAATGAAATTGTAAACCGTACGGTAAGAATCTCGCAGATATCATTTCTTCCAACCCACCGGGTTGGTCTAGTAGTGAACGCGTCTTCGCAAATCAGCTGATTTTGAAGTCGAGAGTTCCAACGTTCAAATCCTAGTAAAGTCAGTTACTTTTATACGGATTTCAATACTAGATCGTGGATATCAATGTTCTTTGGTGGTTGGATTTCAATTAAATATTGTTAAATATTTAATGGTCTCAGAAATGGTCGACCTGAGAAGTACAACACTGTACTTCACTTATACTCATACATATCATCCTTATTCATCCTATGAAGTATTACCTTAAGTGGTTCCGGAGACAAAACAGAAAAAAAGATGAGAAGACAACAGTTAGAATACGTAAATCAAATAATTAAAGATATAGGTAGTATTTAATATATTAAAATTAAACATTGCATAACTTTTATCTTTAAAATAAAAATTTTTTTCTTTCTATAACTTACATACTTTTTATGGTATGGAAATTCCTTTTTTTTTAATTTTCAATACTCTATAAAAATGGATGGTGCATGAGTTTGTTTGTTGTACGTGCTCAGATTTTTGTTTTAGCTGCTACTTGCACAGAGAGGATCACATGGTGCGCCAGGCGGCTGCACGCAGCGTACGAACGATTCATTCGTTCAAGCGATTTATACTTTTTTATACGAATGATTTATCTAGAATTATATATTTTTTGGCGGTGTGTTATTAATTAGAAAACACTGGCGGTGTGAGCTGTGTTAAAAAATCACAACAGAAGAAACAGCTAAAAATCTTCAGGATTTTAAAGCTTTTCGGTATAAAAGTTTTTGTTTTTATTAGTATGTTAAATTCATGAACTTTATTTATTTACAACTGGCAAAAATATTTAACAAAATCATGTATAATGAAACATAAACCATATAACATTTTTGCGGTGGGCCTTGGGCCCTCCTTTTTTGTATTATTTAATAAATACATATTACCATTTTTGGGTTTAATTTTTTTCTTCTTTTTTTGTCATCTAATTTTAGAATTTATTTTATCTTTATAAAAAATTGGCATAGTATTGTCGGATTTATTTTCATATAGATATAACTTATATAGAAATATAATTAATATATCTTGTTTCCTGTATTATTATTTTTATTTTTTTTTTTTTATTTTCTAGTTCAACCAAACGGTTGTTAGACCTCTCAAGACATTACAAGAACCAGTCAATCGATCAGCATTTTTTTTTTCTTACACATTGTCATGTGCAAGCGCATTAGTATTAATGTGCACATATTCCTTTAAGAAACTAAAAGTAATTATTGTCTTGAAAATACTTAAATGTCCCACCACACAAACACACATACGTACATAGAAGAGTAAATAAATGAATACGTGCAACGGTTATTTGCAATGTATAAAACGTACCACTGTGCATTATTCGCCACGTAATGGACTGTTACAGCTAGTAAAGCTGTTTCTATAGATTATAAGACATTCTGTGTGTATTCCAACGAATTATATTGTACAGTGTTGGTTGTACGATGTTGAGTTATATTTATTTATTTATTTTTTTTTTAACCGGTGTCTTCACAACTTATATCTCATTTGTACTACGTTGCACACATCATAGGAATGCTTACACAGACGATTAAATGATACACCTGTTATATTTTTTCTTTTTATTATGGTTGTAATACAGTTTTGTTTGTGTTTACATACAGATTTAAGTACACAATAATTATGTTATGAACTGTTTAAAATAATTTATATATATATAAAATACTAAAATAAATCATATTTATTTTATTATAAATAAATAAAGTTTACCAAATATAGCATGAACTAGAGAAGATCGGTTTTGCTTTATTATACATATAAAAAAAAATACTATAAAAGAAGAAAATCTATTCCCATAATGGGATTCAATGAGTCTATTATGTGTTTAACTGACAATTCCGATAAGATTCATCCATTATTTTCACTTTACTTGTTATTTATTTACTGCACTAATACTTCAACTAGATTTAAATTATACTAAACTTTTTGTTCATTGCATTTTAATTATGTAGTGTCATTGAGTGCTCTATAAACACCTAGTTTATCTTTTCTTTTCTATAAAGCATTTAATTTTTTATATCTATTTTTTATTCTTTATGAAATATTATATTAAAGATTAAAATATAAAACTAAATTTATGATTTTATAAGATTTTTACTTTCCCGGCGAATTATTAAAGAGGAACTTATTGTGATCAAGTCAAAAGGATATTTTTTGCAAATTTTTACGTTTAAGGGCCCAGCTAGTTCAATCTAGATTATATATGTACATATGTATGTCGCACTGTTTTTGCCTTATTCCTGTCTGTTTAAATTTAATCCTCACTATCATTTTGATTATTACGTTAGACTTTGGCAAGTATATTCATACTCGTCTGATTACATACCGTACTGTTATTTGAATTGTTTGATATTTATTTTTTTTAATTACACCAATATATCGTAGTCATTCAAACAGTAGTGTACTGTAACCTTTGTAGTACGTAATTACAATTTGGCATCGTTATGGATCTTCCTGCGAATATTTTAATAGTTTATTTTAGCAAGAGATAAAATTAATTGTGTTCGTTTGTTTTAACGATTTTAATTTTACCATAACATAAACTGTATAATCAGAAGCATGACGTGGCTGTAAATATTTCGAATAACCGAGAACGGTGGCGGTGCAAGAAAAGGCTATGCCGAGTCTATATACAAATGCGGCCCAATTCGTGGTTGCAGGACTCTAAACTAAGCCTTGATAAAACTTTACTATTTATTTATTCATGGATTTATGAAATGTAGACCGAGACCTGCAAACGCGAATTAAATATCGACCACAGCACAACTGTCGACTGGAGAAATCACCTAGGGGAAGTGTGCTTTTAGAAGCTTTTAAAATCAAATCATCTGGGTCGAGTCTGACAGTAGAGATCGACGAGTCTCTACTGTTAAGAAAGAAGAACAACGTCGGCAGAGATCCTCAGAAGCAGTGTGTGTTCAAAGGTTATGCCATGAAACTGAGAATGTTTCATGTTAGAAACAGATCGGCCCATCTCCGTTGCGTAGTGGTAGCGATTCAGTATTCCATCCGCGGTTCGAATCCCGGTCAGGCATGCCATTTTTCATATCCTACAATATTCTATTTCCGTATTCCACATACAAGCTTCAAGCTGTTATCTGGCGAGATCATAAGCAAAAGAAAAACATTTAGGATTGACCAAACCCACTTTCTTGAAATTTAGCTAAAATAATACTATATATGGGACATTGACCACAATTAATTCTTTCTTCAAAATTCCTTAGGCGGTGAGGGTATATCACGAAAAAAACAATTTTTTTCAGATAAATTTTAGAGAAGATTTATTAAAGCAAATTTGTAACTACAATGCATATAAAAATAAACCAATCTTTTTCCAAAAAAATCAACCTCCATTTAATGAAGCATAATCAAACATGATAATTTAATATAAATAACTTATTTTTTTTTTTAATTTTTACAATATTCGTTTGAAGGAGTTTCCAATTTTTAAATTATTCAATTTCAGTATTAACTAATAGAATTATAAAAGTAAATTTTAACATCTTTTATTATGGTCGGTTATTCTGCTTTCAAATTTTTCTGTGAGATTGTTTATTGTTTATTTTATGAATTAGTTAAAAAGTATTGAGGATAAATTATATCCTTGTTTAACTCCTTTATTCAATGGAGCTTATCTTTCTGGGTCTTCTAATTTAATCAGAGTTACCTGCTTCTTGTAAAAGCTATACATAATTCTTCTTTCTCTGTATTAAAAATCTACATTCCTTAAAATTTCAAACATTTTCCCCTTCCACATTATTAAATGCCATCTCAAGATCAAAAAATGTGTTTTGTTTCTTCAACCTATATCAAAAACCTTTTTTTTAACTCTCATATAATTTTGTTCCTCTACTTTTAATATTTAATTTATTCTCTTTTCTGTCACACATTTTTGTTTTATCAGTTTTACTTTCAAACTAAATTTATTGATAAAAATATCAACTTAGATTATTGAAATTTTCTTCCGATTTATAATTCGGGCTAAAATAATAAATAACTATAAGCGAATCGTAAATTATTTATTTTTTTTTTTTTTATTCTTCTGTATTATTTTCTGTTCTCAAATTTTTTCTTCAGTTCATTTATTTCTTGTTTTATATATATGTTTAAAAAGAAAAAACCTTAATGAATATCATTTCCTCACACCTTTCTAAATTGAAACGTACATTTATAAATATATTAAAAAAAGAAAAATTTTTAATTCGTTAAGAGAGATTGAATTAATAAAATGATTATAACCATTTACCGGATAAAATAAATAAATTGAGTTATTATTTAACAAATGAAAAGAAGATTTAGTAAATATAATTAAAAATGAAGGTGTTTATTATTAATTTTATAACGGAATTAAAATATAATATCTTATCTAAGTAAATATTTTATTATAAAAAAAAAATAAATATATTTTATTATAATAATAATAAAAATTATTATAATTATAAATTTATAATGTTTTTTAAAGGTTCTCGTTTGGCCAGTCCTAGACCCAACAGTGTTCGTCAGAGTAGGAAGAGGGCGTTGTCCTCATCACCATACTCTGACTCATTGGACCTCAATTCTATGATACGCTTTTCACCTAACTCATTATCATCTAGGCTTGTCGTCAGTTCAAGAAGTTCAAGCGCAAGTGGTTCATATGGACACTTATCTGCAGGTAAATATTATACATTTTTTTTACACCGGTATATTTATTTTATTTAAGATAAATAATTGTTATTTATGTAGTATATTTTAAAAGTTAATCAATCCTTTTAAACGTATTTTTATCCTTTATATTCCTATTGGTAATTATTTAGTTGAGGTGCCTCAACCCGAAAACACAAAAAATAATATCAAATATATTCAAAATTAATATTTATTCATTTAATGATGTATTTTGGGTGTCGGAAAATAGAAAATTAGTAAATTTTGCATAGTGATACAAATAAAAAAAAAAAAACGAAAATTCAACAAAAACGCAACAGAACTACTAAAAACACCACTAAACAATTAAAAACGAAAAAGTAACAGAACTATTAACGTAAACTGCAATAATAACCACGAATACTCGGAGCAAGAAAAACGCAACCGCAATCATCAAGAGCTGAACCTAACCTAATTAACTATTTATTCAATAATCAAAACATTACTGTTGATTAATCAAGGTTAGCGAGCGTAGGTTAAGTTTGGTAAGATTATATTATTTATTTTCATGTTTATATCTTTAAATATAATTTTTCACTATGATATAAGTATTTTTTTCGATTTTCATTGTGTTATGTGTTATTTGTATCACTAAGTAAATTTTTACTAATTTACTATTTTCAGACACCCAAAATACATCATTAAATGAATAAATAGTAATTTTGAATGAATTTGATATGTTTTTTTGTGATTTTGGGGTGAGGCCTCTCAACTAAATAATTACCTTCCTATTGATCATAGAATTTATAGTACACTAAACGTTACATTAATTGAAGTAATCTAAAAAAAAATGTGAAAATAAAAAGAGAATTGTTCCATAATTCTTAGTTTGTTACCTTTAAAAGTTTAAATCTGTTGTATAAATACTTGTAGAATACGATAAATAAATAATACTCAAATGTAATAGGCACCATTCAGAGTTGCTTTTTCTAAGAATAATGATGTTCATTTTACCCCTAGTTCATCTAGTAAAGTAGAACACTTGAAAAGCTATCTGTATTTCCATGGGCTTACATACTAATGTAAAATTGTACATAAATCTCATTGAAGAAGGAAATGGTAAGTAATTCAGTTTAATAACTTATTATAAATTGAAAAAAAAAATTTCCATATAAGTACGATTTTTTTTCAATGAAGTAAGTTAATCTGTTTTTTTACACCCTCTACCCTAGTTTTTATTACGCCTACGATGCATGTTAACCATTGCAGCTAAGACGTATTAATCAGTGTTGATTTTTTTTAATCATGTTCGTAATACAGCCTGTATCTCTGATAAAAAATTGAATTGTACTGCTGAACATCTTTGCTTCTTTGGATTTAGAATGCAATGTGCAGAAATATGTTAAGGTTGTTGAAAATGACAATGGAAACAACTTCATTTTTCTTTTCTTAATAATCCTGGAACAGAATGCTTGTTATATCAAGAATGGTTTTAGAAGATTCAGAAGGGATTTATCCCTCATTTCACATGATTTACAGTCGTTTTTGTTAAACTCGCATAACAATACATAGAAAATATCGATTTTTCTAAAATTTTAAACATTTTACTTTGCTCTAAAATTATAAAATCCTTTTTCCAGGTTTACATATATTAGTGAATTTACTTCTCTCGTTCCTGCCTTTAAGATTAGTCTGCAGCCAGAATGTACCCGTGATCTTATTTAAACACTAATTTATATACCCTACATTGCTCGGGGTCATAATTTCTTCGTAGGCCCACCCATTTATTTTTTTCAAAAATTATCACTATCTTTTTTTAACAAACATAAATCTTCTGTGAATTCCTTCTTGTTGTATTTAACCTTTCAGATCTAGTCTGTTTATTACCCTACAATAATTTGGTTTGAAAGAAAACGCGAGGAGCTGAGTTTAAAAAAAGAATATGTATTTTAATCTTTGAAACAATGCATAGTACAATAGCTAATGCAACTATACAAATATGTTTAATTATGCTACATACAGATACTTAGGATTTAATTTGATTTAATTTTATTTTTTTAATTAATTAATCATCGATGTGCTAGCTTAGACCCGCTTTGAAAAAAGATGACGTTCTCGTTGTACTTCAGATTTCGCGATGTTCAGATTTCGCACGTTCCCGTACAGCTTGAAGCCATTACTGTCGTTGATAATTTGTTTTGTCTGCAACCAAAAGCTTTGCTTTCTTCGCTTTCGGTTGCATTTAATCGATGGACTTACGTTCCTTTTAAGCATCCGCAAATCACTTCGATAAAGTTTATTTACTTCTCAGTGATAATATTGTTCGAAATTTCATTAAACTCATTATTAAGAAATTAAATTTTTATACTTCTCACTGTGGTCTTAATTTATGCACTTTTACGTTCAAACTGAATTAATTGGCATCTTAACCTCCTTTTATATTGTTAAAGAACTTTCGCGATTTTTTCTTTTGCAGGAATGCTCTGCAAACATTTTTAAAATTCCAGATTGGTTTATAAGTTCCAGTTAAAAATATTCTCCAATGTTGCAGAATAATCCAGAATGTACCTAGATAATTTTAGGAAGTTTTACAAATTTTGAAAATGTAACAGTGTCAAAAATAATAATAATAATGTAATAGTGTTCTCACTCCTCACGGGGTGAGGAGTGAGAACCGCAGCGTTAGCGGTAGTCTAACTCCCACATTATTTTTGCTTAGTTAGCAAGTAATAATTGCTCGAAGTTTGATTGAAATTGGTCATGTGTTTTAGGAGATGATGTGGAACAACCTTTGTAATAATAAACACAAAGGCTTTTATTTAAATTGCAGGAATGTTCCAGAATATTCTACAAATATTTCTTAAATTCCAGATTGGTCTAGAAATTCCAATTAAAAAAATAATCTCTAATGTTGCAGAATAATCTAGAATGCTCCAAAATGTTGTAGAAAAAAAGGAAATTCTACAAATTTCCTAAAAACAAATTTCTACAAATTTGCATCTACATCTTCATCTAAAATATCTTCCTCACACATTCTACTAAGCTGTAAATTATCCTCATCAGTAATTTTAACGCATTATATATTAGGTTATATTAGATATTTATATTATATCACACTGCTTCCCCTATTTTCAGTAATAATTATACTTTTCCTACATACTGAAGGCACTTTTCCAGTCCCATAAACTGATCATACTAACATACTAACAGCCTATTTAGTCCTGCTTTTTCTTAACAACATCAATAATTTTGTTAGTACATTATTGATCTCAATCATCTTATCATTGTTTAAGTTTTTTAGATGCTATCAAACTCTAACTTCAAAAAAATAAATTTCCTCTACCATCATCAGAAATTCCTTCTTTCTACTTCAAACCTCATCTGATAATAATTACTCTCCTTTGTATGGTGCTTCTAAACATTCCTGCATCTGTTAGCTTTTTCTTATCTCCCTAACTATGGTATCCATCGGCATCTCTGATATATTATAAGTGAATAATAAAAATGTAGGGAAATTAAATACAGTTAATCATAAAGACTACATAGAAAACAAAAGAAAAAGTTATATATTTAAGCTTAATTTGTAAAATTTTGTTGAATAATAAAAAATGTTGAAAGTGCTGTTGATAATGTAAAATAAAAACATTTACTTTAAAAATCTAATGTAATAAAATAATTTATTTACTTTATATATAAAGGATTATATTTTATATTGTTTCTGGTTTTTGTCTTTTTTTTAGGAGCAATTAGTCCAGCGCTAGGTATGCACCCTAGCATGGCTCCACATTTGCAACAGTTACAAGCTCACCTGCTGAGATCTGGCGGATTACTACCCCCACTACCACCACACCATCAACCTCCTACAACATTATACCCTCACCCTCTACCACCAACTGAATTGCTTTCTGCAAAGACAGAGGCAAGTAATAAAATATAATGCAGTAAATTGGTTTTTTTTTATATGTGTATGTAATCAAAACCTTTACATTTTTCTGTATAATTTGAAGGATAGTTATAAAAAAAAAATTCAGCTGTCAAACAGAAAACTTAATTGTAATGAGTACTCTAATTTATTTAAAGCTTACTCATTTTTAAATTTATAATAGTATTGTTTTATATAGTAATATTTTTTTAAGTTTTAAGCATTTATTATTAATATATAATTTAAGTAAATAATTTAATTATCTTTTGTAAACAGGTGGCACAAGAATCGTGTAAAAAAGTGGATAGGGTGAGAGCAGAAGCTGACACTAGTGCAGCTTGTGGTGCTCAGAGGAAACCAGCAAAAGTAAAACGTGAAGTTAAACATAATTCACCAGAATCTGCTGGTGATTTAAAAGATGAACCTGGTGATTTTATTGAAACAAATTGTCACTGGAAAGAATGCGGTATGGAGTTTCAAACACAAGATCATTTAGTTAAGGTAAATGTTATACAATCTTTTAATTTAGTAAATTATTAGAAGTTATGAAGAGAAATTCTTTAGATTTGAATATGCTTACAACAGAAGAAAATTTTTGGAAAGTTCTACTATTCAATTTCACTATATCATAAGTATAAGCTAATCATAAGTTTCGCTAGTATAAGTATTAGATCCTGATTGTATTCAACCTTCCCTGGATCAATGTACTAATATGTAATTCCTGTCAAGGATCTACTTTTGTTGGAATAAAATAATAATTCTGTTAGAGAATGAAAACCCATTTAAGTAACTGTACTAATATTAAAAATTGGAATAGGTGGTTGGTTGTTAAATGTTGACTAACATGTAGCTGTTATATCTTACCAAAAACCAATTAACTTTTAATTTTTTAACCAGTGTGTGCAATAATAAATGCTGTTGCATAGATGATTTACTCATACTATTATAAAAAATCTGTATGGAAATTCTCACATGGGAGTTAATTATTTAATTGGCTCCCCTAGTAAGTAGAGACAACCTGTATAATGTGTTATTTTTCAACTGCAGATTTATATTAATTGATGCATTACAGAATCTGTCCCAGTCTTTCTTTTCATTGTAATGTAAAGCGCCTAAGGTGCAAGATGCTCTATCAGTGTTACTTTATCAGATGACTTCATACAACCAATTCCTGTAATACACACACAAAGTGAAGGTGTTATTGTAGAATTGAACACATCCTGAATTTCAGTGAATTTGGAATACTATTGAACAACAATAATTTGGTTCAACGAAAAAGGTAATAGAAAACCAATTCATTCCTCACATCCTTCAGTAAACCTGAAATAGGATACTTGTTATCAAGAAATTTGCTAAACAAGTTTCAGTAGTGACATATCAAATCTCAAATTTCCTACAATCTTTTTAATTATGGCATTTAATATTCTTTGTGATAATTCATAATCTATTTGATAATATTTTACCTTTTCAATTACTACACTTAATTTTGTCCTTGAGAATTTGTTTATTGTTGTACTATTATTCTACTTTAAATACTAATCTTGTATTTTATTTAATTAAGAATTTATTTTTTTCTAACTTTTACTCTTTAGATAAATATTGATAGAGTAAGAATACACAGCTGTTTCTTAATATAGATTTATTAAAAGATTTTTATTAGTTAACATTTATGAATAAATTATCTAATTTTGTTCTTTTTTTTAAAATCAACATGATTTTTAAAAAACATCATGCTCTACCCTGTCTGCATGACAACATTGTTCATGTTTTATTACAGAAGTCTAAGCTGACCTATTGATTTTTGATCTCAACCCAAAAGACTTAGAATTTCATTACAACCTCTTTCCTTAAATTGACCACTTATGGTTTTTTCAGGGTTTTCATAAAATAACTGTTTAATAACTTTATTACAATGAAAAATTCATCATATATCTTTAGTAGAATTTACTTTTTTATTTCTATTACATCCCTTCATAGATTCAAAAAATTTTGAGTAAGATCATTTTTTTTTAATAATAAATATTTACATTAATCTGCAACAAATCTTGTTTTTAGCTTTATCATTTTGCATAAACTAATTTTCTACATTTTAATCATACAATTTTCAAGGTTACTTAATTAGATTAACAAAATTAAACTGCATTTATTACATTTTTTTTTAACTTTCATATCTGAAACAGTTAAAAAAAAACTTATTTAATTAAAACAAATAATACATAGTTTATTATAAAATTTAATAGTTAACTATTTTTATAATCATTACTTTTAAACAAATAAATACTTTATATTTTGTAGACTTTAATTAAATTCCTTACATTTATTAACTGTTTTAATCTTTACAGCATATAAACAATGATCACATACATGCAAACAAGAAAGCATTTGTATGCAGATGGGAAGATTGCTCAAGAGAAGAAAAACCTTTTAAAGCGCAGTATATGTTAGTTGTTCATATGAGACGTCACACTGGAGAAAAACCTCATAAATGTACTGTGAGTATCAGAAAAAAATTTAAATTTTATAACACATTATTATTTATTATGATTACATGCTAGGAATTTAGCTTAAAAAAAACTGCAAAATATGTAACATGTAAATTTTTATATTGCAAAGTTTTTTTTTATCTTCTTGCAGATAAAAATAATTTACAATGCAAGTAGTGGTAAATTTTTCTTCTAATCATATACTAAATATCAGTTAATATTTAAATTAAATTAATGTACTATGTGTTTCAAAATGAATACCGGGATTTTAAAGCTATGTAATATTTCTCATGTTTCAAGTACATTCACTAATTATACGTGAAAGAAAGAGCAACTCAAACAGTTTTAAATGTATACAAGCACAGTATTTACAACTGCTGCAAGCTCTAAAGCCTACTGATTATGGTTTGCAAGCTAGCTTCACAAATGAAATGAAGCACTGTAATGATGAAGAGTTTCTTTATCGTATCCTATTGAGTGACGAATTAACATTTCATTTTAATGGAAAAGTAAATATTTAAAATGTGCCTATCTGGGGATCAGAAAATCCTCACAAAATATTGCAGTGTGAACAAGACTCCCCAGAACGAAATGTTTTTTGTGGCATATCTTGACAACAAGTTGTTCCTTTTCACGGAAGCAAGTGTATCTGGAATGAACTATCTTGATATGCTACAACTACGGCTGTTTCCTAATTTGCATTACGAACCACAGAGCTTTATTTGACAGCAAGATGGTGTGCCTCCTCACTGGCATAACGTTGTACATGATTGGTTGAATGAAATTCTCCCAGACCATTGAATTGGTCACTGGGGACCAGACAACAGGGCTTGTTTCGTTCAATCTGATCCCGTGCAATTTTTTTCTTTGGGAGTTTATAAAGGATTAAGTGTATGTGCCACTGTTACCAACTGACCTTCCCAACTTGAGAAACAGGATTGTAGCAGCTGTTGCATCAATTACTTCAGTCTTGCTGATTAAGTATGGGATGAACTCTCCTATTGGTTGGATGTGTGTCATATGACAAATGGTGCTCACATTGAACACTTATAGGAAAAGCTTTTTGAGTTGCTCTTTCATTTCATCTATAATTTATTAATGTACATAAAGGTTAATAAATATTACATAACTTTAAACCCCAATATTCATTTTGAAATACACGGTATTATTCTCATTTACTAACTCGTACAAATTCCATCTCTTATAATACTGGTTTTCTTAACTAAAATTAACTAGCATCATTTTTTTAAGTAAAAATATTTTTACTTAAATGTTGAAATTAAAATCAGACCAGCAAAGTTAAATCTAAATAATCTTACTCATTTTTAATCCAATTTTTTTTATCCAGGTTTATGTATAGCAAAATAATATCTAGATTTATGTTGATTCAATAATATCTTACTTTCATATACTACATATATTTTCATCTTTGTTATCATAGTAATATTAATATGTAACGGCAAGTGCATTATCATTTTATAAACACATACTCATATAATTCAACAAAATATTTTAGTTGATAAGATAGGGCTATTTTTTTATTATTCTATAGCCAGTTTTATAAATTATCTACCCATCTAAAAAACTTCCTAAAAATTTTTTTAAAATTTAAATTAAAAGTTTTTCTTATATTCAAACAATATTACTCTGTTGAAAGGTTAAATAATACTAATTTAAAAGATTTAAAAAGAAAAAATACTGAATTTTTTCACCCCTATTTAACATATTTGTAAATATGTGGTCAAATAATATTCATTAACATCTTGATGAATTGTTATTTATTTTGTGGTTATTTTTTTATGTAATCTTCATGTATCTAACTATTATTTCATGTATATTTGAATTATTAAGAATTTTAAGTTCATCCATTATTTAATTTATAATTCATTGTATATTTTTTAATGATGCTCTTATCATGGTTTCCCTTGATCCATCCAGGAAAATGGTATGGCAGTTCCTTTTTTTATTTGTGAGGTAGCATGCATACCTTTTCATTTTTGATGTGAATAAAAAAATTTCATTGCTTTAAAAGAATAGTTTAAAAAAAAGTAATTCTCTTAGATACGAGGAAATAACGAATATGCTTCCTTAAGAATTTTTTGAAATAATGTGCCACCCTTTTATTATTGTAATACCTAATTGCCAGTGAATGACTACTTAAAAAACAAAAACATAATAAAAATGTGATCAAGTCTGTTCTTTTAAGGTATCATCAGTTTTCTGGTTTTTAATCATTGTACCAATATAAACATATTTTGTTATTTATTGTCTAAACATTAAACTTAATAAAAAATTTTATGTAATTATATTAATAAAAATATTTTATATCTTCTATGATTTAATTACAAAATATATTTATAAAAGAAATCTCATACGGTTATACAACACAGTATTAAATTATTTAACGCAACCATCTGTGTTTTAATTTTAAAAAGCCATGGAACAAGAATGACAGGTTTGTCAAGATGTCTTTTCTTCAATAATAATAATAATAATGATTGTAACAACAACAGCAACAAAGATGAACAACATGTTTTGTTTTTTTTAAATCAAAGAAATAATCTCTCCTTTGTACAACAAAACAGAAATATTATAGCAGTAGTATAAAATGTAACATTACAAATATTTCAAAGTTTTTACTCAACTGAATTTATATGAAGTACAGTAAATAAAAACAATTTTTTTTCATTTTTTGTTTTATTTAAAAAATCTGATAATTATCTTGCTTTAAAGAATTATTTTAATCAGTCATGATTGCATGAATTTTTTAACCATACAACTGGTGTGGGCAGCACCATTAAAATCATCATTGTTCAACTAAATACTTGATTATTTTTTTAACTCTAAATTCCTAAACGACTGAATTTAACCAATTAAAACATTATACATACAACCACTACTGCAGATAGAAATTGACTACAAGTTTAATTAAAAATTATGTTGTCTCTTTTTTTCTTGCTTTGATTCACAATAAATATTAACTTAAATAAATCCTTCTTCCTTTCAGTTCTTTTAATTTAATTAATTATTATAAGTATGATGCATTTATCCATATAGGAAAAATGATCAAAAAATTAGAAAAACTCATGATAATTGTTTGTAAGAATAATTTTCTGATTATCTCCAATAGCAATACACCAGAAATTGTATGTTTATTGTTTTTGGTTATGACTTATCCATACCCCAGAAGGGAGGAAGGAAATAACAAACATAAGAAACATCTGCAGTCATTTCCCAACAACTACTACTGTAACTAGCTACAAATTGGTAGTACTCTTTTTTAGGAATATCCTTTAATATTTAATTAAATAGGCTAGTATAAGATTGGATTCTTAGCCATTATCTATACATATACCCAAAAGTTTTAGCCATAAGCAGGTAAGAACATTAGTGGATTTAGAAAAAGCATCAAGAAGGATTTCCGCTTCATAATAGCAAAATTAGAACCAAAACAACAGACTACATTTTTCTAAATAATTCTAATTAATTTATTGTCTCTTTTTAATGAAATATTCCTTCTAACCATAAACTATTATTTAGAGAATTCTGTAAACAGCAAATTTTCAAACATGTATCTGTAATTAATTCCTGGTTGTCACAATATCTGATTTATGAAGTCATGCCAAATGTTGAATGTTTCCTATTAATGATTATTGGACTCTAGTTGTATGTATTTTCCTCCAAGTGTATTTAATGTTGTCTTTTCTGTAATCCACTACTAGTAGAAAAAGCCAAAGTGTTATGATACGCTTAATCCTCACCATTTCCATTTAATCAACAATATGAAGGACCATCAACATTACATTAATCTTCCATAATCCATGGTAGAATTTTCCATGGCCTGTCAACAACTGATCCATGGTTACTCAGTTTTAAAATAATCTCCAAAAACTGATGGAATGAGATAATGTGAATCAAGAACAGTACATCATTTTTCCTGCTAAGTTTCCATCATTCTCAGTTGTACAGACTGGTTCTCTCAGTTGTACAGCAACTAGAATATTTGACCTAGCTGTTACTTTTTCAACATAAATATACTTTTGTGAAAGGGCCTTCAGGTTAAGTGGAACACATTCTGATAGAAAATGTGTAGCACATAGCCAAATTATTTTTATAAACATCTGTCATAAGAAAATATTTTAGTATTATAAATTTTTCCATGTTAGAAAATCAGCATTTACCTTATTTACCAGGTTTGTTTTTTTAATACAATTTCTTATTTGAATATTAGAAAGAAAAAATTAATTTTTGGGGTGTGTGTGTGTGTGTGTGTGTGGGAGAGAGAGAGAGAGAGAGACCAAGTAAAGAATATCAGCAATATTTATTCATAAAATTATTTACTGGAATTCTCTTTTCCTATAGAAAAAATTTCTTGGATTTTCATATTAGATTATACAAGTATAAAAATTATACTTTATAATATTAATAAAAATTTCGCCTCAAACACTGTTCTGGTACTTTGATATTGTTTTTGGGGATGGAGGTTATAAGGTTATTGTTATCATTTTTCTTCCATAAATATTTATTTATCCTATTAAAAATTATTTAAAAGACATGTAGGGACATTCTTATTTATATTTACCACTTTTATAAACTAATAAAAATAATATTTTTTATCACAAAATTTAATTAAGAATATTTTTTATTTTCAGTTTGAAGGATGTACAAAAGCTTATTCAAGATTAGAAAATTTGAAAACACATTTAAGATCTCATACAGGAGAAAAGCCATATACTTGTGAGTACCCTGGATGTACAAAAGCATTTAGTAACGCATCAGACAGAGCGAAACATCAAAACAGGACTCATTCTAATGAGGTATGATTTTTTTTTCATAACACTTTTGTTGTATTGTTTTAAAGAATTAGGTGTTTTGGTATTTAATTCTTTATTAACACATTCTAATAACAAAAACTATTTATAGATTATGAAGCAGCAGGGTGTTTGTGAATGAAATGTGGGGCACCATCAATGTTCCAACTTATTTGATCACTCATAGTTATTCACTCATATATATATATATATAAGTACCTATAAGTCTGTCTCTTCTTTTAACTATATTTTTCCAAATGTCTCTTTCTTCATCAATTTGCCGCAACACCTGTTCATTTGTCACTTTATCCACCCATCTGATTTTTAACATTCTCCTATAGCACCACATTTCAAAAGCTTCTAATCTTTTCTTCCCAGGTACTCCGACCATCCAAGTTTCATTTCCATATAAAGTTACACTCCAAACATATACTTTCAAAAATGCATTCCTGATGTTTAAATTAATTTTTGATGTAAGCAAATTATATTTCCGACTGAATGGTCGCCTGTGCTCTTCGGCATTTTATATCGCTCCTGCTTTGTCCATCTTTAGCAATTCTACTTTCCAAATACCAAAATTCTTCTACAAGCATAATCTTTTCTCTTCCTATTCATTTATATTCTGTAGTCCATCTACTGAATGATCCATCTATCCACGAGTAATATTCCCATTGGTGCCGACACCTAATATGGACTCAATAACCCATTTCCTTAACATGTCTCAAACGAGACTATATCGATTGAGCTGAACAACCCATCCGAAGGGAGAATGAGCCCAACACGCAACACCAGGTGAGAAAAATAGAAAGCAACAAAAATAAACAAACTACAAAACACCAAACATTCAAGTCAACTAAACACTAAAAGAAAATAGTCAAATCAAAAGTAAACATAACTACAAAAATATACCAATGATAAAAACAAAGCAAATCACAAAATAACAACAAAGCTGAACATAAAACAGAAAAACAGAACATGAAACAGTAAATTCTAGAAAACTATAACAACACAAAACAAAAACACTAACCTATAACAAAACTAACAAACCAACTGAAAACCATAACTGAACACCAAATAAAATCAAATCAAAGATAAAAATAAACATAACCACAATAGAAAAAGTAAAGAAACAATAAACAAGAACTTAAGAAAACTATAACAAAACAAAACAAAAACAATAAATAGCAAAGCACGAAAATTATGACAAAACCATGAAACACTAACGAGAAAACAAGCCTAACAAAATAACAAAACTACAAAAATCAAAGCCAGCGTTATCGTGAAAACAGGAAGCAAGAATAACAACAAAACACAAACAACAATATAGCCCAAGCAGTACAATAAAAAATACAACAAAAACCTATCAAAAAAATCTATCATGTTCACCCATCCCAGCCCTAAATCCCTGAATGTAACCTTGCAAACAGTCATGCCTCAAGACCAGAACTTTACAAACTGCTGTACAAACCCAGACATAAGATGTGCATTTTTGATCGCTTTCTGGAAACTCAGTCACACTACCATTCAACTGCCACCATACAACCTTGATCTAATCCCATGGAAATGATATGGGCAAATTGTAAAAGGATATTTGACCAAAAGAAATGTCAAGTTCAAGTTAAGTACTGCAATTACGCTGTGTGAATAAAGAATAGACAAAGACTGGTCAAAGATATGTGAGAATGTGAAAAAACTAGAAGATGAATAGTTGGAGAAAGAACATTTAATTGATGATGTTGAAGAAGAATTTGTTATCAATTTACAAGAAAGTAATGATGAAAACAGTGATTATTCATCTACAAGTGAAGGTAACGAAGATTTAGCAACACCTTTAGAGTAACAGTTTCTCTGTTATGGTAAATCAAAACAAATATTTTTATGCTATTAGCATTTATTTGTAGTTAAAGTAAAATAAGTGAAATAAAAACAAGTAAAAAAATAAAATGCATATAAATTAATACATTGAGTTAATAAATTTATATCATGTATAATAATGTATAAAACATAAGAAATGAATATGAGCAGGCAATGCATGTTTTTGCATAACTTGTACATTAGACATAGCAGTTGGTAACGGGCAAACTTTCAACTAATGTATTGTAAGTTGCAGCAATTTATAAGATAAATATAATATGATATAAAAATACAGCATTTTCAGTATTAACTTCAATTTATATAAATACAATACACACTTTATGCAATTAGCTGTTCTTTTTTCTTATTTGGAGACTATTATATAATATTAGTAAATATTATAAACTAACTATTAAGTACAACTTCAACAAATAATTCAGTCAAAAGCCCACTTCAAAGGCAAACTAGCCAGGATCTTTATACTTCATTGGTTAATTTTTTTTTCAAAAATTTACTTCAATTATACAAATATAAAGGTATGGCTATCAAAGGCTAATAACTTTTCATTTGGCTGTTTTTCATCAAAAGATGGGGGTTTAAAAATAAAAACATGAATACTTTAAACTTTTCAAGGTTATTTTTATAATAATTATTTCACTTTGAATTTCTTGTGCATTTTATAGAACCACTTTCAAAAATTAAAAAAATAATTGTGCTTCTAGTGTTTCAAACCTTTCATTGTGTTAATAATTCAAGGTGATAACCACTGTGATATACACTGAGAGTTTTTTAGTCTTGGTTTTTCTGGTAATTGACTAAGTATAACACAAAGAGAAAGTTGGTAGATGTCATAATTAAATAATGTATTCATTCATTTAGCCCTGGATTTGATTCTCAGCAAGGTGCATCATTTTTTCATAACTCAGTCTTCAGCATCACAAAAAATAGTTTTCTTTATAATTGAATATATTCCTGTGTTGTGAACAAATTAACAATAAATTTAAGACACTCTAAACTGAAACAAAAAAAATGGGCAAATCTGAAAAAAATTCAAAATGAAAAACCAATGTTAATCGAAGACTTTTCTGGAACTAAAAAATACTGTTAAGTATCAAAATTCAAGGGGAAAATTTTTGAAGTCGCAAAACCTTTCATAGAGGAGATCACAAAAATAAAATTTCTCTCTTATTAGGTATTTTTATTTTTGCTTGATTATCTGTGAGGATTAATGAGAATTATTTGCTCATAAACTTTGTTTTTTATTGTCACTGGATTCACTCAACTAAAAGAATGATTTATTGCTGAAATTGTTATGTTACTTTATTTATATAACTAAGTTTTGTTGAATGTATCTTGAAAAGAAATATATAATCTACTTCAATATTTAATTAATATCTTCTCCAGATAAACATGTATTAATCAAGAAGTATTAATTCTAACTACAATAATTTTATAGTAATTAACACAGTATTGTTTTTTGCATTATTATTTATAATTATTTAATTAGTATTTTTGTTTCAAGCAATAAATGTATGGATAATTAAGTAATGGTAAGTTTATTGAAATCAAACTTTACCCTTTTTTTAATAGAAAAAAATCTTAAGTACTTTTAATCAATTTAATTAAAATAAAAGTTGAGTGTTTTCCTAACTACACGATATTATGTGTTATATCACCACTCATTAATGTTATATTATACTCAATTTCTTTAACTCTTTTATATATATCTGTTAGTTTTTTATAATGTGCATTTAACTTGACTGATGCAATATATTGAAATTATGTGATGTATTTTCTTTTGTGTTTTTTTATTATTATTATGATTTTGATGACAAAAAATTAAATTGCACTTCAAATTTAAATGCTTTTACAAAGGAGTTATTTTTACGCTAATAATTTATAAAAATAACATCTTAATATGTATTTTTGTATCTTCAAAAATTGTGTTTTTAAATGAACACTTAAGATAAATGTTTACAATCAATTATCTTAACATGTAATAAATATTTCACACTATGATTTTGAAATTACCTTCAATAATAATTTTTATGATTGTTATTTATTTGTGTAACCTAAAACTAAGAAGGGGTCTGGATAGCTTTAAAATCTTATATTTCAAATTTTAAATTACAAAATCACACATCTGTACATGTATAAGTACATTAAATATTTTTTAGATTGAAAATATTGAAATTATTTAATCTCTTCAGCATTTATTTAGTATTCAAGTAATTTTAAGATCTTTGTGTAACACAGATTAAAAATAGTAATTAAAATTATTTATCTCCATAATAGATATAGGTAAAATATAACATTACTTCAAGTTACAAAAAAGTATTTAATTAAATATGTTTTCATTAAAAATTAACCATTTACATACAGGTCTCAGACATAAAATGATCTATCAGATTATTGTACATAATATTAAAAAAAACATTTTTTTTAACCACTGAATGAGTTATTACCTTAAAGAACATTTTCATATTTTTTTCAATAAATCGTCAGCCAAATTTTTAATATTATGTATTGTAAATAAAATTTAATGCAAGCAGTCATTTTACAGTTTGTTAAAATGTTAATAAGTACTCTGAATCATAGTTTCAAAAAAAAAATCTTTTAATACTTAAAATTTGATTGAAGTGTTATTGAAAAATTAGAAAAGCATTCTCAAATAAGTGCTATAAATACTTTAGTTGTTCTATTAAAAAAAATATAAAAATTATTGTGTTCAGTCAATCGGATTACAATAATATGTTTTATAAAGAAAAATGACAACAATTGGTGAGTTTATATTGTTGGGTTTTAATCTTAATTTGGGTAACTTTTCCCTATTACTGTTTTTCAGATTGTTAGCTTACAAAAAAAAAGTTTAAAGTTATTTCACTTTCATTATAATTATCACCTTTAAAACTTCTAACATTTAGTGGTCATTCAGAAAGTAATTCATCCTAAACAATTAAGTATAATGAAAGAAATTAATGATTAGTAATTTTCACAATGAACTGCTTGAATGAAAATGTACACAGTTTTAACATTCCATAACATAAAGGAAAAGAAGATAACTAAAAAATTATACAATTTAACTTATTACAACTATTAATTAATCTATTACACAATTAATCATGTTACACAAAAATCTGTGGTATGATACATATGTCATTTCTAACCTAACCTAACCTAACCCATATTTAATACTAATACAGTTCAAAATACAAATTTTCATAAACAGATTAACTAGTGCTGTAATAAATTTTAACTAAAACATATACTTTTATAGTTATTAATAGGGTAAAATTAAACACAAAATGTTATTCAATCCAATTAACCTGCTATGGTTAGATAATATAAGTTAAATTGCTGTTGCCATTTTTACACTTCATTGAAAGCTATAATTGTAGCAGTTATTAACAACAAAATAACTTTCCTATTTAACCAAGATTTTCTTCACTAACCAAACTTTATAGGCTAATCAACTCAACAAAAAATCTACAATAATATTGAAATTTAGCTCAAATATTGTTTATATGAATACAGTTCAGGGTGAATTAGCACTGATTAGGTTCTACACATAGAGATTGTGAATAAATTAATTTAAACATTTATATATATTTTCAAAAATATATAAAGATTTTTTAATATTTACATACAATGCTGATAATTATATTATACACTTATTTGTTAAGGTTACATTGATTTATATTGCTTTGTTTCCCTTAATTATACTATTATTAAAATAATAAATTTGAAAAAAGGGATTTAATATAAAAAGTAAATGTGAGAAAAAAGGATAATCAAACTTCATTACATCCATGAATATAATTTTTTTAAATTGATAATTACATTGGTAAATAATGTAAATCAAAATTCTACAAGATTCTATATTAGTGTTGGTCTTTATATTGGTATTAAAGGGTTCTTTTAGATATTCTTGTAAAGTTTAGCTTTTTAATTCTCTTATAGAAAGTAGCATTCATGAATTCATATTCACTACACAGAAAATAACAATTTTACAAGTTTATAACTACTGAAAAGGATAAAGAAAATAAGACAATAAGTCATTATAAAAGATATTAATTAATTCATTCAAAATATTTATGTTAATATTACACAATTTTTTATCAATCATTTCATTTTTATTTGCCTTATTTACAGAAACCATATGTATGTAAAGCTCCTGGTTGTACTAAGAGGTACACAGATCCAAGTTCATTACGTAAACATGTTAAAACAGTTCATGGTGCAGAGTTTTATGCTAATAAAAAACACAAAGGCACAAGAGGAGAAGGAGGTGAAGATGGTGCTGGCGGCACTTCACCATCTAGAAGTGATGAAATGCCTCTTAGTGCTAAGACTGCTAGTGTATCTAGTCCCAGTATTAAGTCTGAGGTAAGAAAATAATAAATTTTATATTAAATTTTAAGCAAACTCAGTTTATTTTATGTTTTAAATTAAAAACCTCACCGACATAGTTTCCTATTTCATGTTTTAGAAATCTGTGAATAAGGAATAATTCATAAGTTTAAATAATGAAGCAAAAATCGTAATTATTATTTCCTAATTTTTTGTTATACCTGTACATAAAATTAAAATTAGTTAAAACTGTGACAAACAGATAAAACTTGAATAATTTATGTAACTTGCTTCAGTTTTTTTCTTATGAAAAGAAAATAAGAAGTTTGATAATAAACAAGCAGTACTAACAATTTATAGACAAGCCTTCTATATTGAATTACATTAATATCTGTAGATTTTCACCCTCAATTACTATAGATTTGACTACTATTATAGATTTACCCTCAACTATCAAATTAACTGATTCACAGAGATGTGATCGCCATGCCTTCTTCTAACACCAAAAGTTTCACACAAAAACTCTTCCTATATTTAACTTGAATTAGACTAAGCACTCAGATCATTACTTCATTGATTCTTTAAACACCAAATACTATCCTCACATCAACATAACTGTTGATTGCAACAACAATTTCGTCCTACAATTCAATTTACTCAAATTCCTCTTGATTTACTTAACAATCAAGAAACAAATTCACAAATTTAATAAGCCTCTAATGAAAACATATTTACATAGTTGCTATTCTGTTTATACATCTATATCAGCATCATACCCCCTCAGCCATCCTCTGCAGGTTTAAGAGTCTAAAGAAACCAGCAACTATGTTCCATTCCCTTTCAGTTTTCCAATTAACTTGCAGATCAAAGCCAGAACTGATCTTCACAAGCTCTCTAGCTATTTTGGCACATCCAGCTTCAAACCGACTGGGGGAAATCTACCTAACCACCGGCATACTTCTCACATCAGGAAAAAACCATATGTGTTACTGGCCTTAGTAACATCATCGTTGTTTTCTCTGGGCTAAACTCTATCTTATGTTGCACATATTCCACAACTAGAGCATCTTGCAAGCCTGGGCTGCCCTGAATTCGATCTCATTCCTTGAATCATTCATTCCATATTATTCAGTTAAATGGAATGAAATTTATGATAATAAAACTGTGTAGATAGCACACGGATAATTCACGGAAACATTGCAAAGGCCAAAGCAACGTTTCCAAAAAGAAAGTTCAAATAAAAATTTCTCTTTTACTTGTGATGATTATTATGTGTTAGTAAAATAAATGTAACTTTACCAAGAAGGATAGTACTGAAGAGTAATGTACAAGGATAATAATGTACACTAGAACTTAGCCAAAGCTATTAAGAAATTTATATGAACCAGGACCTGAGTCAGTTGCTCTCATTCAGTTAAGTGAATACAAATGATCATTGTCTTCATACCTTGAACCTGTTTTTCACTGTCCCTTAACTAAAAAAACCATGTACATGTTAACTGTCATTTAACTAAAAAGTATTTTGAAATGAAAATGAATAACCTGATTTTATTCTGATATTATTTACTTCTGTTATACGCAAATCTTAAATATATTAAATGAATTCACTTATGCATATATAACGAATGTGATAGAGTGAGCTATGCAATAACTTTTTCATTCTTCTTCTTCATAAAGATTGAAAATTAACAAAAAAATTAATAAACAACCAAGTTATTTTTGTAGATTTAAGTGTTTTTCATTATTTATTCAATATTTTCTTAAAAGTGTGACAGAAAGATAGTAAAAATGATTCCATAATAGTATTGATTTATAGTAACAGGTTAGATAAGTGTTTAAGCATAACATTATTCATTGGGTTGCCAAGTACTCAAGAACTCAATTACTACCATTTCTCACACTCAAAACAGTAAAGGTTGTAAAGATTATGTTTAAAAAATATCTTAAAGTTTCACTACTCAGAGATAAGGAAAATGACTTTAAAAAAATATGTAAAAATTATTAACTACTTCTCTGATATTTATTTTATTTAATATTTATAAAAAAAAGAACAATAGACCCAACTACAGTTTTTTAACAGTAGATAATTTATCATTGTTTGGGGTGACATATTTATAAAACTATTACACAAAACAAGAGTTAAACATTAAAAATTAAAAAACATGACTGCCAAAAAATACATTGCTCTGTAATGTTGGATAATTAAAGAGAATGTGGGTGACAATTTTGTATACAGAATTTTTAAATAGTATAATTTTGTTTTCAAATTTCTTAAATTTATTTAATATATATATATATATATATATATATAGTTTATGACACTCCCAGTAACATAAGGATTCCAACGCAGGACCATTAGATGTATGCATCTAAAGTGGTTCAGTCATTAAGCTGCTACGGTAGAACAAACATACATCCTAAATACATTACACTCCTTTTTGGGCAGCTGTGTAAAAATTATATTTTTACTTTTTTTTTAGAAATTATGTTTTTTACAGTTTGTAGTGATTTAATTTAATTTTTCTTTTTTTAACAGGAAACTAATTCCCCAGGCCAACAAGGTAGTCCACTTAGCGTGGTACCACAATCACATGCATTTTGTGATGAGCCAATCAGTGATAGCAATGTTAGTACATCAACCAATCAAGTTATTGATGAAAACTGGGTTGAAGAAAGTCAAGATCTTGATGTAAGTACTCTGACATTAGTTGGTACTCTAATGTTATTTTCTTTATTACAATATTTATTTTTATATAATCACAATTTTTCATGGTTTGTACAGAGCAGTGGGACTAAAGTACAACAAGCATTTACATTTTATTCTATTGTAATACAATAATACTTTAAAAGATATAACTTTCAATTGCAGTTGTGATGATTGTTAGACAATTCAATAACAAAACTGATAGAGAATAACTACATCAATAATATTAACATTATTATTTTTGAATATTAATTTATTCACTACACAGGCATAAGCTCAATTACAGAGATTTATATTATTTAATTGTATTTTTTTAAATGAGAATGACATTAAAATAAGACACCCTTGTTGGCAATCAAACACAGAGCTAGTTGAATAAAAGCCCAGTAATATAACTGCTACACTTATGGCATTATAGATTGTACTATCATCTGTTAACTATTGTATTATAACTAATATAGTAACTTATTTAACATTATTATTATAAAACTCCATACATTTATTCATTAGCTTTCATGTGTTCACATAATTTGTAACTTCTGCACAACTATGTTGCATTTGATAAGTTATTTGACATCAGTGGACTCAGTAAATTATAAGGCTAAGTTTAAAAATATATTTTTACAGTGACAAACACAAACTCAAATCATTTTGATAAAATGTTTTTAAAGATTTACTTCTAAACATCTTCAGTCATTTTTACAGCCATCTTCAGTGGTTGTAAAAATATATTCTATTGCCATAGAATGTATATATATATATATATATATATATATATATATCTTCACCAATACTATCAGCTGGCAACAATGTGAGTCAGAAACACCAGTAACTGAGAATGGTCACAAAGACAAGATGAAAACATTTTAAAGTCTGATTTTTAAAAGCATTTTATTGTAAAATTTGATTCGATTTATTATTGCAAAAGTTAATATTTTTTAAATAAATATCATCACATTTATCATGGAGAAAAACATAGTAATTATATCAGCTAAGTTGACATGTACTGCACAAATTACTGTAATAATCTGAATATGTTGAAGAAAACTCTGTTCAAAATTGACTTTTACTGCTGTACTTAACCCAGAAATGGAAAGCATCAAATTGTTTAATACTATGTAAACTAATAGCTGTGAATGAAAACGTGACTAGTGAGTTTAATATTTTACAGTTAATAAAGATGGTTAGAGATGCTTACTATATTTCTTTTGTAAATTCACTCATGCTTTTGGGTGTTTTTTTCCGTTAAGGTGTAATATAAAATAGTCATATTTTTTAATTTCTAAACAAAAATAATTTTTTAAGTAAAGAATTTTTACCTTATATTTTTTTCTCTGTTACAGTTGTATGATTTGCCAGTAGAATTGCAGGCAGTTGTTGGTTTGGCTCCTCCTCCACCAGTAACAAGACATAACCATAGTAACCTCAAAGCTAAATTACATGCCAAATCAAATATATCATCACATCCTGTTTTACCACCACATCCTGGCATCCAAGGTAAATTCATATTAATTTTTATCTTTCATTCATTTACAATTTTTCTCATTTTATGGTGAATCCATTTAACTCTTATTTATTTTTAAGAATTTATTATTTTATAAAATCAAACTTGGGAGTTTTTATTTTCATAAAAAACATTTCAATCAAGTTTTTAAAAAAAATTGTCAAGTACAAATTGACATAGTCAGTCAAAGATCAATCATCTGGTGGTAAGTATAATTTTTAACAAAAGCCAAAAGCAAATATGTTTTTTTTTTTTGGATTTTCACTAAAGTATTCTGTGTGTAATACCTGAGGACAGTGCTGTGTACCGAAACAGCTGTGATTTTTTAAATAATTTTTTGAAAATGAAATAGCATATTTGTTTATTTTATTTTTTTATGATGGATTTTCATCAAGTAACGACTTCATCCATCAATTAATATATTTTTTAGAACTATTTTGGTACTATATAATTTATCATTTATTAGAAAAACATTTTGTATATATTGGTGGATAAAAGGGTTTGCCCTTTAAATAATTTTACAATTAATATTAATACTAGTAATATTATTACTAGTATACAAGTGTAACTATTATACAGTATACTGGTATACAATATACTAGTATACAATTAATATTTATGCATGTAACTGTATATATGAAACTTATGGCATTATTTTTTTCTTTAGAAAGGAGGTAAAAGATATTTAAAAATGTCATAGTTAATTTTCAACTAGGATTACTTTTTGTATGGCATAATTTGAAGTAACACTTTCTTCTTTTTTCTTTCTATATTTCTAAAGAAACAGAGACAAAGTGAAAATATTCAAGCTGAGATAACATCATATTCATAATCTATGTATTGCTTATTAATCTGTCAGTGAATTCATTGCATCTTTTGAATGGAGAAGAACATTTTCATAGTTTTTTTTTTTTCAATAAATATATATTTTTAGTATAATATATAAAATGAATCTGAAAGAAGCAAGAAACATTAACATTTTTTCAATAGATTTTATTAAATTCATTATATTTACTCAACTTTAATTAGACTTATCTCATAGTATATTATAAATGGTGATCCATTTGTCTAACCTTAAGTTTATGTATTTGTTTATTTAATATAGGTAACAGGAGGAGTATGGGATTAACAGATCTGAATAAGAGAATAACAGATTTAAAAATGGTCGGTAATGGTACTAGCCCTGAAATAAGAAGGGATTCTAATTCAACCGTCAGTACTTACTATGGAAGCATGAAATCAACTGATTTAGATAACAGTAGAAGAAGTAGTCAAGCTTCACATGTAAGAACAGTATTTGGAATTATCTATTATGTTATTTCTAAAATATGTCATATTTTTGCAATTACATTATTATGATTTTAATTTTTCTATAATATTATATTATATTTAGACAATAAATATTTATTGATGTCTTACACAGAAATTACATGTTTTTGCCTGATTTACAGAAGTAAAATTTTGTCTCTGTGATGATGAGAAAGAGAATACTACGTAAACTAATATTTTTGAATTTCAGTGTATCATTTAAAAAATTGATAAAGTATTTCTAAGTGTTATCCTAAGAAGCTGATACTATTTGTGTGATTTATCAGAACTTCTTTCAGACAAGCAAGCTAGAACATAAGCAACCAAGTAGTTCAGTATCCTAAGAACCACAATGGTTTAGCTTTCATGTTCTTTATTTTTGTTTTTTTATGGGATCTATAAATAGCTAAAATTATAAGTTAGTAATATACATCTTTACATTTGTACAATTCGATAACAGTTTAATAAAATTTACAAAATGATTTAGAAATGTTTATTATTATTAATTTTTAAACGCATAAAGTGATATTAAAAGGTTTATAAACATTGTCCATGTGTGATTATAATATCTGGGTGTAGTTTGCAACAATCGACAACTCCTGTCTTTTTATTTGTTTTTAATATTATAAAAGATTACAACTCTGGTGCCAAAAACCTTACTGTATTTCTAATAGTTTTTATTTCTACATTTATTGTATTCATGAATTCTATATCCATTGTGAATTTTACAAATTGAGCAATGTAAGTGAATTTTATAATATAGTTTATTGATTTTAAAAAGGAATTCATTATTGAAAGAATTTCATACAAAACAACAGAACAATTAATATTATTAAGTTATATATTGACATATACATATGATATTTATGACATTAAACATTAATAAGGTTATTATTAGTATAGGGCCACAAACTCCTCATTAAATAATACATTCTGGTACAAAGTAATATTTACTGAAATGTCAAAATAATTAAGCATTACTGTCTGTGATTTTTAAAAAAAAAATACCATGATGATTTATTATTAATTATAAATTAAAAAGCAGTGTTTTCATAATATTGCAAAATGCTAAAAATATAATAATACCAAATAAAACTGTACGAACAGGTTAGGTAGAATTTGAAGAAAATAATAACTTAAAAATTATGTGTTTAATCACTTCCCTCTCTTTGGCTGTGGAGAACATTGGAGAAAATTAAGTTGAGGAGAAAGATGAGAATAGAAGTTTAATTAGAATAGTTCAGAGTAGAAAAACTAGTGGCTAATACGTATCATAAGAGCAGAAAGGGTTAATTAAAAACATACTCAAAGGAACATATAAAATATACACAGAATAGAGGTCAGAGAAAAGTAAATATTATAGGATTTTTAAAAGGAAACTGATCCTACCAAGAATTTAATTATTTTGCGTTATATAGAGAAGAATGTAGCTGGAGATGGTGAAAGAAAACTGCCTCAGGCAAACAACCAAATGTTGATGATAATCCTCCTGATGAAACTTATTATTATTTCATAGAAAGTTGTTTTACATTAAAATACATTTTTAGTGGGTAAAATATGACTTAGATATCTACATTAAATATTAAAATAAATGTTTTAGGTAATGGCAGAATTTCAAAGAATATTTTGTCATTCTCTCCAAAAAGATTATATAATTTTTTTTTATAACATGAAAAATATCTCTAATACAATATGTGATATTTGTTAGAGATTATTTTTGTATATTATCTTGAGTGTACATAATTAAATAATAAAATCTATTATAAAGCAATATACTCTATTTACTTTCACTCAGTAACTTATTAAAAAAGTGAATATAAACAATACAGTTCTAAAGTTTATTTAATTATGATTTTTAGGTTTCTCAAAGGCCTAGTATGGGTTCCTTATATGATCCAATATCTGTTGGTTCATCTCGCAGATCAAGTCAACTTAGTACCAACCTTGTATTGCAGGTAAGTTGTATACCTATCTTATTTCATTTGTTTTTCTAAACACAATAATAAAACACCTGTTCCTGAAAATTAGTAGCACAATCCTTAATATTCATATGCTCTAAATTTACATACACACCATTCTTTCTAACAATCTGCTTTTGTGGAAAAAGGCTAATATATATAAATATATATGTTTTTTTTTGTTTGTTTTTTAATTCAACACTTATGCCGAAAACTTGTAAATGGGTAAATGATATAGATCTTTAAAATAAATAAAAAATGGCCACACATGATCGGGATTTGAACCCAGGACCTTCCAGTGGAAAGGCTGAGGTACTGCAATTCACCTTGATCAGCAGCTAATTTTCTAAAAGTAGTTAATGATGTCATCAGTATACTTGTCCCTCTATTTCTTTCCATTCAGAAACGTTTCTTGTATAACTTTCCTTTTCCTCTTGTCAAAAAAAAATTCTGAATCTGTGAATACATAAATTTCCATTCTGATGGGGTGTCTGTGAATTGCAATATCAAATTTCATATCCTGTGGTAACATTGACAGAAAATTTTCATTTTGATCAGGCATTTTCATAATATTTCCATCTTTATCTTTCATGTTTATTTTTGATGTGCAGACATTATTCTAGATTACTTCATTAAAAAATATAATGCATTGAAAAGAATAGTGAATTAACTTGAGGATTGGTAATTCCACAATAATTTGTTTTCTTCAATTCAAACATACTGATCAGAGTTTCCATAACTTCCTTACAGTAGATGATCATAATCTATTAAGAACGTTGTTAACACTTATCCAACCTGCAAGCAAATATCTATGCCACCCACAAACCTGGTTGTTCTTCATTCTTATTTCTTTACAAAAAATGTTAATCTCTCCGGTAGAAAGTTTTTATTTAAAACATACTTGGACATTTATAAGTTGTTCAAAAATTTCCATTTTGAATTTTGATAATGCCACAACTATATTACACAAACACATAGCTGTTACTGTTGTTGGAAAAGAAACTAGAATGCCAACTACCTTGTCAAAAATGCTACCAATTCATAAAACAATAAATTCTCTATCAAAATTATTATTTTAAATAGAAACTGCCAACTCTGGGAACACTTTGAAGTCACCTGATACAAATAAAGTTAAAACTTAAATTTTTAAAACTTTGTTAAACCATTTTTTTTTTTTATTATAATTTTGTTAAATTCAGATGCAGAATCAGGGTTGGAGTCAAGCTGCAGTACCTAGTAACACCGCAATGGCTACAACTGTTGATAACAGACGAATGTCTGAACCGTGCCAAGGTTCTGAGGCTAGTCACTGTACAACACCACCACCTCGTCCACGTAGTGCTTTACCACCAATTAATATACACCACCCTAATCAAGAAGTTGTTCTGGATGAAGTCGGTGAAGGAGAAATGTTAGAAAGCAAACTTGTTATACCCGATGAAATGGTCATGTATTTGAATCAGGTAAAATCACATTGTTCATCTGTTTAAATACTAAAATTACAAAAAATCAAAATTAAATCCTTTCAGCTCAAAAAAAATTTTACTTTGAGGTTGACTAGTAGATAAATTTACCATAGTATGTGAATAGCTATAAAGATTTATAACCAGAATATTTGTAACCTTCTTCCACTTTTCTATATTCTTCTTCAGTCCTCATTCAAAATCTGACTATGCTGATTGTTACTTGAATATACCTTCAGATAAAATTCCAGTTAAAATATCTGATAACCATCCTATCAGTTACGTATGTTTCATATATGAATTCTGAAAACTTCATCAGGATAATTAAATTTGTTTAAATATTAATAAATTTTTTCAACTTTTAAATAACATGGAAATTAGGCTTCGAAAATATATTTTGATTTCATAACTCCTTCAAACTGGAGTTACCTACTATTGCTTGTCTCTAATTAATATTGTTGTTAATGGTATCATCTTAAAGTGATAGAATACCCTGTAGCATGTTGTCAAATTATATACTTAATGCTTTGTGTTTTTTTTTTTTTTGTTTGTTTGTTTAATATGTATTATTGTTAAATTTAATGAGTTTGTTATTATTAGCTTTTGTGTGATATATACAGAGTGATTACAAATTGCACAGCAATCTCTCGGGAGATGATTCTATAGCCAAAATAAGAAAAAAAGTTCATAGAAAAATGTGTTACAAAAGGTTTTCTTTAGCGAGTTTCAGCTCACAAAATATTTAGCCCTGCTTTCTGCTCCCTCTGTGAAATTAAACCATACAGTAGTAAAATTCTTGGGGTACAAATCGAGGAGTAAATTTGGTACTTCCTTACGGTTTCTAATCTATGAAACTGAATAAAAGTGGTCCCAGACCTCCCTCTCACTTAGGTTTTAAGAAAAGCAGGGTATAACACAAAAACATTTTGTCAGAAAATGCACTTTTTTAAGTTGGTAATAAAATAATTTTTTTAATTTACCATTAAACAAATAAAGGTTTCTAGTTAACTTTGTAAAGAATTTAATTCTAGGAAAATTGATGTAAATAATATATATAAAATTTAATTTGAGAAGTTTAACTTTAATCAGAAACAAAACATATAAACTAGACCGAAATAGTGATACAATTATAAACAGAACAAGTTTCCTCAACATAATGTAAATGAAAACAAATAGAAAACGTATCAGTAACAGAAAAAAATAAATAAAAAATCGATTTAAAAAATAAAACCCATACTTTTTGGTTTTTTTTTTTTTTAAATGATTAAATATCAAAATGGTTACTTGATAAACATGTATTTGTTCAAACATTTTCTTCAAAACAGTTGCTCAATTGGGCCTCCATTCTGTTCAATGCATAGTTCAGCTCTGTTAATCCATGCTAACCAGGCATGTCTAATAGCATCATTATCATTCCTATATATATATATATTATATTCCAATAATAACTCCAGCTTCTATTGTATGATGTCTCTATTCTTCTTGTATGCCAATACAAGTAAAATAAACTAATGAGTTCATCTAACCCCAAAGGAAACATCCGCTGACTTGAGATTGAGGTGGCCATTTTACTGGTCTCTTTTGACCAGTCCATTGCTTACTAAGTGTGTTATTCAAATGATTCATCAATTCATGACAGTAGTGAGCAGGTATGCCATCACTGATAAACCAAATCTCCATTCTATCTGCAAGTGGAATATCTTCCATGAGTTCTATCAGATTAGTTTGCAAAAAATGGAAGTACCACCCTCCATTATGCCTTGGTGGTAAGAAAAAAGGGCCTATGATATTCACCAAGAAGACCACACCACACATTAAATGAAAGACTGCTTTAAAAATGACTTCATGACAGTCTCATTGGGATTTTCTTCTGCAAAATGTTAGTGTTTTGATAATTTACAATGCCATTTCTTGTAAAACAGAATTCATCAATAATTAGAATATTACTTAGGAAATCAGGATGATGTCCACATTTTCTAATTAACCATTGACAGAATTTCATAATTTATCAAAATTAGGAGGTAATAACTCTTGTTCACATGTATGAAATGGGTATAATTGTTGCTCCCATAATGTTTGCCACACACTTGATGAACATGAAAGCAATGTGACAGCCTTTTGGTGTTTGAGGTGGGAGGTAATTTTACCCCATTCAATATTGCTTCTTCAGGGTTGGCATTTCTCACAAAATATTCATGACCAGCATTGAATCATTGTGGTTTAAGCATATCTGTTTCTTGAACTTGGCTGTCCAAAGCCTCAAATGCTTTACAATCTTATACTCTTCAATCTGGATAAATTTCCTGGTACACACCAACACACAGTAGCCAATCCATTTTTATTTATTTTACAATAAATTAACAACATGTCCATCAGCTCTCCAAATTAAAACAAATTTGTGGTATCAGCCATTCTGAATGATTAATCAAACAATAACAGCACAAACACCACTCAAATGAATATTCAAATGCTAGACACTAAATTTGTTTATAATGCTTTTAATTTTCTAATGCTTTGTTTTGTTTCTAATTAAAGTTGAATTTCTCAAATGTGAATTTTATTTTAATAAACATTATTTAACATTAATTTTCTCAGAGTTAAATTCTGTACAAAGTTAATCTTTATTTGTTTGTTGATAAATTAAAAAAGCTATTTATTCCAAACTTGAAAAAGTGTATTTTCCAACAAAACTTTTTGTTTTTTACCTCATTTTTCTTAAAATCTAAGAAAAGATAGAGATCTAGGACTTAAATTTTTTAGATCAAAAACCATAAGGAAACACCAAATTTATCCCTCAATTTGTACTTCAAGAATTTTAGTACAGTTTATTTTCATACAGTAGCAGAAAGCAAGGCTAAATGTTTTCTGAGAGGAAATTCACTAATGAACTGTTTTCAGATCTATGTTTATATGAACTTTTTTTCTTATTTTTTCTATAGAATCTCATCTCCCAAGAGATTGCCGTGCAATTTGGAATCACTCTCTTTATAAAATTTACACACTGATTTTAAATTGTTTCTATGTATATCTTATTTCTATAAGTTCATTTGTGAAGCTTAATTCTCTTGTTACAAACAGTAACTTTAAATAGTTACTGAATCTGTCATTAAGTGCTTTATTGCTCTGTTATATGATCTTGTGTATGTTTGTTGTTTTAAAAGTAACACAATAACCTTCTTTCCTAAAAATGCTGATATATATATATATGTGTGTGTATATGTAAAAGTGTTACACATTTCCTGTATTTCCTTTATATTATTTGATGTTATTTTTTATTTTAAGTAACATGTTGCTACAACTGTTGAGTGAATAGCTAAATCAGTGCTAAATATTTTATATTGCATTCATTGTAGTTGTTGATATTACATCTCATATCAGCTGATATGTATATGAAGTAGCATGTGCCAGAAAGTTGCATACTTCTGTTATATAGGATGATTTGTGGATAAGTATATAAATTGAAAGTGGGTTTTTAAAAATCATTCAATATTCTAAAAAAAATTATTATCCCATAATAACATTGACTTAGAGAACAAGCAAAATTCTTTTACCTCACTTATTGCGTTAAATGCAAATATTTGAAATTTAGCAATTCTTTTAAATATCTATCATCTGTAGACAGGTATGCCTCAACAGGGATTCAAAATCTAATTTATAATAACAAAAATTTAGCTCTGTTTCTACATTCCACACATACTCTTACATAGAAATAGTTCACCTTAAAATAATCATATAAAATGTATGTTAAGCACAATCACAGACTTTATGGTAATGCTGGATTTTTTATAGCAATCCTGGTTAAAATTTGAATGACAGTGCTTTAGAGTGCATTAGTAAAATAAATGAGTAAAATTGCTTTGTATTTGATTAAATGGAATGAGTATAATCCAGTTCAGTAAGATTTATATATACCATATGGTAATTGCTATCATGTAGTGTTAGATTTATTTAATTAATTTACTTGATTCAGATAAATTAAGTTCCTTTAAATTAGAAGGATATTTTATTTCAGTTTTCGGAGAAAAATTTTATTTTCTTAATAAAATTCTCAGTCGAATTGACTCTGATATGGATTTTTGTTAAAGAATTCAATTAGTAGGCCTTCAGCCCAAAGGATTACTTTAATTTAACTGAGAATTTTTATAAGAAAAACATTTTCACTAACTTTCATTAGACGTTAGCTATCTCACAAGCTTATCTTATATCTCCTCACAACCTATAAGTAGCTTATGTGGAGGTTCATTGGAGTATTTTTTTTTTTACTAATACAGCACATAGAATTTTTTTAAACTTGTTTTTCCTTTATAAAAAGCAAAGTATTAAAAACTTTTCTTTATTTGTAATGTTTAATTATGATTGGATTATTTGTCTCATTAAATGTAATTCTCTGCCAGAATACTGTCAACATATACATTCCTAATTAATTACTGCAATATAAAATTTATTTATTAGAAAAGTGATAATTAAATGATAAGTTTATTTTAATTTAAAAAACTGTGTCATTAAAAATAAGCTTATTTTTATTACAGATGGCTGAAACAACTAACCAACCAGCGAATGGTGTTATGAACAATTGCTATGAAAATATACAACAGCGTTCTAATTGTTCAGCAGCAACAGCAGTGTCACCACAAAGGCCAGTTCCAGCTGCTGTAAATGGTTCGAATCAACAAAATATAACACGAATAAATCAGCAGAGTCCTCGTCCTGTGTGTGCAAATATGAATATGGCAAGTCCAGGTCAAATATCAAGTCCAAATAGTCCATTACAAAACTTTCCCATGGTGGGTAGCCCAAGTAGAATCAGTGTCAGAATGAATAATCCATCTGGAATGGTTAACAGACAAGTAGGAATGAATAATTTTAATCAAATGAATCATTGCAGATCGTTCCAAGGACAACAACAGTTAGTTCCTAATCAAGCAATTATAGATTGTAGAATGGGACCAAATACATTGCAAAATCCAGGTAGAATGAATCAAATGTGTGGTCCTCAAAGAATGATAACACCTAGAGTTACACCGATTCATAGCCCAAATCATCATCAAATGTCACCAAATATGAACAATATAAATAATAATATGCCGATGATGCCACAACAGGCAGCAGTCAGTCATTTAGGGACATCACCACATCACAATCATAACCATTTTCATCACCAGAATTCTACTTTGAATGCAATGCAGACAAATCCAGTGAGTCCACAAATGGCTATGGGTAATTGTTCGATGAATAGTCAACATAATCCAATGCAAGTGAATC
The DNA here is from genome assembly GCF_047948215.1 of Lycorma delicatula. Classification (NCBI taxonomy): domain Eukaryota; kingdom Metazoa; phylum Arthropoda; class Insecta; order Hemiptera; family Fulgoridae; genus Lycorma; species Lycorma delicatula. The sequence goes on from NC_134463.1 coordinate 58,659,173, forward strand.
ATGTTATCAGTCCTACATCATGTTGTCAAGGATATAATGCAGGGCCAAATCAACAGCAACCTTTGACAAGTCCTGCTGCGGCTGCAACAGCACCTATGCAAACACAAAATTTTCCTCCACCAAATCACATGGCTCGTGTTTGCAATTGTAATAGTCAACAATGTACTGCTCATCAACAACAGCAACAGCCTGTTTGTAACAATAATAATACTAATAACAATACTAACAGTAATCCCAACACTGTGATAAATACACATACACATTGTGGAAATCAAATGCCAATGAGATGTACAACTCATCAGCAATGTTCACCGGTACAACAAACCACTGGCTGTAACATGCAAGCGATAATGTGCAGTACACCACCACAAATTCAACAACATACTTGTGGTATGAATCATCCTGCTTATTGTCACAATCAATCACAGATACCACAACAACAAATGGCATCAACATATTGTCAAAATAATATTTATAATCCTGAAACAAAAGATGAAATACAATGTGGTGTTGTTAGTCAATCATCAAATAACATGCAGCCAGAAGCCTATCAACGTACTCTAGAATATGTCGAACAGTGTCAATCTTGGGCTGTTTCAAGCAGTACACATCCACCATCAAGTAACATGGTTATCAATGACATGACATCATCACTTAATTCTTTATTAGAAGAAAATCGTTACTTTCAAATGATTCAATGATGATCAGAGATACCGATCTGATAATTTATTACATTAGTGATATTAATAATTCTTTAATAATAATAATAATATCTAAAAATATAATTGTTATTATTATAATTTTATTTATTTTGGTTGTACAAAATGTGTATCATAATGTAGATATCAAAAATTAACGGATCATTTTGTTTTCATTACTTTAAGAGTTTTTGCTTGTAAATCAATGCAATTTTTCTATAGAAAAAAGTTTTAAAACTATGAGTGTTAACAATTTTTATAGAAATTAATTATTAATAAGTTTAAATATATGAGGTTATAATTTAAAAATTCACAAAATTCAAATTATTACAGTGTTTACATTAGTTCATTAATTACATGCCAGTCATTGTTACCATATTAAATTATCATTCAATTAATTTAAGTTTTGAATTAATGATGAATTAATTATATCATTGCTTACATATTAATTTATTTGAATGATGTTAGATTGTGTTTCTGATTTATGTTTAATTTGCTCAAAAAATGATTTCAATATTTTTTCATCTTTTAGTTTTTTACCTCTTTTTTGTTTTGTAAAAGATATTTAAGTATCTTTTATTTAATTTTAATAAACAGTATTTTCAAAAAAAATATTTAATTAATTTATTATTTTTATTAACAGGCACTATTGTAAAAAAAAATGTCTATTTTTTATATATTTTTTTAAACAACATTGTTTACAATTTATGTTGTTTGACACTATGATATTTTTAAGTAATGGATAGAACATATTATTAATGATAACTTATTGTGAGTAAATCTGAACTATAAACTATCATAGCCTAAACTATCTGCCTGTAATATATGTTTATATCTCATAGACTTATGGTTGAAAGACTATTACCCAGCCTTCTTCCAGTAGAATGTTATAAATAGCAACAATAGTCATTGAGTACACTGTGTGTGTGGCTATTTTTTTTTTTGGGGTGGGGGAGAATTAGAGGCTCAACTTTACCTAATAGGTGCTTTTGCCATTAAGTTTATTGGTAACCCCCATTAAACAGAAATAGATCTCTAGACAAATCATAGGCAGCCTGTTACCAAATAACTCTCTCTTCTGACCCTGGTATTCTCAACATACAGAACCTACCAGGGTCAGACCTATACTCACAGAGCTGATGATCAGGAAGAAGAAAGAATCAAGAATAAGAAGAATGGTGATTAGAAAGGACGATCTACTATTTAAGATAGATTAGGCTAATTTAGTGTCTTGTCCATGACCTGAAGAGGACAATTTACCTAAACATTTATAATAAAAAATTTTTCTCTTTTGCTAGAGAGTTTTTTAAAATAAGCTCTGAAGATAACTTCTAAAGAATTTTCATATTTCTCAGCATACTTCTTTTTAATTAAATTCATTCTTCTTCTGTATGCTGTAATATTTCATAGAAATATTTTCAGCAATATTTTCTACAAGTGGAAAATCAAGTTAACAGGGAGCTAGAGTATAAAAGTTGTGTTACACTTAAAAAAAAAGTTACTCTTGAATAAGGAGGATTGTCACAATGAAGCATCCATATTTTGACCACACTTCAGGCCTCTTTTTCTCCCTGAAACAATTTTTTTCTATATACTAATTATTTATTGATGTAACACATGAAAAATTTTAATTAAGAAAAACATTATTTCAGTCAAAAATAAATGTCCTACTGAATCACATTGATTTGCTCGATTTGAAATGATTGTGAAACTACATTTTTCTCCAAGTTTCTTTCAACATTTTCAGAGTTTCTCTAAACAACTTCTCAAATTTGAAAATAACTTATTCTACTATATTGCTTTTCTAAAATGTTCATTTTCTTGTGATCATAAAACCACTATAAGCATAAAATACAATCTTCTTTACCCAGTTACAGACTGGAAATGAAATAATGAAGAATGACAAGACAAACAATGTTATTTCTAAAAAAAATCCCACTATGTGGTGCCTTTAGTATGTTATTTCAGATGGTTGGTTTTTCTGGATATGCTTTGTATGTGTGAATTCTGAATAATTCAAAATCTATCAAATCTATCGTGATAGATTTCCTTCAACAGAGGTAAAAGATTATAAAAGTAGTCTGACTTTTTTTGAAATTATATCTTTATTTCTGTGTTCTCTTAGTATTACTAAGTTTATTTATCAAGTTATTGTAAAATAAATAAATAATTACAGTATTTAAAAACTTGTATAATAAAAAATATATATCAGTACAGTATATGAAGTTGTGAAAAAGTGTAAAAGCTTTTTAAAGGATCAACATCATATATAATCTAACAATAGTGCCTTACGATCTCAAATTGATAAAAATGTTATTATTTTTGTTTACACAATGCTTTTTATGCACAGTAAAAATACTCAAATATGTTTTTTAATGAACATTATATATTTTGTATATAATTATATCTAATTATAAGGATTAATAATTTTATTCAATGTACACTGTTGTAAATTATAAATAAACAGTATTTATAGATATATATATATACATATATAAATATATTTTTAATGTATAAGGAATTAAATTCTGCCAGTAATATTTATGACAATTGTTTTTTATTTGTGACAAATGTTAAGTTATTTTAACTGTAAGTATGATAATGTATTATTTTAAAATTTTTAATTAATATGCTTTTAATAATTTTGTATATATAATAATAAAATATAATGATGTTTAATTAAAAATGAAAATATTACAATATTAATAATTTTTTTAAGAATTTTAATTTTTTGTTATTTTTTATATAATATTAATATTGTATTTGTTCCAGAATTAATAACAGTTTTGAAAAATTAATTATAATTATTACTCAGCTATGTGAATTTTTAATGTTTTACATTATAATAAAGTATGTGTCAAATAATTTCTCATTAGAACACTTTTGTTATATAGCAATTTTTTTCTTTTGTAATACAGCTTTTTTTATATAAAAAATGTTACATTGAACTTAAAAATACATCATATAAAAAATAAATATGTATTAGATTTTTTTTATTATTTTGTAGTAATTTTATTTCTTCTTATATTTACTAAAACCTGTCGTACTTATTTATATATATATATATATATATATATATATATATATTTTTTAATCTTGAGTTAGTTGATTGGTTTGATAATATTTTTCATTCCTTTCTGTTCCATGCTAATCTTTTAACCTCAAGATATTTGCTACATTCTATGTCTTTTAAAGTTTTAAAGTTACCTTTTTCATGTATTCCAATCTCTGTTTCTGTATTTCAGTTTCAGTTTGGTACATGTTTCTTGTACTAGTTTTACCTTCTCCTCATCCCTCCATTATCAAATTAAAACGTTGAAGTCTTAGTAGATGGTCCAACTGCCTAATTCACTTCTTTACAAGATATTGCCACAAATTTCACTCCTCCTCTCTTAATAATTTTGAACTTCCTGTGATAGCAACACATTTCAAAGACCTCTCTCTGTTTGTCTTTCCGTTTTCTAATAAGTTTCTCTGAACAGTTTCTGCCCAAAGATCCAACTAGGGGCTGTTTTTATTAAAGGAATATTTTACCCAAGAGGTAGTCATAATACAGATTTATTTTCTAAAAGAAAAAAGGTGAATGAGGTAAAGCATCTCTTCAGAATATACACAGCTGTAGTTTTACATTTGTCATTGCAATAAATATGTGAATACTTAAGTTAACCTTATTTATCATTTTATTTTTTAGTTTTTTTCTTTACTTATTTTTTTATTATTATGAAAGAGCATGCATCAACAGCTATGGTCATTAGCCTGTGGAAATTGGTAATGTGTGAAAAGATCCCATGTTTAACTGGAATTTGAACCCAGGGCCTACACAGAATGCGCAGGCACTGCCTAATTACAGAGTTTGGCAGTTTTTATATTTATCAAGTTAACTAAAAACTGATTATGAAAAAAAAATTTAATATAAAAATTAATATTTTGAAATTTTTACAAAAATTATTTTTTCAAAAGGAAGTATTGTGATCACAAAAAATTCTGGTTTTCAGATTTTATCAGAAGTATCCATTTTGACCATCCCTAAATCCAGTTTGACTAGTTTCGACGTGATGTCTGTACATACATATGTAAGTCAAAAATGATTAGTTGTAGGATGTTGAAATTTTGGAATTAGGACTGTTATAAATCTAGTTGTGCACCTCCCCTTTTGATTGCAATCGACTGGGCCAAAAGTGTCCAAAAAATTTGAATTTTAGACACTTTAACACACCGTGTTCATCACTTACATCTCTGAGGTTGTTCGGGAAAAAATCCAGATGTGATTGGAGGAAATGTATTTTCAAAACACATATTACATCCCATAGCTCTGTATGAAGTAAGAAGTTGATTAGCAATATCGTGGTAATTGCCAGATTTTTGTTTGCCAAGAAAACTTTTGCAAACATCTTTAAATGAAGCCCAAGCTGCACTTTCTTCATTATTTAACATTGAGTTAAATACATCATCTTTGACCAACTCTCTTATTTGAGGACCAGCAAATATTCTTTCTTTAATTTTTCCTTCACTTACATTCAGAAATTTCTGCCTGATGTACAAAAATCCAGGACTATCCTTATTCATTGCTTGTACAAAATATTTCATTAGTCCTAGCTTGATATGGAGAGGGGATTAAAATATTTTTTTTTGGGTTCAACTAAGGGCTCATGAATAATATTTTTCCCATTTGGAGTTAAGTTGTCTTGTTTTTTGTACATGTGGAAAAAACAAGACAACTTAACTCTTTGGTAACATAATGTTTATTCCTAGCTCAGCTGTCCCATTCACAAAGAAAACACATATACTTAGTATAGCTTAACTGCATGCCTAACAAAAGAGCTATAAGTAGACACTGGATTATATGCATTTGCATATTAAGCCCATTCTCACCAGTTATTGCACATTTTCCTTAAAATCGAGTGATGATGCTTATTTTTGCTACATTTACATTTTTTGGTAGAGTACCTAGTTAATAAATGAAATCTTATGTTGCAGCCAGCAAAACCTATTAGCCACACTGCTCTTAGAGCGCACTTAGCTACCGCAAGTCTATGGTTTTGGCAGGATAATATTATTATGAGGCCAGATAAAACACAGACCCACGCAAGACAAAGACGGACAATACTATTCTGCATCACACACCTACAGCAGCATTCCTCCCATTAGGCAATTAAATTACACAAATTATTGTTGACGCGCTCATAGCATTAGTTTAGTATTTTATTTATTTGAGCAGAGTTTAATGTGTACCATGCCTACCAAAAAAAAGTGCCTCTTTGTAGGTAGCTGGAACATTTACATATGACGGAAATGTTTCATAATGTCAAGTTTGCGTATTTTGTGCACAAAAAAGATTCGTACATATAAAAAGAAAGTATGGCATTAGACCAGTATGTCAAGACAAGTCTTCATATCGCAGGATTGCAAAAGAAAGACCCACGACAACAACTTATAACAGCAGAAAGTAGCAGTGATTTCACTTCCAATGGTAAATAGAAAAACTACTTTAGCATGGATTTATATGAAGCATTGCTTACCAGTAGTAATATTCCTCTTCACAAACTTACAAATCCTACCTTCAAAGATTTTCTGTGAAAATATTGCTTGAATCAAAATATATCATATGAATTAAATTACGTAAAAATTATTTACCAACAATTTACCTATATGTTCTGGAAGAAATACACAATGAACTCAAGGATGTCATTATTTGAATTTCAGCTGACGAAACTACCAACAATTGTGGCTGTTACATTGTAAATTTAATTGTCGGTGCTTTAAAACTAGACCTTTCTCTTCCTATATGGTGGCCTACAAAGACCTTGAAAAGACAAATCATTCTACAATTACCAGATTTGTGAATGAGCGTATTAAAAAAATATTTCCTGAATCTTTTGCAGATAAAAGAGTGTTTATATTTCTCTCAGATGTTGCTCCCTATATGATCAAGGCAGCCCAAAGCCCTCCAATTATTTTATCCCAATTTGATTCATGTGACGTGCTTTGCCCACGAACTACATTGATTCGCAGAAGAAGTATGATCCACATTTGGGGATGCAAATAAACTTATATTATTCACAAAGAAAATGTTTCTTAAGGCACCTACTCGCAATAAGGCCTATAAAGAAAAACTACCAAATGCCCGAACCAGTGATAACTCTATGAGGAACGTGGATTGAAGCTGTGTACTGTTTTACAATGAACATTTAGAGGGCATCAAAGGTGTACTAAACGACTTCAATAATGCAGAGGCTATGGCAGTTGGTCAGTCCAAGGAAGCATTAAACAATTCTAGTGTAAAATAAAAACATAGTTGCGATTAGCACTCATTTTTCCCAAATACCTGTAAGTATTAAAATGCTTGAAACTCAAGGTTTGTTGTTGACTGAAACTATTCAGTTGATGAATAAAATCCACCAAATGAACTCTGCATTGCCAGAGCCTCTGCATTGCCTTGTAAACTTAAAGAAAATTTTGAATTATAACCCAGGTTTTGAAACTTTGTGTCAAACTGATAGTTTTATTAATGGGATGGGTGAACTTTTGCCAGAAACAATAAGTGGTAACGTAGCACCCAAATCAAAATACTGCCCAGTTACCTCAGTGGATGAGGAACGATCGTGTTCCACTTATAAAAATATTTTGAGTGATCGAAGACACAATCTTACTACTGAACATTTAGAACAGTACCTGATTGTTTTACGTTTACAAAAGTAACAAAATGTTAAGTAATGGTTAATTATTGAATTTATCAATATGTTATTCAACTACTTATTAACTGTTTGTTTATTATGAAATAAAAAAAACTAATAATTACTATTTTTTTATTATTTAAAGTTGCATATTTTGACACTTTTCATGCATATTTTAAGTATTCTCCATGCATATTTCAAGCGTTTTATTTTGCATATAATCCGGTCTCTAGCTATAACTTTCAAATCACCACATATGTTCCAGCTATGTTTTTTATAATTTATTTTTTTAAGATTGTCTTTCATAACATCGTTGTCTCTTTCAAAGTAATACCATAAGCGATTGGTATTGAAGGATATTTGTTACTGTTGTGTAGTAGAACCACTTTTATACTATACTTGGACAAATCTATTTAAAGGCGCCAGTCCTCAGGTTTATGAACTTGTCCAAAGTGCAACATAAGCTCATAAATATTTATGCAATAAACCAAATTATTTTCATCAATAAAATACTGAGAAAGTTCTTTTTGTCAGCTTCAAAAGCCAAATTTTTATATTTTTTAAACTAAATTCCAACCTTGCAGTCTTCATCCTAACAGTTCAGCTTGATTTTTTGATAAATTTAAATACCTAACCAAGTCATTTAATTCATCTTGTGATATAAGATATGGCTTATTGGAAGATAATTCAAAATCAAAATCATTGTTGTCTTCTTCAGTACTGCCTGATTTTTCATCACTACTTTTGAAACATATATTCACAGGTGGCTCAGGAACTGGAATAATTTCACTGTGAGGTACAGGCCTGATTGCAGATTGTAATGAAGGATGTTTTACAGTAAGATTAGACTTTTTAGAAATTCCAGATACAATTATTAAACAAAACAGCAAATGGCAAAGCCTTCCGTGTACCATTCAGCCATCCTCTTAAATATACAGAACAATTAGTGTGTACTGTATGAGGAGCCCATGTCATATCCTGATCATCAATTTTACACTGAAAGTACAAATGATATGTTTTTTTTTAAAATTAAAGGTGTAATGTTTTTTTCTATTTGATTTTACAATAAACTCACCACATACATAACAAAAGGCATTCACACCATTTACACAATTTCAAGGCTTTATGACACTGCACTGTTAACAAACTTAAGACAGCAATAAGACAACAAAATTAATTCATTCCTAAATCCAGTGCTTAATATAAACAACACAGCTGTATTTTCAGCTACATGTTTTGACCTGCCCAGATATGATTAATCTTGTCCATGAAGGCTCACTCTTCAGTATTAGAATTTTTTTTTGTCTTCAGTCATTTACTAGTTTGATGCAGCTGTCCAAGATTCCCTATCTAGTGCTAGTCGTTTCATTTCGGTATACCCCCTACATCCTACATCCCTAACAATTTGTTTTACATACCCCCAACGTTGTCTGCCTGCACAATTTTTTCCTTCTTCCTGTCCCTACAATATTAAAGTGACTATTCCAGGATGCCTTAATATGTGGCCTATAAGTCTGTCTCTTCTTTTAACTATATTTTTCCAAATGCTTCTTTCTTCATCTACTTGCTGCAACACCTGTTCATTTGTCACTTAGTTCACCCATCTGATTTTTAGCATTCTCCTATAGCACCACATTTCAAAAGCATTTAATCTTTTCTTCTCAGGTACTTGATCGTCCAAGTTTCAGTTACATATAAAGCTACGCTCCAAAGACATACCTTCAAAAATCTTTTCCTGATGTTTAAATTAATTTTTGATGTAAACAAATTATATTTCTGATTGAAGGCCCATTTGCCTGTGCTATTCTGCATTTTATATCGCTCCTGCTTCGTCCATCTTTAGTAATTTTACTTCCCAAATAAAGAAATTCTTCTACCTCCATAATCTGTTCTCTTCCTATTTTTACATTAAGTGGTCCATCTTCGTTATTTCTACTACATTTCATTACTATCGTTTTGTTCTTGTTTAGTATTTGATATGATGTCATAATAAGTGACTATGATATGATTTAATTGTTTGTCTATTATTGTTTATTTATAACTTAGAAAATTATGTTAACAAAGTTAAACAACAAAAAATGAGCTATCAAATACAATATAGGAGCTTAAAATGCTAACAATATGTTGAAAAATGAAAAAATCCTTAAATTAAAATTTAAAAGTTTTTCAAAAATGATGGGTGATAGAAAGATTCTGAGTTTGTATTCCTTTTTAGCATCAAAAAACAGATTAAAATCATGTATCATATATTAGGAAAAAAAAATTATGTTTATCAGTGTAATAGAATAGCAAGATGCAGGTTATGTTAAATTTTCCCTACTGTTTATCAATCAAATTAACATTAATTAATGTGAATTCTAAATTACATATATTAAATTATTGAATTTTTTTTTTTTGTCAATCATTTGACTGGTTTGATGCAGCTCTCCAACATTCCCTATCTAGTGCCAGTCGTTTCATTTCAGTACCCCCTACATCTACATCTACATTTCAGTAGAAATGTACCCCCTACATCCTACATCCCTTACAATTTGTTTTACATATTCCAAATGTTGCCTCCCTACACAATTTATCCCTTCTACCTGTCCCTCCAATATTAAGGCAAATATTATTAGAATATTGAATTATTGAATATAAGAGTGACTACCCATACAGAACTACATTTATAAATTGATTACATACATGATTTACAAGGTCACAGCAATATTCTTACCAGTAAGATGACTGCTTTAAATTTTTTGAAAGAAGACATAGGATTTCATTGCTGGTACATTAGCTGTTACTATCAGTATAATAATAAAAATGATATTAATTTCAGACAGTTATTGTAACGTATTAAAGACAGTCTACTGATTCTGCAACATTTGAGCGAGTATCTTAGAAGTAAAATGAAAAGTAAAATGAGGAAATTCCAGTCTTCAGCCATAATTAATAAATTAGTTCCTTCAAATAACCAAGGTTAATATGCTTGCACAACAAAGTGTTTGCAGAGTACTGGTTTTGTTTGGAGAGGTAAAACCTTTAGCAGAGTTTTCATTTGGCTTCAAACTTCATACAGTTTATATATTTTGGTTAATAACCATTTATCAATTTTAATTTTTTTTTTAAAGTAATAAATTCAACAGTGGCAGGAGCATGCTTTATTTCAATAATATAACCTTTGGTTGATCCAACTGAAAAAAAAAAACACAGTTGCATTATATAAACATGATCTACATTTGACTATTATAAAGAGTATTATCACGAAAAATAATGATGTTCATGATACAGCTAGTTTATGTGATAATTAGAATGAAAGTCATTTGTAAAATTGATTATCACCTGTGATTCAATAACTAATGAAGAAAGCATCAGGAAACCATTCAGCTATTCATTTTTCATAATAAGCTTTGCATGAGATGCTTATTATGCTTTGAAATGGCTATAGCAATTGAAGGAGTATTACAGAATATCTAATTTGAAAGAAGTGCTGAACATAATATAATTATTAGAAGGTAATGGGTTTTTGTTTTTATTGATACAAGAAATACTATTTATATCCATAATAGCGTCATTCCAACCCCGGGGATTAAAAACTGGTAGATAAGAAACTTTCTGCATCAATAATATATTGTATTTATGAAAATATATTATTAAGCGTACTAAAATCTGATATCTTTAAGAAATTTCAAAGCTTAATGCCACATTTTGTAATTCAAACACTTTGGGTAAAGCAAAGCACTGGATGGAGAACAAAATTAAAAAAAAAAATTCTGTACTTAATTCTATATTAGTATTGTATTCTTAACATTTGAAGAAGATCTGTATATCAAAACAGCTGTTAAAAATTGGAAAAAGATATATTGTTTTTTTTATTATTATTATGGATTTTCACTAAGTAAAGGCATCATCCATCGATTACTAGAACAAAATTAACTTATTCAGCAGTTTTTAATTTAAAAATATATGTAGATTAATTTCAGAAATGATATTTAATAAAGAATCAAATGAATCATTTTGTTTAATTTACAATACAAAAATAAAGAATTTTTCAAATTTTTTTTATCACACCATTTACTGAACATTAACAAAGTTTACAAATAGTTTTAAATTTCATAAATGTTTAATTCACAATAATTTTATTGTATAAAATTGCAAATAGCAATAGTTTATGATAGCTAGTACAGAATAAGCAAAGAATAATGCATATCCATTATTTGGTTATCAGGGTACGTCAGTAAACTGCATTACTTACAAATGTGTGGTTTTGCAACACTTACAAGATTAAATACTAATGGCCAAAGTCCTGTTAATAAAATAGATTTCATAGATCATCAAAGTTAAACAACTCTGGTTACAGTGCAGCAATTTTCAGAGGTTAGCAACATACCAGATGATGTCACAAAGAATTCTTTCTACCTTCTTGAATAATAAATCTGTATTATACAATATTTTTGTAATAAATATAGTGAACTGAACTTCCTGATTATATTTATATCATTTTTTTCTTCTTCTGGGGTTTGTTTTAAGCCAATTTATTTGGCAAATAGTTATGAATTTCTGGTCTCAAAATGTAAAAATTTTAACATTATTTTCAATTAAAGCATTGTGTTATGGTTTCATAATATTTAGAAAGAAAGAAAAAATTTAGTTCCTAAAAATACCCTTGAGTGAATTACTACACTTCACTAAAACTATATTTAAAGTTTTACAGAGTTTAATTACGGCTATTTTGTTAAATTTTAGACTTCAGTTAATTTAAAATATGTATCATATGATACATTAGTTTAGTAGATGATAATAGTTTAGATCGGGGTTTAAATGATATTAGCAAAGTTATAACAGCATTAATACTTTATTTAATTATTACGATGAAGTTCGTAAATACAGTACTCTTTTAAGTTCATTTCAGCGGGATTAAGACATGGTTTCATATGTTCTCAATAGGTTGCGTGGCTGTAGCAAATATTTTGTTTCATTCACAGACGTTGCGAAAGGTGAAGAATTTAATGGCGCTGGCAGTAGTGTGTGTAGTGTCGTTCAGATAACCCGACTTTACGTGTTTTGTTTACATCTAGAAATGATGAATGTAGTTAATGCCAACGTTCCGGACAGTCAGTCGGTTGTAACGTGTGTTTGTGATTGTGTTTATTGTCAGTGTTTAAGTGAGTGTTCATTTTAAATAACTATACTGCATTTTCGTTCGGTTAAGCAGGCTTTTAAAGTAGTGAAGAATCCGTATAGACCATGCTCTTAACTTTCCGTTTTTCAAAACATGTTAGAAATACGTGATGTTACTTTTAGACTAGTTTTGTAGTTAAAAGTTATTTTAGTTGTTTTTAAAGTGGTAATATTTAAAATGATAGTTCGTGATTTTACCGATCCGTATTTAAAATGAATTCCAGGTCGAATTTGCAAGCGTATATGAACAACTCTCTTGCTATTCGGCAAGAGATACAACGTTTTGAAAGTGTACATCCGTCAATTTATGCTATTTATGATCTAATTGAATTAGTTCCCGATACCTTAGTCGCCCAACAGATAAGGGACCACGTCGTTTGCATTGAAGGTAAAAATTATACTTTTTCAACTTTTTGTTATTTATATCGCTAATGACTTGTCATCAGTTAATTAATACCACGTGTTTTGATTATAAATATAATTTAATAATTTTTAGTGGATTTAAAGTTATTTAATTGATAATTTTATTTAAATTATTATTTGCATAAATTGTGGTATCTGATTATTGTAAGTAAATAAATAATCTGCATAGTGTTTACAGGAATTCGTTATTGAGGTTAACTTTTGTTCTGGGTGAATAATGTAAATTTCTGTATATTTAATACAGTTTTATTTATTACTAAATAATATGTTTCATAATATTCATTAACCGGTTTAAATTTTTGTACCAGTCAGTACTTTGCTTTAGTTATTGTATTATGCCTTGTATTTTAACATTTAAACAATTTTTTTTTGTAAAATATTATATAAACCATGTTTAATTTCTTGTCTAATTTAAATGTACAGTTTTATTAAATATTTATTGAAATTGTGGCTTAAAGAAAAAAATTGTTGGCTTAAAAGATATTTCAGTAGGGATAGTACTAGATTTCTTGGTCATTGTTTTTATCAAATATTTGGTAAATATTTTTTGTTTACATACATATTAAATATTTTATTAGAGCAAATTTAATTGTATGTTTATAAAACTAGATTTGATCAGTTTATAGGTTTTTCACTATATAATTCTATAATTCTATAGTATATAAAACTATGTGTTTTATTTTAATGTTATATTTATTTTCTAATATTGAAGTAAATTATTGATTCATTTTTCCTTGAAGCAGAATAAATTTTTGTAATAATTGTTTAATTTACTTACTAAAAATTCATCAATCAAAATTATTAACAGTTGAGTTATAATTAAGCAGTTTTTAAAAACATTTTTGTAGCTTGTTTTTATTTTATTTACTTTATCAACTCGTTAAAGATCCATAATTAGTTAAATGCTTTGTAAATTATAAATTTGGAATTCAAGTAGTTCATTAGTGACCTAGTTGATAACTACACTGGATATTATTTAGTTCTTTTAATTAATATTGCTGTAGAGTGCAGGCTTTGAACTTTGGAACATATCTTTTCTGTTCACTTCATTTTCTTCCATTAAAGTGTGCTTACGTACTTATCTGAAACATTATAAGTTAAAAAAAAATTTGATGTGTTATAAATAATTCTGACATAGGTTTCATTGAGTTAACCATTTTAAAAATAAGATTGCTTCTTGTTTACATATTTTCCAATTTTTTCCTGATACCATTGATTATATATATCACAAACTTGTTTTAATTCTGTCTTTTATGAGAGAACTAGTTTTTCTTTTATATACATTTTTTAAACCATTTGCAAAACTGCTGGTGTCGATGCAGGACTGGCGTAGTCCGAAAACAAATATAATTGATGTTAATCTTAAAAGAAGTATTTTGTCTTGTAAAAGTTTAAGAACAATATAAATGCGATAAGGCATAAAATTTTATTTTTATAAAATATAAAATAAAATAGAATCTGAAAAAAAAGTTGTGAAACAGCAGTTTTTTTTTACTTTTATTATTTTTTTTGTAATTACATTTTGAGATAAGATTTCATTTAGTTATTGATGTTTTGTAAAAACAATATTTTATTTCACTTAATTTATTTCTATTTTTTTTGGGTGTGTAGTTGGCATTACCTCTAATCATTTGTTTTGATAACTGTTCTATAATGCTGGATATTCAAATTAAGATTACAACTCAAACATTCATATTAGCCATATTATTAAATTGGTCTGGACTTGTACTCAGGCCTATGTTTTGTTGCTTGTAAGAGTTTAAGATTTACTTTTAAGTTGTAAATATTTTTTAACATTTACATAACCAACTGGTTTACTTTATTCTATAAAAGATGAGTAACATACCTGGTAAATTCACATATTTGTGATTTAAAATTTTTGTTGCCCATGAAGCATTCAACATCTAAGTATAAAAAAGTAATTTCAGTATTAAAAAAAAAAAAAAAGAAAAGAAAGCTAATAAGTTCGCATATGTTTCTACAAGTCCATCTCATGCAACCATAGTGATTTAGTTGGGAACTTTATTACTCCCTTCTGAAATCTCAAACTTTTTTAAAATTCATGAAGTATAATAAATTTGCAGGTAGGCTTGGTGTTCAATGTAAATCTTTGAGTTGGTGATAGTAATTGTAACAAAAATAACAGCATTGATATTTTGTTTTCCCCTGACAAAAGAGTATACCTAAATCAGGACAGTTAATTTTACTGTACTGCACTCTGCTTCATATGGATGGACATCAACTACGGTGAAGTTTTGCCAATTATTGTAACATAACATATAAATACAAAATGCATATTGATAAACTGTACAGTCAAGTTCTGCTCTAGTACAACATACTCTGTTTCAAAATACAATACATAGTTCAAGGACAGCATATCATTTTACTGATGCCTTAAAAAATTAACATTAATCATATGGTAGGCCTCACTACTATTTAATCTTATGTTGTGGAATGCTACCTAATGAAGAATACTACTCTCATGACATTGTTAATCACCTTTGAAAAAATATTTTTATTCTATAAATATTCATTCAATTTTTTTTTTTAAAGTGCTTACAGTGCTGGTCATACAGGCAAGAGAAGTTTCAAATTTGGGTTGGGGTGTATGTAATCATTGATACTTTTCAGTCACTGTTCCAGCCAATACTGTTCCAACAAATGAATAGCCAGACACATCAGTTCTTTGAGTACCACTTTAATAGCATGCTACCGTTGATGTAATTACTAGCGAACGGACACCGATAAAGTTAGAGATTACTGCTTGGAATATATCGGTGTATTGGCACAAGAATGAAGAGGTTTGCTTTAAATTTTATTTAGTTACCCTTCAATTATTGTTGAAGACAGAGATAATAGCTTGTTTGTAGTTGAAGTGAAATAATTTATCGATTTATTCTTCCACTGGCCATATTACATGCCATTCCGGATCTTCATACTTTGGTCATCTCAGATTTAATTTAATTTGCTTGTTGCCCGGCTAGTCCCAAGAAAATATTGCTAATTAAATTGATGAGTATAATAATGTATGCAACTCACATGAGTTTTAAAATCTAGATAAATATTGCTATAAGATTTGATCCCAGCTCCTGCTGCTTAATAGAACAGTTGTCCCAAGAAAATATTGCTAATTAAATTGATGAGTATAATAATGTATGCAACTCACATGAGTTTTAAAATCTAGATAAATATTGCTATAAGATTTGATCCCAGCTCCTGCTGCTTAATAGAACAGTTGTAATTATCAATTGATTTGAATTCTATTTGTGTATCAATCGATTAAAAATAAAAAGAACCATTCAAATTTCTATGACTAAGTGGAGATAATGTGTAAATATATTTTTTGCAGAAAAGTGTGCTTTATGCTATCTGTCTCAATCTTTCATACGGCAGTGACATATGTAAAATAACTGAGGTTCAAGTACTACATGTCAGATTTCCTTTTTCTTATAGTCATATATTTATTATACACCCAGTTCTTGCAATGAAGAGTTGTCACTTTGAATATCACCTGCATTTCAGAGCATTTGGTACACAAAAATAGATTTTGCTCGATAAAGAATGTAGAGGAAAAACTACATGACCTCTTATTTTATTTAGTAATCCTGGCATTCAGTGCTCTTGAAAATAGATTTGCCTTTTTGGATAATAACTTTGTTCAGTGTCATTTTCCTGCAACCATTACAATTATAGAAGTTATATTTTGATTTCCTTTTGACTTCTTGATAATATCTACTATTGATGAGAACTTTTTGTTCTCAAATTCAGATTAAGAACACTTCTGTCCTGTTAATCCACGGGTATTAAAAGTACAGATATAGTAATTACCCAGATAAAATATGCTGCTGCTTATGGATTCCTGAATGTACAAAGCTGTAGACGTCCAAAAATTCTGGTTATTACAAGTCGAACATTATATGTATGTAAGCCAGATGTAATTTCTTCCGTCAGTATCAGAAAAAGACACTAAGTAATGCTTTAAGAAGCTGAAAGGAGATAATTTCAAATTGTTATATACTAAGTTCGTACATGAAATTCGTTAAATGTAAGTTAATTGATGCACCAAGTATTTTATAGTCTTGATTATAATGTTTGTGTATTTATATATATATATATACATTATTATAGTATGTATTAGGTTTTGTGTATGTGTTATATATATATATATATACTTATTCACAAACTTTTTTTCACAATTCACAATTTATTTTTAATTAAATTAAAGAAAAAAAACATACAGAGTAAAATTACGGAAATCTTGAGGTATTTGTTTTGAGATGTCAGTGATTTAATAGAAAATTTTATGGTGCACTGTAATAATTTCGTAGGTAGATGACTGACGTGACCTTTCGTAGCGAGCGCTATCTATTAAATGCACGTATAATTAAAGGTAATTTTGTCAATAATCGCATATATTTTTTATTGTACTTCGTACAAGGAAGTATTGTAATCACGAAAAATTTCGGTTTTCAGATTTCAACGGAAATATCCATTTTGACCATCCTTGAATCCATTTTGACTAGTTTCGGCGTGACGTCTGTGCGTTGTATCTCGCATAAGCGAGATACAACGCACAGACGTTGTTGAATGTTGAAATTTTGAATTTAGGACTGTTGTAACATCTAGTTGTGCACCTCCCGTTTTGATTGCAATCGACTGGACCAAAAAAGCCCAAAATCCAAAATATTTTGGAAAGTGCAGTAATAAGCCCTCATTGAGTGCTTTTCAACGACATATCATTAATGATACTTATTTTCATTGGTTCTAGTGTTATAGCCAAATAAATTTTAATTAATGAAATATTTGGTCTTACAAGGGGAAGGCAGATCGGTTCGATCAGACTTCATTTCCTTTTTTTTAAATTTAAATATATTAATTTATTAATAATTATTAACCTCTGATTGCAAAAATAATTTACGATAAATAACAATTCAGTAATAATAAAAAAAAAAAAATATGAAAAAATCAGAAGTTTTTGATGAAATAAAATTTTATGTAATTTAATAGGTAGGCGTACAAGGAAGTCGTGTGTTGTCCATATCAGATTTTTTTATATTCTAATGAGTGTACGTTTCAATCTACCATATAAAAGTGAAAATAAGGAATTCCCACATGCCTCACTGAGATGGAGGATAATCTATTTTATTATTACCTGTATGATGAAATCGCATATATGAGTTTTATTTTCGTATATATATATATATATGTTTTTATTTATTTGCTTTCCATACAAAAATATAATGAAAATAGGACTGATATTTAAATTCCTTTTTTTTCAATTCAAATTATTTTGGTTTGTGTCTTGCTGTATTTCAATGTAATTTGAGGAATGGATTTATTTTATGTGTACATATCAATTTACACGAATGAATTTTCAGTTCGATATCTTTACTTTCGAAATATTTTATCAGTGGACTCTTAAAAAATTGTTGTTTTTGGCACTTACTTGCACACAATAACCTTACACTTTCAAAAATATAAGCAACATAAGATAGGAAAAGATTGAACTCGTTAACCTTTCGTAAATTTTTTTAATTTTCATGTTCTGGATTCATTTTATTAAAAAAATTTCAAACGATCAAATTAAAGCTGTTAAAATAGTTTCACTTTTATTTTTTATTTTATACAGATGTTTTTGCGGGGAATACTTTCCCCGCACTGATCATGATCATGAACTTTTGTAAAACATTTTTTGGGACAATAATATGTTATAAAGCAAATAAAATAATTTTCGTACGAAATATATTTTAGGAGAGGGAATTTTAACTGAATTCCCTTCCGTGGAATAAATAGGATTTATTATCCGGAGAAACCCCGGTTAATTCAGCTTGTCTTGCACTGATTTTACAATCTCACAAAAGATTTTTACTTTTTCCATTATCCGTTTCATATTTTTAATATCCGCTTTTAGTACAAATTTCGACCTTTTCATTTTCTTCAAACACCTGAATATAATAATCTATTACATAGATCAAGTTAGGAATGAGTAATAGCGAGCGACTTGACCTTTCATCCGGTTCGGAGGTTCCGGGTTCGAATCCCGGTCAGGCAGGCATTTTCACACGGTTCAATAAAGCAGTACCTAACGGTGGTTCTGGAGGCTATAAAAAAGATTTGCTACCATATAAGATAAAAAAACTGCTCCAGAATTTGACTAGATTTATCTTCTTGATCCATCCACGGTTCTTTTAACTGTGGTAAAACCTTGTTCAAAGCAGCATCACAGAATACACAATAAATTATAGAATAAAAAACCAGTTGTGATTTGAAGTCTACATTAATTGTGTAAAATATAGACATAAAATAATTTTAAGGTAATTACACTAAGTTAAAAAAATTACTACAAAATCGTAGATAAAGATAAAGAAAATTTAGAAGTTTTTCAAATTTTTTAATTAGTGTTATTTAAAAATTCATCGACAGATAAATATTGTATCTGTAAAAGAAAATCTTTAATTATATTTTAAAATAAATTTGTGGAACGATTTTTTTTTTCATTTTAAACGGTTCGGTAATCTATTAAAATTGTTAACATACTGAGGCTGTCTCATAAGCTGCAGTATTGTGTTGAGTTAAACGAAAAAAGTTCTGTTGTCTGGTTAAATGAAGATGCGTATTGTTTTTTTTAACAATAAGTGAATATTCTTTTTAGAAAAAATTGCATATTCATAAATACAAACATAAGAATAAATTAAAATTTTAATTTTCTTAAATCGGTTTACATTATTCATACTTACGAGCGCCAAACAGTTATCTGATTACTTATTTTCGTATCTTGAAAACTCTTAGTACTTTTCAAAGGAACCTTAAAAGGTAATATCACAATTTACAGATAAATATACTCGTAATAAATGTGTAATAATGACGAAAAGCTTAGCGTTTTATTGAGCCACTTCATAACAAAATAGGACAATTTTGTCTTGAAAGACGTCAGTGTGATAATCCTAAAAGAATTTGTTATTTAATAAAAGGTTGACTGGCATCGACTGCTTTGTTCATTTTACTCTGTGAGAATGGAAGTTTGTAGCGTATGAAAAATGCGATGCCTGACCGGGATTCGAACCCAAGACCTCTCCGGATGAAAGGCTGAAACGCTACCATTCCGCCACAGAGATCGGCAAAATGTGTTTCAATTGGGAAACATATTCTATTTTATTACAACATGTTTATCGTCTTGTACCTACCTGATTGTGTAAAGGTTTTCTCCATATTTAAAATTAGATACCATCTGACAAATTATGAGAACGTGCAAAAAGCGCACAGTTTATTGAATATACCGGAGAATGTAACCATAATTCGAGTGCACATGTAGGTCAGATATAAAATGAAAACTAAGGAATCTTCGTGAAATATTTCAGTTTTTATGGTTTTTTGAAAATAATTTGTTAATATATAAAACTGTGTATTTTTTTAGATTTAAAAAAAAAATCTGATGTAGACACCACATGACTTCCTTGTACTCTTATTAAATTACATGTAACCATTTTTTTTAAAATGAAAGTACATAAAAGTTTATTTTATTAATAACTTCTGATATTATATCATATTTTTATTATTATTATTATTGAATTATTTATCGTAAAATTTTTTTACCATCAGAGGTTAATAATTTTATTAATAAATCAATATATTTAAATTAAAAAAAAACGTTAAAAAAGGAGATGAAGTCTAATTCGAACCGATGTACCTTCCCTTTGTAAAATCAAAATATTTCATTAATTAAAATTTTATTTGGGTATAACTCTGTAACCAATGAAAATAAGTACCACTTATGACACCGTTGAAAAGCTCTCAATGAGGGCTTATTACTGCAGTTAAGAAAAATTCCAAAATCCAAATGTTTTGGATTTTGGGCTTTTTTTGGACACTTTTGGTTCAGTCTATTGCAATCAAAAGGGGAGGTGCACAACAAGATGTTACAACGATTCTAAAGCCAATATTTGAACATCCTACGGCTAATCATTTTTTGAGTGTACGAGATACTGTACGAATGGTATGACGTACAGACGTCACGCCGAAACTAGTCAAAATGGATATTTCCATTGAAATATGAAAACCGAAATTTTTCGCGATCACAATACTTCCTTTACTTCGTACAAGGAAGTAAAAATATATTCTAATATTCGCAAATAAATGAACAATTTTTTTTCAAATCATAACATAATTATGTAAATTTCGTCAGGTTTGATATTCCACTGATAAAAAGTTACGACTCCATCATTTTCCTTAAAGGATCAAGGAAAACAGTAGAAAAACCTTGATTAAATCAGCTTTAAAGAGTAAAAAATTATAATTTAAAAACATATGTGGTGAAATTAAAGAATAATTTTCTAATTCAAAAATTCAGATTTATTTGTTTAGTAATTATCTTTTAAAATTCATCAACAAAGTAATATTGTTTCTGTTAAAAGAAATTTAATTTTAAATTATATTATTTCAAACTATATTTTAAATTTCTGTGTAATTTAAAAAAAATTGAAACTTAAACCCAATAATGTTATTTCTCGTAACTGAAGTATTGCGTTTTGTAATGCAAAAATAGTTATGCTTAAGCAAATAGTTTATATTTACATTCATAAATATAAACGTGTAAAGATATCAGAATTTTTAATTTACTGAAAATTATATATATACTGACAACAAAGATCTAACAGTTTGTAACTCATCTGATTTTTTTAAATAAAGAAATAGATCACCCCCTCTCCAACCAAGAAGTACATTATTTGTTGTTTTTTTTTTTTTTAGAATGAATGTAGATAATTTACTAAGTTAAGGGGGGTAACCGAAGGGTGGAGTATTTATTGGAGAATATACGCTGGATGAAATTGAAAATTTATTCCTGGAATATTTTATGTCAGTGGTTGGATAATATCCGTCGATAGCCGTTCGGAATGTATCTCTATCTATACAAAGGCATCGCTTTTACAATTCAGGAAAGGGCTCTGGAATAGCAAGTTCAGTTGAACGTCGTAGTACAAACATACAGTTTTAATATATATATATATATATAAAATCTGATGTGGACACCACATGACTTCCTTGCAGCCTATTAAATTACATATACATATTTTTAAATGTACATAAAATTTTATTTCATTAATAACTTTTGATATTTTTTCGTTTTATTTTTTATTGTTATTGAATAATTATTTATTGTAAAACGTTTTTTTACAATCAGAGATTAATAATTATTAATAAATCAATATATTTAAATTAAAAAAAATTCAAATCCACAAGGATTCGAACCGATGGGCCTTACCCTTCCTTGTAAGATCCTAATATTTCATTAATTAGAATTTTATTTGGCTATAACTCTGGAAACGATGAAAATAAGTTCCACTTACGATATATCGTTGAAAAGATCATAATGAGGACTTATTACTACGTTTAA
The DNA here is from genome assembly GCF_047948215.1 of Lycorma delicatula. NCBI lineage: Eukaryota > Metazoa > Arthropoda > Insecta > Hemiptera > Fulgoridae > Lycorma > Lycorma delicatula. Next base: position 58,681,519 of record NC_134463.1, read on the forward strand.
CAAATCCAAATTTTTGGGATTTTTGACGTTTTGGGCACTTTTGGTCCAGTCGATTGCACTCAAAAAGGGAGGTGCACAACTAGAAATTTACAATACTCCTAAATCCAAAATTTCAACATCCTACGGCTAATCGTTTTTGAGTTATGCGAGATACATACGTATGTACAGATATCACAATGCTTCCTTTACTTCGTACAAGGAAGTAAAAAAGAATTAAATGAAGGAGTTGTAGTTTACAGTGTACAAACAATAAATAATCATTGTTTAATGTACGAAAACTAACGACATTGTTCTGTCTTTTTATCGTATTTGTTTCTAAGATTGATTAATACGTTGAAAAGTTTATTCTACTTTTTACCACAAATAAAAATAAATCAAAAATTAAAACAGGTACAAAAATAGAAACAAGTTGTGTGCTTGATTTATGACTTTAATAATATCATTTGGTAGCTTGCGCACGTTATACGGGTATTTACTTAAGTACTGTGTTAGCACGATATAATCTAGACACCTTCTGCCAGTTTTTTCCAGTTCTTTCATCTTCTAAACTATTATAGTTTCCAATTTTATCAACCTGCACAATTTCTATACAGATATTTTTTTTCGACGTGCTTAGAATTATATACCTTTTTCCCTATATTTAGTGATTTCAGAGATTAATTTTTTTATTATTTGAGTTATAAATAACTTTTTACAGTGTGTAATTTATAGGCATTTTAATTACGATTGATGTTTTAATTATAAAGAATTTTTTTTTGTACAGCTATCAAATCTGCCAATACGTGTCTAGAGTTTGTGTTATATTTATCGGTTGTTGAGAAGGGGGAATCCTATTTAATAATATCTTCGTTGCTACTAAAATTTAATAATTTTATCACATTAGACCACGAGGAAAATCTAAGTTTATTTAAGTGACTTACATTTAATGATATTATATGTTGGAAAAAAATCCCTTTCGGCACGCTGGAAGGCGGAGGTAGATTTCACCGTTACTAAGCAGGTGGTAAAAAAGATTTCCACCTTAAAGTTAAGAAAAACTTCAAATTTACTCATTACGATAACGGTTACATGTGAAAAAATGTTTTACTTGTTTAGTATACGACAAGCCCCATCTTCTTACAATTCCAGCAACATTTTGGTCATCATATGAAAACTTGTTTCAGACAAAAGTTTTAGGTAATGTTTAGAGGACCACTTTAAACCGATTCGATACTGTGCCTATTAAGGGAGGTATAATTCTTTTTGTTTACAAACCCCATTTTTTCCACCCCCTGGATCATTGGTTGGTGATATCAAAAAACTTTACTTAGATAGGTTTTAGGCCCTATCCAAAGAATAATAAGAACTTTAAACGAATTCGATATTTCACTTAATAGGAAAATCTTCCAATTCCAGCAACATTTTCGTTATCCCTTGCCGTAAGGGTGGGTCATATCACAAATTGTTTCAGACAAAAGTTTTAGGTAATGTTTAGAGGACTAACGATTCGATTTTAAACCGATTCAATACTGTGCCTATTAAGGGAAGTTTGAATTTTTTGTCTCCGAAACCCCATTTTTCCACCCTCTAGGTCAATGGTTGGTGATATAAAAAATCTCTACTTAGATAAGTTTTAGGTTCTAATCCAAAGATTATTCGTTAAAGGAACTTTAACGAATTCGATATTTTACTTAATAGGAAAGTTATAGCGATATTTTGTTTTTTTGAAAAGCCCTCCGATTTACACCCCATGGTTCTATTTTGCTCATTAACGAATTCGACCGAGATTTTGGGTCGTTATATTTTATGTATAAATTTGAAAGTAATTGGCGGAAAATTACGGCATTTATCGTGTCCACAAGAAAGTGAATTATATATATATTTATATATATATATATATATATATATATACTTTTGAACTGAAGGTGGTTTTGAGATCGGGGATGTGAAACGCGAAAATATGTCAAAATATTTTTCGGAAGTCGAATCATTATAATGGTAGCTTTCTTATAAAATCTACCTAAACTGTAGAAATGTATATTTTAAATATTATAAAATAGTATAGACCCAAAAAACTTGTTTCAGATGGTTGATTTTTTGTACATCGTAACACTGCTCTGTTATTGTGTGTTTTCTCTTCCAGTTGTATTCTGCTTTGTCACTCGGGAATCGACTTATATAAGTATACAGCCATATTTTCGAGGAATTTCTATAGTAAAGTGTCATTTTCCCATCGGTTAATTCGTAAGTTTGCGATTAGCAATGTCGATTATGTTCATCAATTTCTCGAGAGTTTATATAATGAGTCATCCTATCTCCTGTTTAATTACATGAATATATAATTAAGTTATTGAAAAATTAAGAAGTATGAATGGTTCACTTAAAAAATAATCTGATTGCTTTTTGTAAGTTCGCAATATGTCTTTGGGTTAAATTTATTTCATAAACTTAGGAAAAATCGAGTTGTGCCAAATTTGAATATATAATGCTATCATTATAAATGTGTCTGAATCGAATAATAATCTGGAAGAACCGTCAGAATAAGTAGTAGTAATTTTATTTAAAATACTCCCACCAACGGAGGGACAATGAGTCAAGTGATATATATGTTTTGACCTTGTCTAGTACAGTCCCAGCAAAATATCTGCCTCGCCGAAAACTGTATACTCGATTCACTTTAAGAGTTATCTTGAAAGTAAATCACGTGGTGTTGTAATAGACTGCCTTAAAAGTTACGCGTACAAATTATATGTTTTTATGTTTGATATGTGATTTGAATTATGTTTGTTTTCATTTGGCGCCTACTGAATCGAGTTATTTACGAATTAATTACATGGCAGCTATATTTAAAATTATATCACTGTTGAAAAAAACACGATAGACGTGTATCAAGTATTATATAAATACTGGTGAGAACTAACAAATTGAGTCATCTGGTACATTACTGAACTAACACTATCGTACACGCTGCATTAAAATATCACTACTACAAACAACAGCTAGGATAACTCTTACTCTGAAGACAGTTCTGAACTTACAAAAACTTACAAATATAGGATTGGGGTCCGTTTTCGCTTACTTGACTGTACGAACGTTCTTTCTAATATTACTAGTGCATTAATCTGCATTACTAATTTTACATTAATTTGCCCTTCGTATAATTTTTCTGACTTTTTCTTAGATTTTTTTCAGGGTTACAAGTATAAAATCTCGTTCAATTTGTTTTGCGGGTTCAATGGTTTTTTGCGGTATAAAACATGAGTAAAACGTATGAACAAAGATTTTTACATACTGTTCAGCACATATATTTTACTAACCGACTTGATATTAAATTTTTCTGTCTACAAGTAGATTTTTGTCCTCGAATTTTATAGACTGTTTTATATATATATATGTCGAACGTTATAGACGTTTAAAGCGGTCGTTAGTCCTCCAAACATTATCCAACACTTTTCACTTTTGTCTTAAACAATTTTTGATATGATCAACCGTTACGGCAAGGGATGACCAAAATGTTGCTAGAATTGAAAGAAGGGGCTTGTCGTATGCTAAACATGTGAGATTTTTTTCACATGCAACCATTGTTGTATTGAGAAAATCAGAGGTTTTTCTTAACTTTAAGGTGGAAATATTTTTTATTTCCTACTTAGCACCAATCACCTCTACCTTCCGGCGTGCCGAAAGGGATTTTTTTTAGTTGAAATGACTTATACGACCTTATTTTTTTATTTTTTTTTTTTATTTCTCTCTTCAAAATTGTTTTTAAGATTTTCTTTAAGTAAGGTAAATCCTTTATACTTAGAAATTTTTCACAATTCGATATTTTTTTTTTTGCGTGATATCTTTATTACGCTTGAAGCTTGTGCTTGGGGTATGGAAACGGAATTTTACAGCGTATAAAAAAATTTTACAGCGTAAAAATCCTGATCGGGATTTGATCCCGGAACTTCCGGATGAAAGGCCAAGACGCTACCACTCCGCCGAAGAGATCAGCAATTTAAAAAATGATATTGTTTCAGTAACTTACAAATTGCACAAAAATATTTTTTTTTTTAAATACACAGTTATGTGTAACTGCCAAACTGTAAACATCATAAAGCAAAAAAAGCTATTTTGTAAGGAAGAACGGCTGGATCAAACTAGACCTACTTTTTAGTGTAGAGGACTTCTACTAAAGATATAGCGGGCGGCGTATACCTGTGCACATTGCGTGCGAGAAAGATAGATTTATAGGACGGATGGAAGAGTTAGATAGTCATTCCTTTACGAAAACATCTTCTGTAGCTCTGTATACTTACATAGTACGCGGTACATTCTCAGAGTTGTTGAGGATAGTTAATAGCGCGGTAAGCCAGCCATCAGCATATGTGCATAGCAATACGCCGCCCGCTACACGTACTGTAAATATACATTTATACATATGAGCTATCAAATTAGGAAACAAAATTACGTTTCTTGAAATGGATTTTCAGCTAAATTGTTACATGTAAGATCATATTATGGATTGATTCACCATTTTATTGTAGTATTATTATTATTACTAATTGTTCTTAATGTCGCAACTCTTAAATTGGTTAGGAAACACATTTGATACTGGTATGTTATTAAATAATATTTGGAACATAAGTTGAGTGTTGAAACATATTAAATGAAACAAATGAAAATTTGTTAACGCTAAGGCGTTTCCTTCCTAACCTTTGTAAAACGACACCATTAAGTGTTATATTTCATCTCTTTATTAAACAATTATTAATTAATATCTGACTGTTATTTGAATTTCTATACGGACTGCTAAGTTTTTTGTCATTCAAGGTTATATTCGATTTAATTACAAGGTTGTTAAACTTCAGCTTGAGCTCTCCTTAATTCATCTATCGCTTGAATTATGTTGTTTTTTGAACATTTAGTAGTAAGTTATTTATTGATGTAGGATCTTCTAATGAAATTGGCAAAATTACCTTTATATATAGCAATGTTTAATAAACAGTAAGTGAAATAAATTAAAAATTGGTGAAATCTGTAATATAAATCAGAGAAGTAAAATGAACAGATAAATAAATTAGAGGAAGTTGCAGAGATGCTTCTACGCATTGGAATAGTAGTTTTTCTCTTTTTAATTTAAACGGTTTCAGCCTTCTAATCGTCAGGTTTGTCATGCTTGATCCAGAAACAAAATGTCCAAAATGTAGATTTTGAACAAATGCACTACAAGATGAATTACATATATTTCTACTTCCTTGTACCAAGTACACGGAAGTATTGTAATCGCGAAAAATGTTGGTTTTTCAGATTTCAACTGAAATATCCATTTTGATCATCCCAGAATCCATTTTGACTAGTTTCGGTGTAACATCTGTACGTATGTATGTATGTATGTGTCTCTCATAACTCAAAAACTATTAACTGTAGGATGTTGAAATTTTGGATTTAGAATTGTTGTAACATCTAGTTGTGCATCTCCCCCTTTGATTGCAATAGACTGGACTACAAGTTTCCAAAAAAGCCCAAAATCCAAAAAATTTGGATTTTGGAATTTTTCTTAACTGCAATAATAAGCCTTCATTGAGAGCTTTTCAACGAAATATCATAAGTGGTACTTATTTTCATTGGTTCCAGAGTAATGGCCAAATAAAATTTTAATTAATGAAATATTTGGATCTTACAAGGGAAAAGCACATCGGATCGAATCCGACTTCATATACATATTTTTATAACTTTATTTTTAATTTAAATATATTGATTTATTAATAATTATTAACCTGTGATTGTAAAACAAAAAATACAATAAATAATCAATAATAATAACAATAAAATTTTTTTTTAAAATCAGAAATTATTATTGAAACAAAATTTTATTTTTATGTTTTTTTTAATTTTTTTGCACATTTTTACTTTTAAAAACGTGTATATGTAATTTAATATGCGTACAAGGAAGTCTGATGTGGTGTCCACATCAGATTAAAAAAAAATTATTATTGTAATTTAAAAGCCATAGATTACAATCTAAATAATTAATTTTTAGCTGTTACTGATTTGTGAATGCAGGCTTATCGATTTAAAGCCAGTCTACTGGCAGTGAACAGTATAGCTGGTAGAGTGTTAAAAAATGACCATTCAAACTGTAACCTTAATCATGTTAAGTAAAAAAAAAAAAAAACAAATTCACATGGTGGATTCTTTTTACTTTACTGACAGCATAGCTCTAGAGCTATGCTGTCGGTAAGACGGTGTGAAGGAAATATGGTAATCAGTAAAAAGTTTGAAATATTGGTTTCTTTTTTTTTGTCTCGACTCTTCATAACCCAGGAACCCCAAAAAACAATGTATGTTTGTCGGCGCATTTGAAGCTTAATAACGTTTGATTGAATAAACCGATTTTTTTGACATTTTGTACAGAGGGGGTCAATTTTCTCAGAATTTTGCAAACATAACCCCAGTTTATGTTAAGGTATACAAGTACAAGCGTGCATGCTTCTCTTTTTTTAAATATTGCCAAAATTCTCCCTTACCCAAAAATTAAAAAAGCTGTCTTTATTTATTGCATATTTTTTAACCGATTTTTTAAAATTGTTTTCCTAGGCATAGTAGTAGTACAAGCGATCCAAAAAAATACTTTTTGACAGTATTAGAGGTGGGGGAGAAGGTTAAAGTATGAAAGTATTGATTTTTAAATTTTAAAAAAAAATTTTGGTTTATTTAATTTTTAATAATAATATTACAAAATACTTTCATCACAATTCACTCTCCGCCCCTAAAAAAGGATGTTAGAAACTTTTTATTGGTTATACACTTATTAGTGGAATTTAAAAAAAAAATTTAATTTAAATTAGCAAACTAATTAGGAAAAAAAAAATGGAAAATGATTTTGGAGATGGGAAGCTGAAAAAACATCGTTTTTTTAAAAACTTTTTAGATTTATTTTAACGTATAATGATAATTTTATTATAAAACATCATCTTAAATTTCTCCCACTCCAAAAAAAAAGAAATCTTTTATCTGAAAATTTATCAGTATTTTTCCGCTATACAAGAATAATCAATGTCAGGAAAGTATTACAACTTTCTTGTGAACTTTTTTTTTAATAATGACTTTGATATATACGTATGATTTAGTCTGCAGTGTCTTGTAGATAAATCCATTTCTGGAGATGTGTAGCGGTTATGTTCTCTCCGTATATTTTGCCGGTAGTCATCTCATAACCAGAAAATATTCAAAACAAAATAATTTCATCCAATAAAGTAATATATGTAAAATCCCTTCATATGAACCCAGGCTAGAGAATTACACGATAAGAAAAATCAGTTTTTTTTTTTTTTTTTTTAATTTCTCGACTTTCTTGGTGAAAATAATTAAATTATTTGTTTGATAGATATGATAAAATATTTTTTTTCGATAAATTATATATTTATTTACCGGAATTTTTAACTTATCTTTCGCGTTCTACTTGTTGAGCTCTATCACAGTTATTTTTTTAAAGAGTTGCAAATAATGGAATAAACAAATTATTATCGGTATTTCCAGAACATTTAACAGAAATGTTTAGCTTTCATAAATTTTGTAGATTTTGATCGATCATAAATCATTTTTATAAAAAAAATTATTTTGCTTAAGTTATTTATTAACTACATTTGTGGTTAAGAATACAGTAATTCATTTTTTTATGTGTGAATAATGTGATATCTGTTACTTTTTTACTGAACTAGGATCTTTCAATTCAAAGTAAATACGGTACTAATGTACTATAATAGTTGGTTATAAACGTTTAGAAAAAATCGAAATTTTTTTGTATTTTATGGATAGGATGGTTTTAAGTTCAATGTTAGGGGGCTGAATAAATTTCTTCTACGACAGCGTAATTTACTTAATGATTTTTAGACGGGTAAAAAAGTAAAATAACAGTTTTTTCTTCCCCTATTTCTGTTTTCAGTCCGTAGTTTATATTGATCCGTGTTTTTAGGCGTTCAGGTCGAGCGTCCATTTCTTTTAAAGCAGATTCAGTCATTACTTGTGTGTGCGCGTTTTTCTATCTGGTGATTTACTTTTTAAACCAATATTACGTGTTCGGGGTAAAAGTATTGGTGGTGTGAAATATGTTCGATATCTTTTGGGGTTACGATGGTCCGGGTTTAAATTATTATTTATTATAATTAATATTAATCTACGTTTCCCGATTATTTATAATTAGAATAACTTTGGTAATTATGGTATGCTGAATCCAGATTGTTAAAGTCAAAATTTAAAAGTAGTAAAAATGTCCTGGATAGAACTTGTGAAAATTTCTCGATAAAACAAAAAATAAATAAATGAAATTGATTGAAAAATCTAGCAACGTTATTGGCTATTAAAATCAGTTCAAATAATATATCTTGAGTATTCTTGTTTTGTGCAAATTTAATTTTTCTCGTGTCCATTTAGTTTAAATATTATAGAATTTACTTCGGTTAAATATATTTTTTCTATGTTTGATGTTCTATATTTTATTTTTATTTTGTGTTCGTTTAGTTATTTTATTATCATTCCTGTTAATAATTCTTCCATTCTATTGTCTTCTGCATTAAGGTAAAACTACTTATGTATTTAGACTTTCACACTTTCTCGTTTTTATATTGTGCTATGATTGGATGATTTGTGTATTTTTATGTCCTGTTACGTTATGAAATAAGACTGATGTAACACAATTACTAGGCTACCGCTATATGATATTATGATAACTTTATAAGCGAAAGATAAAAGGTTCATTGACATTAAAAATATAGTCGATGTTAAATATTATTTGTTTCTGCCTTTCATCAGAAAAATTCTGGGTTCGAATCTCGGTCAAGCTTGGAATTTCATACGCTATCAACGTTCATCTTTTATTCGTTACTGTAAGTGCTAAAAATAAAGAAACTGTTATTATTTTATATTAAACATTAGGTTGATTTTCGTTTTCTTTATAATTTTATTTTTTCATGACAGGAAGGTGACGTTAATTTAATTTTACTTTAGCTGATGTCGCTTAATTAAATTGATTGAGAAATAATCATTTGCGCGTTTACCCATGTAATAAGTCATTTCATTCACACGTTTTAAAATAAAGCATTTTTTTTTCAGTTACTTTCAAATCTTGATAATATTCTATATTATTTTATAGTAGTCAAGATCCTTTTCCGGTGTTATTAAAGCGTTAATAGTATACTGTTCATAATAACTGTTTGTAAGTGGTCTGATATAATGTATATATTATATATTTTTATTTTTATATTTTTTTTTGTAATTGTTGTTCCTAGGATTTTTTTCTCGTGACCTATCCTTGTTCATTACTTAAATTTTTTTTTAAATTTGAAAAAAGTTGTTTTTGACTACTTTTTAATCTAGGTCTTAATTCATATTTGCGTAAAAAGACATTTGATATTAATAATAATTATGTGCTATTAACTTCCTTAATAACTTTTTACCGACTTTTCAAAAAAGTACTGTTTTACTTTGAGTCACATGGCTCAAAGTTCACATGGTTCACATTGTGGGAGGGGGATGAAAATGGATTTTTTTTCTGTTCGAGGTATGAGGAATAAGAAAATACAATTCATTTAAATTGGGGTTTGCTTATTGTATAAAATTCTGTGGTACGAAATCTACAAAATTACTAGTCCGATTTAAATTAAGATATTCTGTAGTAGTGTATCTGGAGTTTTGCATGTGAAAGATTTATGAAGGTTGGTTGAGTCGTTCTTGAGTTACGACCAAACTATCTTTGACGTCGCCTATTACCTTTTAGTTATGTAATTCAACAATATTAATTAGTTTAAAACTTTTAACAAAGTATTTATAGGTTAATAAATTATTTTATACGGAAAGATGATTGTAGTTACTTTTTAGAAATAAAGTTTATATTAATTTATTATTTTATATTGATGCTATCTGTTCCAGTCTTTTCATCGACGTTTTGCATCGAGTGTAATGCTTTTCCTGAGAGTATCTCCATTACACAGCCAGTTTTAATGTAAAATTAAATTAATGTGTCACTTATAAGATTGAAATATCGCCTGCATTTTATAATGTTTAACTTGCTAATGTGCAGTGCTATATTCTATAAAGAAGGCAACTGGAAACTAATTTATCTCTCAATTTTCCTCTTGACATTCTTTGAATGACCGTACCAGTTTTGGAAATAATTCATTTTATTTTTAGTCGCTTACATCTACAATGTTTCACTTACCAAACATACCAGTCAAATTATGATGATCCTTCCATCCGAAGGTCCCGAGTTCGAATCCCGGTCGGGCATGGCATTTTCACGCACGCTACAAATCATTCATCTCATCCTCTGAAGCAATATCTAACGGTGGATCCGGAGGTTAAAAAAAAAAATTATGATAAGAATTATTCTTTGTTTAAAAATTGTTGTTAAATATTTACAACATATTTTCCTCTATGTTTAATTAATCCTTTAGTTTTATAAATACGTCAGTTTTTTTTTTTTTTTTAATTGAAAAATGTAACTATTCGTGGTGGAGTTGATCTTGTTTATTGTTTACTATGTAATTTTCATCCAAAATACTTCGTTTATATTAAATCAGACGCAGATGTTATTCATAACTAATAGATTTTAAACTGTTACAAACCGAATCGGTTTTCTAAATTTAAATGCACATAAATAGATAACGATGCACATTATGTCTATTTAATAAACAGTAAGTTTCGTGTATTTACGATATTTTTTTTAAATTATATTTTCAAACTTTGTAAATATATAGTATTTCAATTTTTAAATCGTCTATGAAGGATGGTAAGCTGTGCATAATATTTTCGATTATTTTAAGTTGTTTTGTTCTTGAACTGACTTTAATTATATAACACTAGCGTAAAAACCTTTTATAAAAAATTTCCATGTAAAATTAATGTGATGGCCTTGTATACGTATTTATTTCAAGGTCACATGTTAACATGAAAATTTTGTTTCTATGAAGTATTAAATTTATATGATTTTTATTAAGGTAATACGATAATAAAATACTAAAATATTTATATATATATATATATATAAACAATTGATAATAAATTGATAATGATATGATAAATAGAAAAATTACAATTAGATTCGGATTTTTTATATAGAATTTTTTATGTAAATAATTTTTTTATCTTATTTTACGGCTGATTTGTATAATTCGAGTTATAGACTAATTATAATCTTTCTATTTAATGAAAATAGAAAAAAAGTATCGAAAAAATAGAAAATGTATCGATATGAAAAGTAGAAATTATAAAACGTATAAATGAAAATGTTTTTTTTATTTTTTTATTCTTAATTAATGATCTCTACTATTAACTTGATATTTAGTTATCTTGTCGGCCGTGTACATTTATAAGTTCTGTAATCGTAAGGGAAAAAAACTTTTGGATGGATAGTCGGGTTTTTGTAATTCTCACGTATCTCGACGACCCTACATCTGTCGTGCGTCTTCTTATCTTCACATGTCTACGATCGCTTTACCCTAATCCGGTTACTCTTTTTGTTACCCCACCGTATCCGTGTTTTATACAAATAGTTTGTATCCGGGAACTCAGGAGCAGTTCAGATAACTGTAACTTCAACACGCACGAACACACACCCATATCCATACGCGTGCATGCAATACAGTAGGTAGTACGGGTGTGTATTTACATTTATATCGACAAGATGAATTTTATCTTAGACGCTCCGTTATTTATTCTTAATTTTGGTGTACGTTTACTATTAAAGAAAACTGTCTTGTTCAGAAGGATCCGAATTAAATATTTTACGTTCAGTAAGGTTTGTACTGAAATACATTTTAATTGAAATGTATGTAAAATAAATAAAACCGAACGGTTCATTTTCTTCTAAGTTTGTTGTAAATTAAAAAAAAAATTTTAAATTTTTTCAAGAGCTATTAGAAAAGTTATACATCGTGATAGCATATATATTAGAATTATGGATTATGATCTCTAGTAAAGATAATTAAACATTAAAAAAATAAATAAAAAACATTAGATATATTACTTTTCATACAACCATTTTAGAATTTCCGCTATTTGGTTCAGCGTATGCTAGAACCAAAATTTGTTGCATTTGCTATATCCCCGAGAGAATATTCGGCAGAAGAGTGGATTTGTTTTATTTTAACATTTCGTATACAATTATAAATTTGAATGAGTCTCTCTAACGACACGCGGGAGGTATGTGAAGACATCTTTAGAAGTATTAGATTCAAAATATAAATATAGTCCTTACCCCCTCAACTTTTCTGTCGATCAGACCATTCGGAAAAGGTTCCTAAGTATGCCTCAATTAACATACTAAACGTCGAGAGCCTCACTAACATTGCGAATTTTGAGATATTCGGGTGGATGGCCCATTCTACATAACGTTAACTTGACGTAGTCCAGTTTTCGGTTATAACTAGTTAAATATTGAATTTATCGAAAAATGTTTTTTAAAAAAAAGAAACATTTTACACAAAAAACTTCCAGTAACATTTTCATAAGATCATAAATAAACGCGAGAATGATCTGTTACATCAAAAACAAAAAAAAAAGATCGCTTTTTATCTTATAAAATTAAAAAAAAAATGAAATCGAAGGTTAACTCTCAATAAAGTACTCGTACATTTCTGGATAACCTTACCAACTTGAACATGAAAATCTGTTTTTGTTAATTTTTTACAAACTTTTTTTATATTGAATTTCACTGTTTGGTGCGCACCGACCCATTTTACAAACATTACGCCCACAAAACTGTCAAAAAGTAAAATTTACGTAAAAATGATATTACCGTCTAAAATGAAATATTTTTTCCTAAGTATTGTTATTGTTTAATATTTAATTTCGTGAAATTTTAGTAAGTTACGATTGGTTTTTTGTACTTAGTGAAAGTCCCAAAATACGTTTTTTAAAATATAATGAATTTAAAATTACTAATTAAAGATATTTTGCTACGAAAGTTATTAAATTCATAAATAATCACCGTAAGAATACATTCGCGTATTTGTTTTTCGATTTTTTGAATTTGGTTTTTATTTGCAGGCAGGTTTTTAATAAATAAATTTGAAAATACTTCGACCTGACAATATTATACTGTAATATGTTATTTCTAAATGTAGAAAATTCTTTCAAATTTACCAAAGGTTATTCTTTTAGGTATCATTTAACGATAACATTTGAGTTTTGTATTATCTATCTTAGATCAAAAGGTATTTGTTTATCGAGCGCGCTTGTTGAAGCGGTCCCCCGGCTGCTTCATATCTCTCCGCGTAGGCAGTATATAGTGCGTTACTGTTTATTACTCTAGGTCGTTTATTTATAATTTGATGGGAATGTGTCCGTAGACTTATTTGGGTAGAATTTTTGACAAGATTAATTTTTTCTGTAAAATCAATATTTAACGACATACAGACAAAATAGAGAAAAGAAACATGATTCCTAAATTTTATTTTGTTTATAACCAAATGTCGCAATGGTAGTGAGGCTCTCGACTTTTAGTATAATTGAGGCATGCTTAGGGATCTTTTCAACCTGGTCTCATAGATAGAAAAATTTTGCCCGTATATTCATGTTTTGAATCTAATGCTCCTACGCTGTCTATGCTTAGGACATGATAAAAGTCTAACCAGCTAGTGAGCGTTAATGTTTTTATCGTTGACACCGATGTCACTATATTTGTAAAAATATTTTCCGGTTAGCATAAAATGAATTGTACTTGTTCATAAAAAACGGTCGTTTGATGGAGTGAAACTTTTTTTAATTCGACTTTTTCACTTTCTGTGCTTGTGATTTACCCTGGTTACAGAATGTATTCCGATTTTTATGAAAACTATCAGTTAGATTCTGTACTATTAGGCGGAACTCCGGGTTGGTCTAATGGTAAATTCATCATCACAAATCAGTTGTTTTTAACAGCCGATTTCCAAAGTCAAAGCTTCTGAGATTCGTATTAAAAGTTAGTAACTATTATACGTATTTGAATACTAGATAGTGGTACCGGTGTACTTTTGTAATTTGAGTGCAGTTAACTACACACTCAGGAATGTCGGCCTGAGCCTGTACAATATTACACCTCATCACATATCATCCTCATTTTATTGGGTAATGGAGGGCGGTTGATTATTATTCATTAGTTAAACAGATTGCAACGTTACACATTTAAAAATAATAATATTAAATTAGACGGACCCACCTGGTTGGTCTACTGGTGAATGCGTCTTCGCAAATCAGCTGATTTCGAAGTCGTGAGTTCCAACGTTCAAATCCTAGTAAACGCAGTTACTTTTATACGGATTTGAATACTAGATAGTGGATACCGGTGTTCTTTGGTGGTTGGGATTCAATTAAGCGCACATCTCAGAAATGGTCAACCTGAGATTGTACAAGACTACATTTCACTTACACTCATACATTTCATCCTCATTCATTTTCTGAAGTAATACCTGACAGTGATTCTCGAAGACTAAACAGGAAAAAAGAGAATTATGGGGAACGGCTTATTCGTAAAGAATTTTTATAAAATTTTCTTTTTCATAATGGTGGTCGGGAAGTGCGCTGACCATTTCCCTTTAATTATTTATTCATAGTCTGGCAAATGTTCTCAGTGCATATTGCTTTGTAAATATTTCAACAGTTAATACAACTTTGTACTGGATTTAACGAATGAGCGCTATAAAGAAATTGAATTAATAAAATTAAAATAAAATTCAAAATTGGAAAACGGTTGTGAAACTTGTTAAATAATAATCTTTTCATTATTATTTTTCTCAGTTAAGTGTAATGGATACGTAGAAGAGAAATGTGTACCTGCAAGTCGACTCAACTCCTGACGTCACCAGTTCCACTCTTGTTTTTGTGTTTCATACATCAATATTTTATGTTTTACACCTTCATTAAGCTTAAAGTTTGTCCGTGAGACTGTTCCCCAATTTTTGTACAGAAACTTGCGTTTCTCAGTTCGATTCTTTCTCTGATTCTTTCAGATCGATTCTCTCTCTCGATTCTTTCAGATCCATTTCAGACAAACCTATTTCTATAGTTTGTCCATTGTTCCTGGAAACAGTCTGTATACAGTATCTCTAATACTGTAAGATGTTTTTGTTGCTTGCTAATATACTGAATTATAATACACAGTAGTTTTTTTATTTACTTTATTAATTAAATTTTGTGCCACAACTTAAATTGTTACATTCAATACAAAATGCGTGAGGCGGTATATTCATTAGAATGATTAGCGTATCAAACGTTTGAAAATTCATTTGTTCTGTGCGACTAGTTTTCTTTTCATTCAACAAAGAAAATAAATTTCATTTTGGATTTTTTAATATACATCGCATTCTTGTTGACAGTATCTCTAATACTGTAAGATGTTTTTGTTGCTTGCTAATATACTGAATTATAATACACAGTAGTTTTTTTATTTACTTTATTAATTAAATTTTGTGCCACAACTTAAATTGTTACATTCAATACAAAATGCGTGAGGCGGTATATTCATTAGAATGATTAGCGTATCAAACGTTTGAAAATTCATTTGTTCTGTGCGACTAGTTTTCTTTTCATTCAACAAAGAAAATAAATTTCATTTTGGATTTTTTAATATACATCGCATTCTTGTTGAAGTGTTTACCGTTTAAGATGATTTTTAATAAAAGTTGTGTTTTCACCAGAGTTCATAGGTAAAAAAATTCGCAGATTTTTAGTTAGAAAACGCTTCATCTCTTTTAATTTTTTGTAAATCGACAGACTTATATATTCTCAGTGAGATAAACAAATTTTTATTGAAATCTTCAGAAAAAATGTTATATTTATTTTTCCTACGGTATTGAACTAACGAAGATGAAAAATTCTAATAAAACATGGATTAGAGTTTTTGGAAATCATCGTATTCAAACAGGGCGGAAGACGTATTTTATATCGTTATAACGAAAAAAAAAAAAAAAAAAACTTTTAGAAAATTTTTTCTCGCTTTCTAAGTAAAATGATTTTAATCGTTATATTTACACTTTATACATAGTATATTATATGAAAAGTTGTAAAAAAAATGAATGAACATTTATTATTCCAGTAGGTCAAAGGTCGGTAAACAAAACTGAAACAATGTTATAGATTTACTTTTCTCTTTACCGTTTATATATTTTCGTCTATCTCTGTTTTATTTATTTTATTTCTTTTTTACTGATATAAAATGAGAGATGGTTTCGTTTCTCTTCGATTTTCATGTCAGTTTTTTTAATATTTCATCTTAACTCGTGTTACATATTACATTGCGAACGCCGTCCTATACATTCGCGCATACATGTATGTGTGAGTACGCTATACATACATAGAATGTTGAAATGAATATTTTAATAATTCCTATATCCTTTCTCATTTCCTCTTGTGTTTTTTTATCTTTGTTTCTATTTTTTTTTTTTATTATCATTCTTCTGTCAAGATTTCGTTAGAAGTTTTTTTTATTTATTACGAGTATGTATACATTAATTATAAAATATTACAGTATGTAAAATCCATTACTTTGTTATTTAAATTTTTAGATATCTTCATTTGAGTTAGATATTTCTATTTCATGTTTCCATTTCTCATTTGTTTTTAATTAATTAATTCGTTGAATATTTTTTTGAGTAATAAAATATGTGATATTTAATTTAAATTGTTGTAATTAAAAACAGTAATATTCAAACAAACGATTTTGTATTATTAAGGAATACCTTATTTCATGGATAAATTGAGAATTTTTTATTTATTTTAATAACAATACATATTTGTTTAATATTATTAGAAATAACTCAAAATTATTTGTGAATAGTTTTTATTTTATCTTTTCTAAACAATCAGATGTGGACTTGTATTAATGGTCGGTGAAAAAAAAATAATTTTTTTTGATTTTTTTTGTTTCTGAATAAAAGAATTGTATACTGATAAAATGTAAAAAAACTTATAATTTTACCAATTATTTATCTTTTCATAAAAAATTGAAAATTAAAAAAAAAATAATTTTCATATTTATTTTGACATCGAAGAAATTTGACGTTCAGTTTAATATCGTTCTTCAAAGTAGACGTAAAAGAAAAAATTAGATGATTTAAATCATGAAATGCAACGGTCACATATCTTCATTTTGTTGGTGAAATCAGCGGTGAACTTTTATTGCTGTTGATAAGGAGATTCATATTGTTGAAACCAGTATTTCACTTACATTTGGCCGCAATTTATCATAACGAAACGGTGGTCATTGTAAATGAGAATTAATTTCTTTTCTAATTTAGTCGATCTTGCCAGTACTATATCTGTAGTGTAAATTCTTAGCAGAATTTATCGAGGGTACTTTCCGAAGACGTATGATCAAGATACTAAAAAACAAAACCATGTGCTTTAACGGGCTTTCATCGTTGTGAACAAAATGATAGAAAACGCGTATAAATTATAAGAATTTAATGAGTAGCGTAAAAACTAATGATAAAAGTGGATGTTTTTATGAAATAATTGTGTAGAAATTAAATTGAATTATCACAGCTATACAAAAATGTAAAGGAATGGAGTCTTGTAGACTTGTGTATATTAAATACAGGTTCGTTTGTTCATATACATTATTATAAAATTAAATATTATAACCATAGTTATTTAGTTAACCTATTTCTAGACATTTAAAACAATGTCGGAACATATAAATTGGCACTTGTCAGATATCTGGACGCTACATATTTTCACTTTTTTCACTCTTTTGACAAAAACTGCTATTATAACACATATATAACTTAAAAAACTGAACCTTATTTCACTAACGTTAGTGATTTATTGATTTCATGGGACCAGTAATTCTCTATTGCCGTCAAAATATCATCGAAAACGTCATTACCTGTAGTTAGCCGGTGCCAAATACTCTCCGCTAAGTTTGAATTTAAACGATGACGCGACGTACCCTGATATTCCTTATTTCGTCACTTCAGCAATCCCCACAACCTTTCAATCGTTTGCTTACAAACGTCAGTTTCATATGGTCAACGAAATTATATTTATAATTAACCTTAAAGTGTTAAAAACCAGATCCTTCAGTTTTATTAGTGATATAAGCGCGCCACGAATCTGAATCAGTAGTTGATCCCACCAAATGCGGTTTTTGATTTCATTCAATAAAGCAGGATCTTTTGGGAACATACACGAGAAAACACACATCTATTTCGCGACACAAACTATTGAAAATCCACGACTGCGGCAGCACTCGACCGGCATTGTTTTGGGGCCGCGATATCATACTTTCGTTAAACTCAACTATTTTACAAGGACCGCCTACCTTCTGATTCGCCTTACCCTGCTGTATTTCTACGAAAATCTGCTGTGTAATAATTTCACGAGGATTATCGGACTCCCGCTCACAGCAGTCAACAGAAGATGATTGTTGTGTCCATAAAATTACAGCAATCAGAAACGGCAATGTAGAATGTTCAGATCAATTTCTACATTGTAATGCAACTCTCTCTTTTTTTTTAATACATTTTCAGTTTTTTTTTGTCATTATACTGGGAGCAATTTTTAACCGATTTTGATAACTTTGGTAGGATGATGAAAACCTAATAGAACTAGAATCCTATTGATCTCACGGAAATTGATTTACAGGAACCTGAATTAGAGGCAAAAAACTTGGTTTTGAGGTCCGATTTCAAGGTTAACTAAAACCAGAATCCCTCTTCACATTTTATATTATAAGTACACTATGTGGTAATTCAAATTCATTACTATAGTAATAAAGATATTTAACTTTTGCTCAGAAGATATAGTTGTCTTAGTCATGATATTACTTAAATAAGTACTTAAATATTAAACAACTCTGATACGTTTTTGATGTTATTATTGTTTTTATTATTCGTTTTTATGGTGTAAATTATTCCATCAAATTAAAATACTTCGCCCCATATTATCAAACCACATTGCTGAACAGATTATATAAAAGCGTAATAAACTAATTTTAAAACCGATGAACTTAGAATTTTTCTCATTTTGTATTTTTTTAAAAAATTCTTTACATAAATAGTTTATGAAGATTCCATTTCAGATTTTCATCTAGCATTCCGAGATATTTCATTACTTTTATTTTTTCTAACATGGAACAACAAATGTTATCACAGAAGATAATCAGTTTGTAATTTAAGCAGTTTATTTAAATTTGGTTATCCTGTCTTAGTGAGACATTCGTTATCATTAATAACTATTATATAATACATTAATAAACTATATATTAATATATTATAAATTATAAATAATAACTAAATAATAAATTTATATATATATAATAATTATAGATTAACTTTTTTCCTTGAATTAGAGTTTTAGTCATTTATTTTGACTCCGTTTGCCTTCTCTTTTTCTGTTTAGGTTCCGGAACCACCGTAAGGTATTACTTCAGAGGATTATATGTATAAATGTAAATGAAGCGTAGTCTTGTACAGTCTTAGGTCGACCATTTCTGAGATGTGTAAATAATTGAAAACTCTACCACCAAAGTACACCGGTATTCACCATCTAGTATTCAAATCCGTATAAAAGTAACTGCCTTTTGTAGGATTTGAACGTTGGAATTCCCGACTTCGAAATAACATGATCTGTGAAGACGCGTTCACCACTAGACTAACCTGGTGGGTTAATATATTATAAAACTATAAATTAATAAACTTTCCCCGATGAATATTCTGAAAAAATCATCATTTTGTCGTCCACAAATACCGTTTTGTAGATCAAGTTGTAGGAGATCGTTTAGATGTTATATTGAGAAGAGAATCCATGACGTACGGTTCCTCGTTGTAAACCATAATAATATCGACATTTTTTTGGAATGAGATTTTATTTTTAGGATCTTTTTTTTTAATATTTAGGCATGAAGATGGGTGCACTCGTAAATTTTCCAGTACCGGAACGTTTGATTTTGTATTACAGAGACTGCAAGAAAATGGTCCACAGCCACAGGCAGCTGACTACATGACATTGTTATAAAAAATGCACATTCATTTCGATGTTAGCATCGATAAGAGTCAAAACTTATTTTTTACATGTCAAATTTTTAACTTTTTTCCGTGAATTAGTTTTAGTAATTTATTTTGACGTCGTTTGTCTTTCTTTTTCTGTTTAGCATCCGGAACCACCGTAAGATATTACTTCAGAGAATGATATGTATGAATGTAAGTGCCGTCTTGTACAGTCTCAAGTCGACAATTCCTGAGATGTGTGATTAATTGAAACCCAACCACCAAAGAATACTGGTATCCACGATCTAGTACTCAAATCCGTATAAGAGTAACTGAATTTAGTAAGACTTGAACGCTGGAACTCTCGACTTCAGAATCAGCTGATATAGGAAGACGCGCTCGCCACTAGACCAACCCGGTGGGTTTGCTCTCCACCTTGTTCTGTCCATTGCTAACCTCTTTGTTACCGCATATTTTCCCTTTTCCATAATTCTGTCCATAATTTGAAATCTCTGTCTTCATTTCCTTCCATTCACCAAACCTTTAGCAGGATTTGAACCTTAAAACTCTCGACTTCGAAATCAGCTAATTTACGATGACGAGTTCACCACTAGACCAACCCGGTGGGTATACACCGTTTGGCTATCGATATCCAAAAGCAAGGACCATTTTCGTGCTGTCTGATTTTTATAATTTAAGTTATATTTCTTATCTTAAATTAAAACGTAGGCCTTACTTTAAGTCAAAACAAATTTTAAGTAAAACGTCGATTAAGGAACTGCCGGCGTTCCCCTACTTCCCGACACTAATGAATCCCTTGTTCATGAAATAATTCTAAATAAATAATGTTAAATTATTTAATAAATTCGAACTGAGAGTATTAATTATTTATACGTATTCAGTAATGAATTTTACTTCGTCATAAAGCTAAATTAATGTATTTTTCCAGATACGACACTGTAAATTCCGTTTATAGACTTTCTTTCATTTCGATATCGCTTACTATAATTTTAGCGCTTATTATATTGTTAAATCTCTTTGTCTATATATATTTGATTCTCCTTTCTATTTATGAATACAAATTTAATGAAGGTAATTACGTTTAAAGCAATTGAATCGGTAAATTAAAACTACGCCCATCCGGTCGATGTGTGCAATAACTTAATGTATATATTCTTTTTTAAGTTTCCTCGTGTCCGACTATGCTAAATTCTAGATTACCGTTTAATGAATTATCAGATGGGATAGTGTAAGTTATTTTTTTTTTTTATTATTAAATAAATATATGTACCGGTGACCTTTTTTATATTCAACCGCGAAAGGAAGATAATTTATTCGATAATTTTATACGTAACCTATATATATTTGTGAGGCTAAAAATGGTTATATGAATTTTAATAAGTTACTAATAAAAACTCTCCTTCACAATCCTAAATGTAATGCAAGATGCATAACGATTTGAAAAACCCATTAAAATTAAGATTTAATGTTAGTGAAATTCTTTAATAACTTTTTCGTTGTAAGAATCATGCTATCATTAATCATATGATTTCTTTTTCCTCTTCTTTCTTAATAACCTTTTTAATAGACTTCAAAAAGAGAAAAAAGATTCTACGTTTGATCCGAGTTTTTTTTTTTTTAAATCAAATCGACTGATTTTGAAGATACTTTTTTATTTTATACAGAAAATCAGAATTTTTTTTGTAAAAATTCTAGAAATTTAGTTTAAAGTCTAAGGGTAAAAAGTAATATAAATGTTTATTTCCCCGCATTTAGAAAATCCGTACCTAAGATCTCCGTAACCTATTTCTAGATTATTTTCTCATTTTTGTGAAGACAATTTGTATTTTGCCTTTGAAATTCTTAACATAATGTTCACGTTTTTATCAAGACCCAATTTGTATTTTGTCTTTGAAATTCTTATTTTTGAACCGGTTGTATACTTTGTAGATAGCATTGTATTTTTAAATTAAAATAAAATTATATAATGTAGTTGTAGTAATAATAGTAATTGATCCGAATTCAAATCTATATAAATAAAAGGCAGTTTTCGTATTGTGTGTGCCTTAATAATTCAAAAACAACTTAATCGATTTCCCTTAAATTTTCTAATTTATTATTCTTTGTCCCAGGTGTATTCACATGTTAAACTAGTTCCATATATTTGTTAGCCTGGAATGAGATGTGTGTTATGTATTGGAATCACCAAATATGTCGTATATCCCAGAGCATTACAATAATATTTTTTTTTTTTTTGGCTTGATGATATCATCGCGTAAGCTTGAAGCTTGTACGTGTTATATGGAATTGGGATTCTGTAGCGTATGAGAAATTCCATGCCTGACCGGAATTCGAACCTGGAACCTCCGGATGAAAGGTCGAGACGCTACCACTCCACCACGAAGATCCGCAATTTGATTTATTTAATCGATATACAGTTAATATTAAATTGATATACGTTTTATTGTTTTCGTAGTAAAATTTGTCAAATATAATACAAAATTTATTTAATTCATACATTCAAATTTAGCAATAGCGAAGCGTTGTCAGATCCACTGGTAAAAAATTAAAACTGTACTTGTTCATTTCATTTTTAAATATAGATTTTTTAAAGTGGGCTTCAAGGGTTAGTAAACTCTTGGTTTACTAACCAGAGTATTTTTTTTATTTTATTAATAAATAAATAAAAATATGAATACGATTTTTTTACTTCCTTGTACGAAGAAAGGAAGTATTGTGATCGCGAAAATGTTTGGTTTTTTGATTTCAACGGAAATATCCGTTTTGATCATCTCTGAATCCATTTTGACTAGTTTCGGCATGACGTCTGTACGTACGTATGTATCTCGTATAACTCAATAACGATTAGTCATAGGATGTTGAAATTTTGTATTTAGGACTGTAATATGTAGTTGTGCATCTCCCCTTTTTATTGCAATCGACAGAACCAAACGTATTCAAAAAAGGACAAATCCAAAAAAAAATTGGATTATGGAATTTTTCTCAACTGCATTAATAAGCAGCCCTCATTGAGAGCTTTTCAAGGATGTTTCATAAATAATACGTAATTTCATTCGTTCCAGAGTTACAGCCAAACAAAATTTTAATTATTGAAATATTTGGATCTTACAAGGGGAAGGCACGTCGGTTCGAATTGGACTTCATCTCCTTTTTTAACTTTTTTGTTTAAGTTTAAATATATTGATTTATTAACAATTATTAGACTTTGATTGTAAAAAGTTTTTTACAAATAATAATAATAATAATAATTCAATCAACAAAAAAAGATAAGAAAAAATATCATAAGTTTTTAATGAAATATAATTTTATGTACTTTTCAATTAAAAAAAATTGTAAATGTAATTTAATAGGCGTAAAAGAAAGTCATGTGTTGTCCACATCAGATTTTTAAAAATGTTTTAATTTCTGTGTTGTCAGAATTTATTTAACATTGACTAATTTATTTTTAAAAAATCTGATGTGGACATCATATGACTTCCTTGTACGCCTATTAAATTACATATACACATTTTTAAAGTTCACTTATAACTTCTGATGTTTTCATTTTTTTTATATTGTTATTGAATTATTATTTATTGTAAAATCTTTTTTACAATCACGAGTTAATAATTTTTTTTTTTATTAATTTGTTAATCAATATATTTAAATTAAAAAAGAAAAGAAAATGAAGTCGAATTCGAACCGATGTGCCTCCCCTTGTATGATCAAAATATTTCATTAATTAAACTTATTTGGCAATAACTATGGAACCAATGAAAATAAGTACCACTTATGATACATCGTTGAAAAACTCCAAAAAAAGTCCAAAATCCAATTTTTTTGGATATTGGACGTACAGACGTCACCCCGAAACTAGTCAAAATGGGTTCAGGAATGGTCAAAAAGGATATTTCTGTTGAAATCTGAAAACCGAAATTTTTCGCGATTGCAATTTTTTCTTTATTTCATACAAGGAAGTAAAAATGTGACAACACAGTTGTAGGACTTTACCGCCACGCGGCTTTTTTCTGATGCACAGCTTACACACAGATACACAAACAATTTAATTAAAAATATTTATAATTTTATTTAATTGTAATATTTTTTGTTTATTTAATTCAATGAGTCTAATAAAGGCGCGCGAGCATTCCGTATTTCATTCGCTCGGGTGTGGCTGTGATGCCAGTTGATCGTGAATCATCTGGTATTCTTTGATGGTTGGGTTTCAGTTAACCATATATCTCAGGAATAGTCGACGAGAGAGAGTACACGACTAGACTTCATTTAGATTCATACATATCATTCTCACTTAACGTCTGAAGTAATATATGGTGATTTCGAACGCTAAACAGAAAAATAAGGGGTGAGGCGGTACTAGCGGCAAATTTAAATACTTTTTTACACTTTAAATATTATTTAAACAGAAAAAGAAAGAAAGACTTCTACAGCAGCTGTACGTATGTCAATGCTACACTAGCGCTCCTTGTGGTGAGTGGGGATAGCCACTATTTATTTGGATGATTCTGGGGTTGGGGGGGGGTATTTTGCAAGAAAACATTTTGAAAATATTATTTTTTAATTGTTAACAAATGTACTTCTGAAAAATAAGACATTAATTAGGTGAAATCTCGAGATACTGAGGGTGACCTTACCCTACAGCCTCACCAACTTGATCTCTTAAGTTGAAAATTTAACGGCATCATTGCCCGATGTATAGAAATAATCTGACCAGGTTTGGTCAAAATCGGTCCAGTAGTTCTGGAGATATAAGGTGATATAGGGTGCGACACCCCGAACACAGTGTACATACGAAGACATATGTACATACGAAGATCCGGAAAATTTCCATCCGGTTTTTTGGGTTCCTTAGGTGTCAGACCGGTGACAATCGCATATGCCCAAATTGAATCGATTACTGTACTTTATTTTCTATAGCTTTAGCTCTGCTGTAGCAGTAGACGGGAAAGTAAAAGACCCGATCAGTACAGTAGAGATTAAATATTGGAAAATTAAAGGAACCAACAGATTTAAATATTTCGGTTAATGGATTACACCGATTGATTCAGAAAAACTAGCAATACACGAGAGATTAGAAAAATGGAAATTAATTTTAAATCATCCCTTAAATAATAAAACTCAAAATTACTCTCAATAAATCTCAAAAATAGACATTATAACACAGTAATCAAAACATGAAGTTTATATGTATAAGAATGTTTAACCTTTAATAAGAAAGACTTAATTGAAGAACGGAAAAAGAATGAAGAATATTAGGACCCAAGAAAGTAAACAATAAATTTGAATTTCGTCTTAAATCAAACAAAGAATTTGTCGAAGAACTACTACTCGTTAATCAAAATAAGAAGAATAGACTTTTAAGTTCATATTTAAAGAATGAACAAAAATAAAATTGCAAAAACAATCCACGGTCTTTTTGAAAATAGGAAAACAAAATATATTGGTTTAAAGAAATAAAGATGTATCTAAACTAAAAATTAAAAGAAAGAAGACATAAACAACAAAGACCTTTTCAGAATTACAACATTAAAACCGATGGAATTGTTAAATGAAATAAGAAGTAACGAAATAAATTGTACAGAGCAAAGAAGAGAACCCAACAAAAGGATGAAAATCTTCGGGGAAATAGAAAACAGTCCAAAATGAAGTAGTTTTCCTTATACGCAGCCCATAGCGACTTATCATGCAAAAAAGCCTGTAATTTAAAGCAAATACGTCTGATATTAATAGTTAATATATTAGTTTTTTTTGGGTTTTTAATAAGATAAAGATTTCAAAGTTATTTTTAATTTTTTACGAGAAATAGATAATCTTATTTTTTAATAATTCCTTGTTTATGTGACGTAATTAGTATATGCAATATTTTTAAAATAGTGAATTATATCTTATTTTGATAATGGGAAATATAGTAAGATTAAATTAATGGTGGTATAATAAAAACAATTAATTTTATTGGGGTCGATTAAGTAGGATAATATTGAACGTTTTAATGTAGTCTTGATCTAATTTAGATAACTTATTGTAAATTAAAGCGATAATAATAATTATTATTGTTATAATTATTTCATTATGATAAGATACATTTTATTTTCAACGAACGAACAGTTCGTTATTGAATTCAATATGTATGTGTGTGTGAACACTTTTTTCTGGGATTTTGATTTCGGAATCGAATAAGCATCGTTAAGAGGGTTACAAAAATATATGAATGGTCGGGTTCACCTCAGTATGGCCGCCAAAATAACATTTTTTTAATAGTCATTACGTAATAACGATGTAAGAAGCTATGAAGATGGTTCAAATGTACGTAAGATTTACCGAAATGTATATTTTTAACAATTTTTTTAATAAACTAAACCGTTATACCTTATACTCGTAAAATACATCAAACCATATTGAACATTTTTTAAACTAAATTTTTTGTGGATTATGTCGGTCGATTAAGCAAAACTGTTTTATTTTCACTTCAATTTTGACCCAAAAATTAATCGGCTTTTTCTTTTTGGTATAATTTTGAGTACGGAGCCAAATCATATTCTGTAGTAGTTAGCTATATTATCGGGTGATTCAAAAAGGAATTCAGAACTTTAAAAGCATATACAGATTTATTGAGATAACTTACAGATTCGGTTGAGGTCTCATTTCCTAGTAAAACACATCAATTTCTGACTCGCGTAGTTCAGTACAGAATTCGGTCATCAGTGTTGTTGAAAACGGATACATTTATTGTTGCTGAACGTGATCGCTATCTGTTTTAATTTCACGATTTTCGTAGAGAATAGGGTAAGAAGCCTCCCAGTAGGCATGCAATTTACTTTTGGCACCAAACGTTCGTTTAAGACCGGTTGTTCTTCCAGACAGAATGTCCCGTTCTTCTTCCAGGAGGCAACCGTAAATGGTATCGTTTATCTGTAAATGCTTCAAAATTTTCTAATTTCTCAGTTAGACTATGATGGCCGCAATGAACGCCATCAACAAGACGAGGCACCACCTCACTACCGCCTAGAAGTCCGAGATTTTTTTGATACTCGATTTCCAGATCAGTGGTTCGGTTGTAAAGGCCCAATTACACGATCACTTCGATCTCCAGATTTGACCACGCTAGATTCTTTTTTTGTGGGGTTTTATTAAAGATCGAGCTTATGTGATAAGTACAGTCTTTGTCTGCCGATCTTTTTGAGATAAAAATTCAAATTAACGCCGCAACTGAAGAGGTAACGCCTAACTTGGTGGCTACAGTCTGGAATAAAATCGAGTTTAGATGGGATGTATGTCGCGTTACAATTGGATGCCATATTTAAACAAAGTGAATTTTGGGTGAAAAACTTCATGTGTCTGTCTATGAAATGAGACCTCAACTGAATCTTTTAGGTATATCAATAAATGTTTACGTGGTTTTTAAAATTATGAATTCCATTTTGATTCACCCGATGGTATAAATAAGAATAGAATCTAGATAAAAGTTCAAATTTTTTTTTTTCATTACAATCGATCAGCTCTTTAGTTTTAGACTATCTGGCAGCAGATCGCTGTTTTTGACTCTATGCCCTTATTTTTAATTTTCATCTCGGAAGGTTTTGGAAATGTCAAATCGTTTTTTTAAGATTCGACCAGTCCCGTACCTAATTTAGATTTTCAACAAACGAACAGTTCCATATTGAAATCAATATATATATAGATTAACGTGTGTGAAGCTTTTCCTCGGATTTTGATTCTGATTTCGAATTCGAATTGATCATAAATTGGATGATTACAAAAATACACGTATGGTCTCGATCGGCCTTCGGGTTCGCCTCAATAAAAAAAAAATTAAAAAAAAATCAGTAAAAAAAAAATAAATAAATAAAAACAAAAAAAATAAAATAAAATGTTTGTAATAATCTTTACACAAAAACAGTGTAAGCTATCAAATTGTTTCAGATGTACTAATGTGAAGTTTACTAAAATGCACAAAATATATACACGTATTATTTTTGTAAGTCAAGTGTAAGATCCCAAAGTGGGGGAAAAATTATCTATTTAATAACTGAAAAAATTAAATATGCTATAATACAATCAAAATACGAAATAAATAAATAGTATTAACTTAACATAAGTAGGAGTTAAAGAGTTCTACCTTTGTTAGAAATGGATTAATAATTGAGAGAACAATAAGAACTTTCTCGTTCGGGAAAGTCTTGTTTGACTTTTCATTGATAAATATTTATTTGTTTTTTGTTTTTTTTTTGCATGTCTAGTTTTATAAATATTGTAAAAACCTGAAATTGTAGATATGATTACAGTGTTTCCACTCAATGAATAATTGTAGCTTTTTTCTTTTCATTCAAAATAGTTGTAGAAATTACGAAGTGTAATGGACAAAATTTGAGTGTAATTAAGATAAAAATTTGAAGATAAAAATTTATTTATATTTTTAATTATATATATAATTTTTTAATTATATTTTAATATTTTTAATATATTAAAATATAATTTTAATTTTAATTATATTTTAATTAATTTTTTATTATATTTTTAATTTATTTATATTTTTATTTAAGATAAAAATTTGAGTGTAATTAAGATATCCTGCAAACTCTTGGTTTTTAAATGTTTTTTCAGATCTGATCCATTTTCAGTTAGGTAGATCATTTATCTAATTTTTTTAACGGTAGCGTAACGTTTTGTAAGTAAAATTAATGTATTCAGCTTTACAAAATATCTTTTTTATATTCCTTTGAGTTAGTACTGTATTTCTAAAATGGGCAGTTAATAGTATTATGAAGGCCAGGACTCTTTTTTTTGTAAAAAGATTTTCCGTTAAAAAGTAATCGAAGAGCGGAAAAATACATGAAAAGAATATTGTTTTTTTTTCTTATAAGTGTTTTTTTGTTTAATTTTGTAAAAATTTGTTTCACTGTTTATTACTTCCTTGTACGACGTAAAGGAAATATTGTGATCGCGAAAAATTTCAGACTTCAACGGAAATATCCATTTTGACCACCCTGAATCCATTTTGACCAGTTTCGGCGTGACGTCTGTACGTACATATGTAAGTACGTATCTCGCATAACTCAAAAACGATTAGCCGTAGGATGTTGAAATTCTGGATTTAGGACTGTTATAACATCTAGTTGTGCCATCTCCTTTTTGATTGCAATCGACTGCACATCAGTTCGAATCAGACTTGTTCTCCTTTTTTTTTTAATTTAAATATACTGATTTATTAATAATTATTAACCTCTGATAGTAAAAAAAAAATTGTACAATAAATAGTAATTCAACAATAATAATAATAATAAAAAGATAAATATCAGATAATAAAAAATATAATAATAATAATAATAAAAATAATAAAATGTATTAATAATAATAATAATAATAATAAATAAAAAGTATGAAAAATATCAGAAGTTATTAATGAAATAAAATGTTATGTACTTTTCATTTTAAAATATAAAATATACATATACATTAAAATATAAAACATATACATATACATTAAATATAAAATATACATTTTAATATGTATATGTAATTTAATAAGCATACAAGGAAGTCATGTAGTGCCTACATCAGAGTTTTTATACGTGTATGTAAGTAAAAGTAGTATCTTAAAATTTATTACAAAAAATAAACGAAGGAAAAAAGATTAAAAGAAGGAAATAGATCATATAAATGTGTCTGTGTGTGCGCGCGCGCGTGTTTTTGTCTGTACAGTTATTTTTAAACGGTTTTAATAATTTCCTTTTTATTGGATTTGCATAATATAAAAACGATTGTAATAGTAAGAAGTTCTTTGATAAGAAACAGTAGTCGATAATGAGAATGTTTTTATCTTTCTTCGGTAATGATCTATTTTTAAATTATCTGCAAATGTTTAGGACTATATTCAGAATTTTTATACTCAATACAATTAATTATTAACATGATAAAATCTTGTCAATATATGATGAAATTCATTTAGAAATTTAATTTTTTTACAATTTTTCAAGACTTTAATAAAGGTGAAAGTTTTCAGTTCGATACGAACGTGTTTTGTTTATTTGAGTTCAGGTATTATTCTTCAATAAATAGATTGGTTTCGGTGATTATTATTTTGTAGAGGAAGTTCCTCTATCGGTTCAGTTGTTTGTTTTTTCCATATAATGATGACATTTTTTATAAATGATAAATTATGCTTTCTCATAGATGATTTTAAGATTTTTCCTGTTTTTGACATTTGTATTTAATTATTGAAATATTATAGCGTGATTATGTGGGGTGTAATCTTATTTCAGTATGATATTTTATAATATTATCTTGCAAAAATTCAAGAAAATTAGTTGGGAAATTTACTTACTTAGTTGTTTCTCTTATATAGAGTGTCGAGTTGTATGAGAGATCTCGAGCCATCCCATACTGCCAGCTCTTACATTTTCCCACTCAGTGGAAAACTAGGGGGTTAAAAATAACATATATTCCTGCACTCCAAAGAGTTTTAGCTCACCCTAAGTACAATGTCTCCTTATGTTCTTTTTTTATATTTCTTATTTTTAACAAAATGTAGTTGTCTTGCCTTTACGGCCTTTTTCATACGAGTAGTATTTTTTTAGTCTATCCATATTTTAAATAAAATTACACCTTGATCTTTAGCTGGTGTCCTGCTCCGGGATATTTCAGATCAGACGGCGTATAATTTATTTTCTCTTTCCTCCTGAAAAAAATTCACTTGTCTTCAACCACTTTTTCAAAATCACATGTTCTCAGTTCCTATCTCGGTACAATCTAGCCATACTGTGATCTCCAATTAGATGCACAGTGAGTTCTTTTTTTGGTTTTTTGATCCCAAAATTCGACATTTTTGTTAATTGACAAAGGCGGTAAGTAGAAAATGTGCCTTATCGCTAAAGATGATTTTTTTCTCGAAAACTATTATCAGCACGTTATATTGTTATTTTTACAGTTTCTACGCGTTGTTCAAGTCTGTACTTTTCCATAATTTAACCTCAATTTTTACTGATAACATCATATAAAAATCTCTACTCTGGTTTTACCGCGAAATTAAATGGCGGTAAATTTAAAAGATCAGTTCACTTTGCAACACTATGTATTTTTATAATTTAAAGGAGGGTTACATTTTAAGAAAATTCTAAGTATCTAAAAGGAAAATCAGCTACTCTGATTAATGATTTAAATTTGATTAATCACATATTTATTTTTAAATTCTATTCTGTTTCATTGTTGCTTGCTTTTTTTAACTTACAATGTTTTTTTTTTGCATGTTTGTCCTCAAATCTTGCATCCTTAATTTAACATACTTCCTGACAACACTGACTGATGAAATTGTGCGCTGTCATTGAAGTTGGGTGACAATACAATATTCCACCATTACTTTTACAAACATGCTCCCGTATGGGGGTAAATTAAGAGTGGAAATTAATTATGCTTTAATAATGATGCATTATCAAAGATGGATCGAATGATAAATCTGTTATAGAAACTCATGTCGAAAGTTGTGATAGTTAATTAAGTAAATGAAATAAAAACTTCACTAAATAGTGAAGTTTTTATTAAAAAAACTTCACTAAATAGTGAAGTTTTTATTACTATGTATAGTAAATTCATTACTATGTATAGTAAATGTTTGATTAAAAATTTGTTTGATATTTTATAAATTTATTAGAAATTTCAACAATATATGATATTACCTTTTGAAATCCAAATTAACCGTCTAATTAAACTCAGCCAGTGTATGATAACTATTTGATTAAAGTATGACTAAAAAGTATAAGGCAAGTTTTTAAAAATTTTGAAAAGTTTTTGTAATATTATTTTTAAAGTTAAAGTTTTTAAATATTAATCAAATATATTGGTTTACATATATCTATATATATAAAAGAACATGTCATGGGTGATTCATAAACAACGCTTATCAAAAACTACTGAACATAAATTGTGAAAATTTGTATAAATGTTTTTCTTACCATGTAAGTGCATACTAAGAAAGGATTTTTGGTACTTACGTATTAACGCCACCGCCGCTACAGGTTTATTTAAAAACAAAGTAGTCAATCGCATTTCGGTGGAAAATGAACAGTCTCTTTATTAATTTTAATAAATGGTTATTTATATTTATTTATTTTATAAATATCAATTTAACCAAACTTAACCTACGCTCGCTTCGCTCGCTAACATTGACTAATTAACAGGAGTGTTTTGATTATTTAAATAATAAATAATTGCAATAATTACTGAATTCATTAAATAAATACTCAAAAAATTACGGTGTTAATTAGTCAAGGTTAGCGAGCGTAGGTTAAGTTTGGTTGGATACCGGTGTTCTTTGGTTTCAATTAACCACACATCTCAGGAATGGTCGAACTGAGAATGTACAAGACTACACTTCATTTACACTCATACATATCATCCTCATTCATCCTCTGAAGAATTATCTAAACGGTAGTTACCGGAGGCTAAACAGGAAAAAGAAAGAAAAGAAAGAAAGGTTAAGTTTGGTTAAATTATATTTATAAAATAAATAAATATAAATAACCATTTAATAAAATTAATAAAGAGACTGTTCATTTTCCACCGAAATCCGATTGACTACTTTGTTTTTAAATAAAGCTGTAGCTGCGGTGGCGTTAATACGTAAGTACCGGATTTTTTTTAATTACGATTTTGAAGGGTTGAAATGGAGTAACAATGAGATTTACAGTTTTTTTTTTAATTTCTTGGTAACAAATGAACATAACAAACTTGATTTTTGGCGTGTGTAATCTTCATGCAAATATCTAAAAATAAATTTTAGATTTTTTGAAATTCGACCTTGAAAGGGGCGATGGTTGGTAAAAAAGATTTGTTCCGACTACACTAAAAGAGATATTCAGTAGATTTGGTCTTGCAAGTACTCTTCAGATAAATATCAACAAAACATTTTGATTTCTTAAGGGGTGCGACGATGTACATCGGCAGCTCAACCGACTATATTTATTGCCACTGTTACTATATTGTACGACATGAGTGGCTGTATCTCCCTCCGTTTACTTGAATAAAAAGAGGCTACTACGGTGATGCTACTGTGTGTATATATATATATATATATATATTACTGAATGATGTAATAATAACATAGTTTTTATTCTGTATACATAATACCGATTTTGTTATAAGAATTATGTGAATTAATGATATAGAAGGTTCGGGATATCAGGATAATTAAAAAAAACTCGTCTGTCACTAATAATATCAAACTGGAATAAACCGAGTGAAGATCGACCAAACGGTATTCTGAAGGTCATTGAATCGAGTTAAGTTGGCCATATGAGATCAGAACTGAATCTTGACCGAGTGTAGTAATAATAGTCGATAGACGATCCATAGTATTTGAAACCGTGTGACGCACGTATTTCTCTTATCCCTCTTAACGTATGTATATATCCATGCAATGGGGTCACTGGCAGCAGAAGCTGACACCACCACCGCGATGCTATGTATCTTCTACTTATAAAAGTTGTTAATCCAGTCGTATCGGCTAGCTCCAGTTTGTCCGGCTACTGGTTTGAACGCTCGACTCTCAATTCATTTCGTATGAATCTACTTCGGACTTGATATTCTTTGTAACGGTATCACGTGCTACTAGCGAGACTGTGTGTAAAATACAAATTTATACACTCTTACATGCTTACATATAAAAACAAAAACACAAAATACGTAATTTAATACTTAAAAAAAAGATATTCTCCTATTTACGGCTTAAAGAAATAGAGCGATATCTACTTTATTTATAATTCCGTAAAATTTTTGAGATCGGAATTAAAGATGGGTGTAATGTATAGTTTTCGGAAAACTTTCCCTTATTTTTATTTAATTGGAGGTTGTTTTTGTTGTTGGTAAGAAACCTTTTAATGGATTTATGTTTTCCTCTCTCTTATAAGTAAATGTAATCCAGTACAAGACACTCCCTCCTATGTTTACATAAAATTATTTAATCTTATTTCATTAAGAATTAAAATTTGTTCATTCATATTTTCGTTGTAATCTTGTAAGCTTACGATATGTTACGTAGGATGTCTAACGAAGAAATATCACTACATGTTTTACAAATGAAAATAAAGAAAAACATTCATATAAACATATAAACAAAACTACAGTTCACTTACACTTATACATTTCATCCTCATTCATCCTCTGAAGTAATACCTGACGGTGATTCCCGGAGGCTAAACAGGAAAAAGAGATATATACGCACATTAACAAGATCTTGCGGAACCTGTTATCGAGTACAACACGCTGTCCCTAAATGGGATTCCTTCCCTCACCAGGAAAAAAAACAATTTCATCTGACGTACATCATTGTCGTCAAATTTGCAGACCTTGGAGGCCAAATTAACTAGTCTAATAAAGTTTCATATTTGAATTCGCGAAATTTTATACTGATTTAAATTCCTTTTTGACAAAAAAGGATCCCGGACACGTTGAAAAATCATTTTTTGTTTCTTCAGTAATGGAAGTCTTCTAAAAGAACTGGCAAATTAGTTTCTTTAAGTATGCATTTTCTGTAAGTCGAGCTTCAAAAATAGATCATGAAACGTGCTTGTCAGACTACACCAACCATTTACATAAAAATTGTTTCGGAAATTACTTTCTTTTGTGCCGTAGATTTTTGAAACTCCATCGATAATTATTTCGCGGATTATTAATTACATCTCTTGAAAAGGATTGCTTCATCAGATAAATAAAATAGAATTTACTTTGTAACAGTTGTCTTGAAGTCAGTAACAAAAATATAGACGCAATGGAAATTCTCCAGATAATACATTTTGAAGCTTCTGCAAGTTTTTCGGGTAGATATTTTCTTTACGAAGTATTCGCTGAACTGTACTGCGTGACAAATCGACGCGATTTGAAATTCGTCTAGTTTTAAACTTCTGGCAGTGTTGAACCGTCGAATTATGTTTTGTTCTTCATCGATGCGACGTTGTTCTGTACTTTCAACAGAATACGATCAAGATGTTAAAGAATCGCTTGTGTGGAAATATTGAAATTCTGAAGCAAAGATTTTCGGATTTTGAATCCTTCTTTCTTCTTGGTATTAACGACTCTCAGGTAATATATTTCCATTGAAATATGTCATCATTCTCTTCATTTGAAAATTTAAATAACATTTTATAGTGAATGATGCCCAAGCAAAATAATTTTCTTCAGTTTAAAGCACACAAAACTATTATAAATAATGTATATATATTAATTATAAGAAAATGATTTATTATAAAAAATGAGATATGTCAAACGGTTATTGATACTGATAAAAAAAAGAAAACGCTGAAAAACTGTTTACAAAAAAAAATGTTAAAATCTAAAATTGGATAACCTTTCTATATTGTTAAATAATATCATCAGTATCTATTGGTTAGTGTAGCAAATTATTTAATAAATCGTTAAACTCCATGTAATTTCTTTGTTTCATGTTTATTGTTAGCTCAAAAAATGAATACTGATGCCACAAATTTATTTCTACTTCACACCAAGGAGGTTGAACGAAACACCAATGGTCTTTGACAGCAGGCAATCCCGCATTATATTCCCAGAAAGGAGTACATTAACTTTACCGAATAAATTGTTATTAATCAGACACAGAAAATTATGAAATAATTATTTAGAAAAAGATGGAACCGACATCAAAATACGCTAAAAAATAATAAATAATTTCGTCCAAACACTTAATTCCTTAGACACTTTTTTGAATCGGCTCGTGCTTCTCCAAAATTAATTTCTAGATATAATGTAAATTAAATAATTTTTTTTGTCTTCATTCATTTGACTGGTTTGATTGCAGCTTTCTAATAATAATAGTAATATTTATATTTTAATTATTTTTTATTTTGCTATTTATATTATTTAATATTAATATTATTTTAAAGTATATGTATAATGTATATAATATACTATATACATATTACTTCGGATAAACCAATACCGATATTACATCACTGAAATTCGTATTTATGGGCTTTGATTGCTTTTCCGTCTGCGATTATGACGTCTTTGTATATACGCCATCTATAGGTCTCTTCAAGTACCACATTATGATATTTTGACGCCGATTCAAAAAAGTGTCCAAGGAATTAATGAAGTATTATTTATATATATATATATATATATATACATAAATGAAATACAACCTTACCAACAATTCGTCCGCAGTCTCTTTTCTAGTACTTTCGGCTATTCAATTGTCCTTAAGAGGAAAAGTTATTCTTCAATTTAAGATCATTAAAATTAAAGTATATAGAATATAGAATTTATAAAATGTTAAAATCACATCTGGTCGTCATAGTATAAAGTTAGTCATGTCTGTTATGCAAGGTCACAATTGTTATTTAAAGATAACTGCGACCTTCTTACATAACGGACATGGCTAATTTTATACTATGACAACTAATTATTTGTGATTTTAAATTTTCTTTTACAAAATTTAATTTTAATGATGTAAATTGAAGAATAACTTTTCCTGAGGATGGTCGAATGGCCGAAAGTACTAGAAAAGAGGCTGCGGACGAATTGTTGGTAAGGTTGTATTTCGTTTATTTATATATAATTAATATTACATACCAACTGTGCCATGCTTAAAACGGTTCTATTTAAAAAAAAAAAATTAATAATTTTTTTAAAGAATTTTGAAAATTTGTGGAAATACTTATCGAGCGAAGCATCGGTAAAATTTTTTACATGTAGTTTTCAGTTACCTATTGCATGTTTTATTCCACTCTGTATTACATGCTGTTAAGTTCTATTATTCTACCTTTCGTTTATCTATTGTGAGTTAATGGTAAGTTATTTATTGTTATACCTTCCTGTTGTTTAACGAGTTTACATCCGTAGTACAGTATTCATGTTGAATAGGATTGATTTTGCGATAAAATTTACAAGTGCTTTTACGTTTTATGTATTTATAAAAAAAAATACATTTCGCTTGATTTAATAGTCTGCTGTGTAGGTTACATGTATTTTACTTTAAGATATCTATATCATCAGTCGTAGGTTTACAGGACTTTTTTCTACATTCAAATTACATTATATAAATGATATAAAGTCATGAAATAATTAATTCGAATAGAAATGAACGTTGTACGCATATATTTCGTTCTCAAAAGATATTAAAAAAGTTCAACTCCGCACTAAAAGGTTTTTTTTTGTTGAGAAAATAAAAAATCTGATGTGGAAAACACATGACTTCCTTGTACGACTATTAAATTACATATACACATTTAAAAAAAAATGATAAGTACATAAAAGTTTATTTCATTAATAACTTATGATATTTTTTCATATTATTATTTTTTTATTGATATTGTTGAATTATTATTTATTGTAAATGTTTTATTACAATTAAGGTTAATAATTATTAATAAATCAGTATATTTAAATTTAAAAAAAGGAGATGAAGCCGGATTCGAACTGATGTGTCTTCCCCTTGTAAGATCCAAATATTTCATTAATAAATATTTTATTTGGCTATAACTCTGGAACTAATGAAAATAAATACCGCTTATGATATATCGTTGAAAAGCTCAGTGAGAGCTTATTGCTGCAGTTAAGAAAACTTCCAAAATGCAGTTTTTTTTATTTTGGGCTTTTTTTGGATACTTTTGGTCCAGTCGATTGCAATCAAAAGGGAAGGTGTACAACTAGATGTTACAACAGTCTTAAATCAAAAATTTCAATACCTTACGGCTAATCGTTTTTTAGTCAGGCGAGATGCATACGATAGTACTATGTCATGCCGAAACTAGTCAAAATGTATTCAGGGATGGTCAAAATGGATATTTGTGTTCAAATCTGCAAATCGAAATTTTTCACAATACTTCCGTTTGTACAAGAAAATCTAAATCTTTTAGATTTAATTTTCCTGCTGATAAATGATTCAATATTCAACAGAATTCGGGGATAGAATTGTGGCCTTCTTCTAGGTTTTAAGAATTGAAAAATTGTGGTTTATTTCCTAATAAAGGATACGAATTAATTGATTTTTTTCTTGGTGTATTTTAATGTACCCGTAAATAAAATAAAATATTTGTTATAAAATACTAACTGGGCATCTATATTTTCAAATGTTCTTATATGTAGTAATTTTGCCGATCTCCGTTGCCGATTGGAAGCGTCTCGGCCTTTCATGCGGAGGTCCCGGGTTCGAATCCCGGTTAGGTATGACATTTTTCATACGTTACAAAATCTCATTTCGATATCCTGCGCACAAGCTTATATGATGATATCATCAAGAAAAAAAAATGCAAAAATCTATTTACGTAATTTGGAAATCCTGGAAGACAAAGGTCTTTCTTTGTTTTCTCCGTCCTCACCAATGTACTAAACTTTTTTCACATAAAAGTTAGGAAAGTAGAGAATAAATTTAAATTTTCATGCAAATTTCCGGATGGCAAAAATGTCGTGAACAGTTTCGTAGAGACAGATGGCCTTCCCTGTTCAGTTCCACTAAAGAAGCGATTACCCTTACGAATGCAAGACGACGTTGATGAAATCAGAGCTGACCCGAATCCGTTGATAATTTTCTAATTCTCCGAGGAATAAAGGATAAGGAAGTGGACCAGTCTATCCGTAGAAGGAATGTCTTTGATTAGGGTAGATTTGGATATTTTACCGTTTTCCTTAAAACCAATTGTGATGATTACATATAAAAAAAATAAATAAATAAAGGAATGTTTCTTGATTCATTTTTAATGACAATACGTTTAAACATTTACAAACACATGCATGCAAATATGATTTTATCTCCCGCTAAAGGTTACAAAATTTAGTAGCCAGAAATGTTTCTTATATTTTACATTTATTAAAATATTGATTTTTTTTTTTGTTGGCTTCATGCTACTAAAATTCACAGTGGTTCTGTTTAAATGTGGCATTAGTTTCCGTCGGGATATTTTCCAACTTTCATGATTATAGATGTTGGAAATGACAGATTCGACTACTCATGGTCTTATATGTGAACTTTGTTAATCCATTCACAGATTAATGAAGTCTGTAAGTTATTCATAGTCAAATATCTGAAGTAGATAACAAGTAATTATTGTTCTACCTGACCAAAAACAAATTTTCGGATTATTTCCAAAACGTTTTGTAATAAGGTTCGGAACAATACTTGTACGAGATCTGTTCAAAAAATACATTCATAAAATAAAATGTACTTTAATTAGAAGTTACTTGTGTGGGTCCCCTTCAAAGTACTTTCCTCCCGGACGCACGCACTTATCCCAACCGTGTTTCCACTTTTGGAAACAGTCCTGGAACGCTTCTTTTGTGATGTTCTTCAATTCCTTCGTCGCATTTGCCTCAATCTCGGGAATCATTTCAAATTCCCTTCCTTTCAAAGGTCAGTTGAGTCGGGTGGGTGGGGAAGAACAGTGATCGAGTGTTTGGCCAAAAACTTACGAGTTCTGAGGGCTGAATGGGCTGGAGTGTTGTCGTGATGAAAAAACCAGTGGTGAATCTTCAGTTTTTCGGTCAAATCTCATGATCCAACTAATATCCCACACTCTTCAGCAAGCTCTCTGCTGGTCATATGTCGATTTACTCGAACCAGGGTGTTGATTTTGTCTACGTGTGAGCCATCAGTTGACGTGGAAGGACGTCCAGGACGCTCATCTCGTCTTCAATCGACTGACGACCATCTTTAAAACGTCCATGCCACTTATAAAATGTCACACGCTTCATAGCAACGTCACCGTCTTGAGTATATCAAAATTTTCACTCGCAGATTTTCCGAGTTTAACACAAAATTTCACAACTTTTTGCTCGTTCAAGTCACTCATAATAAAATCCGCCGACCCAAAAAAACACACTTCACAAACAACCGCGTAGCTAAGCAACCAATAATCATATTCAAAAGTGCGTTGTAATCAGCTGATCTGTACAGACGTGGTGACACCAAGCGTATTTGACTGGAACCAACTGGACCCGAGCAATTCAAACAGTCTACGTATTTCTTGAACATACCTTGTACAACAATTTTTGTTTTCTTGACGGATACTTCTGATATAGTTGCTTTCAGGTATATTCTACCTGGAATATATTTAAGTTTTATGCAACAGTATTAATAAAGTTGACTTTAAAATTAATTACCATTTTTTCTTTGATTATTTATAAAAAAATCCGAGCAAATTTTATGAAATATTTATGTTGTCTTGAAACACTAAATGAAACTTTCGTATTGAATTTTGTAAGAATTGTTACCTTACCCTACTAAAGGGCATTTCTGTGTGTGTGTGTGTGTGTGTGTGTGTGTGTGTGTGTGTGTGTGTGTGTGTGTGTGTGTGTGTGCGCGCGCGCGTCCGCCTTATCTGAGAACATGCTTATATGATTGAACATACTGCCTGTCAAAAATCATAAGATATTTTTATTTTTTCTTAAATAATTATTAACAATAAAACAACAGTATTAATAATTATAAAATAAATTAATAAATTTTACTACCGTAATTGATTCATTCAATATCTCAGCAGATCTTAAAACGCAATTATTTTTCGATAAAAATAAATCTGACTGAAAATACTATCGATTATCCGTTTAGAATCCATTGATATTTTGTCGGAAGGTTACTTTGTCGGCGAGACGCCGTCTGCTCAGAGGGCCTAGGTGAGCAGGCGTGTTAATTTAATTTAATTTAGGCGTGTTAATTAATTTAGTTATTAATTCAAAATAAACGAAACTGTTTAGAATAGATTTTTGAAATTATGAAAATTAGCATGAAGAGAATGAATAAAAAACCCTTTCGAAGTTCAGTATGACGTAGGATTTTAATTTTGCGTATTGCGTGGCTACTTCATCGAGTTTTGATAAAATTGTTGTTACCGCAAAGAATACAGATTTTTTTTCATACTCTTCAATACAGATAGATATTTTCTGGTTTGTTTGATTCAACTTCCATTTGCGAGATTTATATCTTTTTATAAATTTATTTATAAAAATATATATAAAAATAAAAAAAATAAAAAATAAACAAATAAAAAAATAAATAAAAATAAAAATAGATAAAATAGATACTTTTTATAAATTTATATCTCTTTCTATAAAGAGTTAATTAACCTGTAGAACTACTTTTTTCGTTAGGAAAAAATCTATTATTATTTTGATTTTAATTCTCTTCAGTTTTTAAAAAAATATCAAAAAGTTTATAAATTGTTATTTTTTAAAACGTCGTTTGTATTTTCTTTCATAATAATAAAAAAAAAAAATATATATATATATATATATTATACATTTTTCTGATTTGTAACACGTTTTAAGCACCTATTTTAAAACCAACTACTTTTCCAAGTTAGTTAATTTAAGTATTGTCAGTTTAGTTCTCTTTTTGTCTGTTTAATATTACTTTAGTTCATTTTTCATTTTGTTTCAGGTATGGTGGCCTTATTAAATTATCGTTACGTGGCGTTTTAATTACTGTTATGTAAGTTTTTCACTTGTTAACTTTTGTATGTAGGTTTATAGCGTAATTAGAGCGTGGCAGTTATTTGTTATTTAACTTAGCAAAAACCGTATATTTATATTTTACAATGTTAATAAGACTGAATTCTTCGTTTATGTATTGTTGCGTACGTTATAAAAGGTAGAATTTTGTGCTTGATCTATTTTCTTGTCTGCTTCTGTTATAAAAATAGCACTATTGCAGAGGTAATGCAGCATATAAATTGTAAAAATTTGTTGTTTGATTGTAAAAGTTTGATGTAATTGTGAAATTTATATATATTTTTTATCTTTTTATAAAGAGTTAATTTACCTGTAGAACAACTTTTGTCCCGTTAGAAACAGTTCTATTATTGTTATTATTTTGATCTTTAATTCTAGTCAACATTTAAAAAAAATCTTAAGTTGTATAAAGTGGTGTTATGTTTTAGTTTGTGTGTTGCCTCGTTTGTTGTTTGTTGCATCGCAATGGTACCGCTGTAGTCAATGTGAAACCGACTTATTATCCCCGGTACTGATGCTTATTTTTTCCGCTCTGGAGTAGCTAAGCCTAACATACATGTTCAACTGCGATGTTCGGAGATAAAAAAAAATAACACCGTATGTATTATATAATGTCTGTAGGTTTGATTACTTTGTACAAAAATTATTTTTACATAAACTTTCTACGCGATGCATTATTCCGCAATGGGCAGCGATATTGAAATCGTGACACAGAATCGAAAAATGTTTATAATTGGATGAAATAAGTCGTTTGAATTTCAAATCCATTTTTAATAATAAAAGCATGTTTTTTCGTTTTGATTTTCATGTTTTAATCTTTCGTTTCCATGTGATGTGCTTGATGTATGTGTGCCGCGCAGTGTGCTTGATTCTTGGCGTTTATGTTGATAATCAGAAACTTTAATAATGTTGCTAGTTTTTAAGTACAATTAACAATTAAGTTGGTATAAGAAGTTTTTTGTGTGATAATACATATTTGTATAATGTAGCTATGAAATTATCTAAAAAAAGAGGAGAGAAGAAATAATGAATAAATAAATAAATTCGGGATCGGCTGGACCAAAAAAACTTCAAATTTCACGTTATTTCTATATTAAGTTATTGAAGTTTGGAGTCTGGTTTCCAAGGAATGAGATAGAGGGGTTCAGGGGTCAACTGTCAGGCCATTTGATGAGAATATTTAGCAATTCC
Source organism: Lycorma delicatula (assembly GCF_047948215.1). Classification (NCBI taxonomy): domain Eukaryota; kingdom Metazoa; phylum Arthropoda; class Insecta; order Hemiptera; family Fulgoridae; genus Lycorma; species Lycorma delicatula. Next base: position 58,724,097 of record NC_134463.1, read on the forward strand.
GTTGCTGATTTTATTTTATGAATAGCCGAATGTGTACGAACACACTGAATGAATGTCTATTTACGAGAGGTTATCTCTAAAGTCATGTCAGTTTCATTTTAAAAACTAAAAAATATCTTTTATTTTTCTTAAACAACATACCTTATTCAACTTCTCTATATAATCGCCACATGAATTAAGACATTTATCGTAGCGATACCAGCTTCAATATACCCTTGTCGTATTCTTCTGCCGCCAGACCATTTAGACATTGATTTACAGCATTTTTAAGTTCGTCACCCGCAAATTGCTTACCGCTCAAAAATTCTTTCAATTTCCCAAATAAATGGGTAATCAGAAGGAGTTAAGGCCGGATTATATGGTGGATGATCGTAAATTTCCCGTCCAAATGTTCTCAGCCCACGTCACCGATTTTGAATGGCTTCTGCGTTTATAGTTGTTCCACGTGACTTGAAATTAATCAGCAGTATGCCAAACTGATCCAAAAAAAAACTGTAGCCATCAGTTTGAGTCCAAATGGCTGTGGCCTTGACCTTTGTTGGTCTGCTTGGTGATTGAGAATTACGCCATTTACTTGACTGCCGTTTTCTCTGTGGCGTGTAATACGAAATCCATGTTTCATCGCCGGTAACAATTGAATTAAGGAACTCATCACCTTTTTCTCTGTACCGCATCAAATATTCCAAATTTTTTTTTGCGACGTTCCGTTAAGACGTACATAAACCTTTGTGATGCCTAAATGTTCATGAACAATGCGACCAATAACAGCTTTTGGAACATCAGGAAAAGGAGGGCCAGGCCCCAAACCGTTGAGCGACGATATTTTCTGATTTCATCATCGACGCGTTTCAACAAGTCCTCGGTAATTATCGAGGGGCTCCCCGAACGTTCTTCACAGATTAATTCTCGTTATTAATTCCTCTTGCACATTAATCCTGTTATTTCTAAACCTTTCACACCATTTTCGGACGTTTCTTTCATTCATTACATTATCAATCGTACACAGCAACCGACTGCCTATGAATTTTAGCCGGCCTAACATTTTGATGGTTTAAAAAACTTATGACTCCACGTATTTCATTGTTGGCGGCAACATCGACTTTTCATTTCAAAATTCCTATTCATTTTATGACATAATAACTCACATGTAATCAAAGATACTACACGCGACATCCTACAGAAAACACGGCGGTGTGTAAATTACTAGCGTGGCCACGAGCGACACAGGTTTGCCAACCTTAAGGAGAGAAATTTCTCAGCGGTCTTTACCTTAGAGATATCCCTCGTAGATATAACCTACGGTAATTTTACTCTTTACTGCTTTGATAAATTGCTCATACAATAAACAGTTTTTTACATTTTTTAGGTAATTATTATTTCAGATTTATTTATTGTGAGTAATTTATCATTATTTACTTTGCTAATAATATTTTTATCGACCGATAATTATTTTCATCGCTTTTTTTAATGTTATACAATGAAAAATATAAAAATGTTTATTAGGTACAGAATAATACGTTTTTCTGTCTATTTTATGCCTGTTTTGCTTCAATAAAAACCCGATTTTTAAAAGTTTTGATTTACTTCCTATTGGCTGTATTTATATTAAAAGCTAGAGTTACAGTTCTGGGACCTGTTTTATCCTATTTCCCAACCATATTATACTACTTAATTTGTGTCCCAAAATTACAGTCGGGCTTCTTTTTATTAGAAGAGCTAAAATCCGAGCGAGATCTTTCGCTAGCCGTAACTCGAAAACAAAGCGTTTCCAGAACTTTGTTTATATGAACATTTTTCATAATTTTCACCAGTAGAACATGTCCTGAAAGATTCTTCCTGGGACACCTATAATTGCCACAAAAAAATAAGTAACCTGTTTTAAAACGCATTAGCAACTTGTGTAAAAAAAAGTTAATCCTTACACACGTTACGTTTACATATTGTTTGAAAATATTACTAAAAATGTACTGAATATAATAGGTCCAGAGAAGGATGAGGTTTTATTAACGAGTAAGCGAAATTGGACCGGTAATTTTTAGCGATTCAGTCGAATGTTTTATGATCGATGGAAATTGATTTCGTTAATAGCCGATCACGAGATGATCGATTAAAAAAGTTAACGCACGAAAAGTTTTTTCAGATTCATCGATTATTACTGTTGATTACGGCCGGTACGTGGCATGAAAGAGAGGGCGGGCTAATCGATAATGTTTTATCTCAAGAGTGATGGACGTGTCAAACGGTCGATTTGTGACTTTCATCCACTTATGTACTTAGGGCATGAAATGTACATTTTAAAGAGGTTTTACACATAAAACAAAAAAAAAAAATTGAACAAACCAAAATTCCATTTCTTTTTCTGTTTTGTAGTCGTAACATATATATAAGTTGCAGATATATTTTTATACTTTGCGGGTTAACCAAAAATCTCGTATTTGTTTTGGATGTTTCACTTTTCTTATCGCAAATGAATGAATTGTTTATATCAATAATACATACATCAGTGTAACCTTCTGAGTTCAAAAATAAAAAAAAAAATCTTATATTTAAGTGTTAAATTTGAAATCTCTCAACCTTCCGACTCCGAAACTTGAATTTTCATGTTTCATCATCGAATGTGAAATTTTTAATGAAAATTCAAGGGAAAACAGTACCGTATTTCTTTCAGAAATATTTTATATAATATCGATTTTTGATGGGTTACGTTACAAAGTGAGATCCTGGTATCACACAGTCGATTAATTAGGTATCGCTAATCGTGAAAATTATTTATTTTTTTTCTTAAGAAAAATGAAATATGATACCGCCGATCCATCGGGGATTTTTTTTCTTTTCTTTTGCCTGCCGAAGACCTTCGATTTTAATTTGTAAAGAATAAAGGAACGCATATTTAATGTCATAAAAAAGTGGGAATGTAAGAGAAGAAGCACATACAGAATTAGTAGTTTATTATATAGTATGTGTTTCCTATTTGGTTTTTTTAAAAAATATTTTAGTATATTTTATGGTAAGACTGTTCCTGCTAAGATCATAAATAGCTTTTTTTACATATACCTTTAATTTATGTTGTATACTTTTATACTCATGATTTATTCAAGTTTAAAACACTGCATTTACAACTTAGTGTTGCTTTTTTTAATTTAGGTTCTACGAGATATAACCCATGCTGTTACTTAATACAGATTGGTATTTGTTCTCGCATAAAAATTCTTATTCGTGCCAGAATCATTTGGCACAAGTCGCTAGTTTGTACGTTAGCCATAGTATCGACTTTCCAGAACAGGAATTTGTTCAACTATTTAATCTAGGGTTGGCGCTAACATTTTAATTAATATAAGATAGTTTTTCATTATTTCTATCATAGTAATGATTTTTTTAAAATTCTTTTCAAATTCAATTATTTGGTTATTATTTAAAGCTTCAAATGTATTCATTTTTTATTGGTTAGAATAAAAAATTGTATAGAAAAATAGATTTTTATTCTGCAGCCAAAACGGTTGAAATTTGGTTAACGTGTACGTTATACTGAATGAGCCATACTTATGTGTATCTGAAATAAAATAACAAATGGTAAGCTAACTTAGATTGGTTTACTAAACCTAGAAAGAAAAATCTTAATATCATTAAGCAATTAAACAATATAAATAAATACTTTATTTAGGTCACAGTATTTAAATGTTATTAAAATATTAAATTAAAGTTACCAAATGTAATTAAACTGTGATCTAAATAAATATTTATGTATAAATATTCTCTTACAAGCATAATAAAAAGGAACTGCTACAAGTTTGCCTGGAAGAATAAGAAAAATCGTAGAAAAACCTTCATCAGAGCAATATAACGAACTAAACAATTAAGGAATAAAAAACAGTGGTTTAAACCACAATAAATTCGTAAAAATAAGGTCGTGTTTTCGCGGTTCGACCGGATTGAGAGACTAACAAACTAAAAATTTCTTATAAATACAATTTATTTTTCTAAAAACATAGAAAATAAAATAAACAAAAATAATAATTATAATTATAAACACATGACACAAAATCGTAATTTAAATGACAAGATTTGTTTAAAGACATTTAAATTATAAAATCCAGAATACCGTCCAATTTACTAATAACTTTAGAATGATCGCTAATTTATTAGGTATTAACCTAATATTGCATTAACATCAAGATAACACTAGAAAAGTCTAGTTCATACAACAATTTCTGCAAATATTATTACTTTGTTTACAATAGAACTGCCCAAAACTGTATGAATGAGTAGAATACTGTCACTTCCCCTACTTTTATCAATAACTCACCGAACAACTTCCTGCATTCACCATCTGTCCTATACACAAATTCACCATCTGTCCTATACACAATGGAATGGTCGTTACGTACTCTTCACTCATTGATACCACACGTTTACTGATATCGCCTTCACCGCAACCGCGTCGAACTCGGTCTTGCAAACTACTCTGTTATCACTACCAAGCTGAACACGGCCTCGTAGAAATACTGACTGCTCTCGCTGGTCCCTGGCAGTATTTATATCCTCGGCCTGCGCAACCAGTACCCACCTCATTCCTTAAGTGTTGATTTATTAACTGTTAATAATTTTCATCGTCCGTGCCCTTACGTTTTTCTATCAATTCCTTTTCCGATTCGGTAACCCTTCGGGTCGTACAACAACTTTTGGAGGTGCCATTGTCTTATTACGAAGAATAGTTTACGGATCTGTCAGTTTGAGAAAAGAATTCCTTTTATTTCCTTCTGGATTCTTCTTTTTATTATTAGTTTCTCATTCATTCTTAATTGGAATAAATTTGTCATAACGGTCCTGTTACAATATCTAGGAATACTGTACAAATTAATCGTAAGATTTGAAGGCGTTATTTACCGAGTCGTAATCAAACGGAAAATTTTGGAGTATAAATAATTTTTAGAAAATAATATTTGACAATTCATGAATTTTAAGAGTATAAAGGTACGACTATTAAAACTAAGAAATCTAAATTTTATTTCTTGAAGATATTATTTCTTCCATATGAACTCCCATCACTGCGCAGATATTTTTAGTCTTGTTATTGATATTTTTCATAATTCGACGTAAAATTTCAACTAATATTTTTTCGATTTTCTGTCTGATTTTATTTTTCAGTTATTCCTTCCCTGCAAATGGTCGCAGTACACCTCCCTTTTAAAGTAGTTCTACAAGAAGAAATCGACAGGTCACTAAGTTTTGATGACCTTCAGAAATCTTTATTGGTCATCACATATCGGCTATGAGGTTGGAGGGCATGAAATGTCAGCGTTTTTCAAAATAAAACCTCCTTCCTTCCTACTTTCCTTCAAAATGCGCGGTTCCCTATATTGATCTATATTGAAATTATGCGTTCCCAGTCATTTGTATAAATGTCTGTTTTTGCCCAAGAGAGGTTTATAGGAGAGGTTAATTATAATCTTATAATTTGTCACACTTTAAATAAGATTCTGGGTATTTTTTTTGTTTTTTTTACGTATGAGCCATTTTTTGCCATTTGAGATGACTGAAATATAAATTTTTATACATTCATGCAATGTTAAGTCATTTTTATTTACATATTCGAAGGAAAAGGAAGTATTGTGATAATGCTATAAATTTTAAACTTTAATCTGTGACCTTTTAAATGCAAGTAAATGATATTTTTGCCTGAAATCTATAAGATTTCACTCCTTTAAAACTGATTATTCAAGTGATTTTTTCGTTTATTTATTTTAAAATCGTTTTTTGAATTAAACAATTTTTTGAACTATTTGCTTATTTATTCCGATTAATATTATTTGCTCTGTTTTGATGGTCGATAAAATAGTTTGTTTCCTTAGCGTAATAGATAAAGATTCGCCTTCTGTTGTTTATATGTCATGTTCCCGTTACGTTCAATGATATGGGTTAATGATATTGCCCGTATCATTTTTCCCATTTCGATTAAAGAGATAACTAGAAATAATAAAGATTAAACAGGTCATGTATATTGCAAATTATAAGATAAAAATCATCAACTTGTAATTATTTAGAAAATAGATAAATTGATCTTTCGTTCAGGTTGTTATTATAATCAATTTCTTACGGTTAGTGTGATGTAAATGAAAATTTGAAAGTTCTTTATCACCGGATTAATCGCTACGTAACTCACGATTGTCGACTTGCTTTCACCGAATATTAATATATTTTTCATATTTAAAACTAATTTTGTAGTTTTATAAATGTTTTGTCAGTATCCTCTTTGGAGATAGAAAGGAATTGGAATATTTTATTTAGAGATTCAAAAGATTATTTATTCATCAAATGGATTATTACTATCTGACTATAAATATAGATGAAACCATCGCATTGTGCTTCTCTGGTGAATGTAACGTTCGCTTCGATAGAATTTCTATTAATGATATCTATTGTATTTTTGTCTCCCTAATAATGAAAAATTTGTGGGTGTTTAATTAAATGACAATTTCTTATAGGTTGATCAGATGATTTCATTTGTGACCAAATCAGACGGTATTGTTTTCGTTAAAACTTCTTAATAAAATGTTACGCTTGTTTGAGGGAGCTTGAGGCTCTCTCAAAAAATCAAATTGAGTTTCTAGCGCGGCCATAAGTATGACAGATATTTAGTAAATTAAAACTTTTAATCTATCCTATCTTATGAATGCGCAGTCTATCTTTAACAAAAATAATAGTTGATTATGCTTAAAAAAAAAAACAACATCCAGTCGACTTCCGTAGCTGAGTAGGTAGCGTCTCGGAATTTTTTGCGGAGGTCCCGGGTTCGAATCCCGGTCATGCATGGCATCTTTTCATGCGCTACCTATTTCTACCGGGCTAATGACCATAGCTGTTGATGCCCACTCTTGCATTAAAAATAAAAACGTGACGACAAAACTATTTTCTCTAAACTCAACGTAATAGAGTTTACAAGGACTGTTAATATGCTTCTGTTATCGTGTTTAATATATTACCAAACCATATAAAAAGATCTTCTTACCGATTTGTTAAAATGAAATTAAATGATACTACTTTTATAGAAACAATATTACTTTGATGATGAATTTTTAAATAATACGAATTAAAACAAGAAAACTAAAATTTCTTCATTTTTATTTTACATATATAAAAAAAACAGCTTACCAAATTCCAGTTTAATTTCCTCGAGCGCTTTCGGCTATTTTGCCATCTTCAAGGGATTATGGCTATTCTACCATAATTGAATTATATATATAAAACAATTGATCGTAATGACGATAATAAAATGTTATCATTCGTCAAAAGTTAAACTGTTACAATACGGACGTAGTCGCTTGGACTTAAACTTTAACTTTAATTAAACTTTAAACTTAGACTTAACTTCGTCAAAAGTTAAAGATTAAGTCCAAGCGACTACGTATTCCGTATTGTAATAGTTTAACTTTTGACGAATAATAAAATGATAAATTGTTTTATATATATATAATTCAATTATGGTAGAATAGCCATAATCTCTTGAAGATGGCAGAATAGCCGAAAGCGCTCGAGAAAATTAAACTGGAATTTGGTAAGCTGTTTTTTAAATTATATATAATAAATAATTATACCAAACGGTGCTATGTTTGAAAAACTAAATTCTTCATCTCCGTTTAACGTATTTATCCGAAATCATTTTAATTTAAGCCTTCTGAAGTCATGTTAGAAGCGTGGTTCGTTATGATGCTGAACGTTGAGGTTTCTTTATTTGTAGTATCTATCGTTAACAATATTGTTCGGTGTATTCAGGTAGCGTTACCTACTTTGAGGGTCATGATGACTAGGTATTTGTTTGAGTGGGGAATGAGGAAACAAAATAAAATGACGAAAAGTCGATCTACTTGAGCAGGCAAGAATTTTTCATTTCATTAATAAAATGCTAAATTTCGCAACTGTGTTTAGTTTGTAGCGGTTCGCTTTTAAGTTGCTCTTCCTGAATAAAATTGGTTTCCGAAGTAAAATAATTTCTATTCGTAGGCCGAAGTTTTACACGAAAACAGTTCTGTTTTCCTGTTAAATATTCATATTTTCTAAGTAATAGCTGAGAAAATACTTCATAACTTGTAAATGCTTTTTTTTAATTGACCCTACACTCAACATATTTTGAAAAAAGTCTTTTATTTTCAAAAAATATTATCTTTTATTTTTAAATATATATATATTTAAAAATCATTATTTAAATTAAAATTACACAGTTAATTTTTGTTTAATACGTGTTCTTATGTAATTGACTTACTTACAGGTTTACTTATTAAATTTCAAGTTTTTTGATTAATCACAAATTACAAAGTGTACGGAAGTGATGTGCGATGGGCAGTCATCGTTTGTATAATTTTGTCAATAGTATTCCAAAATAAAATTATAAAAAAAGTAAAAAAAAATGTTATTTTTTTATTAATGTAAATTAATTGTTTTAGTGATTTGTGTCGTAGTTTCTATACATTATTTTAAAAAAGGTATAACCGGAAGTCACTTTTCCCGTAACAAATTATGTTAGTTCCGTACGCTAAGTAATGTATTTGATAAAATACATTTTAGTACATGGAAAGGAGGAACAAGCATTCAATTTTTCATAGTAGTGTTTAAACATTATTCTTTTGGTGTGAAAGTATAAAAAAATGTAAATTTTATTTTATATGGTACTATGATATGCGTATTTCATTCTGATTTACTAAAGAATTATCTATAACAGATTTCGTAGTTTATTCTTTAATGATTTTTTTCTTCCTCAGAACTTTCACATAGAAAATTTAATTTAAACTTTATGTTTTACTTTAATTATTTAATATTACGATGTATTTTCGATCTCTCTCTTACCTATAATTTTCCGATTTTTTTTTTAATTAGTATAAAATTATGGTAAATTAAGTGATAGTTTTTTTCTCTTCAACGTTGGTATTCCTTTTTGTATGCAGATTAGTTAATTATTATGTAATTTAATATTAAATTAGGTCATGTAGTTATACTCTGATAATTTATAAAAATGTTTTTTTATAAAATTAAACAAAAAAAATTTTTTTATTTAACAAATAAAATCGTTTACAAAGTAATTAACAATTTTTTTAATGAATGATTGAGTAGTTTGTAGAAATTTTAGTACGAAGAGATTAATTTTTTTTTAACTCTATATTTAGAAAGTATGAAAAGTTTTTCAGACTTTGTATACGATTCGTTCCCCTTTATATATGTGCACAGAGGGAAACTTATAATACTGTAGAATCCAATCTTGAATCCAGTTTTAATTAAATTATCAGCCGTATTTAATTACATTGAGTTATTTATTAATAATGTAGATTTGAGATCGAGCTAAAACAAATCAAACTTCAATCGGGTAGTAAATACAAGATAGTAAACAAGAACGGATGGAAATCATTGATAGAAAATCCTTCACTACTTTTTTGTGTAATAGGATGAAGGTTATCATGTATCGTTAATTTCCGTTAATTAATAATCACGTTAATTTTTTTGATATATGAATATTATATTACAAAATACATTATTTGTTAACTATTTCGTATGGTCAAGATTGTAGAGAAAAACGCTTCTTTTTCTTGATGATAAGCTTCAAGCTTGAGCTTGGGATGTAGAAATGGAATTTTGTAGCGCATAAAAAATGCCATTCCTGACCGGGATTCGAACTCGGTCAGTTTACCAAATATTTGGTAAACGATTCTATTTCAATTACAGTTCACCGTAGTTCCTTTTTTATATTTACTCATTCTGAAGTAGTAGTATCGCCAGTTTTGTATCGACTTGAAAATTTTCGTATAATTCTTTAGATAAAAGAATAGATTTTCCTGATGTCATATTGAGACTATTTTTCATTATTTCTAATAAATTTGTTACCTACAAGAAAAGTAATTTGTAATAGCATTTTATCGGTTCATTGCATATCGTCGATAATTAATCTGCTTTCTGCTTTTTTTGAAAAAAAATAGTTTTTTGAAAAATTTCTAGTTTTCGTCACTATCTTGTTTATTTTTAATTTTTGGCAAAAATAAATACCTCTAGTAGAAATCTAAGACAAATTTGCATAAAAGAAAGTTCTGGAACACTTTTTCTACGAGCAAAATTAAGAAATTATGGATAAATTATTAATTTATCCATTTACTCTTACTGAATACGAGAAAGTATCCAGTTTCCAAGCTACTCTACATCATAGCGCGATTATGGTGCTTATTTTAAAATTCGCTAGCGCCTTAGTTTTACTCGTAGAAAAAGTACCTAGGAGGTTTTTTATATAAAATTTTCTCAGCCATCTATTGGTGCTATTTATCGCTGCTATTGACGAAAAAATAAAAGTTTTCCTTAATTTAACAAATTAAATAGTTAATCGCTCATGTCTTCAAGGACACAATTTTATTTTAACTACTTTTCTGAGCTCATTCCAATAATTTATTTGCTGTAGTAAATCTTTTCGATGTTATAATCTCTCTCTATTGACTCAGCTATAAGATATTCCTTTGAGTTTTTTCCTACGTTTCATAGTCCAGTTTTTAAGTAAATCGTTCCTTTCTCACTATTCAAACTGTTTCTGTTATTCATGATCCCTTCCGATCAATATAATGACATCGTAGTTTTTATCTAGGCGCCCCATCAGACTATTGAATATCAATATCGATTAGATCAATTCGAGTTTCTGTGTGCTTAGTATTCTTTTTATTGAAAACTGCTTTACGTGGTGATCTATCTGAAGTCTTGTTTCCTATCCAGTTGGATTAAATTTCAACACAGAACTAGTTTACCGGCTAAATATGGGCCTCGTAATGCTATTTTTTCAGGTTTAGAAGTTTTTCAGGTTTTGGTTTTTCTGGATCTCCTATTTTTCTTCAGGTTTAGAAGTATGTTATGGAAGTAATTCCGTGCCGAGGTAATGGTCGCAAATTTATTTAGTTTTAAATTGTTGCCATTCGTTCGATCAAAATTTTCCAAAATGATTTAACTAACATATAGAGTTGTTAGGGATCTTGCTTTAGTAAACTTTTAATAATTTGACCTATTTCCCGAACTTACGAGGCTCGGTTGATACATTTTCCACATATATGTGAAGCAAGGAATGAAAAGAAATATTGGAATGAAATAAAAAATGAATAAAAGTACAATACCTTAGCTACAAAGTGCAGTATTTATTTTTCAATATGATCCCAGTTTACACTGATGCACTTTTCCCAACGTGTGACAAGTTTTTTCATTTCGTCACTGAAACATTCTGGCGGTCTTTCTCGGATTCAAGTGGCCACAGCCTCCTTTACCTCCTGGTCGGTGGTATAATGATTATCTTTCAGATGAGGGAAGTGGAAGTCGCACGGAGCCAAATCGTATGGCGGATGCGGAATAGGCTCAAAATTCAGCTTGTGGAGAGCCATCAGAGAGTTTTCGCGGTACCCATCGTGTACAGAATTTACAGTAACGCAGTTGCTCGATAATATGGCCTACTCGTTCTTTAGATATGCCTAATTCAATAGCGATGCGTTGCTGGGCGATTCACCGGTCACTTTGAAGCAAATCGTCCACCTCCTTTCGATGTTTCTCGTTAGTAACAGAAACTGGTCGTCCGCTGCGAGGTGCGTCCTCAATTGTCACTTTATCAACTTCACATTCCTGAAATTTCAACGCCCACCTGTTCACAGTACTCCTGTCAACAGTTTCACTGCCGTAAACCGCTTTTAAACGATGAAAAATATTCGTAGGATTCACATTTTCTGCTGTTAAAAATTCGATCACTGCGCGGTGTTTAACCGTGTTGATGACATATTGGCCGTACTCGACTCCATTTTAACTGCTTCTGAAAAGAAATCGGTTAACTGATTTCAACGCATTATCGCAAGTTTGTAGAGAGATATTTTAACTATCATGGGCTGCCACGCCCAACGCGATAATACCTTTTGTCTTCGACTAGCACGTTTGTGTGCAAAATTTATCAGCCAAGCCTCGTATTTCTAATTTTAGGTTTTGTAAGTTTTTTTTAATCTTTATTGCATTTTTTGTTTTATTATTTCCTGGCGAATAATACAATGTATAACTAACTACACAGTGTACTATTTAAGGAAAAGCTTGCTAATTGGGGTTAAATTTTGCATGTCGACGATTTTGCAGATCTTGACTTCCTCCATCCAGAAAACATAGTTTAGCATTGAAAAATTTCGGAAGGATGTACTTAGTACTTTTGTATAGATGTTTTTCCTGTTTTTTCTTGATATATTCACACTGTGGAATTCGATGTGACGATTTTTGTATATGTGGAGTGGCACTGATGCAATTTAATTTTGGTCACGATCGGTGACTAAGGTGGCTAGGAGATGCGAACTTATTAATTCCATATTTCAAAATTTTACTCAAAGGGTAGGTAAATTTTTGTCACAAAAAAACCTTTTTTTTGTCGTTTCTGGATTCAAAGGTACATCTTACGCTAATTAGATCGATTCCATTACATTAATTACGTCCCTTTGGTTACGTCTTTGTACAGTTTAGTTCTGGAGTGGGGGATAATAAATCTAATTGTTTTTGCTTTTTTTAGTTATTGGTTTGCTTGATATCTTCAGACTTGATTAACCGAATTTGATGAAAGTGGACCCGTGCGAAAATTTCGCAATTTAAATTTTATAGAAACAAATCACATTTACTGCTGTTATAATTTATTTTTAAGCACAGGAAAAGTACCATGATGAAAATATTGCAGTAACAAACTGTACACAACATTGTAAACATGAAATATATAGCTGCTAAAAAACTGTACGTTAAAAACATTAGTATAGAATCTGGTTGTATCACTGCTGGGCGGTGGCGATTCGACTCATCAGCTGGTCAGTGAATCAAATTTGAATTTTAACTAACATTCAACACTTTTTCTACTTTCTTTTTCGTCTTAAATCTGCTTGATTTACGCCCGGGGGGTAATTATCTATCCAGCAATACTGCATTTATGGGGAGGTTTGTGTTTTTTGGTGCCTTTTAAATGGTGCAAAACCGTCTTCTTTCCTTAGAGTATCATGTACAGTATAATTCAAAATGATAGACTCAATTTCGTAACTCTGTATTCAAAATTACGAACTAATAACAAACGTTAAGAAAATTGTATCTGATAATACTTACAATAATGTTTACAGGTACAATTCATAACTGTTCAACGTGGTTCCCTCCAGCTCCGCGGACACATCTAAGCAGTAGCTGAACTCTTCCCATACGCGAGGAAGCTTATCTTGTGTCACCTCAGCCGTATTACGGTTCCACTTGTCGGCCAGATTTGTTGGTAGAGGTGGTACGTAAATTGCTTCTTTCACAAACTCCCACAAGAAAAAGTCACGTGTGATCAGATGATCTTGAAGGCCAAAACTGAAGAGCCAGTTCTTCATTTCCGATGCATCTTATCCATCGTTGAGGTAGGGATTCATTCAGAAAGCTTCGATCGTCTAAGTGCCAACAGGGTGGAGCTACGTCCTGTTGAAAAATGTGAATCTTCATTTAGTTAAGGGAAAAGCCAGTTTTCCAGCATGTCCTGGTATGTTACCCCACCTAACCATTTGTTTCGCAGAAAAGAATGGTCCATAAACCAATATTTACGATAAGGCGCAAAAAAACATTAATCTTGAGGGAGTTTTCTTTTGTTGCAGTGTGTTATGGAGATTTTGTACTCGTAGACCCCATTTGTGAATATGGTGGCTATTCACTTTTTCACTGAGGTGGAACGCTGCTTAATCTACAAAAATTAAAATTAATTGTGCTTAATCGACAAAAATTAAAGTGTCATCCTCCATGTTTTCAAGCATTTGGGGTCACAAAATTCAACCAGTTTTGTTTTGCCACCTCCGCGAAGAGCTTGTTAAAGTTGTAGGCGGTACGGATTGATAAGTAAACGATGCCTCAAAACACGCCAGCAGTTGGTTGAGGTATTCCATGTTCTCTGCTCGCTCTATGATTTGACTTTCTTTGCTTCTACAAAACTTTCTTCAATTCGTTTCACGTTCTCTGCCATACGCGGTTGGCCCGTACTATTGCCTTTACAGAGATACTCTCTCTGTTCGTTCAAACCGGTAAAACCAACTACTCTGCCTTGTTAGGTAAAAACTCTGCCTTGTTGGTTAAAACCAACCTATGCTCTTCCTTGTTAGAGGATCATTGTTAAATCGGAGACGAAACGCACGCTACACTGCAGTTTCTGACGAGATTTTCCGAACTCAAGAATACAGAAAATCTTGTGTTGCACTGTAGCCGTCTTACTCATACAACTGACACGTAATGACGGCGCAAGCACCCTAGCGGTCGTTTACGCAACTATATGAGCATTAACTATGTTATTCGAAACTTTCGGACTTACTCTCTCAATTACTACTTAGATCAGTCAGACGCTAGATAGTTCAGGAAATATAGAGTTATTAAATTGAGTCCATCATTTATAATTGCTCCGTATTGAGGTATTTTGTAGGATTTATAGAGCATTAATGCCATTTAAGTTTGGTTTAAATTGGTCAAAAGGGTGGGGCGATACGGTCACCATGAATCACCAAGAGAAGTTTTTACGTAATTCTTTACTTGCGTACTTACAAACTTTAATATTCTATGTAGTGATTATCCTAAATATTAGGCTGATGAGGAAGCCCTCAGTAATGCAGATTTGTATTATTTCACGGCTTCGCCGGAAAAGTTATGTAACTCTTTACCGGTTTTTATTCTATTTTAAGTAATATTTACTTAGCTGACAAATAAATTAACGTTGAGAATTTTTGTTTACGTAGTGTTGGTCATTGTAATTAAACAAATGAGTATTTTATTTTAAATTAGTTTGATTGTTAAAACCATTAGTTTGTTTTGCTGAAAAACTTAATATTGATTTAAGATAATTACAATAATGATCAGTTCATTGTAGTATTGTTAATGGGTAGCATCATTCATTCATTTATTCCTTATCTCATTCATTAATTTCACATTTAGTGTATGTTCATAATACATCGACCGCTTTACCTTCCTCATTAAAATAAATTTATTAATTCATGTCAGAAATATAATTTCCAAACTTTTGGAGTTGATTTATATTTTTTTAATTATTTTAATTTGATTATATGTTAATAAAATAAATAAACTTTATTTGAACGATTGTATTAAGTAAGCTTATCTTCAGTGTTAATTAGGTTATTAGAGATTATAATTTATAGAATTTATAGAGATTATAATTTCGTATCGATTCAAAATAAATTGCATATTTTCAGTAGGATTGGATGTACTGCACTTCATTTCGTAATATATAATATTGTTTGTCGAACGGGCGCAGAAGGTTATGTTTGCTTTCACGTATGGTATGTACTAGGTTAGTGTTGCGGCCGGACCACTTTTTTTTTTGCTTAGTATTATCAACTGGGCATTGTTTTGTAGGTTTATAACAAAAAACACGTCCTTATTTGGCGATCTAGGTATATACATTATTATTTATTTATTGGGAGATGTTACAGAATTTTTAATTATAAATGATTGTGTGTAATCATACACACAATAGCATATACATTAGGTATATAATAATTTATTACAATAAGGTGTCATAAAGTAATTAAACTTGTTATTACAAATACAATATAATATAAGAAAATACAGTCTGTTAACAAGAATATATCAAACAATAAATTTATAAATTGTTACACGTGCTATGTCCTCTTACAAATACAAGTGTGCATCACACTTGTGAACTCAAAAAGCTTATTATAAAAACGTATTAATAATACAATGTGTTTAAATCATATAATATTGATTTCGTTAAATTATAATTTACACTGGCGAACAAATTAATCCGAGCACAGTATGTTTAACAGAAAATTTTATTGTAAAAGAAAAAATGTTTAATAGTCAAATTTACTAAAATTAAATAGTTTATGTTCTCCTTTGTTTTTTATTATCTCGTTAATTAATAATTTGGCATTGATTCCAATAAGGTAGAACAATGATTTTTGATTTCTTCATCTCGAAACCAAACATGTATCACTGAACTAATAAGGTGTTTGTGCTACAATTCATTTTCCCAAATCTTCTTTTCAGTATTCCCCATAAATTTTCAATGGAATTCCGGTCAGGAGAGTTCCGGAGCCACTAGAGCACTCGAATTTGTGGTTTTTGAAGAACTCGTTTGCTTTCTTTGCCGTGTGACATGGTGCAGAGTTCTGTTGGAAAATGTGTTCTGAGTAATTTGTTTTGTAATGTTGGCAATATAATGTTGTTGTGTGGTTATGTTAATTGTCCGAATTCGATTAATTGTACGAAGTAAAGGAAGTATTGTGATCGCGAAAAATTTCGGTTTTCAGATTTCAAAGGAAATATCCATTTTTACCATCCCTGAATCTATTTTTACTAGTTTCGGCGTGACGTCTGTACGTACGTATGTATGTCGCATAACTCAAAAACGATTAGCCGTAGGATCTTGAAATTTTGGATTTAGGACTTTTCTAACATCTAGTAGTGCACCTTCCCTTTTGATTGCAAACTACAGGACCAAAAATGTCCAAAATCCAAAAAATTTGGATTTTGGATTTTTTCTTAACTGCAGTAATAAGGCTTCATTGAGAGCTTTTCAACGATATATCAAAAGTAGTACTTATTTTCATTCGTTTAAGAGTTAAAGCTAACTAAAAGTTTATTTAATGAAATGTTTGGATCTTACAAGGGAAAGGCACACATCGGTTCGAATTCGACTTTATATTTTTTTTTTTTTAATTGAAATATATTGACTTCTTAATGTCGTTACCCTGTGATTGTAAAAGTTTTACAATAAATAAAAAAAAAGTAATAATAAAAAAAGAATAAAAAAATCATCATCAGTTATTAGTGAAATAAAATTTTATGTACTTTTAAAAATGTATATATGTAATTTCATAGGCGTACAAGGAAGTCATTTAGTGTCGACATCAGATTTTTTTTTGTTAAACATTTTTTTCTCATATTTTAATTACACCTTTGGAGTCAACCAAAGAATGTACATTTAACATTTTAATTTCGTTTTATGACTATTTTGTAGTCTGGAGTTGGCTGTTAGAAATAATTACACTGTGATTATTACGGTTGTTGTAATGAAGAAATCTGAACCGTTGTAAACTACAGATGCATTAGTAAATGACGGACGGATCTGTCTTAACGGTTCCGAATAAAGAAAACTTCACTACATATTCGGATGAATATTATAAAAGTCAGTCGATTTCGTTAATTATTTAAACATTGTTCGGTTTATTTGTCTATCAATTTCTAATAAATTTTTATTTTAGTTATATTGAAAAGTATTAACTTCATTTCTGTTTAATACTCGTATTTACTACATTCCAGTTTTTATGTGCTCGTTGGAAATAACTAGGTCTGTGTAATTTAAAGTTAAACCTGTTCGAGTGAAGGTCATTTGTATAATAATAGTTTCATCCTTTTGCCGTACAAAATGAAATATCAGTGTATTTTTTCCTCTTCTGTTTTTTGATAATGTGATCTTCATCAGTAGAAATAATAATAACAATATTATGAATAATTAGACAAAAATTACTCGCTTAATTTATGTCGGATAAAATTTAAGTAATCATATTTATAGATAAAATTTATAGTGATTAGAATATACGGCCTTTTTAAACACTTTGCCTTCGTGATCACAAAAAGTAATCTAAGTACTGAAAATGAGATAATAATCGATTACTGTTTTACCTAGTAATCGAATTATAGTTTTTTTATGCATTAATTGAATGGTTACGTGTCATGAGTGTTTTTATTAATATTTGATTTGTATTTAAGATAACTGTTAATATTATAAATATGCTTTTAAAACATAGTACATCGAAAAGTTCAATGTACGTTTCCCATATAATTTGAAATACGTCATTTGTATTCAATTTTTTTTGTCTGATAACGGTTTATTTCAATGATAACTACCTGCGACGTAGCCTGTACGTCACGTAACGCTGAGGTATTGTGTTTACATTACGGTAAACTATACAGCGATATCAGTTTCGTTTTACTTAAAGTTTTGTGATTTGTTTTTAAGTATTTTCTAGTCTATCTGTTTTCATTTTCTTATCTTCATCACAACAGTATTCGTGGTCGAATCATTTATCTAATTCTTGATGGGGATTGGAAACGTGTTAATGTTTTATCTTGTGTTTCGTTGTAAGGAATCGACCGTTATATAATAATGGAAGAATCCGTACTTACCCAATGTCCAATTATCTTTGGCCTTCTGCATCTTTATAGTACTTAAAATGATTGACTTACTTTGTTTTACAGCATTTTTAAGTTCAAATCAGCCTTTAATTGTAAGCGTTTATTACTACTTAAACCTCCGTTTTTGCCATAAAAGTTTTTATTACCATTTTGCAAGTATTAATTAACCAGCCGGTATTAATTAAGGTTAATTATTATTACATAAAACTTTAATAATATTTATTTTAACTCTTATCCTTCAGAAATTTAAATTATTTACGAGGTCTGTTCAAAAAATAACCGAACGTTTTTAATTACGCGCCAACGGAGACGTTTAGTTACGTGTACGATTGGCGGCATTGTGTTCAGTATAACCTTCTCCGTAATCTGATGTTCTTTGATTGATGATATCTCGTTTGGTTTTCGTGTTATTGTTATTTGAGTACAACGTATTTACGTGTTACTAGCGATTTACACAGATTTTACAAAAAAAGAAGAGAAGGTCTCAGTTCAATTTTTATTTGGTTTTTTGTCTGAAGTCGTACACTTCACCGAATGGACGATTTCGAAAATTTTGTTATATTTTATGAAGTACTGATATTTGTTACGTTTATTTTGCAGTATAAATTGTTTGGTCAATTTTTAACGAATTATTTTATATAAGTACACGATTTGAAATTTTTTTTATTATAGTCATCATTTAATATATTATGTATTTTATTATGAAAATGAAAAAAAATTAATTGTAGAATACAATTACAAAATATTAATGTAAACATTTCTCCTTTGTTTGTGTATCTATTTCTAATCAATTTTAATCTTAGTTATATTGAAAAAGATTAACTTCATTTCTGTTTAATACTCGTACTTACTACATTCCAGTTTTTATGTGGAAATTCCTCAAATTTGCTTTTCCTTGTACAAATTTTTTTCTACACTAAGGGAAGTTTCTTGTAGACTTATTATACGTAATTTAAATTAAAAAAAAAGAAAAAAAAGGAAAATTACCCTAAAAAACACTAAAATAAAAGAGTAGTGCTTTTTCTGTGTGTGTATATATATATATATATAAAATACACAAACATAAACATATAAACATGCCTATCTTATCGTCACAAAAAAGTTTGGAAGACGGCTGCCACTCCTCATCGATAATGAGCTGAGGAAAGGCGTTGATGATGTATGTATATGTACATATACATACATCTTTCCCCCGCATTTTATAAAATAAAGACTTGTTTCGATACTAATTTTTTCTTCGGCCTTCTCAAATCTCATTTCCCTTATGGCTATAGTTCAGGGTATAAAATCGATCTTCGGGGAATTCATCTAAGATGATTTTTATAAATAAAATAACCGATTTTCAAACAGGAAAAAATGGAACAAAAAAGAACTGATAAGTCCTTAAACGTAATAGAAATTACTAACTAATTATCTTAATTCATCTAGTATAAAAAAATAAATAAAAAATTTATTAGGAATGACATGAAAAAAATTGTAATATTTATAATAGAGAAATTAATATAGATGTGAAATAGCTTTTAGGGAGTCCAAAAATAAGATATATTTCAAGTTTTCTAAACGATAATTTTACATCCTTGTACGAGGTAAAGCAAGTATTGTGATCACGAAATTTTCGGTTTTCAGATTTCAATGGAACTATCCATTTTGACTAGTTTCGGCGTAACGTCCGTGCGTATGTACGTATGAATCTCATATAACTTAAGAACGATTAGCCGTAGGATGTTGAAATTTTGGATTTAGAGATGTTGTAACATCTCAAATTTTTTTCACCTCTTTTTTTTTTATTGGAATCAACCGGACCAAAAGTATCCAAAAAATCTCAAAATCTGGATTTTGGACTTTTTCTGAATTGCAGTAATAAGAGCTTATTGAAAGCTTTTCTTTTTTATTAGATTTATTTTTATTAATTTAAAATGTTGCTGAGCAACAACATTTTAACTTTGAATTTATTTTCCATTATTATTTTACTACCTTCAGTCGCATTATATCCTATACGTATTTAACGATATATTCGTTTTTGTTTGGTTATAATCATGTGGAAAAGATGTTTTCCTTGTATATTTTCGAAAAAACCAAACGTCACATCTAACGAAGAAATTCCTGACGACCGGTCAGAAGACCTTGACATTGAATTAGATTTGATTGAATTAAAAAAAATTGAAGAACATTATAATAGCCATGCGAAAAACGAAGAAGATTATAAAATAAAAATGGAAATATTACATTCTAAACTGGAGGAGTTATTATTGATTTAAAGATAGAGAATATCTCATAATTCATTTAAAAAAATTAAAAATAAAAATAAATAAAAATTATAAAAAAAATATAAAAAACAAAAATTATAAAAAAAAAATTAAAAAAAATAAAAAATAAAAAAAAATTTAAAAAAAATAAAAAATAAAAAAAAATTAAAAAAAATAAAAAATAAAAAAAAATTATAAAAAAAAAAAAATTATAAAAAAAAATTATAAAAAAAAAAAATTATAAAAAAAAAATATAAAAAAAATAAAAAAAAAATTATAAAAAAAAATAAAAAAAATTATAAAAAAAAAAAATTATAAAAAAAAAAATAAAAATAAAATAAAAAAAAATAAAAATAAAAATAAAAAAATTTTTAACAATGGTTGTTCAATTAGGCATCGTTTCACTCACCAGAAACGTCGTAGTTACTGCTGTTCAAACGTTACTCTTACGGCACAAGCGATATTAAAGTATTGAAACGGCTACATATTTCAAAACTGAGGGATAATAAGAGGTTGAAAGAAGTTCGGATCTGCACAGTTACAAGAAGCGATATTAAAGTACGGAAACGGCTACATATTTCAAAACTGAGGGATAATAAGAGGTTGAAAGAAGTTCGGATCTGCACAGTTACAAGAAGCGATATTAAAGTACGGAAACGGCTACATATTTCAAAACTGAGGGATAATAAGAGGTTGAAAGAAGTTCGGATCTGCACAGTTACAAGAAGCGATATTAAAATACGGAAACGGCTACATATTTCAAAACTGAGGGATAATAAGAGGTTGAAAGAAGTTCGGATCTGCACAGTTACAAGATTATTACTTTATGGTGTGTTTGAAATTTAAATTTGCCCTCTTGGATCCGCCATATTGAATAAAAATTTTTTTTAAACAGGAAGCGGTACGTGAATAAATAATTTGAATATAATATTTTACTAGAAAATCAAAACGTTAAAATAAAACTGTTTTCGTTGGCGGAAAACCCGTTTTTCGATAAACCTCTTCGTTTTCGAGTTATCAGCAGTCGAAGTTGCCAAAAAATCGCGGTAGTAATACATCATGGTAAAACGTTCCTAATAACTTTTTTACTTTGTATTACCTTCAGAATTTCATTCAGTAACAAACTTCAAACAGTTAATGTTGTAATTAATGTATTAATAATAACATAATATTTGCTATAACATAGCACATTATTAATGAAATAATTATAAAATATAATGTAATATAATGAGGGACGCCTCGCACTTTTATATTCGTGATAAAAAATGTAAAATAATTTTGTTAATAAATTCATTCAATACTCATATGCATTATTATAATTAAATGTAGCTGATAAATGTAATAAATAATGTTCACTTAAAATTACATTCACTACCGTGAATAGAAAACAGATATATATATAGAGCTTCATTTTCAATATAAAATGTTATTTGAATTTAATTTAAACAAAGAATTTATTTCATAAACATTTATTTTTGATATTTAATAAAAAAGTGAAATAAAATTTATTTTTTTGCTGCATCTTAAAATATATTTGTGTTGGACAGTTTTTCCCAACGATTTATATTGTAATTCAGTAATTTCCAAGTAGTGAAATTTTGTTACTGTTTTGTAATTTTTTTCATTACTTAAATAAAAGAGTATTTTATGTAAAAAAAAAAAAAAAAAAAAAATTTTTTTTGTTAATTTATTAGGTCGACGATGACCTAACTGCTCTCAGATAAATTACAATCTGAACTGAATCAAATCAAGAATGGTTAACTAATGGTTATGGTTAATTAAGAAAATTAAAGTAAACCCAACGAAGTCTAGTCATGCATTGGTTATTATAATAAGGTCTCAGTTATCGTTGTCAACCAAAC
This sequence comes from Lycorma delicatula, assembly GCF_047948215.1. Taxonomy (NCBI): domain Eukaryota; kingdom Metazoa; phylum Arthropoda; class Insecta; order Hemiptera; family Fulgoridae; genus Lycorma; species Lycorma delicatula. The sequence goes on from NC_134463.1 coordinate 58,746,397, forward strand.
AACTGTTGTACAAAATACTTCTGAAACCGGAATGGACGTACGGTATCCAGCTTTAGAGTAAAAGTAAAAGCAAGGTTGAAATTATCCAGTGGTTTCAGAATAAATTAATTAGGATCAAAACAGAGGCACCTGTTTGCAAGGAACAGCGAAGTCCATGAATATTTGGGTAGCCGTACGTTCTTGAAACAATTCAACGATTTAGTTCGGGATATAAATTATGTTTTAACAACCATGAAAACCATTTTGCTGTGAATTTGCTAAATAGTGAGGTTTATTAGACGCTTGAAAAATCTTCATGTCTTGGTTCTGGGAGATAATGTGTGGAGTCTGATGTAGAGGTTCTTCCGTCAAGTATTGTTGTCTTTCATTTCATCAATGTATTTTCAAAATTATTGAGTTTTGTTATGTTCTTTTCATATATTATTATTTTTTTACTTTATCTTCCTATACGATATATTTTTCACGCATAACTTATATCATTGCTTACATGGATTCTTTTTTGAGAAGCTTCATTGGTAACTTTCTCATTCAAGGTATTTAATTTACGCATCTTATTTACTTATATATTTTATAAATAAAACTGATTGTAAATTTGTTGTAACTTTTTTCGTCGAAACTTTACACAAATAATAAATTTTTATTAATTAGTTGTTTTTCAAATAATTTCCTTTGTCAATTTATTAATAGGTTTATAAAATAAAATAATTAAATAAGCTTACAAATTGATGAAAAAGAAGATTTTTGTGTTGAGATATTACGTACATTATTATTCTTCAATCTTCAGTTAATTCCTTTTTTATTTTTTCCCAATCTGCAACATTTTTATATAAAAGTTAATTAAACAATCTAGTTTTATTGTTACTCAGTGAATTTTATACAATATTTTAGAAAGAAACTCATCAAAAAAATCTTTAATCTTATACTAGTACATATTTTCTAATAAAAGTATTTGACATTTCTATTTATAATAACTAATCCCTAAAGCAAGTGTAATATCTAAAAGTATTATGTTCACATAACAACTTTAATATACAACTACTAAAATGGCTTATTAAATCCTATTTCATAATATTATTAAAGTTTAAAACAATTTAAAAACTATTTTTAAAAAAAATTAAGTTTAGTATACTAGCCCGTATACTATCCCCGTCGCTGCTTCTCCCGTTCTATACGTTTATTTGCGTTTTCCGTCAAGATCAATTTTTTCCTCCCTTGTACAAAGTAAAGGAAGTATTGTGATCGCGAAAAATCTCGGTTTTCAGATTTCAATGGAAGTATCCATGTTGACCATCTCTGAATCCATTTTGACTAGTTTCGGCGTGACGTCTGTACATATGTTATGTATCTCGCATAACTCAAAAACGATTTGCCATAAGATGTTGAAATTTTGGATTTAGGACTGTGGTAACATTTAATTGTGCACCTTCCGTTTTGAATGAAATCGACTGGACAAAAAAAGCCAAAAATTCAAAATATTTGGATTTTGGACTTTTTCTTAACTGCAGTAATAATCCCCACTGAGAGCTTTTCAAAGATATATCTATCTATCGTAAATGGTACTTATTCTCATTGGCTTCAGAGTTATAGTCAAATAAAAGTTTAATTAATGAAATATTTGAATCTTACAAGGAAAGGTACATCGGTTCAAATTCGATTTCATCTCCTTTTTTTTCTTTTTTGTTTCAACTTTTTTCTTTTTAATTTAAATATACTGATTTATTAATAATTATTAACCACTGATTGTAAAATAAATGTTTACAATAAGCAATAATAACAATAAAACAAAATATATATAAAAAATATCAGAAGTTATTAATGAAATAAAATTTTATGTACTTTTCATTTTAAAAAAATGTGTATATGTAAAATAATGGGCGTATGGGGTGTCCACATCAAATTTTTTTCTTGAAAATACAACATGTTACATGTTTTTTTAACTTAACATTTTTTCCAAAATTATTTGTAAGTTACAAACCGGTGGTTAACCAGTAAGTCACTTGTTTTAACCGTACCGGTTGTAGGGGCTGACATGAGTAATCGTCAAAAATCAACGCAGCCATTATCAAGAATAACAAGCATCATATCCCGTTAACATATTCACTTAACCGAAGATACTAATACATGTCAGGCCCGGCCCACCGAAAGTCATGTTATATTCAGACCTACATGTGACAGTTTCATTCATCTCCTATTTTTAACTTTTTTTTTTTTAATTTAGATATATTGATTTAATAATAATTATTAACCTCTGATTGTAAAAAACTTTTATAATAAGTAATTATTCAATAATAGGAATTATATATTTATATAGATCAGAAGTTATTAATGAAATACAATTTTATGTACATTTCATTTAAAAAAAAAAAAACGTGTATATGTCATTTAATAGGCGTACAAGGAAATTATGTTAAGTACACATCAGATTTTTTTTTTATGTATGTTTTTTATTCAAGTAACCGGAGGCAGGTGCAGACAGTCGTGTCCCACGTACAAAAACAGTTGTAGGACTATGTTGGTAGAGCCGCCGCACTATTCACCCTTGCACCTCATAAAAATCGAGATTCAAAAAAACCTGAAAATCTTCTTTTTTTAAATATATTTGGGTTTGCAGATATTCTGAAGATGATCTACAGTATCAAATTACCCAAATATCTCGTTTAATATAGTCAAAAATGGGGAAAATTGGCAATCATTTTTGGAAATTTTTTTACTTTCCTCCACACCATTCAAGGTCGAATTAAAAAAAATTAGAAAATTGTTTTTGGATATACATGAAGATTACAAACATCAAAAATCAACTTGATATTTTCATTTGTTACCGAGAGATTCAAAAAATAGTCGGGTTTAAACAAAATTTCAAAATTCTATTTTAATCTTTTAAACTCGGAATTTCAAAAAATCTAGAAATTTGTTTTTAGATATTCAATGGAAATTACATTCACCAAAAATCAAGTTGATATCTGCATTTGTTACAGAGAAATTAAAAATAATTGTGGTTTCTCTATTTTAACCTTTTTAAACTCGGCTTCTTTTTTCTTTTCTTCTCGAAATCGGCAAATTTTCTTTTTTACTTCAAAGTGATGACCAACTTTATATTATAAGTGAATGACGTTTTTAGTTACTTACTTAACATTTGGGCCATGAATGACGATATTAGGGTGTCTAAAATTTAAATATAAGTTTAATAATAATAAAAAAACTCACAGGTTTATCGTCAGTGATGATTCTAAAGGTACCGTTGAAGAAATCTAACGAAGGAAGTTCAGTTATGCTACTATAATGATGCACAAATAAGTATGTAATTATATAGAACATAAACTCCATTTGGTTGAAACTTAACTTAACCAATTTACAAGCTTAAAGTGGTAATAATTATTATCTAACGTAAAAATATTTACTCCCCGTTTGAGAAACTCTGTTTCCAAATTTCGATGTAAAACTGTTTCTGTTTCGATGTAAAAATTAAAAAAAAGAAAGAAAGTCATATACGATTAGTATCACTTTGTAAACATTAGTTTTCAATGTTTATACTAATAATAAGAGGACTGAAGGTAATGTTAATGACCTTCAATAAAAGTTAACTTCAAAAAAATAAATAAAACGTTATTATAAAATAATTAAATCAACTTCAAAAAAAAAATATTGTACAGAAAACGAAAAAATAATTTTTCCATTACGTCTTCAATACAATTTTTGAAATTATTTCTTGAAGGTAGCGCCAAATTTTTAATTAAATTACGGATTTACGAAATACAAATACAAAATTTATTTGTACGATTTAATCTAATGCACAAATAAATACAGTTTTGGCACATATAAGTAACATATAACATATAAGTAGTAAATCCAAACACACAGTGACATACCCTAATTTACCGTCTGTTACAGAAATAAAAATCTGATACGGACACCACATGATTTCCTTGTACGCCTATTAAATTACATATACACATTTAAAAAAAATGAAAAGTACATAATATTTTATTTCATTAATAATTTCTGATATTTTTTCATAAATTTTTTATTGTTATATTGAATTATAGTATTTTTTTTTACAATCAGAGGTTAACAATTATTAAAAAATCAATATATTTAAATAAAAAAAGTTAAAAATTAGAGATGAAGTCGGATTTGAACCGATGTGCCTTCCCCTTTAAGAGCCAAAAATTTCATTAATTAAAATTTTATTTGGCTATAACTCTGAAACCAATTAAAATAAGTACCACTATATCGTTGAAAAACTCTCAATGTGGGCTTATTACAGCAGTTAAGAAAATCCAAAAATCCCCAAAAAATGGATTTTGGGCTTTTCTCGGTACTTTTGGTGCTCCAGTCGATTGCAATCAAAAGAGAATGTGCATAACTAAATGTTACAACAGTCCTAAATCTAAATGAAGTCACATTTAAGTTTAGACCTCTATATTAGAAAAATAAATCGGTACGTGTTTACTTCGTTTCACGAAGTAAAGGAGGTATTGTGATCGTGAAAAATTTCGGTTTCCAGATTTCAACGGAAATATCCATCAAGGCTATCCCTGAATCTGTTTTGACTAGTTTCGGCGTGACGTCTGTACGTTCGTAACTCGCATTACTTAAAAACGATTAGCCGTAGGATGTTGAAATATTGGATATAGGACTGTTCTAATATTTAATTGTGCACCTCCTCTTTTGATTGCAATCGATTGAATCAAAAATGTCCAAAAAAAGTCCAAAATAAAAAAAAATTGATTTTGGAGTTTCTCTTAACTGCAGTAATAAGCCCCCATTGAGAGCTTATCAACGATATATCATAAGTGGTACTTATTTTCATTGGTTCCAGACTTATAGCCAAATAAAATTTTAATTAATGAAATATTTGGTTCTTAGAGGAAGGCACATCCGTTCGAATCAGACTTCATCTCCTTTTTTTTTTTTTTAAATATGTTGATTTAATAATAAATATTAACTTCTCACTGTAAACAAATTTTTACAATGAATAATAATAATTCAATAACAAAAAAAAAGCATGAAAAAATATCAGAAGTTTTTATGAAATAAAATTTTATGTTCTTTTCATTTTTAAAAAACTATATATGCAATTTAATAGGCGTATAAGGAAGTCATGTGTTGTCCACATCAGATTTTCTTAGGTTTAGAATCCATTTTTCCTCGTGATCTTTTACTTTCCTAGCATCGTAACTTTAGAGATTAGATGGTAATCATTAAAAAATTGAGTTTCGGTTTTTTGCATTTCTTGACGTTTCATGATCCAGGAACACCAAAAAACAATAAAAAGGGCAGGATAGTGTTCGTATGTACGAGTTTTGGGGGCCAATATCTCTAGGGGATAGGGGATTTTTTGCGGTCAATTTTCTCATAATTTTGCCTACATAACCCATTTTATATCAAGCTCAGTACATGCGTGCTTGCTTATGTTACTACATTTTGTTTAAATTTTCCCCGTAATTCTCCCTTTCCCAAAAATCAAAATAGCTTTCATTTTACTTATTGCATATTTTTTTAAATAATTTTTTTTAATATCTTCCTTGGAATTGCAGTAATGCCGGCGACCGAAAAAAAATTTTAGGGGCAATATTGTGGGGTGGGGGTGCCGATCAAAGTTTAAAAACATCGATTTTTAAAAGTTAAAATGTATTTTTTTTTATTAAAAATTTAATTAATGAACTTTTAGTAATAAAATTACAGTTAAATTTCATTATAATTCACCCGTACCCAAAAAAAAATCTTAGGTAACGGTTTTATTGGTTGTACATTTTTTAGTGGTATTTTTTTTTTTCATTTAACTTAGTAAACGTATTAAAATAAAAAAATTCTTGGTAGGTGACTTTGAAGGTGGGGGAGCAGAAAAAATTAAAAAACACCATTTTTTGGAATTTAAAAAATTTTTGGTTTATTGTAATATATAATGATAATTTTACAATAAAATCTCATCCAAATTTACCCTACCCATCCAAAAAGAAATCTTAGCAATCTTTTTTCAAATGTAATTATTTTTCTATTATGTAAGAATAAATAATAATCAGTGCTAGGAAAGTGTTGCAACTTTGTGTTAACTTTTTTTTATATTCTTATAAAGTGTTTTAGTATTAAATTCATTTTTTCTGATTGATCACAGTGTTTCAAATGAAGTTTTTATTTATTTAGCAAAGAAATTACATTCTAATATTTTACGAAGGTTAGGAATACAAAAAAAAAAACCACGATGAAAGTAATTCTTTGTCGAGTGATAAACTAAAATTAGTGTCATTAAACATTTTTTTTTTTTTTGTTAAAATAAAATTCTAGTTTAATAAAGTATATTTCAAATATCGTTCCAGGAATATACTATTATATAAATAAACAAAGAAAAAAGCTTAATAAGAATTAATTGATACTGTATAATTTTATAAATTAATTTTGTGATTCGTGTCGTAATTAATAATGCTGGTATATCAGTATTATTGGCCACAAAAAGTGTTATTGTGTTTAAAACTGCGTAACAAATTTTTATTTTTATATCTGAATATTCAGGTTAATTTTACTCAATTAAAATTTAATTAGAATGTATTTCATTAATTTCCTGGTTGTTTGGTTTTTGTTACGTAAATGGTTGTTTAAAAATCACTAGTAGTATAGCAATAATTGAATGTAGGAAGTCATTAATGTACAATCAGTAGCATGAAGAAAAATATATTCTTCGTGATTTATAGCCTACTTAATTTAACCGACCAAGTTCCATTTATACTCGACTTGAATTTCTTTTTCCAAATTTTATTTTTTATTTTTTTTCAGAAACGGTTGAAATCTTTAATATTTAAAAATGATATTATGACTAAAAAAAGGCCTTTTCCGCATTTATTTCTCTGACAGTTTATATGTTAAACCAACCGGGTTGGTCTTGTGTTGAACTCATCGCTCGAAATCAAGAGTTTTAAGGTTAAAATCGTAGTAACTTTTGTATGGATTTGAATATATTAGATCGAGGATACCGGTGTTCTTTGGTGGTTCTTCTTTTTTTGTTTAGCCTCCGGAACCACAGTAAGGTATTTACTTCAGAAGATGATATGTATGAATGTAAATGAAGTATGTTATTGTACAGTCTCGGGTCGACCATTCTTCAGATATATGGTCAATTGAAACTCAGCCACCAAAGAACATCGGTATCCGCGATGACGAGTTAACCGCTAGACTAGCCCGGCTGTTCTTTGGTGGTTGGTCATCTCAGGAATGGTCGAACTGAGACTGTACAAGACTACATTTCATTTACATTCATACATATCATCCTCTGAAGTAATACCTTACTGTGGTTCCGAAGGCCTAAACAGAAAAAGAGAGTTATATTGTAAATCATTGATTCTCAAACGTTTTCGTATACCACCTACATTAAGAATCAAAATTTATCTAGCGTCCCAAAAATTTTTAATTTTCTGATGAAAACCCTTTAATATCCATGTTTATTTGTATCAATACGTTGCTTAGATCGGGAGATGCAGCATTAAAGACAAAATTGGCCTTTTCTCTTTAAAGTGGAATATTTTGGTTCAGAAAAATTGTAGAGACGTAAAAAAAAAAAAAAGAAGAAATTGTAGCTAAAGTCTTATGCTTTTCAACGATTTTAATGCAGTTTACTGTAAAAATTTCGTTTCCCCCATGTGCTCGTTCAAACACGAAGAAAAACTTTCAAATTTTGTAAACTTTTCTTCTCGCTGACGTTTTTTAATAATTTATTTTAATTTGATGATTTTAAAATCTGAAGTATACTGTGAAAAAGTTGATTATTCTAGCTTTAATCTTTTTATTTATTTATTCATCTCTTAAAACTCTTGGTTGCAAAGTTAAAATAGTTTGAATACAATCATTTTTTATCATAAAATATAGGTGTCCCTTTTATTTTTTATGCTAGTGTAGTAGGTATTTAATTTTAGTTTGAAATATCAGGAAAACATAACTTTTGCCTTTTTTTTTTTAATCAGCCACCGCCTTTCTAGACCACCTGAACGCCCCTAATTTTCTATGGGCCTTCTTCCGCCTCCCCTGAAGACCTCCAGCGCCAACAAGGGGCGTTATCGTTCACTTTGAGAACAAATGCGTTAAAGGCATCATATGATTTGCGCTAAAAATTTTTGTTAACCTATAAGCTTCTTAAACCCTTGTGACTTATTACCAACTCATTTCTTTATATTACTTGTTTTTCCGTTCAACGATTTTCGTCGAATATTAAAAAACAGCGAATTGTTGTTGGATAAACAAAAAGTAAATCAATTTTCACTTATTAGTTTTACTTAATTATAACTACTTAAGTATATACTAAACAATGGAATTGCAATCGAGTTAAGACTCGATTTTTATTCCATTGTTTTCCGACTGACCTAAATGTGAAGTTGTATCGCAAATAAATTTGAGCGTTCTCTTAGATTTTAAACCCTTTTTTTACGTTTTAGGTGTAATAAAAAAAGAAAATGTATATCTAATAAAACAGTTTACTGGATTTTAAATGATAGGTCGTGCAAAAATTCTATTGTTTACCGTAGATTCATATCATTTTTTTTTTAATTCACTTAAACTGCTGTTTTTTTATACAATTCCTTCAAAATAGTACTATTATTAGCGGGTTTCCAAAGAATTTGGAAATCGCTAATGCGTCCGGTTATGTTTATATATTATATGTATATATAAGCTTTTTTCGTCCACTTTACCGGACGTAAAGTTTCTGATTTTGAGGAAACTTGATGAGGTGATATAAACCTACTGAAAATAAAGTTCTATTGATTTTAAAGTGATTCGGTTCATAGGAACCGGATTTAGAGAAAAAAAGGAGTTTTTGGGTACATTTCAGCATTTTTTTGTTCTACTGGACGCAGTTTTAATCAATTATGATAAAAATTGGTAGGATGATGTAAACCTAGTAGAGATAGAATCGTATTAATTCTTAAGTGAATCGGTTCACAGGAACCGGTGTTAAAGGAAAAAAAAACCAGATTTTTGGGTACGTTTTTAAGGTTAACTAAAACCGGAAATTCGCTCTTTTGACGCTTTTACTGCGAAGAGTTTTTTAAAAAGTTTTTCTGAAATGTAAAATTTTGTATAAATCATGTCATGTTTTGAATTTTTACCTCTTTATGTTTAAAGAGGAATTTTTTTTGATACTGTTTTTACTTTTACAATCCTTCAGTCGAGTGAAAGGTTACTCAGTTCATTGATATACGAGAGGTTATCTCTAAAGTAAAAACAGTTTCATTGTAAAAAAATTTATTCTTATTTTATAAATATTTTATATTTCTCTTAAACTATATATACATTATATATAGAGAAGTAGTTCTCTGTATAATCGTTACATGAATTAAGACATTTTTCATAACGATACACCTGTTTTAATATATCGTCGTCGTATTCTTCTACCACCAATTCATTTAGCCACTGATAACCTGAGTTTTTAAATTCATCGTCACCCGCGAATTGCTTACCACTCAAAAATTCTATCAATTTCCCGAATAGGTGGTAATCAGAAGGAGCTAAGTCCGGACTATATGGTGGATGATCTTAAATTTCCCATCCAAATGTTCTAAGTAAATCACGTGTCGGACCTATAACATGTAGACGTGCATTATCGTGCAGCAGGACTACGCCATCGGTCAGCTGACAGGTTTGCCAGACTGAAGGACAGAAATTTCCCAGCGGTCTGTACTTTAGAGATATCCCTTGTACTTTTTCTTAGATTTTTTTTCCAGTTTATAATGTTACGGTTTAAATTAAATAAACCAATAATCAAAATTGTCAATCGTTTTTGAAAAAAATTAAAATAACTAATTAAATTTTATCAATTTTTAAATACGTGTTACCTTAACATTAACTTTTGCATAATTCGTCACGAAATTAGAGTTCAAATTTAACGTTAAATTCTTTTGTTATTGTCAAGATCTGTTTTGTAATTTATTTGAATCTGTGGCTGTGTGAATTGTTATTTAGAGATATTTTGATTTGGTTAGAGTGTAAAATTGCATAAAACATCTTTTTACTTACCTTAAATTAATTTTCCCTTATTAAAATATGCGTTTCTTTTAATTATTCTGTTTTAGCTTATCAAAATTCACTGGTTTTGATTTTTTTTAAATCTAAAAGTTTTTATACCCGATCGTGCAAGTCTCTGTCGGTAAGCATAATTTTTAAGGTAAAATCTTTTTTTGGGTTTTCAATACATTTGTTCCAAACAAGAAAACTCTGAAAGATAAAGTGAGAAGGTATACCATACTAAATTTTTTATAAATCGATGTTCGTAGTGTAGTAATGTATGGACATAAATGCTGTGTCATAGGTAAAAAGGGAAAAACTAGAATTCAAACGGTCGAAATGAGGTTCCTACGAGCGTTGGGGATGTATCATACTTTCAGAAGAGACATGCTTCAGATATTTTTACTCGCTGAGAGGATTGATCGATTAAATACGGTGCGTTTATTTTTTTTTGATATTAATATTGTCTACTGACAGTAAAAAACTGCTCTTAGAAACAGTAAACCTCTAACCTCTGGAGCCCTGTTATTATGTTTCGATTTTTCCCTCTCTAATATGTGTTGATCGGTAAATAACACGTGATGGTCGATAGATTAGTCGAATTCGTTTCAGCTGCTTCAGAATTGACTGCTGCTGAAACCATCTAACAGTAATTCCTTGTTAGAATCGTTCCCTGCTTAATAATTGTGAAATTAATTGACTTTAAGCAGATGGAACACTAGATTCAATAAGCAATCCTTGTAGTAGAAAGCCAGTCACTTAACCTCCGGTATTATGTAGTACAGCTGTCCATGACGTACCTTTTCTTCTACAGACATGTTCTTGTTTAGTATGTATAATTTTATTTGGTAAATAATTCAGGTTTAGTTTGGGCTTTTTATATTGCCGTTGGCTTGCAAACAAGAGTTCTCGGAATGGGGTATATGTCACCGGCCCAAAATATCCAGATACCCAGAACGTAGAGATTTTATATAACCTTTCATATTTAGTATAGATCCGAAGTGACCGGGACTGTAAAGACGGTAAAAAGCGTCAAAGTAAGGGAAAAGGGTGAACAATAATTAAAGGATGATGATGTACTCACACGGGGACAGCGACATGATTTTAAAAAATGCTTAAAGGCTCCAATTGGTCAATCAGTCTTTAGTAGTTGTGTTTCGAATTGGAAGCGACTTGATATAGATAACGATTTTTCGTTGATCAAATACATGTTGCAACAAATTGTCTTTTTCTTCAAAAACTAAAAGTCATCCGAGAACACGTTAAATCACCTTAAAAACTGTCACCTTAAGAAACGAGATCTTGGTTTCTTTCCGGAATTGTGTGACTTGTAGTATTACCGAATTGAGCCATAAATCATACAATCAGATCGTTAGTTTTTTCTACCGAAGTAAATTGTTTATATACGTGGATTAATTCTTAAAAAAAAAATCATTTATAAACTGATGTTTGTTGTTTCTCTCCAACTTAATAATTAATTCCTTGATTCTGACTATTGTGTTCGGGGTCATTATTATAAGAAGGAATTTAAAAAGTTTATAGTAATTTAAGTGTAGTTAATTTTTTTCTTTTTTTCTTTTTTTTACGAAATAATTAAATATCAGTTTTTTTGTTTGTTTTTTTTTTGTTTGGTTGGAAACAAAGTTAAATTGTTTCATTCGGTGATGCGGGTATTGTTTAATGATGTAGAACAATTTATCAGTCGAACCAAAAACTAAGAAAGAAAAAATGTCATTTAAAAAGAATGTGCCCGGTTTATTGTCGTTCAAAGCACTATGTAGGTGTTGCTCTTTCATTCAATTTCTCCCTCCTCTTCCTCTTTCTCTCACTCTCTCTCTGGATTATTACTATTAGTATTTGTTCATTGTTTAGCCATTTAATTATATTTTTAATTTATTTCTATTACAATACGTTGTTCAGTATTTTATTGTAGTTTAATATTTTATTTAAATCCGGGTTCTAGAAAACAAATTGAATGATGTGGTGTTTTACAACTTGTCACCTTCGACTTATTACATTTAATACGATTGTAATTACGTGAAATAAACTTGTAGAACCATATAAAAGTACAATTAATTATGTCTGGTTTATCAAAATATTGATTAATAATCTTTTAAAAAGTATTATTTGTTATCTGAAATTTTTTACGATTTGACAGACAGATATAAAAGTTCTACATGTATGTTATCAAGCGGTTGCCATTTTCATTTACAACAGAATAATTAATTTTATTTTCACTAAAAATTACTTAAAAAAATAAAACAATCAGGAAAACTTTTCTAATACGGTGGAATTTGTAAATATAAAGCCGATGTTTTGTTTGTTCATTTTATATCGAAATAAAATTAACGTTGAGAAATCAAAGATCATCGGTTATGATTGGCTGGAAATCATTGTCGGTTATGATTTATAGTCAGTGGTAACGTAAAAATATTTAATAATATTTTTTTGAAACGTCATCGATCTCTGAAATTTAGAATTATACAATCGTAATAAGGTCTACTTTGTTCATTAGCGATTCAGAATGTAATTTATTCATTAGTTTAATTTTCTAATGAAATTACTGGAAGTAAAATTGAGAAAATGTTTTCTTAATTTATTTCATTCTATTATTTTCCATTCTAAAAAGTTTTTCATAATTTTATTTGAATATCGTAATTGATTAATTATTACGATAAGGAAAAGATTAAATCCAGAACTCTTGATTGAATGCCATTTAATTGCATTTGATAATTTTATACTTTGGCGAAATGTTGAATTTCCCTAAATCAAATTCGTTTGTTGAATTTAACATAGTTGTCACAGGTTTAAAAAAAAACCTGTTTGATTTCTATATACTTTTTCGAATATAAAATGTACTTTTTTTATGAATTATTTATTTTGTACGTACATACATCGTTTCAGAATATTTTCATTGGTAAAATTGTGTTTTTTTGTTAGATGGAGTTGTTATGAAACGTTAAGATCTACAAGAACCACAATATACAAAATTGATCTGAGTAGCTGACTTTCCCTTATATAATCATAGTATACTGTATTGCTAAATAGTATAACTATGTAGCTGAAAATATAATAAAGCGAACAAATATGGTATTATAATTATATTTAAAACATATAATTGACGCTTTATATTATCATTACGCTTTAAGGACATATTAAACAGCTGATAGGGCAGGATCATCATAATAAAGAGAAATTTGATCATGGGTTGATGACAGCAAGGTTTTCTTTATGGAAACATTCCAAACATTACTTCATAATATACTTGTATTATATAAGGTAATGTTTGCCGTGTTTAAAATGTTTTATTTTAATATTATTAAAAAATACGTTTTACCAGATTACTGCTAGTTAAGTTATTTGCTCTTATACTTGTTATTGCAGTTCTAGTTATTTTTTGATTATTATCTTTTATTAACATTCTTCAATTCGATAATTATTTTTAGTTACAGAAGGCTTTACACGTAGTCAAAAGAAATCAACTCGACGTGCGTCACATAAGACGCATTCCACAAAGGACTGTTTGGCGCATATTACGTAAACGAATTCACTTGAACCCATACAAACTAACTGTGGTTCAACGTATTATAGATGACGACAAAGTTTCCTGGCTGCAGTTTTCTGTGGAAATGATTGATAGAATTACAGATAACGATACATTTTTAGATAATGTAATTTTTAGTGATGAGTAAACGTTTCACATCAGTGGCAAGGTGAACATCCATAACTGCCGAATATAGGGTAGGGAAAACCCTCATGAAACTTCGCAGCACATACGTCAGAGCCCTAAGATTAATAAGCAACAGTTTTTTGTGGTCCAAGCAAGCAAAGACTGTACGGCCCGAACTTCTTCCAGGAGGCAACCGACAACATATTATTATATTCCCAAATATATAATATAATATATTGTACTACATATTATAATATTATTTTATTCCCAAATAACGTAATTGTTTTTTTCAAGGTAGTTTATTTTGTCTTATAATTAATTTACTTTCATTGAACACTCAGTTATTAAATTTTTACAGAATTAAAATAGAATGCAACCGAAAGCTGGAGAAGGTAGGTTATAAAAAGGCTTAACAAATAAATAAAACTGACTCTGTGTTGGGCCTCTTCAACCACTAATGATTTACATGCATCACAAGTTTTGATGGTATCATTTATCTAGAAATGCTTAAAGATTTTCTAATTCTTCAGTTAGACGATGGTGACCTTGATGGATATCAGCAAAACGGGGCATCACCACACTACCGCCTAGAAGTTCTGAAATTTTCTTGATATTCGATTCCCAGGTCGGTGGATCGGTCGTGATGTTCCGGTTGCATGGCCACCTCGCTCCCCAGATTTGAACTCGCTAGATATTTTCTTGTGGGATTTCATTAAAGATCGGGTTTGTGTACCACCTTTGCCTGCCGATCATGTTGAGTAAAGACTTCGAATTATAGCCGCAGCTGTAGAGGAATGCCTGACTTGCTGGCTACAGTCTGGAATGAGATCGACTTAGCTGGGATGTTCTTCACATTACAAATGGAAGTCATATCGAACCAAAGTGAATGTTGGGTGATACTTGATGTGTTTTTTTATGAAATGAGACCTCAATCGAATCTGTAACTTTTATATGCTTTTAAAGTTGTGAGTCCTTTTTGAATTGCTCAGTACAGATGTATATATACATATATATATATATATATATATATATATATATATATATAAAACAAACAATGTCCTGAGTGACTGAATCATCAATTGATAGCTCAAGACCGGTTAATGAGCTCAAATCACTTAACCTAGGTAGATAAACGGTAGAGGGAATATCCTTTTTATAACGTAAGCACCCTCTGAGTAAGGATTTCAGATAACTGAGATGTTAAAGTAATAAAAATTGGTATTTAGAATCTTCTTTAAAAACAAATAAACACGTGTTTCACCATTCATCAAAATTCCAATTTGGTGAATGGCAAAGAGAGACAAATGTTTATTGAAAATTGTTTATCTCAGAAATCGAAGGTGTCAGTATGACAATTGTTAATTAGACAAAATAAAAGTATATGCAATTTACTATTATCAAAAATTCCAATTGAGGAATGACAGAAGTGGAGGAGGTCAGAGTTTTTCATGAAAATATATGAAGCCGTGTTACAGTCGTGAAAATTAGTATTTAAATTATTTTTTGAAAAGAAAAAGGCTCATGTTTCACAATTTTTCACAAATCCGATTTGGTTTGGTAAGCGGGGAGACTAAAATTCTATTTGAAAATTCTAAATCACAACAATATGCAATGAATGATTGTATTCTGTGAGGCGAGTCCGAACTCTCTATACAACGTCTTATCGTTCACATTGGATGCAAAATATTGTTTTGTCGGTCGAGTAAGATCTATACCAGTTTAAACGTATGTAAACCATTTTGCCAATATACCTTCTAAAACTTTTAAATTATGAATTAATTTAGAAGTTAATTAATTTAATTCATTAGAATTTTAGCAAAAAATCTATTGATTCTTTTGAAAACTTATTTTAGGAACAAATCGAAAATCCACGCCAATGAAACCGCGGACTACAGCTTGTGTGTGTGTGTTTTTGTGTGCGCGCGCGCGCATTTGTGTGTGTAGCAGTACCTTATATAGCAGTATATATATATATATATGTGTGAATAAGGTACTGCTGATTCGTGAATTATTTTCATTTTTCCAGTGTTGCCAGTTCGCATCATATTAGCATCATTAGAGATTAACTCAAATCAGTATTAAGCAGTTTGAAATTTTTAATTTAGAAATGCTAATGTTGTGCTGTTTGGCAACACTGCACCTCAGATTCCGCTCGTGAAGGGAATATTTTCTTTATCTTGGTTTTTTATTTGTTGACCTGTAAGTGCAATTGGTAGAAATGAATTTGGATTTCTTTAATGTTGTTTTTATACTGTTCATTTGTTACTAGAAAGTAATATTTTACTAATTGGAAATTATTTTTGTTTGTAGTTGTATTAGTTTGTGTCAATCTTAAATTGAAAAAACAATACTGGAAACAAATTGACGAATTTATAAGCCACTACGCAACAAAATATTTTTTTTTGTTGAGAATTTTTATGAATCATTTTTACCTTACGTTAGTGAAAAAGAGGTTTAATAAATGAGATCAGCGAATCTGGTTCTCTGTACCATCAGTTGTAGGGAAAATCAATTAAGTTTAATTTAGAAATATAACATTTTTCCTTTATAAGTATAATTCACAGATTACTCAACACTTTAAAATATATAACATACAAACTGGTAACAATTAGCAGCACGCTCACTGAGAAACTCCTACACAAAGTAAATAAAAGCATAAACAAAGATAATAAAAAAATACATCACATTAACATAACATAAACCGTTCCAAAGACTTAAAGAAAACTGCTTATTAATTTAAAAAACCTGAATACTTTCAAAATAACAAACAGATTATTATATATATATATATATATATATAACAAACACAGTATCCCTAAAATATATAAACTACTCATCTTTTCCGTTTGTAAAATTTCTGCATCGGACAGATAGGACACAATATCAAACATAAAAAAAGATTCAATGAAGATTTACAGATTATCCACAGAAACATAAAATCAACATTTGTCAAATATCATAGATACAAAGCCAACATTGATATTCTACACACATACAAAATATATCACGAAATCTATCCTGAAGTTCTCCCGGGACTATCATAACCCATTCTACTCTTGAAAATAATAGTAGAAGTTCATATAAACATATGTCCTAAAAGCTTCGTTTGCAAGTTACGGCTAGTGAAGTTTTTCGCTCGTATTTCAGCTACCCTAGTGAAATGAAGTCGTACTGAAATTTTTAGGACGTTAATTAAGGGGTATAATCGGTGTTTAGTGGTTTTTGACTAGAAAAATCGAATAAAATAGGTCCCAGAACCGTATCTGCAATAGTTTTTGAGAAATCTGGGGTGAAAACCAATAAATTGAGGCTAAAACCCCGTTTTTATGTTTGACATACCATAATTTTGTTAAATCAGTAATAAACACAAAGAATATAGACAAAACTTGTAGAGAATTTAATTCTGAACAAAGTGGCCTAAGGTAAGTTGAATAAAACAAAGGAAAGTTAAAAGAATTCGAATTTTTTATAGAAACTGTACATTACCGCATTTCTCAGAAAAATACTTATTTTGTAAAATTTGTATTATTATTTTATGTACCATTTGTATTATTCTGTAAAATTTCTCAAAACAAGATTCACTGTTTAACATTGCTCTTTGAAAGATTTAAAAAAAATGGAAATTACAGAAGAATTGTAAAATAAAAATTATTTTTGGTTAACAGTTTTATTTGTTTATTAACCATTCAACAAAGTTATTGTTCATCAAACATAAAAAAACAGGGTTTTTTACCAACATTTATTAGTTTTCACCCAAAATTTCTCAAAAATTACTGCAAATACGGTTCTCGATCCTATCTTATTCGATTTTTCTGGACAAAATCATAAGAAATTATTAATAGTGCCCCTTAATTAATTTCCTAAAAATTTCATTTTGTTAAATTTTGATTTTATCGCGGTAGCAGAAATCCGAATGAAATCTCTACTAATTGCAACTAGCAAAGGAAGCATTTTAAGACTATGAACTTTTTATTAGTAAAATAAGTTATGAAAGCCCCGGGAGAACTTTGTTATACACTCTGTATACACAATGTGTGTATAAATAAACGACGTGTGTGTGTGTGTGTTTACGCAACGACGATTCAAAACTACTTTCTAATATCTTCCTCCCTAATTTAAAAAATCCGTCGACAGTTATATCAGATTATATCAGTTGGAGAACAACAGCAACAATCACCAAAGATGGCCGCAAAGATTTTTGAAAACCTTTTTAAATATGACATGTTTTATTATAAAATTTGTTCGGTTTGTTATAGACAGAATACCTGTAGAATTACTGCGCAGTGCAGGTGAGGAAGCGATTGATAGATTATACAAACTTGTGTGTAATATTTATGAAAATGGGGAATTTCCATCAGACTTCAAAAAAAGTGTTATAGTTATGATACCAAAGAAAGCAGGGGCAGATAAATGTGAAGAATACAGAACAATTAGTTGTGCACAACTAGTCATGCATCAAAAATCTTAACTAGAATTCTATACAGAAGAATTGAGAGGAGAGTGGAAGAAGTGTTAGGAGAAGACCAATTTGGTTTCAGGAAAAGTATAGGGACAAGGGAAGCAATTTTAGGCCTCAGATTAATAGTAGAAGGAAGATTAAAGAAAAACAAACCAACATACTTGGCGTTTATAGACCTAGAAAAAGCATTCGATAACGTAGACTGGAATAAAATGTTCAGCATTTAAAAAAAAATAGGGTTCAAATACAGAGATAGAAGAACAATTGCTAACATGTACAGGAACCAAACAGCAACAGTAACAATTGAAGAACATAAGAACGAAGCCGTAATAAGAAAGGGAGTCCGACAAGGATGTTCCCTATCGCCGTTACTTTTTAATCTTTACATGGAACTAGCAGTTAATGATGTGAAAGAACAATTTAGATTCGGAGTAACAGTACAAGGTGAAAAGATAAAGATGCTACGATTTGCTGATGATATAGTAATACTAGCGGTAAGTAAAAAAGATTTAGAAGAAACAATGAACAGCATGGAAGAAGTCCTACGCAAGAACTACCGCATGAAAATAAACAAGAACAAAACAAAAGTAATGAAATGTAGTAGAAATAACAAAGATGGACCACTGAATGTGAAAATAGGAGGAGAAAAGATTATGGAGGTAGAAGAATTTTGTTATTTGGGAGGTAGAATTACAAAAGATGGACGAAGCAGGAGCGATATAAAATGCCGAATAGCACAAGCTAAACGAGCCTTCAGTAAGAAATATAATTTGTTTACATCAAAAATTAATTTAAATGTCAGGAAAAGATTTTTGAAAGTGTATGTTTGGAGTGTCGCTTTATATGGAAGTGAAACTTGGACAATCGGAGTATCTGAGAAGAAAAGATTAGAAGCTTTTGAAATGTGGTGCTATAGGAGAATGTTAAAAATCAGATGGGTGGATAAAGTGACAAATGAAGAGGTATTGCGGCAAATAGATGAAGAAAGTAGCATTTGGAAAAATATAGTTAAAAGAAGAGACAGACTTATAGGCCACATACTAAGGCATCCTGGAATAGTCGCTTTAATATTGGAAGGACAGGTAGAAGGGAAAAATTGTGTAGGCAGGCCACGTTTGGAGTATGTAAAACAAATTGTTGGGGATGTAGGATGTAGAGGGTATACTGAAATGAAACGACTAGCACTAGATAGGGAATCTTGGAGAGCTGCATCAAACCAGTCAAATGACTGAAGACAAAAAAAAAAAAAATTCGGTTTGTTTGTGGAAAAGTTAACTTTTTTTAAAACTAATACTATCGCTGACGTCATGGATAAAAAAATCTAGTTTCCGTATCAATGTCATTTTAGTAATGCATTTTTACTTTATGTGATTGTATATGTTTATTTATATATTAAATTATACTTCAATAGTCCTTGAAATGGCATTAATTGTCCTGCGTGCATATTACTACATATCTGGAATTTTATCATATATTAGCTGCTTTAAAAAGATAATACCTTTGTTATTAAGAAGAAAAAAGTTGTTTTTTTTTTATAATTTTTTTATTTATTTATAAATTAATTAAAATTTATTTCAAGATAAAAATTTACCAAATTATAATTATATTAAAGTTCAACAAATACTATAAATAAAAATATGATATAATTTGTGTTAACTGGTATTTTATGTAATCATGTGTTTAAAATAAAAAAAAAAAAAAAAAATAATAGTAAGAAATTGCAGTAGTGATTAGTGGAGGAAAAAGACAGTTAAAATGAATAAGGTTTTTGTGATCATTTTACTTGTGTAATTGGTTTAACTTGTTTATGGCCTTGTTAGCAACCTGACGATTACGATTTGCTATTTGATGTGTTTTTTTAATTTTATTTCTTTCTTTATGTTTACGAAATTCCTGTTATTTTATATTATAATTAACACTTATTCTGATGCTGGTGTGCACGTAATTATTATTCTTTTATTGTTATTTTTCTTTGCTTTCTTCATGTTTTTGTTTTAGTATTGATGGGAGGGGTTCTGCGATAGAGGTAAGATTGTTAAAATGAATCGTACAGTGGGAAGATGAGTCAGTCTCAATGTTAAATACTTGGCGACGTTTCAAATTGCGTGTCTATCTCGTAGTACCGATCGCCCACTGTACTTTGTATAAATAATTTGTACTGTGATTTTGCGTGTTATTTTCAATACATTACTATTTTATTTTTATATCTTTGGTAATTAAAAGTTTTATTTGTGTCGATTAATTTTTAGAATTGTAATAATCGCTACATTTTTCAGTAGAGCTAAGAACCGATGTAACATTCATACGTGGGTTGATTCTGTAAAATTTCACGTTACTCGTACATCGATTCTTTCATTATATTCTTAAAAACGAAAATTATTTTTCTAAACCGCTTCAAGTTTATAAATCCTTTGCAGTCTATATATAGACCGGATTATATGCAACATAAAAAACTTGAAATATGCATGGAAAATTCTTAAATATGCATTAAAAGTGTCAAAATATGCAACTTTAAATAATAAATACATAGTAATGTTTAGTTTTTTATTTAAAAATCAGCATACACTAAGTAAGTAGTTGTATAACATATCTATAAATTCGATAATTAACAGTTATTTAGCATTTCGTTACTTTTATAATCATAAATAATCAGAGGTACTGTTCCGCGGCTGCTTCTAAGAGCCGTGCAGCTAGTTGGTTTGGCCGGCTACAACTAAGATTTCATTTATTAACAAGCTACCCTACCGATAAATATTCTAAATATAGCGAAAATATGCATCACTAGATTTTAAGGAAAATATGTAATAACCGGTGAGAATGGACTTAACATGCAAATGCATGTGATCCGGTCTCTCTCACTCTCTCTCTCTCTCTCTCTATATATATATATTACAGTAAGACGAGTCTTGCATAAAATTTTAACTACTTATACCGATGATTTATGTGGCTTACCGTAACTTCTTTAATTGTACACAATTTAGTCACTATTGCTTTTCGACTCCTTTATTGACAATCATAGAATCGCCAACTTAAGAATATTTGAACTCGTATCCTAGATTCTACGACTTTTTTGTCTCGCAGATTAATTTTCCTGATTCGGGATAGGGATTTTAAATCTGAATGAAATTTTAGCCAGTAAGATATAATTTTTTTTCCATTTATCCTTTAAGAAATCATTATACAGGTCATCAAAATGGTTGCAGCAATTTAAAAAAAAAATTACCTCAAAAACTACTAGAAATAATCAAAGAAATATTATTATTTTTTAAATTCACCTACTCAAAGAATATTTACATGCCTTAGAATGTCTCAATATGAGCTCCGCTGGATCATCGCAGGTGTAACTGTAGCAATAGCAGCGGTGATCGGTTGTCTTAAATGTTATACATACCTGATTTTTTCACTGTAATGTTTTTAACGTATCCCCATAGAAAAAAAGGTTAGGGGTGTCAAGGGGCTTCTCGGAAGCCAGGATCGGCCGTATCAATCCAATAATTAAGGAATCGTTCATTGAGAACCCGTAGGCTAAAGTGTGGGGGCGCACCATCTTGTTGAAACATTACAGCATAGTTACTTTCTTTTCAATTAGCGGGAAACGTACAGTTGGTAGCATGTCTAAATAAACATTCCCTGTGATAGTAGGCTCATGAAAAAAGAGTGGGTCGATCACACGATCGGACATCAAACCGCACCACACGTTTATTTTTGGGGAATTTTATCGATAATTTCATTGGGTTGTTGAGATATTCATATCCTACAATTACGCCAAAACATTTAAGACCACTGCTAATGTCATGCTTGCGATGATCCAGCGGACCTGGGTAGAAGTCGATTATCGCTTGGATGTTACCAGAGCGACCAATGGAGCTCATATTAAAACATTCTAAGGTATGTTAAAAAACTTTTTGAGTTTATGAATTAAAAAAAAAAATGCTCATTTGATTATTTCTAGTAATTTCTGAGATACGATTATTTTAAATTGCTGCAAACTTTTTCGTTGACGTTATTTTTTTGGAATGTAATAGAAACATTTAATTTAAAATTATTTTGGAGACAATAGTCGGCTATATTTTCGAATATTTGTTGGAACACATCATTTCTTCAGTGTCGCTGGCACAAACATAAACTCTTCAAAAGTCTTAATAATAACCTACCTCTGCCACATTCCATCTTATTAAACGTTTGACTAAACACCGCGTATTCTCTAATGACTACATATGGTTTCCGTTCACAGATTTACAAAATTATACATATGATTCTCTGTACGTATGTCATTAATCACCTATTGTGATAGACCCAAGTCGTATTGCTTACCTAATAGTGTTTCAGGATTCTTATTCTATATTTTTTTTTTGTCTTCAGTCACTTGATTGGTTTGATGTAGCTCTTCAAGATTCCTTTTCTAGAGCCAGTTGTTTCATTTCGGTGTACCCCATACGTCCTATATCCCTAACAATTTGTTTTACATATTCTAAACGTTGCCTACCTGCACAGTTTTTCCCATCTACATATCCCTCCAATATTAAAGTGACTATTCCACGATGCTTTAATATGTGGCCTATAAGTCTATTCCTCTTCATTCGTCACTTTATCCAATCGTATCTTTATTTTACTTTAACTATTGACTCTATATGTTTTATATTTTACTTTATCCTCTTCTATAAGATAATCAAAATATTTCCAAACATTCATCGGTTTCGTAAGGGATGACAACGTGATATTTCTACAAGTAAACCAGCATCATCGATTTCAACAGTTAAACCTTCTCCAGTTTTTATTTTTCATAATATTATTAACACAGATCGATTGTTGCATTGTAATTAATTTTGACCTCTCTTCGTTAAATTAAATTGACGTTGGCCAATTTAATGACCTACTTGGAGGAAAAGGATAATCCAAAAAAACGACAGTCCAGTGAGAACTGACCTGTTGTTACAACTGATCCTCTGAGATCACTGCTAGGTATTGCTTCAGAGGATGAAATGACAATTTTGTAGCGTGTGAAAATGCCATGCCTGAACGGGATTCGAATCTTGAATCTCCGGATGAAAGACCGAGACGCTACAACTCGCTCCACGTATGCCGGCGTTACAATTGATTTAACTACGATATCCATCTTTAAAGCTTATCCATTAATTTTATTCACAAATAATTTCAATGAGCATATTTTCATTATATGTTCTTTAAAAACAAACTAGTATCAGTATTATGTATAAATAAATTAAAAAAATGACATTTATTGAGAATATGATGAAACAGATCGTTACTGTTATGCAAAATGTATAGTGGTTGATCAAAATAAATCTGTCACGTCTTATCACAAAGTGAGTTATGTTCTATTATTATTTTGCATTACGACTTATAATAGTTGGTTATTTTATCGAATTCAAGATAAGAATTGTATTAAAAAAAAGTATAATTTCTATAATAATCATTGACTTCCTAAAATTATTATGTCAAAAAAAAATTTGTTTCAATTTTTTACTTAAATCATGATAGGATTTTTTGGAATGAATTTTCTGTTCTTTGGCTTAAATAACTATTAACTTTTGGTTTTATGTAGTTTTGTTTTAGATTTATGAAGTCGACTAATAATTTGTAATGAAGAAATACCTTTCTTCGTGATTAACTGAGAAGAATAATTAATCGAAGTTTTAAGTTACACTTGAATTTTGTGACCCATTCAGCGTATTAAAAATGGTTTCTAGAGCGTGCCACTCTAAAAACATAATGATAAAATTATGACTTCTCTTTTAATGTATTTTATTTCTAATTAAAGGTATTTCAAATATTTATATCGTAAGAAATTTGATATTTTTTTACGCTTTCATGAAAAAAAAACTGTTAAAACATTACATTTATTTTGATGTATAAAAATCAATTGATATATTAATAATTGCCTTTTTTTATTAAAATACTAGCAGAACCGGAAATTCTTCGCTATTGCTAAATTTGAGTGTATTAAATAAATTTTGTATTATATTACATTAAATTATACTACGAAAATAATAAAATGTACAATATTAATTGTATTTCAATTAAATAAATCAAAATCATTGAAATGCTCTGGGTATACGATGTTTTTGGCGTTTTCCTTTGGCGCGTATATAAACAAATCGCTAGTTTTTGCTAATACGCAACGTATTATTGACCATGAGAACAACATGGATTTTCCAAATTCAATTCACATACGAGGATGGTCCGAAAAGTAACTTAGGTGCCTAATGTGAAGATGGGCCGCCATCTTACTGACTGGGGTGGTCTAGTGGTGAACGCGTCTTCACAAATCAGATGATTTCGAAGTCGAGAGTTCCATCGTTCAACTCCTAGTGAAGGCATTTACTTATATACAGATTTGAATACTAAATCGTGGATACCGGTGTTCTTTGGTCTTGCGTTTCAATTAACCACACATCTCAGAAATGGTCGACCTGAGACTGTACAAGACTACACTTCACTTACACTCATACATATTATGCTTATTCATCCTCTGAAGTAATACCTAACGGTAATTCCCGGAGGCTAAACAGGAAAGAAAAAAGAAACAGCTGCCATCTTAGCGTCAAAACGTTTCTGCACTCAGTATGCATCAAGCTGTCGTAGCGTGTGGACTGTGATTTTTCTACTTTTTTCGTTGTGAATTATTGAAATGTGCGCGTCAATAGAAAATCCCGCGAGTTGCGTTCAGTGATTAGGTTTTTACTGGCAAAAAACTTCAAACCAGTTGAATGAAATTCATCGGCAGCTTTACGAGGTGTACGGAGATGGAATAATGAGTGAAGATGGAGTGAGGCAGTGGTGCATTCAGTTTAACATTTTCATGATTAGGATCGCAGTGGTCTGCCAAGCCTTGTGATTGATGAATTGACGATGAAAATCAAAATAAAATTCGTGAAAATCGCTGCATTACGATTACGGAACTCTAGCTGTATTTCCTCCAAATTTCACGAAGTTTACTGCATGAAATTGTATCGAGAAAGGTTATTAAAAGTTTTGTGCAAGATGGGTGCAAAAATCTAAGGCGGCAGATTTTTACAGAGAAGGAATTGAAAAGCTTGTGCATCGTTATGATAAGTCTCTCAGTTTAAATGACGACTACGTTAAAATATAATTTAAGATTGTCCCTTTCAAATATATATAATAAAATTTCTTTTTTAATTTGGTTGGTTTTTTATTTTAAAACGTAAGTTAATTTATGGACAGTTACTTGCAACGATTGACCATTTGATTTGTTTATCGTTTTTACAGAAGCCAGTTTAATTGGAATTTGCTAATTGATTTGGAAGCAAGTTATATTGAAGTTAAGATTTATAAAGTTTATTTTCTATATAAATATTAATTTTATTAATTACGATTTTTTACATTTTTGTAACTTACGAAAACAATGAAATGGTCATTATTACGAAAATAATAATTTATACAATATTAATTCATTATTAATTTTTTTCTTCTTATGACACCCGGAATCTTTACTACTGTTCAAACTATGCAAAGCACGCTAACAAAAAAAACGTATAAATAAATAATTATAGTTGTATATATCGAGAGATATCGTTTATATCGTTCTTTGATTATATCAATATCGACTTCCTCAGACAGTTATGTTATTAAATATTATGGAAATAATAACATATAAATTCTCCCGGGATAAATAATAAATTGTGAAATTTTCAGCGAAATTGGTTAATTAGTTTTTTAGTTATTAGGGTACATACATAATGAAGATTATCTTTTATTTATATAGATTTCTACTTAGATTTAGTCCGTCGCTATGCAGATAAGATAAGGCAGATATTAACTAAAATTTGGATAATATATATTGTGTAACAGTATAGAAACAAGGTTTTTTTTTTTGTAATAAAATAAATATTTATATTCCTTAGCATCTTACATGAGATTCAAACAAAGAAACAAGTCAAGCAAACAAAGTCAAGCGAGTTTTTTCTAAAAACTTTCATTCCATTATATCAAAACATAGTAGTAAAGCTTGTTTATCTGTTTCTTGTATCCACATTTTTTCATAGCTACTGTAGTTGAAGTTGGAAGTAATAATCGAAAAACGTAATTTACTTTGAAGTAGTGCTTTCGAGATTTATTTTAGGGTTTTTTCCGAGTTTAGAAGGTGGTGCGTGCAGTTTAAATCTTGCAGTTATAATTCTACGTTGTTATTTGATAACTTTATCGTTTAGGTTCGATTCGTAAACAAACAGATATCTGAACAGCTTTTAAATTATCTCGGTATAGAGAACGGGTGTGCAGTTTACAGAAGGCTTTCTGTGTTGATATATAAGCAGTTAAGAGGAATTCAGTGAAGAGAATAATCAAGTTTACTGTATTGGAAAGAGGTGGGAACAAGTACGGCAAAGTCATTTAACATTTTTTAAAAATCCCCCATCATTTACAACTTTAAACGTAACTATATATGTTAGCACACTATTTTAAACCATCGATCATAAATGCAGTACAAATGGTATCAGCTTTTTCTTGGATCAAATTAGCATTATCGTCAAATTTTTCACATTGCCGTATTATTTCGTTAGTTCTACTTATCGTTTAAAAAAATGTAATTTATTATAGTAAAGTAGTATTACTGTTAATCAAAACGTAGGTGCCCTACTTGATCTTTTGGAGTTTTGTATTACTTGATCTTTTGAAGACTACCTGAGCCTATAATTGGGAAAGTTTTAGTTAAAAAAACCTTGTGCTTATAAATTTCTGCCGTTTATTTTAGGCAAGGTTTAACTTAAAATCATAAAATTTAGTATTGTCGCTCCTGCAAGCTAACGGATTCTATAAAAAATTAAAAAAAAAAATTGAATGAAAGAATGGAGAGATTCATTCGTTAATATCCACTTCACTCCGTTAGAGATGTAACAATTTTTGTTTAATATAAAAATGTACACTTTTTGTTATAAAATTTAATGAAACATTGGAAAAAAATCAGCTCTTCATTTATTCATAAATCAGACCTATATAATTTTTTTTTAATTTTTAACTGTTTATTTAAACTTGCCGATCAGAAATTTTGTTTAATTTTAATAAATGAAGTGTTATCAAAGAGAAACAGTTTCAGGAGGAGGTTGATATCTTCACTTAAAATAAAAATTGTAAACATTACTACAAAATTAAAATAACATTTTACAAGGGTAAAAAATAATTTTCAACTAATCACTTGGAGAAAGGTTAAATTTAAGTGTGGAGAATATTTTTTGTGCTTTAAACTGTGATTCCCACACTGTGCGCCGCGGCGCCTCGGGGAGCCGCGGTCTCTTCTCAGGGGCGCTGCGAAATATTGTAAAAGCCTCATAATTAATTGAACGAAGACATTTATAATTTAATGTAAATAAAGTAAAAAAATAATGAAAATATACGAGCTTTATTTATTTTTATCTCTTACGAGTAGTAATACATTTACCTAGGGTAGGGCACCATGGAAAAATTTTAATTGTAAAAGGGCGCCGCGACTCGGAAAAGTTTGGGAACCACTGCTTTGAACTATTTTATTTAATATATATATATATATATATATATATGATTTATGTAGTGGAGAATTTAACGGTACAGTGACAACACTTGGAAATGATACAGCATTACATTATTTTTTGCCTTCATTCATTTGATCTATCTGATGCAGCTCTCCAAGATTTCCTATCTAGTGCCAATCGTTTCATTTCGGTATACCCCCTACAACCAACATCCCTAACAATTCGTTTTACAAGTTCCAAACGTTGCCTGCCTGCATAATTTTCTCATCTACCTGTCCTTCCAATATCAAAGCGACTATTCCAAAATCCCTTAATATGTTGCGTATGAGTCTGTTTTTTCTTTTAACTATACTTTTTCAAATGCTTTTTTCTTAATCAACTTACCGCAGCACCTCTTCATTTGTCACTTTATCCATCCATCTGATTTTTAACATTCTCTTATAGCACCACATTTCAAAAGCTTGTAATCTTTTCTTCTCAGGTACTCCGATCGTCCAAGTTTCACTTCTATGTAAAGCTTAGCTCCAAACATATACTTTCAAAAATGGTTTCCTGACGTTTAAATTAATTTTTGATGTAAGAAAATTAAATCGGTCTGAAAGCTCGTTTCGCCTGTGCTATTCGGTATTTTATATCGCTCCTGCTTCGTCCATCTTTAGTAATTCTACTTTCCAAATAACAAAATTCTTCTACCTCCATAATCTTTTCTCTTCCTTTTTTATATTCAATGGTCCATGTACATTATTTCTACTGCATTTCGTTACTTTCGTTTTTTTCTTGTTTATTTTCATGCGGTAGTTCTTGCGTAGGACTTCTTCCATGCTGTTCATTGTTTCTTCTAAATCTTTTTTACTTACCGCTAGTATTACTGTATCATCAGCAAATAGTAGCACTTTTATCTTTTCACCTTGCACTGTTACTCTGGATCTAAATTGTTCTTTAACATCATTAACTACTAGTTCTATGTAAATATTAAAAAGTAGCGGGGATAGGGAACATCCTTGTCGTACTCCCTTTTTTATTACGGCTTCTTTCTTATGTTCTTCAATTATTACTGTTGCAGTTTGGTTCCTGTAAATGTTAGCAATTTTTCTTCTATCTCTATACTTGAACCCTAGATTTTTAAAATGCTGAAGATTTTATTCCAGTCTATGTTGTCAAATGCCTTTTCTAAGTTTATAAATGCCATCATGTATTTTGGTTTGTTTTTCTTTAACTTTCCTTCTACTATTAATCTGAGCGCTAAAAATTGCTTCCCCACTTTAGCATTAGATTACGAAGCTAAACGTGTATAAGAAATCAGGAAAAATATTAAAAATGTCCATATGAAAATTAGGTAGTGGTTAATAAAACACGGCTTAAGTTTAGATGTATTGAAGAAAATTATATAATTTTTCATTTTTATACGGAATAAAATATCATAATTTAAACTAATGTATGTTCAAACTATACCACAAGTAGATACGATTAAGTATCTCCCAGTAATTTTAGATGTAAATCTTTTTTGTGAGGAACATATAAATAAATTAAAAAAAGAAATCGAATTAACTATACATAAATTTTATTTCTTAAAAACTTTTGAACAACTAAGATATTGAAGATGCATCACTACTTGATACAATTGAGATTAATGCATGGTATAACTTGTTGGGAAAGTTCTAATATAAAGTCATTATTGGTAGCACAAAAACATGTAATTAGAATGATTTCGAATAAAAATAGATTTAGCGAATCTTTTCCACATTTTAAGAAACTTAGCATCCTGTCCATAAGATATTTATGGTTTTACAGTACTAAAATTGTTTTATAAAAGATGTAATACACAGTATGTCCGAAAAGTTACCGAACTAATTTTTGTAGTTGCTACAAGTTGCGCCGTCTCTAGGACAACCAAGGAACTATGTAGTACGATGTCTGATGAGTGTGTACAAAATTTCATCGCGTTTTGTCCCTCCAGACTCGTGTTATATTGGGCTGCGTAATGTGACCTTGTGCGAGCTCGCGACAGAAACGTCCCAACCCCGTAGGGGAAAACACCCGCCTTGTGACGCTTCCGGTCGCTATATACCCCTCCTGATGGGCGTTCCTAGCCCTGATGGGCTTTAACGGGAGGGCGATAAAATTTAATGTTATACTTCAAAAATCTTTCGTTGAAACTTATTCTATGATACAACAAGCATTCGGTGATGAAGCCGCATCTCGTACTGCAACATACACGTGGTGGAAGGGGTTTAAAGACGATAGAGAGTTTTTGGATGACGAGGAACGAAGCGGGAGGCGTCAACGGCTGTTCACGACGAAAACGTTGCGAAAGTGCGCGCGCATCAGGTCAAACTGTCCCAACTGGTCAAACCGTGAATTCTGAAAGTATATTCTATTTATATTATCGTAATTATATTTGGAAGTAATGAAACGCCTGATTGATGAGTCGCATTCGTCGAATCTGGCCCGAGTACCGGGATCCGGACAGTTGGACTCTTGCATGAAATCAAATCACCTTCTCAACCCACCAGCCTTACTCACCCGACTTGACTCCAGAAAAATATTTTTTGTTCCCGAAATTCAAGTTGAAGATGAAAGGCCGCATTTTCGACGACATTAAGGCCATCCAAAGGGCTTGCACCGAGCGGTTGAAGGCGATCCCACAAAATGATTTCTCCAGAGAGTTGACAGGGGCTATACCGGCGCTGCAACGAGTGTATAACTAGTTAAGGGTTCTATGTAGAGGGGTGATGTGAGTAAATTCTTTAATCTGTATTTTTATTTAATTTAGTTCGGAAACTTTTGAGACATACTGTGTATGCGTAGAGTAATGCACACATATATGTCAAGAGTAATTTAAGTAGGAAATGATATAAATTTGTTTTTCCGTTGCCAAAATTGGAACTGTATAAATATTTTTATTCATTTATAATTCTGAAGGTGTACAAATTTTTACGTAATAATATAAAGGAATCAAGAAACTATAGAGAATACGATGATGCTCTGTCATTTGTTTGATGCTAGAAATCGATGAAATAGAAAAGAAATTACTATTTTAGGAGTACAATATTCGTAAATTTTTATTGTTATTTTAAGTTACTGGCGGTGTATCTCAGAATTTCTGTTTATAAAAAGTTATTGTAATAGTAACCCTCGATTGGAATTTCTCTACAGAGGGTACCTAAATTTCCATACAAGTTACATATTTTATGTTATTTTGCAGAAATTTTTTTATTGGATTTTTTATTATTTTTAAAAATAAAATATAAACTTGTGTTATTACTTCTAATTGTGTATGAAAATAATACATAAAAAGTAAATAAATATTTTCCAAACAAAAATTTAACCTCCTTTAACTTCAACAACATCGTTGTCAGCCTTATTTTTTCCTTAGATTATGGTTTTATATTCTATTTCATTCCATAATCGGGTTTCGTACTGTTAAAATATCTTGCGTATGTTTTTCACAATAAATTTCTGTTATAGAAGTTTGAGATATGGCCCTTGTAATAAATTGGTAAAGTCTCGAACAGGTGGGTTGACCTTTACAATTCCCTCGATACATTTTTCATAAAACTTTTTATCCCCTTCTAACAACTGTGTTTTTTTTCTTTTTTTTAATATAAGTTATCGTTTAAGATTTTGTAGAAATATCGTATGTTTTTAATCTATTGTTCATATGAAAATTTATTACTTATATATATATATTTTTTTTTAATTTTTATGATATATTATTTTAACAATAAAATAATTGATAAATTTTAAATTACTTGATAAAGAATAGCTTTAAGTAAAAATAAAATTGTTTCCTATTATTTAAATGTTTGATTTATTCTCTTTTAATTTTACTGTATTGTATTGGAAAATTCTACTTCCAATGATGATTTATCAATGCAACAAAATTCATAATTGTTGGATTATCTTTGTTTTTTTTGGGGGGAAATTATTTTTTTTGTTATTATTATTACTTTCTCGGTTGTATAATTATAACATACATAGTTACAATTTTATGTTAATCGGGTCAGATTTTGCATGTTGAGGTTTTTCGATTTTGCATTCCACTTTTTGTTCCGCTTATCGTGGAACTATTAGGGAATTTATTTTCCTATTCGGTGGCTAAAGAATTTAACTAAATGGAATGGATGTGCTTATCGGTCAAACGCTGGATTTTCTTATCTCATTGAGTACAATACAAGCGTATCTTCTCTTTTGGAAGTAAATAAAATGGTTGTCGTCTAAGTGTTAGATGTAGTTCTTCGGATCGATATTAACTTATTCTACTAGGAACGGAATTATTATAACTACAAAGTCTTTAATCGAGTGTGATGTACAGTCGATTGTGCATAATCCTTATCTTAACAAGGGATCGTTATTTTTTTAATTAATATTTATTTTTAATTTGATTGTACTTTGTTTGTTACAGGTATGGTGTGCCTCTTATTAAATTTTCCTCCTCGACATTCCAATTATCGTTTTGTAAGTATGTTTTTCTTTCTTTCTCTCCCTTTCATAGTCTATTAATTTGCTTGTGGCTATTACACTTAATTATTGGTTATTGTAATCAGATACTGCCTGTATATTATTTTTTACTTTATCTTTTTAATTAGCGATAATTAAAATGAATGATAAATAAATACTGATACGGTTAGTAATAAAATAAAACTTGAATAATTGATCTATTTTTAATTATATTTTTCTAATTAAATTTAAGTTTATTTTTTTGAAATTCTAATATCTCAATTTTATATATTTATAATACAAATGATAAAATTAAAATTTTTGAAAAACCCACGGAACCGTTTTGAAGAAACTAAGAACCTGCTCTGAGGTGATCCCTATGTAATGAAAAAAAATACATCGAAATCGGTCCAGTAGTTTTTAAGGAAAATGTTAACAGACAACCCCGCGCGCGCGCCCACACCCAAAACTTCTTATCCCGAATATACCGTCTCCGTTCTGTCGTGGGTAAAAAGAAAACGATTTGTTTGTGTGTTAGGTAATTTTGCATGTTTTCATTTTAATAGTGGTTTTTAAACAGATTTCCTTTAGTTTTAAAAGAGGTACATTTCTGAAATCTGTTTTATTCGTTTTTTTGGGTCGGAAATCATCAAATTTACCTATTAATTTAAATTCCAGTAGTTTTAATATAAAAATTACAAGAATTTTCGCTGTTTTTAGAATTATCGCTATTTTTTTATTTCTTTCATTTTTAGAACGGAAATTGTTTCCATTTCTTCGTGAGAGACTCATTTTTTAATCGACACCAATTGTTTTCACCGATTTAATTGACACGGATTTTTTCTTCAGACACTGGTCTGTTGGAATACGATAAATATTTTTACTTATTGACATCTTTTTTCTTTTGGTCGTAGTACTTTTTCATTTGCCAGAGTGTTCTCGCCTTTGCTGGGTCCATTCTGTTGATGTTTGTTCTTTTCTTCTGGAATCCTTCACATGTTTTGAATCTCTATCTAGACGTGTTTCTGTTTGTGATTTCGTGTTTCTTTAGTTTCTTCACTTAGATCTTTTTTGATTTGTTTGAAATCAAAGATCATTTCAAATCAAAAAATTTTTGATTTGTTTGGAAGAGAAAAGGTCCCCCGGACAGCCCAAAATGAGTGACAAAGCAGTTGAGCGTAATCGCCAAAGTTGTCTAAGAAGCCCTAATAAATCAAGTTCTAGGCAAAGTTTACAGTTAAGAATTACGAAGACAACTATTCGAAATGTGTTGCACAAGCGTTCATACCTACACGTTTAAAAAATTCAGCAAAAACATGAAATTAAATCTACGGATCGTCCTAAATGTGTTGAATTCGCAAGTAAAATGTTTAATAACATTGACGATGATGAAATATTTTTAAAACGCGTTATGTTTACGGATAAAGTGACTTTCCATGTTACTGGTGGTGTCAAACGACATTATTGTAGTAGGATATGGGGATCTCGGCAATCCAATGAAATTGTTATTTGTAAAATTCCCCAAAAATAAACTTATGGTGCGGTTTGATGTCCGATCGTGTGATTGGCGCATTCTTTTTTAATGAACCTACTATCGCAGGGAATATTTATTTGGACAGGCTACAACTGTATGTTTTCCCGCAAGTTGAACAAATTGAACAAGAAAGTAATGTCAATGTAATATTTCAATAAGATACAACGCCCTTGCACTTTGACGCGCTCTCAATGAAAAAATTTCTTAATCGTTGGATTGAAAGGACCGGTCGTGTGTTTTGGCTTCCGAGAAGCCCAGATTTGACACACCTAAACGTTTTTCTTTGAGGCTACGTTAAAAACATTGACTGCAGTGGATAAAATCAGGGATGTACAACATTTAAGACAACGGATCACCGCTGCTATTGCTACAGTTACACCTGCGATGATCCAGGGGGACCTGGACAGAATTCGATTATCGGCTGGATTTTCCGGAGCGTACAACGGACCTCATTTTGAAACATTCTAAGGTATGTAAAGAAAATCTTTTGAGTTGGTGAATTTAAAAAAAAAAATATTCGTTGGATTATCTGTATTAGTTAATGAGATACGATTTGTTTTTTAAATTGCTGCAACCTTTTTCAATGACCAGTATAATAAAGTTTGGAAATGGTATAGAATAGGGAACACATTATCTCAAATTGACTAAAATTGGACATTGGTTCTTTTAGAACCAAGCCAAATGAAATATATATATATATATATACATACACAAAAATTACAAAGCTTTGTTACAAATTGAGATTAAGGTCACTTAATTTAGAATCCACCATGCTGAATAATAAAGAAATACAATTTATTGATGCTACCTTACCTTCACCGCAATTATGAAATTAAATCATTACGATTTGAAATTGGTAATCATAACTTTCTCAATTTACCGAGTAAGTGATACCTCGACCAGAACTCTCATCACGTTAAATTGATTTATCATTATTACCATTTTATCGTGTGGTAATAGGTGAAAGTACTATAAAAAAAATAGTAATAACAACACAAGGATATTGATTTTCTATGCATATTTATAATAATATGACATGGAATTAACGAATGAAAACTGGAATTAAAATAATAAAATAAAAAGAGAAAAAAAACAATTGAAATATATAATGTAAGCCTAAAATAGCTATAAAAATGACAAGAAGAAATATTATAATAATATCTAGCTATGAAATTAATTAAAACCGGCTTGAATAGGTTTAAAAAAATAAATAAATTTGAATTGATAAAACAAAGCCGTATAAAAATGATTCCACTAAAAGAGTGTTGCTTTTCGTTTTATACTTTTTACCTTCCCATAAAGCTAAAGGATTAACAATCTCCATTTTAATTAACTTCGCCCTTCTTTTTTCGTTTTTGATAAAGTGAAATCCTTACACAATTTTTGTCACTAGATTTTTTAACATGATTTAACTAAAAAAAAACTGAATTTACCAAGAAGATAAAATGTACTTCTTACGTTAACAAATATCTTAATCTATTATTGATTTAATATCGATCACGTGTAATCCTTTAATAACAAATTAAATTAAATATTGAAATAAAAATTGATAACAGTATAAATTTTGATGAATTTAAGAAAATTCATATTTTTTTCCAATTTTCTAATAATTAAAGAATAAATCTATATTTGTATATATCACCCAAAACTAGGATTAATTTTTATTGTACGTATTAAACTTAAACTTTATTAACCGTGATCAGAATGAAAGGGCAATCTTTATGCCCTTTATAAAAAAAATCATCTTTTTAAATTTTATCCATCCAGTCTTAAGATAACAATCAACAAACAGGTTAACATATTTATCAATCTCCATACGTGCATAAATCCTTCCGTTTTTTTTCTGCGGTAAAATTGTGTTTTTTGGTTAGAAGGTGTAATAAAATGTGGAAGTCTGCAAAACCCCCGACTTTTAAAATTTAACCTGATTAACAAACGTTCCCTTATGTAATAATTTAGTACATAATGTAGTAATTTTACTTTATTTCTCATGAAATGCATTGACATTATTTTCTAATTATGAATTTTTCCTGCGTTTAGATGTTATACCTTTGTAACTGTTTATTTTTTTCCCATGGTTTGTTTATTGTCGCATCAAAAACAGTCGTTAGCGACTTAAATAAAACTAAGTGATCATAAATAATTAGACAATAAACACCAAACATAGGATAACAAACTGGAACATAAATAACAAATGGGTAATAAATATAGGACTAGTTTATTTTCACTGCACACACAGGATTCAGTAAGGGATCTCACATAAGCAAAACCGGTAAATTATGTTCTTCATCCCATTGTCACATAGAAATTGCAACAGTCTTTTGATGTATTTCTTCCGGTTGAGTAAGGGCTTCACTCAGAACCCAGGTTTAATTGTCAAATAGACCCGAACATTGGACAATCTATGAGTAATAGTTTACGAACAATTTTATATTGCACGCTTCACAGTTCTGCTTAGGAGAGCCAGATGGATGAGTTTAGGTTAACTTTGTGTGCCCAACCCTCAGACGAGTTGGATGACTTGGTCTCTTCTTTTTTTGGGAATAAAAGCTCTCTCGAGGATGTTCTCCCGAATGCCATGTTAGGCCACGGGAGGACTCAGCATTCAGAACTTATTCCATTGAGTACGTATTTTGACACGGACTGGCTTCATGAAGTTGCTCTCACATGTTAATTCTAATGGAATTTGTTGCCTAATCGGCCTTTTGTTGCCGGTTTCTTAGGAGCTTCAGTGCGGATGTCGCAATGGTCCGGGATCCATACGAATGCTACTACCTTGTTTGCTCTTGAGAGGTGTCATAGAGTACTTGAATGATGGGTTCAGATGGTCCGCAGTTCAAGCTCTCAATTACACGCGTACAGTCAGTTATTATCAGGAATCTGTTGTCATTATGCGTCCTAAAAACCCTCAAGTCAGAGTAAATTGCGTAGGCCATGCAAAAGTACACACAGGAATAGGCAGTAAGCATATTTATTTTTTTTTTTGTTCCAAGTCGACTTAAAAAAACGACAGAACCGATTTTAACAAAAGTTATTTTTTGTAATCCTTTTTGCATATTTATTTGACGTTCCAAATTTTTATTTTTGATGTAAGTATTGGATAAATTTTAAATAAAATTTGAAAGGTACTTGTATAGAAATCTATACTTTATACGGTTCCCTTTTAAGTCTCAAGTGATTTAAAAAAAAATAAAACAATAATTAAAAAATCTGACGTGGACACCGCATGATTTCTTTGTATGCCTCTTAAATTACATATACACATTTTTGAAAGTACATAAAATTTTATTTCACTAATATTTTCTGATTTTTTTTCATATTTTTTTTATTATTGAATGATTATTTATTGTAAATTTTTTATAATCAGAGGTTAACAGTTATTAATAAATCAATATATTTAAATTAAAATTAGTTAAAAAAAGAAGGTGTTGATGTCGGATTTGAACCGATGTGCCTTCCCCTTGTAAGATCCATATATTTCATTAATTAAAATTTTATTTCTTTATATAACTCTGTAACCAATGAAAATAAGTACCACGTATGACATATAGTTGAAAAGCTCTCAATGAGGGATTATTACTGGAGTTAAGAAAAAGTCTAAAATCCAGATATTTAGGATTTTGGGTTTTTTTTGACATTTTTGGTCAAGTTGATTGTAATTAAAAGGGGAGGTGCACAACTAGATATTACAACAGTCCTAAATCCAAAATGTCAACATTCTAATCGTTTTTGAGTTATACGAGACACATACGTACGTACAGAAGACGTCACGTCGAAACTAATCAAAATGGATATTTCCATTGAAATCTGAAAACCGAAATTTTTTGCGATTACAATACTTTCGTACAAGTAATTAAAGGTAATCTAAATTTAAATATAATTTCAATCAGCTTGAAATACAATACTATTTCTGTCATAATGTTTTCAATTAACTATTATTTTTGTCGAGTAGGAAGAACGAAAAAAAGGTGGGTAAAATATACCTAACGTTAAATACCGTTAAAATATGCTAACGTTTTAGTACAGATCCGTAAATCTTATTTATCTTTGAAGGAGTCTTTTCCCCCTCTCTGTTGAATTTTCTTTTCTAGTTAGGTTAAATCCTATGAAAAATGCAGATTTATTAATCGTATTTAATTTGGTTTTTATTTTCATATTCGAATAATTTTGAAAGTGTATTTTTTTTATTGGTATTTCAATAAAAATAGTCTTTGCTTATTCCTCTTCTGAAAAGCTAATCTATCATTTATTAGTTTTCTACATTGTGTATGTCCTCTATCTGTTTGTATAAACTAGTTCAAAATAGATGGCCATTAAGTGGTTCGATGAAATGTCTCCATTGAATCTGTAGAACAAAGTTTAATGGCAGGACACATAACGTATATTAATTGATCTCTGGTTAGATCTGAATAAAAAAAAAGTTTATTGAAAAAAATTATTTTAGTCATTCTGACGTTATCGTTTTAATAATATACTTTTACTTTTCTTTTTCATTTCTATATACCGAGAACACATAAATGTTAAAACAAGGTAACGACCACTCGTTAATCGGTTTGGGAAACTGTTGTAAGAGTTATTTTATAGCCGTCTTGTTTCAGAAACTACCCACTTAAATGTACGAGTAGACACATTAGTTTCTATAAAACGACTTGAACACATCTTATTGACCGATATTTTCATCTCGCCTACGCTTTTAACGGCATAATTAAGTCGCGTAGGGTTTTGTGTAACTTTCGTATCGCATCTAAAAAGGACAAGAAATGTCATTGACTTTTGATATAAAAAGTAAACAATATACTTTTCTTAAGTACTTTTTTGTTATATCGATAAAAATAAGTATAATATTTTTATTTATTTTTGCGTAAAGTTGTTCGTAAATGTTTTACTTTAATACGTTGTTTACATATTTCATAAACTAAATTAAATGTGTACGTATGGCTTGAGAATCTACATTATAAAAGCCCTTTACTTCGTTATTTGTAAAAGATAAAAAAACAAAACATTTGATTGAGTTCATGATATTTTAATCGGTTAATATAATTGTATGTATGTCTGTGATGGATGAGTTTTTTTGTAGCTTAACTCGTTTTATAATTCATTCATTTATAGTGTTCTGTCATTAGTCATTTCCTACCACGGCTTCATCTCTTCACCTTTCTTTCTTTTTCCTGTTTAGCCTTCGGTAATTACCTTTAGATAATAGTTCAGAGGATGATACGTATGAGTGTAAATGAGGTGTAGTCTTGTACAGTCTCAGTTCGACCATTCCTGAGATGTGTGGTTAATTGAAACCCAACCACCAAAGAACTCCGGTATCCACGATCTAGTATTGAAATCCGTGTAAAAATAACTGATTTTACTAATACTTGAACGCTAGAACTCTCAGCTTCCAAATCAGCCGATATGGGAAGGCACGCTCACCGCTAGACCAACCCAGTGGGTTTGCTCTCCACCTTGTTCTGTCCATTGCTAACCTCTTTGTTTCCTCATATTTTCCCTTTTCCATAATCCTGTCCATCATTTGAAATCTCTGTCTTCATTTCCTTACATTCACCAAGTCTACTATCGCATCCACTTACAAGTATCTTCTCGTAGTGGTTAATACTTCTTCATTGGTTACATGGTTTTGCCATCTTGTTTTCTGCAAGCCTTTCTCACCGTTCACGTTTCAGCTCCGTAAAGCATCACACTCCAAATAAAACATTTCATAACGCTAAGTTATGAAATAACTTAGATTAATTAAGTCTTCCTTAACGCTAAGTTTAACTTTCCATACAGCAGTTTTATAATAATAATAATAATACAGTAGTCTTATTAATAATACATTTCTGTTAACCTGTGCAATTTCATTTCATTATTCTACCCTACTAAAGGGCATTTCTGTGTGTGTGTGTGTGTGTGTGTGTGTGTGTGTGTGTGTGTGTGTGTGTGCGCGCGCGTCCCCCTTAGCTTAAAGGCTCCGGAATGTAACGATCACTAGCGTAATATCCTGATTCGTTAGTACTGTCTCCTCGTGGTGGTCAGGTTATATTATTAAATATTTATTACTTGTACTTGTTATTATTTATACTTGTAATATATATTTATTTCTTTAATCGATATATGTATATGTTTCTTCTGACCATCCACCATCCTTTTCTGATTTCGTTTAATTTTCATATTCATTATTCATTGAATATTCTTTTTAATTTAAAAAAAAAGGAATTGCTAAACTTTTTTTATTATTACTATTGAATTTTTATTAATTTTAAATATATTTTTATAGTTCTATTTAGAGCCCATTGCAGAGTATTCTTGACTAAATTATGTTTAGTTTTTCTTTTAAGGGAATTTTTATTCTAATATCGTTAAATATCATATTTTCTTTAAGAAATAATAATGGTTTTTTTTTGGAGAGGGGTTACAAACTTTTTTTTACGAATTGTATGAAATCAGAAATACTAATTATTATCTCCGAAATTAACCAGATGAAGCAGTAGCTTGAAAAATTACCAATAACCGAAAATCGATGATCAAATTGTCCACATTGGGCAATAAGAACCAGTAACGTGTATTTTAGTTCTTGCGATGAAGAGGTAATCAATTTTGGACACCTAATAATTCCATCCCGAGACGCCGCCCGCCAGGAGGGCTTCTACGGTACGCCCGGAGAAGCTAGTTAATAAATAAATAAAACAAGAAAAAACTTAAATAATATAGCTTTTTCATATTACATCTTAATTTAATACGAAGAGTTTTAAAAACGAAGAAATAATTAGGTAATTAATAATTTTCTGTCCAGTTTAGGCGTTTTTTATCTAACAGTTTTTCAATTATTGACTGTTTTTCAAGGATTGATTATTTAATTCAGAAACTCTCTAAAATTTAAAAAAAAAATTAAAACATAGGTTTTGGTAATTTTGATAACCAAAGCAAGTAAATATAAGCTTTCATTTGAAACAGTTAATGGATTAAATAAAAAATTGAATAAATATTTCGTACTCTGTCAGTGGTATACATTAATTCTCGTAAGAAAATGATTAGCTGAATTTTGCTTTACAAGCAGCAACAGAATAACTGTTACTGAGTCTCAACGTGGGTGTTGCGGTATTTTCTTTTCGCCAGAATTTAATGTAGTTTTAAGATTAATGTAAGATTTTTTAAAAACTGTTTATCCCATCAAAGTTGTTGGTACAAAGATGTCCAAACTGGACAATGCTGGAGGTTATATAGGTTTGATTTTATAGGGCATTTAATTTAAACATATTTTTGTTCATTTCATATGGAAATTAATTCAAGTTAGATTAAAATTTTAGTTGTCAAAAAGGTAATGTATTTCATTTTTGCTGCTTTTACGAAATATTTTAATATAAAATGAATTTCTAACGAAAAAAGATTAAATTATAAAGAGTTAAATAAAAACGACTTTAATTTTTTTCCCCTTATTATGAAGCGATATTATTAACTTGAAATTATTGACAATGAGATAACCGTGTGTTGTTTGATTGCTAACTTTCATCTAGTTTTATGATAAAGAAAACGACGATATAATTATTTTATCTCAAGAATCGTTTATAAAAATGTAATATAAATTTCAACAATTTAAAATGATTTATAGCTATAATAACACAAAATCTGGGTATTACACAAAACAGTTATGCTCTCTGATAATTTTAACCGTTGTTTTAAAATTTATGCATTTGTTTTTCTCAGTAGTCTCTTACATCCGGAGTGTTACGTTACAATATCCCTACCTAGGATATTAGCACACATACATATCATCCTCATTCATCCTCTGAAGAATTATCTAAACGGTAGTTACCGGAGGCTAAACAGGAAAAAGAAAAAAAAGAATATTAGCTAGCCGGCCTCTGTGGCGTGAGTGGTAGCGTCTCGGCCTTTCATCCGGATGTCCCGGGTTCGAATCCCGATCAGCCATAGCATTTTCACAAGCTAAAAAATTATCATTCATATCTTCCTCTGAAGCAATACCTGACGGTGATCCCGGAGGTTAAAAAAATATATTAGCTAAAAAAAAAGGATAATAGCTAACTTGCATGCCTTTAAAATATATCCTCTAGTAGTTAATTTAATCAATAAATTATCTACAATAACAAAAAAAATAATAGGTTATTCATTAATTTCTTCATATTAAAAAAATTCTAGCGCGCGCGCGCACACACAAGAATAATAACAAAAAATGGAAGTGAAATAGGTCACTTAAAAAATTGTTATTATTACAACTCTTATACCACTCGCTCTTGGACAATGTATGTGAGATTCGTGGTAGGAACGTTTCAGTCGAATTTTGGAGCTCTTCCGCTTATTATCCACTCGCTTTGAAATTTTGCAGACAGGTTTTCTCCTGAGGACAACACATTTTAGCAACATTTTCAAATCGCTTAGATGCGTTAATTAGTGAAAAAATGCCTCTTGAACTTTGCAACTTCGTTTACATGGATATTTTCATAGTGAAAGAATTATCCATGGTTTGTAATATTGTCGTTTCAATTGATTAAATTGAACAAAAGTATTTTTTTACGATTGTCGCAAAAATTCAAATTTCATATAACCTTTACATTTAGTATTTATGTCTGATAATTCATGATACATATGAGCTAGTAAATAAAAGTCATTGCTCCTCTTCGACATAAGTGAGAAGTGCGCGTTTTCCCGCCGTAGATTACAAACTAAGATCAAAATCATCTTAAAATTGCAAAAAAACAAACATCAATAAGGTTCAAAACTGTACAAAAAAGGTCAAAAAGGTAATTTTGCTGCCGACAGAACTTGAACACGCGACTGCACACACGGTAAAAAGTATTTCCCGTAACTTTTGTTAAATTATGGCTGGAATTTAGAAATCCGGAATTTCCTTTTGGTGTATTGTTTGACATTACTGACTGGTTTAGTGTATGAATGCATGGGAGATTTTATTATGTGAGACTAGAGACCTAAGATTTGTGATGCTTGAAGTGTATATAAATATATGCAGTAATATTTTAAGATATATGAACTTTTAAACCTGCCTATACTCTTGTCTGCGGTAGTGAAAATTGGAGGCATAAAAACTTCAAAAGGTTGTTCAAACCTGAGCGCTAGCGCAGCTGTAAAGTATAAACTTATGAAGACTAAAAAATAGAAAAAAAAAAAAAAAAAAAAAAAAAAAAAAATTTTTAAAACCACATGCGTTATTTAATGTACTAAAAAGTATGTAAAACAGTTTTTGAAACACCACTCTTAAATTAAACGCACTAAAAAGTAAAACATAATTTTAGAACGGTATCTCAGAATGGATTTGACAACAAGCTTTGATGTTAATATTTTAGATTATTTGAAAGTCATAGCTTCTAATTAAAAATTTGATGTTTTTGTCAGTTTTTTCATATGCGTGATGAATGACCTAAAGAGTGGAGTGCAAACACGCATAATAAAAAATTGGCAAAAACATCAAAATTTTAATCTGAAGCTGTGGCTTACACATAAACTTACATATCACCACCATCAAAGCTTGTTGTCAAATCCGTTTTGAGATACCGTTGTAAAATTATTTTTTTACCTTTTAGTGCGTTTAATTTAAGAGTGGTGTTTAAACATTTTTTTTACATATTTTTTATTTTGTACTTTTAGTGCATTTAATATAACAGTGGTTTTAAAACTTTTTTTTCATATATATTTTTTTCATTATGGAGTTTGAAAAAAGAAATTGTTTGTTAACTAAAATTTACCAATATTTTTATTTTTTAAATACTTCTTAACGGCGATATCAATTCGGTTGTGTGTAATGTCGTAAATCTCTTGATTTATCCCTACTGGCGTAATCAATAGCAGCAGTTGTTGAAGGAGGAGATTTTTGTATAAAAATAAATCGTCCTCTAATTCTCTTTTTCCCTCCTTTTAATCCCTAGTATTAACAGTTGTTAAAGTTTTCTTTTTTTATATAAAAAAATCCCTTTAAACAACGGTTAACCTGTTTAACATTGTCGTAAACTATCTGAAATTGTCTAAATTGAAACAACAGACTAATTATTGTACAATAAATTGTATATTATTGTGCAATAATATACAGTATTACAATAATATTAATATACAATATTATTGTATATTGTATATTATTGTTCAATAAATTGAGACTGTACAAGACTATACTTCGTTTACATTCATTCATACTTATCATCCTAATTCAACCTCTGAATTATTACCTTACGTTCCGGAAGCTAAACAGAAAAAAAAGAACGTCGAGGTGCTTGTAGGATAAATCACTTCCTTTCTTTTTGCTGTTTAGCCTCCGGTAATTACATTTCAGATAATACTTCAGAGGATGAATGAGGATAATATATATCAGTGTAAATGAAGTTGTACAGTCTCAGTTCGACCATTCCTGAGATGTGTGGTTAATTGACACCCAACCACCAACGAACACGGGTATCCACGATCTAGTATTGAAATCCGTGTAACGATAACTGACTTTACTAGGACTTGAACGCTGGAACTCTCGACTTCCAAATCAGCTGATTTGGGAAGATGCGTTCACCACTAGACCAACCCGGTGGGTTTTGTAGGATAAATCAAAGTCGAATATACTCTACTGTCTGTTACACATAATTATCTATCATCATTTAACGTGGCATACTCAGTCATTCCTTAATTTCTTTTAT
Source organism: Lycorma delicatula (assembly GCF_047948215.1). NCBI lineage: Eukaryota > Metazoa > Arthropoda > Insecta > Hemiptera > Fulgoridae > Lycorma > Lycorma delicatula. Next base: position 58,790,609 of record NC_134463.1, read on the forward strand.
CATCGGTCTGTCTCCGTTATCTATTTTTAAGCTAAATAATAAAATAATTATTTAATCTACTTAGCACTATTTTTCTCAAAGTAAGTTAATAAATAATTTGGAACGCGTTATCGTGAAATAGTGAACCGTTTCTTGTACACAACTGAAAATTTGAAAGTGATTTTACTGATATAGTTAAAGATGATATTCTCCGTAGATCGTCGATTTTATTGGATGAGTGACGGGCATATAATGCAGTTCAGAGAGCCTATCCGGAATCTACGATCACCATAGAGTCGCATCGATAATTTTGTAGATTTGGTTGCCGGGATCATCCAGGTCCTCTACATATGTATTGGTAATACCTGTTTACAGGTGAATTATCATAACAAATGATAAGGCATAAGTAGAAAACAATTGGAGTTATACTAGTGCGAATTCATTCGGCATTAGCGTTATGAAAAACACACATGTTTACAAGCAGATACTTCATCACATTTTAGCATATCCTGGCCTTAGGATTTGTAAATTATAAGTCTACATTTTGTTGTAATAATAATAACAATGATAATAATAATATTAGAGATACTAGCTTCTCCCGGTGTGCCTATGGCTCGCCCTGTGGGCGGGGGTTTCCCTGGCGGGCGGCGTCTCGGAATGGGATTATTAGTTGTCCAATATTGACTACCTCTTGTGTAAAAATGTGTTTTTTCTTTTTATTTTAATGATGAAAATTGATCATGGAAATGCGAAAAGATATCAATCAGCAAATCTTCCCAATTAAATTTGGTTTAGATCGATTTAGGTATTGGAACCGGAGTTTGAATTATTTTTTTTTGAATATAGTATAATTTAAATTTGTTTACAAATATAAAAACTCAGACAAACAAAAACACGAAGAAATTTGTTAATAAACTTACAAATAAAAAACCTTGAGGCAACTCTTTTATTATATTTAAAATACCGGCCCCGAAGAGGACCATTGGGTTCGTCATCGTTCAGTTAAGCACCCTACCTCATTAGGAAATATGTTTTAGGATGGGTTACCATCACCGCGCTTTCTAAAACCAAAATTATATCAAAACAAAATATCTGCTTGCACTTTTAAACTCTTCAATAAATATAAACCACTGTTCCAGTGATTAATCTAGACCATCCAAAATTACTCTAAAAACATTTTCCACTCGTTTATCTCTATATTCTGGAGACAATATCTCCAGGGTAATTGTTTGAAGACAATGTATGTTACTTTTACGAATTCCCTTAAAATAAATACTACATGTAATTCAGTCAGAGTAGTCTGTATGGGTTCTAAAAAGAAATATAAAAATATATTTAAAATTAATAAAAATTCAGTATTAAATAATAATAGAAAACATGAATTTATAAGGTGAACTAAAACAAAAATCTTAATAAAAAAAAGAGTTAGCAGTTCCTTTTTTTTAAATTAAAATGATTATTCAATGAATAATGAATATGAAAATTTAATGAAACAGAAAAGAATGGTCAGAAGAAACAGTTTTCCAGTTGTATCATGGTTAATTTGAGTAATTATTTTTTCGTTATAGTTCATTATTTTATGAAGAAAAACAGTCGCATAAATAAATAAAAAATATATCATTAATATATATTTCGCATATATATATATATCGATTAAAGAAATAAATATATGTTAAAAGTATAAATAATAAGTAAAAGTAATAAATATTTAATAATATAACAAGTATACATCTTACCACTACGCGACGTGTGCTAATTAATCGGGAGTTTCCGCTGGTGATCGGTACATTACGGTGCCTGTAAGCTAAGGGAGGACAGACACACACATACACATATAAATGCTTTTTAGTAGGGAGGGATAAAAAAATAATCATTAAGAAGTTCTAGACATGTGTTGGAGAAGAGATTCTAGTCTCATAATTTCGTCCCCCTCCTCTCCCGTTCTCTCTTTCTTTCTCTAAAAATTTATATATAATAAAAAAAGAATATTATATATATTTAACACCTTTTTTGTCATATTTTTTTACACTTAATTTATTTTGTTATGTAAAATCTTACATAAATATAAATTATATTTAGAGAATGTAGGTTCAATAATTCTTGTGTAAATAATTTATAATTGACTCTACTTAGAAACAAATTCCGTTACGTTTCACTTCAATCTATACTATTATGTATAAAATATATAATATTTTATTATTATATCTTTTATGTTGTAATAAAACAAAATTTGTGCAAATTTTATGCATAATATCTAATTTTCAATTGTTTCTTTTATCTTATTTTTTTGTTCATGCGTAGGTTTTAAACCGCATATAATTGTCTGTTGTCTTTTAGAATGTAGACGACTCTTTTATTAACGTAGACGCCAACCAGCGTGCTAGCTATTAATTATTTATTATTTTGAGCGTTAGAAAAACAGGAGTGTTCTGTCTGTTTCATCTTATAACGGGCTCCATAATTATTATCAACGTCATTAGAAAAGACTACCTACGTACAAAACCTTTGTAGGAATTTTGTTGTTTTTAATTCTAAAAAAGGTTATTAAATAAATAAATAAATAAAATATAAACATTTTGTAATTAAATTTACATTTTTTTTTAATTTATTTTTTTTAAAGCAGAGTAATTTTGTAATTTCTTTTTTTTTTAATTTTGTAGTATAATTAATTACCTGCTATTGTTTCCAGATATATGTTTTATTAAGTGGATTATTTCATACATGATATTCAAGTTGGTTACTTACAGATCAGTGTTTCATTTTTTTTTTTTTTTGAGATTGTAAGTTTAACTATCTCCTATTGTTGGGTAATGGTTTATGCGTAAAGGATTTAAACGAATTCGCCCCTATTGAACCTAATATGGTTGTAACAGTATATATGTGGTGTTATTACCGGCGTATCGTACCGGATTTGATAGTAGCGATGGAGTGGTATAGTAGGTAATGAAGAGGGGTACAGTAACTGTCCTCGAATTTTACATTCTGCATCGTCGTCTCTTTGTATATTTTATATTCCTATCGTGCATTTGTGGGATTTAACGCACGTGCGATCGTTTCCCCTTTTCCAGTTATTGTTCTCCCTTAAATCTGTTTTCCCCCTCTCTGTTTCTCACAACATCCTTATGCAAGAGAGTGTTTCATCGCATAAGTTTATCGTCTTTTAACGAAGTGCAATATTTTTTTCTTTTGTTTTTTATCATATTGCTGAATGTACCATATAAGGTGCTTGCTCTGACAATACTTTAAATCTGTTTTGGTTTTATTTTTGCATACCAAACCGGGTTATCATTTCGGTTTTTTTTTTGTTTCATCATATAGTTAACGTACCTGTTTTTTTTTGCAAAAATTATATCACTTTTAAATATGATTTTTTTGACAGTTTGAAATAACATTTTGTTAATCAATTAATATATTACTATTATTTACTACATATTAATACATTTTTTTAGTGATTTATCGAAGAAAACGTAAGTTATAATTTTCGGTCGCAGGGTGGGTGTGGGGATGTGAAAATGAATTTTCTTACGTTTTGAGATATGAGGAGTACAAAATACCATTCATGTATAGAATTTTGTGGCTTGAAAATCTCCATAACTACTTCTTCTAATTCATTAAAATTTAAATATTCTGCAGTAATGTATCCGAAGATGACCAGTTTTCAAATTGTTCTAAAAAATTTGAAGATTTTATGGCTCGAAAGTCTCCAAAATTACTCTATCAATCTCATTGAAATTTAGTTATGCTTTAGTACTGTATATGAAGTTGTGCATGTGAAAATTTGATGAAGATTAGTTTAATCATTCTTTAGTTACGCCCAATTTAAGATCGACAACAAACAAGATAACCTAAATTTGAGGTTATGTTGAATGTGTAGTGGTGGTATTTTTCAAATGCGGTTGTGCAGCGAGTCACAGTGGTGAACGAGTTTAAAGTTGATGCTTGTATGTAGGATCTATTCGTTAATCGAACATATGTAGCGGCGTATATTTTGAAAATCAATGCGTTTTTACTGCGAAATAATGAGGACTTCGGAAACGAAAAGTCGGTCCTCTTGCGCAGAACTGCAAGATTTTTTTAATTTTAATTTTTTTTTTTGAGATTAAAAGATTCGCACAGAAGAGAAATAAATAAATAATTGCATCAAACCAGTTAAATAACATAAGATTTAAAGAATTCCTTTCTTAATAATTCCATGTAGAAAGCAATGGACGGTATAATGTAGAAAGGATATGATGTACATTTTTTAGTAATATTTTTTTTAAATTATGATAGCCTGAATGTAGGTTTTTTCTCTATCTACTGTTAATGGAAGTTGAAACCGAATAAAGAGATTTGGACTGGTGTCTGAAACAGACCGGATGTAAACGTATGCAATATTGTTCTAGTTTTCAGTGGAATTATGCCTCATTGTCGAGTAATACCTTCTTTCCTCCTTTTTTTTTTTCTTTTAGTCCATTAATTTTCTAGTTTTCGTTGTGTAATTACTTTCACTAGCTATAAAAAAATCAATTAAAAACAGGATTTCAAAGTAATGTAAATAGTTGTTCGCGTCCAAGTGTAATACTGTGTTTTTACGTTTGTGAAAGGGTAAAATCTACTGGTCACGTGTTTATGAAGATTTCCACCGATAATGTTACCATCATTCCGTTTATATGTGTCACCTACTTTTAAAACAGTAACTCTTTCTTTAGTTCTATAAAATATTCGGTCTGAATTTTTTTATTTCTAATGGAAAACGGAAAAAACTCTTATTTCTTTTTTTGTCGTTTCTGGACTCATATTCTTATATTAATATGCCAATTTGATTATGTTTTTGAGCAATCTCATTTAATGATTGGGATAGTAAGTCTAATTTATTTATTTTTTCATCTGTTGTCCTTTTTCTTTATTTTTTCAGACTAGATTAACCGATATTTATGAATTTTTCTATTATGGTTTCTGAATATGGCTGCACTAATGAAATTTAATTTCGGTTGCAATCAGTCCAGTGGATAAGGAGATAAATCACCGTGGTTTCTGTATCTCAGAATTTTAATTTAAAAAAAATTTTTTTTACATAATTTTTTTATTTTTATACTTGAATATTTTAATTTCCCTCCTAGTTGTAGATGTCGTTGCTAAAGTTCTCAGAAATCGCGAAAGATACTTTATCGGATTTTTTATTTAGTAATCTACACCTTTAAAACAACTGTCCTTTGTTTCTTTTTTCTGTTCGTATCGCATCTAAAAAGGACAAGAAATGTCATTGTCTTTTGATATAAAAAGTAAAAAAATATACTTTTCTTAAGTACTTTTTTGTTATATCGATAAAAATATGTTTAATATTTTATTTATTTTTGCATAAAGTTGTTCGTAAGTGTTTTACTTTAATACGCTGTTTATATATTTCATAAACTAAATTAAATGTTTTCGTATGGCTTGAGAATCTACATTATAAAAGCACTTTACTTCGTTATATGTAAAAGATAAAAAACAAAACATTTGATTGAGTTCATGATATTTCTACTAGGTTGATATAATTGTATGTATGTCTATGATGGATGAGTTTGAAGCTTAAGCTTAACTCGTTTTATAATTCATTCATTCATTCATTTATAGTGTTCTGTCATTAGGCAGTTCCTACCACGGCTTCTTCTCTCCACCTTTCTTTCTTTTTCCTGTTTAGCCTCCGGTAATTACCTTTCAGATAATACTTCAAAAGATGATATGTATGAGTGTAAATGAGGTGTAGTCTTGTACAGTCTCAGTTCGACTATTCCTGAGATGTGTTAGTTGAAACCCAACCACCAAAGAACAGCGGTGCATACCGCTGTTCTTCTGATCTAGTATTGAAATCTGTGTAAAAATAACTTGAACGCTGGAACTCTCGACTTCCAAATCAGCTGATTTGGGAAGACGCGTTCACCACTAGACCAACTCGGTGGGTTTAAAACAACTGTCGTGACTAATTCACAATCAACGCCCAGCAAAAACTACTGAAAGTAAATTGAAGATTTCTATAAACGTTCTTTTTACGTTGAAAGTGCACACTAACAAAATATTTTTTTTTAAGTTCAGAGTTTATAGGGTTAAAATGGAATTATAATGAAATTTATTATTATTTTTTATTTCTTAGTAAGTAATGAAGATATCAGATGGATTTTTTATGTATGTTATCTTCATGTAAATATCTAAAAACCGATTTCTATTTTTTTTAAATTCGATCTCGAAAGGGTGAACAAATGTTAATTTTCCCAATCCCGACTATAATAAACGAGATATTTAGTACATTTGGGCTTAAAAATACTCTTCAGATAAATATTTACAAACCATTTTCGGTTTTTTTTAAATTCCTATTATTTGTAAGGGGTGCAAATGTATACGGCGCTGTGGCTCAACCAACACAAGCACTGCCATCGTTGCTGTACTTGCCTCCGATTACTTGACTAAAACATAAAATAAAAAGATTTGATTACTACGGGAAACGCATGAAATCATATAGTCCGAGCGAAGCTGCGATGGGGAGCTAGCAGTAAATATTTCATTTTCGAAATATTTGAAAAAAAATTATAATAATGGATAAATGTATTTTACTTATAATAAAAAAATTACAGTAAAAAATGATTAATGGTATTGTCTATTATTTGTTTAAATTAGAATTAATATCGAATTGTAACTGTAATTTTTTTATGTTTCCGGTCTTTACTTCCTGTGTTTCAAATGTTTTATAAATGGGAATGAAATATTTTCTTTATATTTGATCAAATGTACGTAGTGACCCGGTAAGTATGTCGATAATAATATTCTTTAATTACTCTATTGTAACGTAATTATATGAAATAATTAATATTAATTAAAAATAAAATTTATCTTTCATACTGAATGCACAATCTATCGGATAATTAATTAGTTGTCCACGGTTGCGAATCTATACATTGCGATCGGGTTAATGTTTTTAGATTACTTTCTAATGACGATTGAAATATGATAATTGTATTTTCTATAATGTATAATTGTTACTCGAGTGCAGTATGAATACTTTTTTCTTTCTTCTGGATTGTAGGAATACAACCTTGACATTTATTTTTTTATTAATAAGCAACAAGAGAAAAAAATAATTAACTGTTCGAAATGTCAAAAAAAAATCTCTTCTTTAATTTCTATAAAACATCGTTTGAAAACAATATTATATTATTTAAATCGCTATTAAAAAAATTGTTTATGTCCTTTCTATTTGATTTTTAGTGTACAATATTATTGTAAAATAATGATTCTAATTATTATTATTATTATTATTATTATTATTATTATTTCTACGAACAGTAAATCAACGCTTAATTTGTAATGAATTTAACTAACCGAGGTCTATAATAAAATCAGAAAGAAATTATAGATCGTAATTAAACATTGAAGAATTTCGGTGCTAAAGTAGTTTTAACGTACTTTTTGGTATGTTTTACCTTCGGGTCTGCAGTCCAGCAATTCATTCCGCAGAGGATGAGATGATAGTTTTGTAGCGTGTGTGAAAAATGCCATGACTGATTGGGATTCGAACCCAGGACCTCCGGGTGAAAGGCCGAGACGCTACCATTCTCGCCACGGAGGCCGGCAGTTTTAATGTACTAGCATTATTGTAAGCATCGTTTCCAGGACACCGGATATATTTATAACTTTCAGGAGGTACTTTCACTATATCACCGTTATTAATTTCTTTGTAAATAAAATACCTCGAGCGGAAAATAATAAAAAAGTTCATCAACATAAGATTAAATTAAATAATCTGGCTGAGAAATATATTTCTTTACTTGGTATAACAGAAGGAGAACGGTCTTAAAATATAAATTGTAGGTTTTAAGATGGATTAAAACGTTAAGAATAATCTTACGCATCGCCGCTTTCAGAGAAAGATTGAAAATATTGATTAACGTTAGGGAAGATGTGAAGATCACGTGCCGAGTATCGGTAGCTCGTCAATGGAAAAATTACTCCACCGTTTTCCACACGATCCCTGTCATATGAGAAATACTATTCGCCATTTTGACAAGGAAGATTCTATGAGAAGTCGTTTTTTGTACGTACGTTGTTCGTATTATAGTAATATTATAAAAATAAAAAAACAGTTTTGACAGTAACTGCATTATAATCAGTACTATTTTTTGTTAAGTAAGGAATTTTTAATTTCTCGGCTATAGTGATATATGCTGCAATATCAACTATAATTGTTACCGGAAAGTATATATATTGTTTAAAAAAATTGGTCTTTAATTTTTTTGCCTTAAGGAGACATTAAAAAAAATTTGATGTGAATATCACATGACTTCCTTGTACGCCTATTAAATTACATAGATACATTTTTTGGTGCAGTTCATTTAAACTTATTTCATTTGAAATTGACATACGATCCTCCAATTCTTTAATAAAGTAGGCAGTTACACAATTGCTAAAATATTAGTTTTTATTAACATCATGTTTATACAATTATTAATTTTACAATCTTACCTGAAATATTAGGATAGATTAAAAGTCCCTTTATTACACTCTAATTAAATGTGAGTCATATCTATCTATTACTATGTGTTTTAAATTATTATGGTGTAACCATCAACCGAATTAAAATAAAAACGAGTAATCAGATGTTTCAAATCTGATGTTTACATCACATTTCTTACTTGTACACCTCTTAAATTCCATATACACATTTTTTTTTAATGAAAAGTACAAAAAATTTTTTTCATTAATAATTTCTGATAGTTTTTCATATTTTTTGTTGTTGTTATTATTGAATTATTATTTACTGTAATTTTTTTTTACAGAGATTAATAATTGTTAATAAATCAATATATTTAAATTAAAAAAAGCGAAATTAAGTGTGATTTGAACCGATGATGTGTCTTCCTCCTGTAAGATCCAAATATTTCATTTATTAAAATTTTATTTGACTATAACTCTGAAACCAATGAAAATAAGTACCACTTATGATATCGTTGAAAATAAGTACCACTTATGATATCGTTGAAAAGCTCTCAATGAGGCTTATTACTGCAGTTAAGAAAGAATTCAAAATCTAAATGTTTTAAATTTTGGGTTTTTTTTAATACGTTTGATCCAGTCGACTCCAGTTAGAAGGGGAGGTGTTTAAATAGATGTCACAACAGTCATAAATCCAAAATTTACATCCTACGGCTAATCGTTTTTCAGTTATGCGAGATATACAAGTGCGTACAGACGGCACGCTGAAAGTAGTCAAAATGGATTCAGGGTTGGTCAAAACGGATATTTACGTTGAAATCTGAAAACCAAAATTTTTCACGATCACAATGATTGGTTAAAAAACAAAGAATTCGATTGGTTGGAATTTTGTGCCTGATAATGATAAGAATTACTCTCACCTTATGATTGGTTAAAAAACAAAGAATTCGATTGGTTGGAATTTTGTGCCTGATAATGATAAGAATTACTCTCACCTTATGATTGGTTAAAAAACAAATAATACGATTTGTTGGAATTTTGTGCCTGATAATGATAAGAATTACTGTCACCTTATGATTGGTTAAAAAACAAAGGATACGATTGGTTAGAATTTTGTGCCTGATAATGATAATTATTACTCTCATCTTATGATTGGTTAAAAAACAAAGAATACTATTGGTTGTTATTTCGTGCCTGATAATGATAAGACTTACTCTCACCTTATGATTGGTTCGAATTTTGTGCCTGATAATGATAAGAATTACTCTCACCTTATGATTGGTTAAAAAAAAGAATACGATTGGTTGAAATTTTGTGCCTGATAATGATAAGAATTACTCTCACCTTACGATTGGTTGGAATTTTCCTTTACTTCCTTTACTTAAAGAAGTAAAAATTAACAAAAAAAAAACTAGATTTAATAAATTGTTAATAATGTGTGAAAACATTTTTATTTTAGTGCTCCCAAGTCTAACAACCTATTTTTATTGGACGAACCTTTATTTGGATATACGTACATATGTATGTTGGCCTGTATTTAGTCTTATAACTTTGGACCCCGTTGACCGATTTTTTCGCATTTTGTAGACAGATAATACCTTCGGAAGAAAAGAATGTATTAAATTTTGTAAAAATTGAAAAAAAATGAGGGTGTTTTGGCCTAAATAAAATTCCAAATCATTGCCGGGACACACTAGCAAAAGATTTTCTTACCAAAATTTACATTTTTAATTACGAGTAATTTTACAAATTACCAAAAGTTTTTATTTAATATTCACCTCTTCCCAAAAAATTAATTTATATATTTTTTCTTTTGTCAGCTACATCTTACTTCAGAAAAGGAGTAAATGGAAGTTTTTTTGCATCTGTTCTTACTTCCTTCTACGAAATAAAGTATTACGATAGCAAAATTTCGGTTTTCAGATTTCAACTTAAATATCCATTTTGACCATCCCTGAATACATTTTTACTAGTTTCTGTGTGAGTCTGTATATACCTACCTACGTACGTACGTATGTATCTCGCATAACTCAAAAACGATTAGCCATAGGTTGTTGAAATTTTAGATTTAGGACTGTTGTAACATCTAGTTGTGCACCTCCCTTTTTGATTACAATCGACTAAACCAAAAGTAACCAAAAATGTCCAAAATCCCAAAACATTTGGATTTCGGACTTTTTATTAACTGCAGTAATAAGCCCTCATTGAGACCTTTTCAACGATATATTATAAGTGGTACTATGTTCATCGGTTCCAGAGTTATAACCAAATGATATTTTAATTAATGAAATATTTTGTTCTCTTAAGGGGAAGGCACATCGTTCGAATCAGACTTAATCTTTTTTTTAAACTTTTTTAGTTTAAATATATTGATTTATAAATAATTATTAATCTATGATTGTAAAAAATTGTTACGATAAATAATAATTCAATAATAACAATAAAAAAAAAACATGAAATATATCAGAGGTTATTAATGAAATTAAATTTTATGTGCTTTTCATTTAAAAAAAATGTGTATGTGTAATTTAATAGGCGTACAAGGAAGTCTGTGGTGTCCACATCAGATTTTTTTTTTACATCAGTAGGCCTTCAACCACTACTAAAACGTTTTGTCCAACCCACTCCAATTGTCTGTGGTTAACAACAATATTTATTTATTTTATAATGATGTAATATAAATATGTATTTTAATTTATATTTTTTTATACAAAACTTAATTTTCATTTTTAAATATGTAATTTATTTTAAATTTATTATAAATTTAAATCCATCTCGCATGTTACTACTACATTTAAAATGAAGGAAATCTTAATTTTGGTGATTTCTTATTCTTTGGTATTTCTTGAAAAAAAAATTAGCTAAATATTTTCTCTCAATTGCTGGAAAATTACAACTTTGTTTTTTTTAGAATGATGGCTGTATCTTTGTATTTTTTAAACAATTTTTAAAAGTTATTTTTTTAAATCTTCACTTAATGATTATTTTCTTGAAAATTAATTTTACCCGATTGCTTTATCTTGAGTACGAGAGCTTCCAAAATAAAATAAAAAAGATTTTGCATTTTCAGATTTTTAGTGCTCAACATATTCTGTTAAATAATAAACTGACTAAAATAATAGTTCTTCCTTGATGGGAAAGCTTCCAAATTTAAAAAAATAAATAGATATTTTTTCTTAATTTCGATTTTAATTTGTTTATAATCAATTTTAGGGAATATTTTTAATCATTAAAAAAATAATAAAAAGGCCAGAAATTTTTTCATAAATGAATTGCCGGTTTTTTCATTTTTTTCTATTAAAAATGATTCTATTATTTGAGTAAAATATTGAGGTATTGGAACTATAGTGACTGTCTTCCCACTTTCTTGAGCAGTTCTAACCAAAGTTAAACAGCAGCATTAATCTGTACTTATAAGTAACTGTATGGAACTTCATAAATATCGGTTGATCCAGTCAAAAAATAATTGACGAAAAAGAAAATTTTTATCCTCCAGTTCTGAATGAAATTGTCCGAATACATGGCCAAAATGATACATAAATGTAAGGAAATCGTATTATCAATACAAGTAAGTTGGGTCCAGTAACGATAAAAAAGAGAGCATTTTGCTCACGACCCTTTGTGGAGTTTTAAATAAAACCAAACACTATCTGAAAGTACTTCAGCTACCTATGAACAGTAAAATATGTGAAAAAAATTAACCTTTGATTCAAATTTTAAAGTACGGGACCCAAATAAATAATGATACATGAAAAAATTACCTAAAACTTCTTTTTGGGTTGGGTAATGGTTGGGCTGATAATTTATCATGATGTTTCATTATAAAATTATTGTATGTTTAAATAAACCAAAAAATAGTTATTCTTTCTGCTTCTCCATCTCCAAAATCACATTCCAAAAATTCTTTTTTCTACGTTTTGCTATGTTAAATGGAAGAAACTAAACAAAATTCCATTAAAAAATGTACAACCAATAAAAAGTTATCTAAGATTTCTTTTTTTGGGATTAGGAGGATTGTGATGAAATTTTACTGTAATACGTACTATTACTAAAATTAAACTTTTAATATCATTAAACTATGTTATACGTTTTAATAAACCAAAAACAATTTAAAATATTCCAAAAATCGCTATTTTAAACTTTGATCGGCCCCCAAAGTATTTTCCTTGGATCGCTTGTATTACTAGTATCCCTAGGAAGACCTTGAAAAAATTCTGTTAAAAATTTAAAAGAAATAAAAAGATTGCTTTTTTTATATTTTTTGGGAAGAGGAATTTTGGAACAATTTTTTTTTTTTAATTTTAAGTTAAGTATGGACGCATGTGCTTAGCTTAATATGAAGTGGTGTATGTTTTGCAAAATTTTTAGAAAATTGGCCCTAAAAATCTCCTCCATCCCGCCGAAATATTGATCAAAAATTATACCTGCAAGTTTCCCCTTAAACACGAGTCTCTGTACCAAATTTCATCAAAATCGGTTTATCCAGTCGAAAGTGATTAAGCTACACGTACTCAACAAATATTATACCCCCGTTTTTTTTTTGTTTTTTTTTATGACGGGGTTCTGGTTCATGAAATGTTGGGAAATGCAAAAAACCTTCCCCTATTTTGTTTTTCTGATTACTATACTTACCTTCGAGCAACATAGCTGTAGAGCTATGTTGTCATGAAAGTAAAAATACATCAATAAAATTACATAATGCTACGGAATCCATCACTGCGCGCGCGCAGGTGTGTGTGTTAAACAATATATATTGTTTAAAATTCTATTTTATCGTATTATTTCTTTAATAATTTATATATAATTTTTAGTATAATTTCTTCGTATCATAATGAAACTCAAAGCATTTACATTTATTTTTTTAATGACTTGCAGCAACAAATAATCATTTATAGACTTTTAATTAAACTTTAGATTGTGATCTGTTATAATAACATTTTCTGAATCGGTTTGTCGTTATTATAAACGTTAATCATTTACAATAAATGAAGTGTTATATATTTCAACGGTAACAATCTATTGTTTATTTTAAAACCCTTTAGTAAAGCGAAGTTATGAACATTAAAATAATTTTATATACATGTAATAGGTTATAGCCTATATTATAATAAAGGGAAGTGAAGCGTGAAGCGAGATGTTATGATGTATTATTCCTGTGGGATATTCACGGGTGAAAGTTCCCCGGGTCATGGTTTTAATACCGTGTAATAAAACATTCAAGCTTGTAACTGTTGCTTCTTCTCAAAGTAATAAATTGAATTCCTGTCATTACTTAATAATTTCCAGTTGTTCCTTTGTATTTGATAAAAGTAAAATTCTCAATTCTAAGAAACTGATGTTTGATCGATAAATGGTGATTATCCAATTTGGTGGAAAAAAATTACATGATATTTTTCCATGTTGGTTTTCCAAAATGTTTCATTATTTGTAATGTTCATGATTCCCACAGGCAGGAAAGTCAGGAAATATAAACTCAGTAAGGAAAAGTCAGAAAAAATTTCATGGAATTACAGTTTCAGTGGTGGCTTTCCCATTAAAAAATCTCTTCTTGTGTCGAATTTGCACAAAGAGACAATAATTTATCAACGAAAAGCTTTTAACAACTGTAGATGCCTAGGGTCAAGGAGAATGTTTTCATTACCAAAAAAATGCTCGCCTAGTGAGAAGCTTTAGAAGACTATATAAAGAATGTCTTGTAGAATAAAGAAAAAACTATTCTCAAGAATAAAATAGAGCCCCGAAAAGTAAAATGTAAGCAGAAAAAAAATCCCGTTTGGCATACCGGAAGGTGGAGGTAGATTTTACCGGTGCTAAGTAGGGAATAAAAAAGATTTCCACCTTAAAGTTAAGAAAAACTTCAAATGTACTCAATACGACAATAGTTGCATACGAAAAAAAAACAAAAGACTGCTTGTTTAACAAACGACAAGCCCCATCTTACAATTCCAACATTATGGTCATCCCTTGCCATAAGGGTTTGTCATATCAAAATTTGTTTGAAATGAAAGTTTTAGATAATGTTTAGAGGACTAAGGACCACTTTAAACCGATTCGATACTGTGCTTATTAAGGGAGGGATAATTTTTTTGTCTTTGAAACCCCATTTTTTTCATCCCTTGGGCCAATGGTTGGTGATATCAAAAAACTTTACTTATATAAGTTTTAGGTCCTTATACAAAGAATAGTAGGAACTTTAAACGAATTCGATATTTTATTTAATAAGAACGTTATAGCGATATTTTGTTTTTCGAAAAAGCCCCCCATTTCTACCCCCATGGTCCGATTTTTCCCATTAACGAACTCGACTGAGATTTTGGGTCGTTATATTTTATGTATCAATTGGAAAGTGGTTGGCGGAAAAATAGGGTAGTTATCGTGTCTACAAAAAAGTGAAATATCTATATATATATATATATATATATATATATATATACTTTTGAATTGACGGTGGTTTTGGGATCTAGGGGATGTGAAACAGGAATATATGTCGAAATTTTCCTGAAGTCGAATCATGGTAACCATTACGATAGGTAGCTTTCTTATGAAGTCTGCCTAAAACTGGAGGGAGGAATGAAAAAGTTGAGAGGTGCAATCTTGACAGAAAAAGAACAGATAGCCGCCAGAATTAAACTTTTAGAAAAGAATAAACCATTAGTATAGGAACCTAAATATACTGAAGAAACGTTGTCCTGTGTTTTATACGTACGTAATATGTATGTAGTTAGATCGTCATATTGTTATTTTTTATTTTTTGGTGCACATTAGAATAATAATAAAAAATATTTTTCAAGTAAATGTTAAATTAACAATTGTTTTCTGTACAAAATAAGGTGTTCTGTTTTAGTTTTATTTGTATTAGTTACAGTGATTTTAGTTGTGATCATATATATATTCTTTGTTAAAGTGAAATCTATGTTTCTTAGCATTTTTTTGCAAACCAAGTTATTAAATATCGTTTTATTTTACTTTACAAAATAATGTACCTAGTTTTTGTGAAAAATGCTTTGGTGGGAGCCAGTTATTTTTAAAAATTTCTTTAGTTAGCTTTATTTCTTATCTGTGTTACTTTTTGTTACCATGACGTTCATTTTTATGCAAGAAATTTATAAAATATTTATAGAAATAATTAAAAAGTAAAAAATCCATCTCACCAGTACATAAAAAATAAGCTCTCTAGATCTTTCGGTTTTTTAAACCATCATCAGGAGATTAAAAATGATATAAAAATCAAATATTAAAATGAATTACAGTCATGACTGTTTGTTTGTCAGGTACACATAGACAGTAGTCGAGATTTCACCTAATTAAGGTCATATTTTACGTAGGCACATTTGTTAACAAATAAAAAATAACAATATTTGCAAAAGAAAATTTTTGCAAAATCGCACGCCCACTCAAAAAAATGCTCTAAACTACTGTTATGTTGTGACGTCACAAGTGAATGGTAGAATTAAATAAATGAATAATATTTAAAGTGTAAAAAAGTAACTTGAGTCTGGCCTGGTCTCGAACTGGACCGCCCAGTTCGATACCTGGTGCGTTAAGCCTCGCCTTTTAAAAAAAGATGCAACGGTCGATAGTGTCGACCATTGTCGCTGGTACTGTCACACCCGCGCGAATTAAATAGGTTTGCGCGCGCGCTGTAGTTATAATCATTAAGTTAAATAAACGAAAAAATATTATAGTTAAATAAAATGATAAATTTTTTAAATAAAGTTTTGTGTGTATGTGTGTTTAAGCCGTGCATCAGAAGCAACCCACAGTTGTAGGACTTTCCCGGAACGTGGCATTAGCTGAGTGATGGGAAAATCCTACAACTGTTTATCAGTTTCTTGTTATTTATTATTATTTTACTAAGTTTTTGTAGGTAAACCTACACTAGTCGCATAACATATTTGACGATTTGGTTAATTATTTATTCCGTAATTATTAAACGAATCGAGTTTGGATTATTTATTCTATTCCCGTTTGTTTTTATTCTAATAAAACCATTAAACTTATTAAATTTCATTACTGAAATTTCATTTACTAAGAAAACTTAAAAAAAGAACCTATCTTTTTAATAAATCATTTTGTATAATATAATTTTTATTTAGTAATATTAAAATAACGATTTCGATTTTAACCACTAAAGTCGTACTAGGTAAAGTAAGGAGGGAAGTGGTTTCTCCGTTGCCTTCTTCATCAACATACTTTATACAGTTGTATATCAATTTTCCAAGCCCGATGACAAAATCAATAATTGATATTCAGCCTTTCAAGTGATACCTTCATTCTGTTTATCACTTGGATTATTTGTATAGTTAACATCATTACGCTCAGTAAAAACTATTTTTGATCGGTTTCTATTGTCTCGGCTGTTTTAAACACGTCACAGGCATAAGAAAGATTGGGATAAATGATCGTAAACCAACAAATTAATGTATCTTTTATAAAATTATTCGTTATTTACACTCACTACAGTTTAGCAAGGATGACATTATACGTATATGATCTCTGAATTTATCATGACTAGCGTAAATCTGGCTGCTTTTTTTTGTTGATAGAAATGATACTTTTTCTATGGGAAAAAATACAAAAATTCTTAGTGGAATTATAAAACTATGTATTTGTCTAAGTATAATATATATATATATATAATATACTTATATATATATATATAAAACCAGCTCTATATGCTGTTAAAATATCCTGTTAACGTCCTGAATATTCTTCGGACATGTGACCTTAAAAAAAGATCTAGAAAAAAAATAGGTAAAAAAAATAATACATTATTTCTACTTCCAAGTCCTAATGTTATTGTTAGATGTAAATAAAAAAAAATTATTACGTGGTTATTTCAAGGTCGCAATGAGATGGTGACATTCTTGTTTCTAGATATCACAATACCAAGGTATTATATATATATATATATATATATATATATATATATATATGTATGTATGTATGTGTTGAATTTATTACGGTTGGTTTATATTTTTGGTACATTATTCTGTGAACGAATGTGCTGTACAGTTTAAATAATTTAAATATTTTCTTTTGATTTACGATACTGTTTAACATTTTTTTTTTTATTTCACCTGCATTTTTTTGTTGAAAGTTGATTGTTGGAATGTTAGATGAAAAGATATTGAATTATTTTTTTAGGAAAGGGTTCTAAGGAGACCCTTGTTGGAACTTAAATCCAAGACCAGTTATCGTATGATTTAAAGATTGTTCTGAAATATTTACAGTTGTTTTTATCTTAAAAATAGACTGCATAAATTAATTTATCTAAATTTATGAGATGATGTATCTAAATGTTTATTTATAGCAACATTTAGCTCGTATCACTATGAAATTGTTGAGTAATGTTGTTGTTAACTGTGGTCAGTATGTAAATTGTATTCTAGTGTATAATTTATTTTTATATATGATATAAATCCACTGTTTTTATTAATGTAAAATTAGTGGATAGCTAGGTTAGTTCGTTTGCTTACGTGTTTTCCCTTGTATAACCAGAATTTTTAACTGAATTTTATAAAATTACATTAAACGATTTCTATTATTTACTAATGTAATACTAAGTACGAAGTACTGTAATTAAAAGATAATAATTAAGTTGTAAATTAAGACGTAATTTTTAAAAAAAATCAAAATCGTTATAAAGTATATAAATTTAATTTGTAGGGGTTTTTACTATATATCATCTTATTTATAGGCGTCGGTAAATATTTGTCGATATATAATTTTAAATCAAAGCATGAATCATTTCAACATTGGACTAGTATAAAATTAAAACTTTTAAAGAATTTGTCATATGCGTAAGAAGGTCTGGGACAGTTAGTGCAGAGTATCAGATTAAAGTGCTCCTTGTTGTAGTAAAACAACGCATTTTATACGCTGCTTCAAGTTAGCAGTGCTCCTTAAATTATGAATGATACATATCAGAAATAATTATGAAAATATTTTCAAAAAATAATTAAAATGAGATTGAAGATCGTATAACGAACAAATTAGATAATATAAAAAGTAAATTTAAATTGAATTATGGAGATTTTTTTAAAAGTTATATTTTATTTACATTTTACTTAAAATATAATTATCTGAACAAAAATCCGTAGTCCAAATGGAAAAAATCAGTTCACAAGAACGGTTTTATATTGCATTATTTTGAATTTTATTTTTGGTGTCACTGAAGAATTTGTTTGGGGGGAATTTTATTTATGTCTTATTTCTTTTCCATTTCTTCCCTTCCAAAAAAAAATTACGATTTAAAAAAAAAATTAAATTAGATGGTTTAATTATAAATGTATAAATTAATTAATTAATTTGGATGATTAACAACTTTTCAATAAAATGAAATTTCTTAAAACCTGATAAAATGAGAGAACTATAAAATTTTTGGGATATATAATGTAATAATTTAAAGGATTTTTTACTATCTAGAATTATCTAAGAAATATTTAGATTATCGATGTATTCCCAGAATCAAATTTTTAATTAAATCTGGTGAATAAAGTTGTTCAGGAATTACTTTACCCACTGCACAGTAAATATGGGAGTTTCATGATTCCACTTTTTGGAATTCCAGTGATTGCAAATTATTTGAGTATCTTTCAAATTCAGGTGATAAATTCCATGATAATCAAAAGTTGATTTGAGACCTAATAAGTTTCTCAAAGGTTGAATTCTATTTTGAGCCGAGCGTATAATGCTCTTCATGTTTTTGAGAACGGTCTAGTGTAGATTCACTTTGTGTATGATCATAAATTCTTCTAGTAGCTCTAGAAGTTCTTCCTTTCTGTTACCTCGCCGATCTAGGCGTTATGGAAATATTAATACCAAATTGAAATTCGAGCCTATGCCAATTATGTATAAGGCTTACCCTGATAGAACTTCTTATTTCAGGATATAAAAATGCAACACAGTGCTAGTTTACTCGCGTGAGGATGAGTTATCGCGGGTCCCCACCAGATTACCCACCGGGTTGGTCTATTGGTGAACGCGTCTTCGCAAATCAGCTGATTTGGAAGTCGATAGTTCCGGCGTTTAAGTCCTAATAAATGCAGTTACTTTTTTACGGATTTGAATACTAGATCGTGGATACCAGTGTTCCTTGGTGGTTGGGTTTCAATTAACGACACATCTCAGGAATGGTCGACATGAGACTGTACAAGAGTACACTCACAAGAGTTCACAAGAGTACAAGAGTTCACGTACACTCAAACATTTCATCCATATTCATCCTCTGAAGTAATACCTGACGGTAATTCCCGGAAGCTAAACAGGAAAAAGGAAGGGTCTCCCCATCAGATTAGATATATCTTTAGGAAGTCCTTATTGATAACGAAATTCAGTATTCCTCAAATCCAAATCAGCTATTTCGAATTCGAGAGTCCTAAGGTTCAAATATCGTAGTAAAGGCAGATACTTTTATACGGATTTGAATACTAGATCGTGGTACCGGTGTTCTTTGGTGGTTGGGTTTCAATTAACCACACATCTCAGGAATGATCAACATGAGGCTGTACAAGACTAAACTTCATTTACATATCATCCTCTGGAACCACCGTCGGTGGTTCCAGAGGCTAAACAGAAAAAAAGAGAGAGTATTTGTCAAACCATGAAAACTTTTTAAATATGTAGTCGTCATTCCGTTTAATTTTATTATCAAATTAATTTGTTTTTATGTTCGAGGCACGGCTGTTAAATTTTTCACACTAGCGTGCTACATGGAGACAAAAATTACTATCGGGTTGGGCGTGGCAGCACATGATAGCTAAAATCTCCCACTACAAATCTGCGATAATGCGTTGAAATCAGTTAACCAATTTCTTTTCAGAAGCAGTTAAAATGGAGTCGAGTATGTCCAATATGTCATTAACAGGGTTAAACAGCGCGCAGCGATCGAATTTTTAACAGTAGAAAATGTGAATCCTAGGAAATTTTTCATCGTTTAAAAGCGGTTTACGGTAGTGAAACTGTTGACAAGAGTGCTGTGGATAGGTGGTTGAAATTTCGCGAATGTGTGTGGATAGGTGGTCGCTATTTAGTTAGGCATATCTAAAGAACGAGTAAGCCATATTATCGAGCGATCTTTTGGTTACCTTAAATTCTGTGCACTATGGGTACCGCGCAAACTCTCTGATGGTTCTCTGCCAGCTGAAGTTTGACCATATTCCGCATCCGCCATACTCGCCGGGTTTGGCTCCCGACCCCGTAAGGGAAGACACCTTCCGCCACCCCCTCCATTCAGAGCCCTTATGGGCTATATCGGAGGTCATCTTTGAAACCTCGGCTTTTGACATATTCCAGTCCACCGCGGCCAGGATGCCGAGGCGGACTGGAATATGTCGCACGGAATAGTGGAAGTCACACGGATTTGGCTCCGTGCGACTTCCACTTCTTCCCTCATTTCAAGAGGCATCTCAAAGATAATCATTATACCACCGACGATGAGGTAAAGAAAGCTGTGGCCGCTTGGATCCGAGAAAGACCGCCAGATTTTTCGGTGACGGAATGAAAAAAGTTGTCACACGTTGGAAAAAGTGCATCAGTGTAAATGGGAATTATATTGAAAAATAAATACTGCATTTTGTAGCCAAGGTATTGTACTTTTATTCACTTTTTTTATTTATTTCCAATATCTGTTTTCATTCCCATGCTACGCATATATTTGCAAAATTTATCAACCCAGCCTCGTATATTATGATAATAATAAAAACTGATCTTTTATTGATAGTTACATTGAATTTAGTAAAAGAAGCTCTAGATTATTTATTTATACGTTTTTTACGTATTTATGATTTATATAATGGTGAGATTGATGAAGTTTGAACTGCGGTAACATTCCGGGAGACGTAAGAAAGTTACAGTTTTTGAAGCAAGGATTCACTAGTTTTCGTGGTTATCGGGAACAAACGAAAAAACCTTCTTATCTTTAAGTTTTAATACGATTGAAAATTTGTAATTTTCCCTCAGTCAACAAGTTATAGACAAACCGCTGGAGTTCCAAATTGTTTAATTTATTCCAATAAAAAGGATTAAAACCCTTAGATTATTTTATTTAAAAATAGTTACATACTGGTAGGTGTATGTAACTATTTTTAAGCCGCACGCGCAACATATTTGTGTAATTATTTAATATTAAGGTTATACTATTATTATAGATTACAATGAAGTATTCCAACATGCCTTGAATTTGTCATTAGTTTTGATATAGTCACTCGATGATCGTTTTATTGTTCAATCTAAAATTGGAGGACAATCGGTGAAAGTTTGTTAATATTTTTTTTTATTCTTATAACAATATTATAGGCTTACCATCTACAGTATTTGTTCCATGTTAATCTATTTTTCGTTTTATATTTGTTCATTTTCAATGTCTTATACGAAAGTATTTTCATCTAAAATTACATTAATCGATTAAACGAAAGAAATAGATTTTTTAGCAGAACGTTTTATAATATGCAATAACAATTTCTTATAATATTTTTTCCTGTATATCAAATTAGATGATTATTATTCAGTTTGGGGTTTTGATTTCTAAATCACGATTGGCCTGGATAATTTTTTCGCATTATTTTTTAACGATGTTGAAATCTTAACTAATTTTAACTATGTTTCAAGGCTTTCCAGCAATCTGAGTTAGATTTTCCTTGTTTTCTTTAAAACCCTTTTAATAATAGGGCTGGAGTTCATTTTTTTGTGATTTTTTACTGTTTGTTTTTTTAGTTTTAGAGTAAATCATAATTTTTTAACCTTTTTTCTCTGGTATTTTTGATGGTTAATTTGATGAAATTCAATTAATTTGTATCAACCGAATATCCTAGGAATTTGAAATTTCCAGACCTATAAAAAATTCAAATGTTGAGATTTAATTTTAAAAAAATCAATTATTTTTTCCCCCATTATCATTTCACTGTTAGGTTAGGTCATGTTTAGAACTGTAAACATAGTTCGTTGACTTCTTCGCCTCTTACCGATGAAGTTCTAACGAGCTTCCTGATATTTGTGTTTAGTTTTATTTAATATTTGTTGTATTTACAGTTTATAGTTTTAATTCGTTTTCTTTCCGCATAGTTTTTTATTTCTTTATTTTTGTTTTTTTACTGACTTCAAGGTGGTTTATTTTTCCAGTTTAAGGAAACAAAATAAAATAACGAGAAGTTAGTCATCTTGCGCAGAACTGCTCTAGATTTTTTTTTTAATATTTGACAATAGGAATTTATGTGTTGACAATCACTGTTCTATACTACTGTCTGGAAGATAACTGTATAAATATTTGGAACAAATATAAAGATGAAGTAGAAGACAATATTTTGATATAAGACGAAACACTTAGCTAAGTAAACGACTGTACTGTACCGGTTATTGTTTGATTTTCTCCCTAATTTTGTTTTATTCTGTAAATGCCAGTATCAGGCTTAGAGAAAATTCAATTAACGGTTGTAAAGTTTATCTTTTTTATTATTAATACAGGCTAACGGTATTTTGTTGTAAAATTACGCTTATTGAAATTCTGAGTTAATGGTCCTTAAAAAAATAAATAAAAAATATATTTTTATATGTACAAATAATAAATTAGGTCGATACTTATCATAAAATAACTGTATTATATTTGTTGTTATTTATAACAATCTATAACTTGGCAAAAGAGAAACAATTAAAAATAAATGCAGGTTCTCCTATGCGTTGTGATTTTTAAATTAAATAATTTAATATGACATCCCCACTATTTACGCCTATAAAACTTCTCCCGTCATCATAGTAGGAGGAGATTCATGAAATTTTACGATTGGTATGCTGTAATTATGATTCATATGATTTAATTTTTCTACCCACCACATAATGCTAATATAGTAATGCTTTTAGTTTCATCATTATTTTATTCACTTGAAAGAAATTCTTAACATTAACAGGGGAAATGTGTACGGTCAGAATATTTATAACTTCCGTTGACTTCCAGTTTTGCTACTATACAAATGCGCATTGTGTTATAAAATGCGGTTATATTAACTATTAAATATAGGCATTATTTAGAAATACATGGTGAGTTTTTTCTTAACCTTTTATGTGTAGCAATTAATTTTTTCTGTCATCGATAAGGCCGTTTAAAAGTTATATTTAAATTTATTAATGTATATTTTTATGTCTATTTTAACTTTCCTGGCATCATAGCTCTAGAGCTATGTTGCGAGAAGAAAATTATGCTAAGACTAAAGATGGTGTATGGGTTTTGTTTTTCTCGACGTTTTATAACCCAGGGTCCCCAAAAACAAAAAAAAGGGGAGGTAAGGTTCTTACGAATGTAAGTGTGTGTTAGAAGCTTAATAACTTTTGACTGGATGAACTGATTTTGATGAGATTTTGTACAGAGGCCCTGTAATTTGTTGGTAAAACTTTTGGGGTCAATATATATGCAAGAGGGTAAGTAGTTAGTTATTTGAGATTAATTTTCTCAAAATTTTGCAAACAATCCTACTTTATATTAAGTTCAACACATGTGAGCGTACTTATCTTATCTTTTTTTAAAATTAATTTTCCCCAAAATTCTCCCTTCCTCAAAAATCGACAAAAGCTATATTTTTATTTATTGCGTATTTTTTAATGTCTTCCTAGGTATAGTGGTAGTGCAAGCGACCCCAAAAAACTACTTTGGAGACAGTATTACCTCCAAAATAACGTAGTTAAAAATATCGATTTTTGTAATTTTTCAAAACTTATTTTGATTTAATTAAACTTTGATATTTAAAAAAAATTAAATAATAAAGTTTTAGTAATTAGAATAAAATTTCAATTTCTTCTCCCACCTACAAAAAATAAATTATAGGTAAGTTTTTATTGGTTGTACATTTTTCATGGGATTTTTTTTTTAGTTTTTACTTCTTTGTACGAAGTAAAAGAAGTACTATGGTCGCGAAAAATTTCTTTTTTCAGATTTTAGCGAAAATATCCATTTTGACAATTTTCGGTGTGACGTCTGAACGTACGAACGTATGTAACTCGCATAACTGAAAAACGATTAGCCGTAGGTTGTTGAAATTTTGGATTTAAGACTGTTGTAACATCTAGTTATGCACCTCCCCTTTTGATTGCAATTGATCGAACCAAAAGTGTCCAAAAAGCAAAAAAAAAAATTGGATTTTGGACGTTTTCTTAACTGTAGGAATAAGCCTTCATTGAGATGTTTTTAACGATATGTCATAAGTGGTAATTATTTTCATCGGTTACAAAGTTACAGCAACAAGGGGAAATTTTTAATTTAAATATATTGATGTATTAATAATTATTAACCTCTCAGTTTTTACAGAAAATAGTAATTCAATAATAACAATAAAAAAAAAGGAAAAAATATCAGAAGTTATTAATGAAATAAAATATTATGTACATTTCATTGAAAAAAAAAAGTGTATATGTCATTTATAGGGGTACAAGGAAGTCCTGTGGTGTCCTTATCAGATTTTTTTTATTTCATATACCTTTTATTTTTAAACTTCTATATCCAAGTAAACATTTGCAACATTTTTTTTCTTTTGATTATTTTTCTGCTATTTTTCTTAATTCAATATTCAATTTTTTGTAAAATTTCATATCTTCTTGACAGTTAGGTTCTAATTGTTTTTTCTTAATCAGCGAACCATATTCCTAACTATTTGGTTTATCCCTCCATTCTGTTGGAAATTTAAGTTGATCTTATGTATATTTTATAATAAATACAAAGGAAATACGGTAGACTTGTTATGATGTATTATAAATTATCAAAATTTCTCATTTAACAATTATCTTTATTTTTATTATTATTATTTTTTTTTTAATACGAATTCGCTAAATTGAATTGAAGGTGAAAATAAAACTCATTTTAAAGAACGATATAAACAAAGGTCTGTCGTTTTGTTTTTATTAAAAACCGACAGGAAGAATAATGAATCGGTTGTGGGTAGATGTTGACGCAATAACTAAGCCATAGCGCAGTATTGCTACATGGAAGTATTCGTTTATTCAGTATACTAGTATTTACTCTTATTTGAATAATAATTGTTGCTTGTAGGCGGATGTGTGGGAGGATATTAGGATTCTATCTACCTCAAATGTTTGTCGGTAGAAAATTCCATTTAATTTACACGTTATGATAATTAATGAAGAGTATTCCTCTAGGTTTATTTCTATATATTCTTATTTTTTATTGCGTAGTTAGCTGTTTTAATAATATATTTATAGTAAGGGTTAAGAGTATGGAATTTATTAAGTCTCTCTATGTTGTCGGCCAGTTAAAAGTTAATACTGATGAATTGTCATTAGAATGCACATGAAGTAGTCTTAGACAGAGTGAGATAGACGTCGAAGTAGTCACGTCTTACTAAAAATACATGACTCACTCGCTACAGGCCAGTAAACGTTATCTGTACAAGTTATATAGAGTGATTACAAATGAACCAGACACTTCCGATGGTTTGTAAAAAATATATTTTTCAAATATACAGATTATTACTAACATGATTTTACAGGAAATTTCTTAAATTTTATATTCATAAGTGTTCCCTGTGTTACACGATAATATCAATACTCTATTTTATTCCAAAATATATTAAAAAAAGTTATACTCAACACTGGCAACAGCGTTTGTGATACGTTGTTTTAAGTCATTTACATGTACGGGAAGTGGAGAGAGAAAAGCTTTACCTTTTATAAAATCTTTTTTTCTTTTTTTCCTGTTTAGCCTCCGGGAATCACCGTCAAGTATTACTTCAAAGGATGATATGTATGAGTGTAAGTGAAGTATACTCTTGTACAGTCTCAGGTCGACATTTCTGAGATATGTGGTTAATTGAAACCCAACTACCAAAGAACACCGGTATCAACGAACTAGTATTCAAATCTGTATAAAAGTAACAACCTTAAGATTAGAACGTTGGAACTCTCGACTTAGAAATCAGCTGATTTATTCACCACTAGACCAACCCAGTGGGTTTTATAGAATTTTTTTTATTTTAACCTTCGGGTCTACTGTTAGGTGTTGCTTCAGAGGATGATATGAATGATTTGTAGCGTGTATGAAAATGCTATGCCTGACCGGGATTCAAACCCGGGATTTCCGGATGAAAGGCCGAGACGCTACCACTCGCGCCACGAAGGCCAGCGGTTTTATAGAATCTACGAACAATAATCATAACGCAGTTTGGATCTGTTGATGGTAAACGTATGGACACTATGTTACTCTCATTTGTACGACCAATCCGCGTCTTAATTGTTCATCCAGATAATTTTGAACCTCTATGTCGCTCTAATTTGTAATTCGGAATTCCTGATCTAATCGATTTACCTAAACTGCGTCGGTACGATCTGGGAGTACGATCGGGTTGTCCTTATGATACGGGAAATCTTCCAGAACCTTTCTTTTTTTTTAAAGACATCCTCTGTTTTTTTAATAGCCTTTTTCAGCTGTAGATGAGTAACCTTGATAGTAATTTACCATTCTTTGTTTGAAACATTGTTGCAAGATATTAATTGAGTTTGTTAGGGTGTTGCTTTTGCATCACAACAGTTAATTTTGACGTCAATGAACAGCATTTGTACAAACTTAAAATAATTACTTTTTTACTTCTCTCTCTTTTTTCTGTTTACCCTCCGGAACCACCGTAAGGAGAATGAATGAGAATGTTGTGAGAATGTGTCTTGTACAGTCTCTGGACGACCATTTCTGAAATTTGTGGTTAATTGAAACCCAACCACTAAAGAACACTGGTATCCATCCATGATCTAGTACTGAAATCCGTATAAAAGTAACTGCCTTTACTAAAATTTGAACCTTAGAACCCTCGAATTCAAAATCAGCTGATTTGCAGTGATGTGTTAACCAGTAGACCAGCCCAGTGGGCTTACTTTTTTATTTGCTTTTCTTTAACTTGCAGTATTTTTTCTCGTGTTTGTCCTCAGATCTTGCATCCTTAATTTAAAATACTTCCTGATATTGCCGATTTATAAAATTTTACACAGTTACTAACCGTTTACACAGTGACAATACAATATTTGACCATTATTTTTGCAAACTTCCCCTCCGTTCAGGGGTAAATTAAGCGTGGAAATTAATAATGCAATTAATTACGCATCAATAATGATGCATTATCAGAGATGGATCGAATGAGAAACCTTTATAAAAACTCTTAAAAACGTTTGTCGAAAATTATGATAGTTAATAAATTAAATAAAAACTTTACTGTGCAAAAATTTCACTATTTCGTATGTTTGATTGAAAATTTGTTTAATATTTTATAAATATATTAGAAATTTCAATATATGTTATGTTTTGAAATTCAAATTAACCTACTAATTAAACTCATGCAATGTATGATAATAATTTGATTAAAGTATTACTAAAAAGTATAATCGCCCTGTAGTTTGTTTTCACCAATAACACAAATATTTTAATGTGATTATGTGCACTAGCTGGTCAGGGCTTGCTTCGCTCGCCCCACCGTCCAGCGAGGGGACCGGAACCCACTGGCTAGACGCGTTTGTTATCCTCATGGTTGTGTGAGTATTAAATATTTTACAGATAATCATTAAAGAAAAACTAATTAGTCATTTTACTTTGACATTTCTGTTGCCATGGTGACAGAAATAAAAATTTGAGCACGTACTGCAAACACCAACAACGCACCATGATTTTTTATGGGAGAGATGCATTTTTAAAGCATTCCGTCAGTTATACATGAATGGATTATTCACCTTTTACTTATTTTCTTTTTTTAACTAATACAAGAGAATCTTACGTTGATATATAAAATATTTAAATATTTCGTACAATCGTACAAGTTATTATCACTTGCAAAAATACAATCTACAGAGTGCTGCACTGTAGAGAACTTATGAAATTCATATAGATAAACCAAAAGGGCCGTAACCGTAATGTTGTAAATGAGCTGACATGAGTCACAAGTTACTTTGGATGGAAGAAGCCATCTCAAGAATATTAACTTCCCAAGCTTACTAGGGCAAGCGAGAAGAGGTAGTTTCTATTACTTAATTGAGCAGAATATACGGTTGTATATTAGCATGCTAAGCCTACTGAAACGTAAATGATATTCACCTCTGCTACTGACAACATCATTTTACTCACGACAGGGTGACTGGCTGTACGCAGAATACCTTTACTCTCAGGGAAGGCCGATTAGTTTCACTTTTATCTCAGATGCTTTACATGTGTCGTAGCCGTATGAAAGCCTGGATTAAATAGTATAAAGTAACAAATTAACGTATTTTTCTTTTGTTGTAAAACAATGTTTTGTAGTATACACTGCTTCAATAAAGCGCGTGAGATTACAGTACGTAACAGTTGGAAATAACAGTTATGAAAATAAAAATACATAATTTTTGTAATATAAATAAACAATGAATATTTAAATGAATATTTAAATACTTCCATTACCGGGTAATTATCAAATAATACTGCAGTAAATTGAAGCAGGAATTGCAAAATAAACCTGCATAAAAAATACAAGAAAATTTATGAAATCGAAACATGTAAAAACGTGTATCGCTCAAAAAAATAGATTACTGAATAAGTAGTTCATCAAAAGTAAATTTATGCAAATAAAAACATATAAAACAAATAATAGTTTTTTAACCGCGCAAAAATCGCAATTGATTGTGAAGAGAAATTATTGATGCGGGGTAGGTATTTAGGATCTGGGGGGATGTGAAACGCAAAGATATGTCGAAATTTTACGGAAGTCGAATCATGGTACCCATTACAATAAGTAGCTTAATAATGAAATCTACCTAAAAGCTCCTTCTTGGATATCAAAAATATTAATAATATAAGGTTAAAACTAAGTTGAAAACTATGGTAATAACAAGATTAAAACTAAAGTAATAAGAAAAACGTAACGATTAGGATAAAATAAACAGCACGAATAACAAAATAAAATCAAAATTTATGGTTGTTCACATTAATTTTATGAAGGATGTTGATACTTCTTAGACGTAACAAACCGGTCTAGTACATTATAGCGCGTGAGATTTCGGTACGTAACAGTTGGAAATAATAGTTTTTTTTTTGTTTTTTTTTGTCTTCAGTCATTTGACTGGTTTGATGCAGCTCTCCAAGATTCCCTATCTAGTGCTAGTCGTTTCATTTCAGTATACCCTCTACATCCTACATCCCCAACAATTTGTTTTACATACTCCAAACGTGGCCTGCCTACACAATTTTTCCCTTCTACCTGTCCTTCCAATATTAAAGCGACTATTCCAGGATGCCTTAGTATGTGGCCTATAAGTCTGTCTCTTCTTTTAACTATATTTTTCCAAATGCTTCTTTCTTCATCTATTTGCCGCAATACCTCTTCATTTGTCACTTTATCCACCCATCTGATTTTTAACATTCTCCTATAGCACCACATTTCAAAAGCTTCTAATCTTTTCTTCTCAGATACTCCGATTGTCCAAGTTTCACTTCCATATAAAGCGACACTCCAAACATACACTTTCAAAAATCTTTTCCTGACATTTAAATTCATTTTTGATGTAAACAAATTATATTTCTTACTGAAGGCTCGTTTAGCTTGTGCTATTCGGCATTTTATATCGCTCCTGCTTCGTCCATCTTTAGTAATTCAACTTTCCAAATAACAAAATTCTTCTACCTCCATAATCTTTTCTCCTCCTATTTTCACATTCAGTGGTCCATCTTTGTTATTTCTACTACATTTAATTACTTTTGTTTTGTTCTTGTTTATTTTCACGCGATAGTTCTTGCGTAGGACTTCATCTATGCCGTTCATTGTTTCTTCTAAATCCTTTTTACTTTCGGCTAGAATTACTATATCATCAGCAAATCGTAGCATCTTTATCTTTTCACCTTGTACTGTTACTCCGAATCTAAATTGTTCTTTAACATCATTAACTGCTAGTTCCATGTAAAGATTAAAAAGTAACGGCGATAGGGAACATCCTTGTCGGACTCCCTTTCTTATTAGGGCTTCTTTCTTATGTTCTTCAATTGTTATTGTTGCTGTTTGGTTCCTGTACATGTTAGCAATTGTTCTTCTATCTCTGTATTTGAACCCTAATTTTTTTAAAATGCTGAACATTTTATTCCAGTCTACGTTATCGAAAGCCTTTTCTAGGTCTATAAACGCCAAGTATGTTGGTTTGTTTTTCTTTAATCTTCCTTCTACTATTAATCTGAGGCCTAAAATTGCTTCCCTTGTCCCTATACTTTTCCTGAAACCAAATTGGTCTTCTCCTAACACTTCTTCCACTCTCCTCTCAATTCTTCTGTATAAAATTCTAGTTAAGATTTTTGATGCATGACTAGTTAAACTAATTGTTCTGTATTCTTCACATTTATCTGCCCCTGCTTTCTAAAATAATAGTTAAATAATCTAAATAATAGTTATTCTTTCTAAATAATAGTTATGAAAATAAAAATACATAATT
This sequence comes from Lycorma delicatula, assembly GCF_047948215.1. Lineage (NCBI taxonomy): Eukaryota > Metazoa > Arthropoda > Insecta > Hemiptera > Fulgoridae > Lycorma > Lycorma delicatula. The sequence continues at coordinate 58,821,461 of NC_134463.1, forward strand.
TTTGTAATATAAATAAACACTGAATATTTAAATTTGTGTTAATACTTCCATTACCGGGTAATTATCAAATAATACTGCAGTAAATTGAAGCAGGAAATGTAAAAATAACCTGCATAAAAGAAATCGAAACTTTTTTTGGATAAGGGGTTGTTTTGGATGTGTGCAGTTTCAGTTTAATATAGTCTATCAAAGTTATCTGACGAAAATATCGATCGAACAGAATACCATTTTCGATGTCTTTGACCTAGTTATCAGGTAGAGGTACATTTAGAAGGGATGATCAGAGTTCATTATAGCGGGAGAAAGTGTTTATCTACAAACATCTTCTACTTGCAGTTTTAAGTGTGAACTAATTTACCTCATTAACATAACTACCGGCAACATTTTGTTTCTATCTGCGCAATAATCGCGCATAGATAATTTAGATGGACACTATTACTTTTCGTTTTCCCTTTGCTATTTTTTTACATTTTTTTTTATCAAAATAAAGATAGTTTTTTATTAAAAAGTAGTATAGGTTTAGTCTTGTATAATCCTTCAGAAAACATAATTCTCTATACGTGAAATTTGCAAGATTTACACCTCACGAGACAATACTTTTGGATGTTTAAAAAAAGAAAAAGTTAAAATATTATCTTGAATATTCCAGAATAAAGGGAATTGAAAACTATGTATTCTCATTTCCGTAATAAAGTATTTTTTTTTTGTAATAATGTATCAGTAAGGGCACCCGGTACCTTGTATCTCAGTAATGGGATTTTTCTAACACCCATTATCTCAGGACGCAATAGGAATTCAGTGAAAAAACATTTTTTCATTTATAATTTTTATTCAACTTTCCTATTTTTTGAAGCTAATTTTTTGCACATAATATTATATATCTTAGAAAATATAAATAAAAGCTTAGAAAATATTAATTATGTATTAAAAAAAAGCTCAGTAGCTGTGTCTTGTGTACACAAACGCAATGTAAACGTTTGATTTTCTTACTTTAAGCGGTTCATGAGATAACAGGTCTTTTATTTAAAAAACATGCAATTTTCGGAAAACAATTAAAAACATCATTTATTGCAGGTCAGTGCATCCCAGCACCATATTCTGCATCGTCTGGATTTTCTTCCTCATTATCCTTATATTCTCGTTGAGTACTTTTTCTTAGTTCCTTGTTAAACTATTTTTGCTTCCTTATCAGAACTTTTTATTCGACGATAGTCCATCATGTTGATGAAAATCCATGGTGTTCCACGGATAAAGCCCACGTGAAAGGTTTTCATCTGGCGATATTTTATGAAAATAAATGGCCCATATTGCACGCTTCATGTCTTTTATACTGTGTATTTTTTTTGTTATAGTAACACCATAGTCGCCTTGAATTTCATTGATAAGTTTTCTGTCAGTTGACCCTTTCCTGAAATTTTTTTTTAACATTTTCTTACAAAACATTCTTCAAGTCTCTGTGGAAATTTCACAATCATGAGCCCATCCGCTTCTGAAAATGATCAAAATTTCAAATTTAACAAAAATTGACAAGATTTCCGTATATAAACACTAAATTTCTCTCTCGTCACTAGAAAGTGCCAACAAAAAAATTTCAAACTCAGGATTTTTCAGTGAGTAGTGCTTAACAAATAAGTCAGTTTTGACACTAAAAATATTATTTTTCTTGTTTTATTTTTTCATGTACATAAATCAACATTTGAAATAAACAAAATTGTAAAAAAATGAATTTAAAAAAAAATACAAGGTACCATTTGGCCCGTAAGTCAAAACATCGTCACATCTTTATGTGTTGCGATTCGAGTAGTGTACTCCAAGCTTTAGAAGATTTATATTCTAGACATCCCGTCACCGAATTTCATAATACAATCGCCGAGTTGAATCGTCACAAGTGAGTTTATGCTGAAATCCTAACCATGTGGAAATCCTGGGTAACGAACGTATGGATTCCACTGCTAAAGACGCTTGTAGCCATCCGTCTTTTACCATTCGTTTAACTACTATCGATTTTATTAATTCAATTAAACATACTCTTCGAAGAAGGTGTTAATGTGACTGGACCGCTATAACGGATAATAAACTTTGGGAAATCAAAGATACGGTGTTGCTGTTGGGACTCTTCATGCGGAAAAAATCGCCGAGAGGAAGTGGTCCTATGCCGATTGCGATTAGGACATAGCAGAACTACTCACGGGTACGTGATGTTAGCAGAAAACGCACCATTATGTATACGATGCGAATGCCGCTTGACTGCGCCACGACCTTGTGGATTGCATATGTTTTGCGGCCTTACGTCATAAATATAAATTACCGGTAATTTGCCGCATCTTAGACAATGATAAGCATCTATTAGACCAGGTATTGTTACGTAGAAGTATCAACATCCTTCATAAAATTAATGTGAACAACCATAAATATTGATTTTATTTTTTAATTCGGGCTGTTTCTTTTATTCTAATGGATACGTTTTTCTTATTATTTTAATTTTAATCTTATTACCATTGTTTTCATCTTAATTTTATTGAAATTTTTGATATCTGAGAGCGAGCTTTTAGGTAGCTTTCATGAGAACCTACCTATTGTAATGGGTACCATGCTTCGACTTCCGGAAAATTTCGACATATCATTGCGTTTCACATCCCCCAGACCCCAAAACCACCGTCAGCTCAAACGTTTACATATACATTTATATATTTCACTTTCTTGTGGACACGATAATTGCCGTAATTTTGCGCCAATCACGTTCAAATTGCTCCTTAAAAATAATTCGTCCAAAAATTTCGGTCTTGTAGAAGTGGAAATGGGGGAGATTTTTCGAAAAAACAAAATATCGCTATAACTTTCTTATTGAGTAAAATATCGAATTCGTTTAAAGTTCCTACTATTCTTTGGATAAGGCCTTAAAACTTATCTAAGTAAAAGTTTTTAATATCACCTACCTTTGGCCCAGGGAGTGGAAAAAAATTGGGGTTTCGAAGACAACAAAAAAATCATACCTCCCTTAATAGGCACAGTATCGAATCGGTCTAAAGTGGTCTTTAGTCCTCTAGACATTACCTAAAACTTTCCTCTGAAATGATATTTGATATGACCAACCGTTACGGCAAGGGATGACCAAAATGTTGCTGAAATTGTAAGAAGATGGGGCTTGTTGTATGCTAAACATGTGAAACTTTTTTTCACATGCAACTATTGTCGTATTGAGTATCTTTGAAGTTTTTCTTAACTTTAAGGTGGAAATATTTTTTATTTCCTACTTAGCACCAATGAAATCTACCTCCGCCTTCCGGCGTGCGGAAAGGGATTTTGTTGTTGTAGTTTTATTCAAATAATAATAGGTTTAAATTTTTATGTCAATCGATTGATGCAGTTAGAAGTCGGTGAAAAAAGATCATATATGTTGGATTAATAATTAATGTAGAAAATAAAGATTTTTAGATCAAATATTTTACGATTACGTAAAAAGATATTTAAAAAAAGGTTTTCATAAATATAACCTCTTTTAGTAATTTAACATCTTTGTTTATAAAAAATTTTTTTCAAAGAATTTAATTACTGTAAATCTGTAAAACCTCACCACAATAAATTTCATGCTAATATACACGCGCGCCCTTGCACACACACACACGCATACACATATACACAAATACTTCTTCCGTATTTAAGAGGGTAGTCAATCCAAATTTTAACTAAAAAAGTTATCATTTATTGATTTTTTCCAAATCTGCTTTTTAATGTGATATAATTCTATATTTTTACTCTAAATACTGGAAAAAAAATATTTTATAGGTCGTTGCTAGATGAAATCTCTTCTTTTTAAACAAAATATTGTCGATTTAAAAATTTATTTCTCTGGTTTCAATAGTGATAAGCAGTTCATTTAGGAGTCATTTTAAAGCTTATTTGTTGTTCTTTCAGTACAATTCTTTTTTAACTGATAATACTACTACACTTTGAGTATTATAGTTATTTGTTTTTGTCTTTTGTTTATTGTGTAATAGTTTGACAAATACTTTTGTATTTGTGACGTAAATTATTTACATTTTATCGTTAATTACTGTTTTTTATTTAACTTTTTTGTAGTTATTTGGGATAATTATGTTTTTTAAAACATTGTTCGCATTTTTGTAGTATTTATGTTATGTATCGGTCATAGGTTATGGTTACAGACGTTTGCTTTTCTTCTTTTTTTTTTGTTTACATAACCTTTATTCGATTGGTTTTAATGTATAAAGCAAATTATAATATGGGACCGACAAAACAACGTGCGGTATTTTTTCGTTTCTCCCTCCCCCCCAAATAAATTTGCAAGTTTTTCACCTGGAAATAAGTCAAAATTACAGGAAATATTGATATTAACAATAACCAGGTTGGAGAAATAACCGGATATAACCATTAGTGTGATTTAACGATTTATATTTATTTATTTTATAAATATAATCTAAACAAACTTAACCTACGCTCGCTAACCTTTACTAATTAACAGTAATGTTTTGAGTATTCATATAATAAATTCAGTAATTATTGCAATTATTTATTATTTAAATAATCAAAACATTACTGTTAATTAGTCGAGGTTAGCTAGCGTAGGTTAGGTTTATTTAGATTATATTTATAATTTATATCTATAATTATAAGCAATAAATAATGCTTATATTTTTAATATTTAAAATATTTTAGTATGGAGAACCTTTGAAATGACCGGTGTAAAACAGCATTTTAGTGTGTTAGGGGGTTATTTCTCCAATCTGGTTATTGTTTAAATCAATATTCTTTTGCTATTTCGAGTTTTTTCCAGGTGAAAAACTTATAAAAACTTTTTTTGGGGGGAGAATCGAGAAAGTATCCAACCTGCTTGATAAAAACAAAATGTAAGAGGACTAGAATCAAAAATTCAGATCATGAACGATAAACGTTTGGCAAAAATTCTGGTTGCCCTGATAGCTCCTGAGATTCAAGATAATAATCGAAAGGCTGGCCTTTCTCATGTAAGTACAGGTGACAGCACAGATAATGTTAGTATATGGCTGTATGTTTTTCAAAAAGCAAAACTTCCAAAAATTCATGATACTGGATCTGAATTTATCAATTAATTATGTACTAAAAATGTTTTTTTTTTCTGTTTTCGAAAACTTTTTTCCAGGACTTTAAAACGCTAGAAACATTATAACTAAGCTTATGTGCCTGATATTTCGATGAACCTTTTTTTTTTTTTTTTAAATTGCATATAACTTTTTGATCTGTGATGTATGTATCTTAAAATGATTCATATGAAACTAAATAAAAAATAAAATATCAAGGAAACGTTATAATTTTTGTTAATTTTCGCAAATTTTTGTGACATGTGAAAACTAGGAAACAAAATCCGTCTCTACAAATCATAGAACAAAACCTTCTGTTTATTTTAGTTAAAGAATTAGGTCTTTAGGATAACTTGTATCTGAGATAAAGAGTTTCTCATAAATAACGATTATTTGCTTTCCCCTTTATTTTAGGAGTTGTAAATCAAATATGGATATGATTTTTTATAGTATAATTTCTATTTAGATACTAGTTAATTTTCAGACCAGAACAGCAAAAGAATCCCATAAACTAAATAAAAAAAAAAAAAAATGGGTTTAATAATAATACCCCCTTCCAAGAAACCAAACTGGGATGTAAAAAGTGGTTGTTTTCCTATTAACTCTAAGAGAAAACTATTGCGTCTTTTATTACTCGAAAGGATTCTACAAATCTTTCGACTGCAGTTGAGAACTTTTGGAAAATTGAGGAAATTAATAATCTTATTCAATTTAATGAAAGTTCAACAGCTGTTTTATAAAATATATTTTCTCTTAATAATACTATTGTTAATAAATTCAGTTCAGTTAAAGTTCCATTAATTGTTAATTAAGTTCAGTTAAAAATGTATTAATAATTAATTCAATTCAGTTAACGTAAAGTTAAATCAGTTCAAAAAAAGATGTATTAATTCAATTCAGTTTTGTTAAAAATGTGAATCTAAGTAAGATATTTTAATATAATACTTCTTAAAATATAAATAATGTACATGTACATCATAATTTACCTCGACAGTGTGAAATAAGTTGCTAATAATACAATAAGAAAATAAATGAAATGTATCTAAATCTGTTATAAATTACATAAAATAAAAATATAATTGATCTTACTAATAAGATATTTATTGAAAGACATTAATGATTCAGCGGCATAAGTTGTGAATACTGGAAGGTGCATTTAGGCGCAATTATTCGAACATTTGTTTTGGTACTCCGGGCCGGATTTGAACCAGCGACTTATGGATGTACAGTCCAAAGTTAGATTTTTTTTTTCATACTGAAGTCCATATAACTGTGATAGGAAATCTAGATGAGTGTTTATTTCTTAACCATACATATTTTTTATGTTATCCTATAAAATTTGGAAAAAGTAATAATTTCACGTAACTTCTTTTTTCTTTTTGATTTATTATGTATTACTACATAAAGTTCTTTAATCATCGTATAATCTTTGTTTTTTAGTTTATTCTAGGTCGGTTTTAAACCTAAATAATTCGTGACTACTTCCTAAGATTATAGGAGAAAGGACGGAAGAAGAGGGTATATCCTCATTATTATGCATTAAAGATTCAGCATCTCGTGCTTGCTTAATACTTTGTACGCAACGTCTTCATCATGTTGTATTTTAGTACGGTACTACCATTTAAACCGTTATATGCCTTCTTTCTTTGTGACGATTCGTATTATTTTTATTATTATTATTATCATCGTATTACCAAAAGGATGAACTTCTTTTTCTCTTTCTACACACTCTGACTAGTTCGACCTCTAAGATTATTTCGTTCCGCTTCAAGAGTAAAGAAACAATGCTTTGAATTTAGTGTAGTCATTCTACGCGTAAAAAAAATCTTTATTCACTGATCCTTCAAAAGTTTAAATCTATCTGTCACAATTTGAATGTAACGATTTTTAGTAAATTTTATGCAAATTTATTGTAGTATACGTGCTAGAATTATTATTAATACTGTACGTGATTTTATTTTTTTCTCTTTTTTGTCATATCTTTAAACGTGAACATCGATGCAATCAAATGATTCTCTTTTATAAAACTAGCAGTTTTAAATCATGTTCTTACCGTTCTATATATCTGATATTCCGTTGCTCCCGAAAGTATGTTCGTGTATTTTATATATATATGTAAAACTTTCTGAAAATATAACTAAATAACTATTATTATAACTATATAAATGGGTGTTTCAAAAAGGACACAACGCCTTTGTTTGACGATGTGAATTTATTACAAAAATATTAAAGTTAATAAAATATTTATGCAACAATATTCAAATTACCTTTAATAACTTTACAATAGATGTTCAAAATGATTTCTTGTGATCCCGATGCAGATTCGTACACGTGTTTCATAACATTTTCAGCCACTTTTCGTAATGTTCACTCAGTAATTTTTTAAATCTCACTTTCATTGTTCAATTCGTCAAATGTATTAGGATTTTTAAAAGCTACACGTTTTAAATACCCCAAAAGGTAAAATATGGGGATCTTGGAGGCAACAACCCTTTTGATATCAAACGACGACCAAAAAATTCCGGTAACACATATCCAGCGTTTGATTAGCAGAATGAAACGTTGCGTTATCCTACTGGAACCAACATTCTCGTTCGTATAACTCTAATATGGTAATGGATTTTTCGATTAAGATGCAATAAACTACACCGTCTACAAGATTTGTCAAAAAAATAAAGCCCTTTTACACCGGGAGATCGCACACCAAACACCAATTTTACGTGCGTGTAATGGTCGTTCATGAAACGCGTGAGGATTTTCAGCGATCCTTTTTCGGCAGTTTTTGCTGTTAATGTAACCACGTGTGAAACCGTGCCTTGTAGCTGAAATAAACACGGTCCAAAATTTCAATATCGTTGTCATCAACAAGAGAACGAAACCGATGCGATAAGCATGCGATTGTAATTTTTTAGTAGCCCTGAAAGCTATACGTAGTGAAAGCTCAGCCAGTGAAGATAACTTTCTGAGCAATTTTCTGGGCGAGGGAGTTAAACATTCTTTCTCATCCTCCAGAACTTCTACTGTTAACAGTGATGATTGATCTGTGCTTTTCCGATCATGTACACTCCCAGTCTCACGAAATTTATTAATCATACGCGATATTTTCGACTTATTAGGAACTGAAGAATTAGGAATTTTTTTCCAAAAGTCGTCTTTTACTCGTTCGTAAGATTTGTACGCGCAGTAAGTCTCAATAATAAACACACGTCGTCCTTGGAAAACGACATAAATAGAGACGAATTTATACTGGTACACTAGTGCATAAGGACATTTAAACTTTTAAAAACTGCTAACCTTGAGTGCAGTGTTGCCAACTGACATTTAGGAAGAAATAAAATTTACCAATGCGAGACTTTTTTTTTACCTTCTTAATCTCAGGGTTGCGTCCTTTTTGAAACAGCCGTTATTACTAATATTAAAAAAATATATAACTATAATTATTTCTAAATATATAACTTTTTGAGATTGCGTTGATCACCATTGTAAGGAATATTTGTCTCCAAGACTTTCGAATAAGAGAACAAATATTATTCACAAACAAAATGTTTACCTCGGGGTTCACCTATTTCTGCAATTATGTCGGAGATTTTTATACAATATTTTGAATGTTTTATATAGTTCACGGTATAGTTGGTACTCACCAACTGCTATTATGGATAAGATATATAGATGATTTTGATCATATATAATCCAGTTATAAATAATGAACACTTGATCGTTTTAAATAAACATAATAATTTATATTGATAATTTAAAATTTACATGCGAAATGGAAAAGAACTGAAAAATATATTTTTTAGATATTGAGGGTGATGTAATTTATAGAAAACCCACAACGAATAGTATTACAATACATGTAAATTCTAATCACCCATTGTCCAAAAAATTGGTACATATAAAATCCTGATTTTTAGGGCTTACATTATACAAGGAACGATGAACGCAAACTCAAGAAGGAAGTATATGTAATAAAACAAATAGCAAGCTGTATTTTAAGATTCGATGTTGAAATTATAGAAAAGGTATACAAAAAGTCGAGAAACCACCATGCTAATGGACCACTATCCATGGTACGATAACACAGAGGCTATTAATAGTTTTATCGTAGAATACTATTATAAAAATAAAATAATAGAAAAAATTACTGTTTATGATAAAAATAAATGTAAAAAACTTACAAACCTAACGTACTATAAAATATTTAAGGAATAATAATAATGGAGAGGATTTAAGGGGAATATATAAAATTTATTGTGTGGACCGAGATATGGGGGAAAAAGTTATCGGATCGTCTTTCGTTGATGGAAACCTTAATGCCGACAAGTTATGTTTATTCCTTTAGTAAAAAATGAAGATTTTTACATTTTTATATTTAATATAGATTATGTTTGGATCTTTTATGTTGATGTACAACATTTGTTGTAAAATTTCTTAAAATTTGTTAGTACGTCTGAACTAGCAAGTACCATTTCAGCAAGATGTACTCCCATGATTTTCACATAGGTTCTGCTGAAGTATAATAGTTTTACTCTAGCTCTTTGATTTAAAAAAAATCATTTAATACATTTTATTACGTGCAAAGCTAGTGGGCAAAAATCGTTAATGATGAATAATTCTTTTTACCCGTTTTGAATTTTAACGGCTATAATAAACGATACAATACTCGGTATTTTAGTTTTCATATTTCCTCAATCTGCCAAATAAAAATGTGTAGTTTGTTTTATGATAAATACTACATTTATCATGTTAACTGTTTTTAAATTATTTGTGTTGACGTTAAAATTTTTAACTAAAAAGTTAATATTAGTAAAATATTACAAAAATAATTTAAAGTAAATTAATAATTCTTGCGGGCTCTGATGAAATTAATATGACGCATAATTTCTAGAATTCCAGTTAAAGGCATTGGGTAGATCTTAGAGCGAGGTTGGACTGTATATTCATAGGTGAAGAATGAAGACAACGCTTTGTTGCTTGTTGAATAATGGTTAATGAATTGTCGTCTTGTAATTGAACGTTTAATGCACAAAATGCACAACTTTACAGATATAATTAAACTTAATAACATATAACTTATACTAATAAACTAAGCGTCCATCCGAACATGTCCATCCGGACTGAAAGTGCATACGACTCTGGATCGGATTCAGACGTAGAATGCTAGTACCAGCTTAACTCTCCGTTGAGGGCTAGCACCCACTAGATCGCAGCACTGGACGGCTCGACGTGGAACGGAATAGGCATAGTAACGCTTCTTTCAATTATAGTAAGTTTTGTTTATTAATATAATTTTTTTTTTACATAAAGTAAATTACAAAAGCCGGCCTCCGTGGCATTTTCACACGTTACAAAATTTCCATTTCATCTCATCCTCTGAAGCAATACCTAATGGTGGTCCTACAGGCAAAAAATAAAATAAATAAATATATTTCACTGTATTTACTTTGAACTTTTTCTCTAGTTGTGAATGCAAGTGAAACCACCCCCTCCATGAAATTTAATCCGATGTAATAATCATTCTTTCTATAAATTTAGCGTTATAATACTGGAAATTTGGGAAATGATATGTCTAGGGTTGTAATAAGTATTGAAATAAAAAAAATTGAAAGTCAATTACGCGACTGGAATTTTTCTTTGCTATTTCAATCACTACAGAAATCATTAATATTACATCCACTACTATTTTATATCCCGTTCAAAAAAACATTTTTCTTGCAAAATGAATTGTTATCATTAACATGTGTAATCATTAACTCCGTTCGGTGGTTAAATAATTCAGTATGTATAATCGTATTAAGTTTTGAAGCCGTCTAGGATTGTCGTTTAAATCTTCTAAAATTTGTAGGAATAGATGATGACTAGTAGAGGTCAGCTTGCTACATTTAGAGTCTGGATACACCTTCCTTTATTTCATTTTTTGTTAGTATTCTATTTTTATTAATAAGGTCTTAAAATTAAACATAATTTGTTTATTATAAAATGGACATTTTTCTACAATTTTGGGTTTTTTATTTTAGGTAGATTTCATAAGAAAGCTACCTATTGTAATGGGTACCATGATTCGACTTCGGGAAAATTTCGACATTTCACATCCCCCAGATCCCAAAACCACCGTCAGCTCAAAAGTTTATGTAGATATATATATATACATATTTATATATTAATATTTCACTTTCTTGTGGACACGATGACTGCCGTAGTTTTGCGCCAATCACTTTCAAATTGTACCCTAAAAATAAATCGTCCCAAAATCTCGATCGTGTTCGGTAACGGTCAAAATCGGACCATGAGGGTGGAAATTGGATTTTTTTTCGAAAAAAAAACAAAATATCGCCATAACTTTCTTATTAAGTAAAATATCGAATTCGCTTAAAGTGCCTACTATTCTTTGGATAAGGGCCTAAAACTTATCTAAGTAAAGTTTTTTGATATACCAACCACTGGCTCAAGTGGTGGAAAAAATGCAGAAAAAAAATCATAACTTAATAGGCAAGTATCGAATCGGTTTAAAGCGGTCGTTAGCCCTCTAAATATTACCTAAAACTTTTGTGTGAAACAAGTTTTGATATGACCAACCCTTACAGCAAGGGATGTAAGAAATTGCTAAGAACTGGAATTGTAAGAAGATAGGGCCAATCGTATGCTAAACGTGTGAAACGTTTTTTCCCGTGCAACCATTGTCGTAGTGAGTAAATTTGAAGTTTTTCTTAAATTTAAGGTGGAAATCTTTTTTGTCCCCTACTTAGCACCGGTAAAATCTACCTCCGCCTTCCGGCGTGCCGAAAGGAATTTTTTTTAAGTTAAAAATTCGAAAACTGAATTAAGTTTTTGTTATTTCTTTTTTTTAAATTAAAAACTAAAATCCTTGTGACCTTTTTTGGTTTTATGAAAGCGACGTTTACTGTTCATAGTAGTGTTATTGATTTTGATTATATCGCAAAAATATAGGCACAGAAAAATTCTTTACTTTTGTTTAGGATTGCGAGTAAGTGCAATGAGGAAACATTTTCTTACATTTAGAGATTGACGTATGAATAAAAGTACTAATAATTAATGGATGTAACGAAGTAACGAAACTATTGAGATAGGAGAAAATTAAAAAAACGTTTGCTGAATGGGCAAGCTAGCTGAAAAAAGAGAACTGATTAAAGAAAAGAGATATGGAACCATTATTGGTTACGGTATGCTACAAAAGAAAAAGTTCTTAAATACTGAGTGAGAAGAGATGTAAAATAATATTAAAGACGAAATGAATAAAATGATTGATGGTGTCCTAAAAAAACTCGGATGTTATAAGGAAATTAGAAAATGGAAAAGTTTAGATAATATATTAATACAACAATGTCGAAGGGAATTTTCTAAGGGTGTTACACATTTTAATTATCGTTTTTGCAACAGAAAAGTTACGTTTCAATTATTTTAATATAAACATTATTTTGTTGACTATAATTTCATCTACGTCATGATAATTATTCAGATGATGTCATAGGAATGAAGATAAAACGCGCCGCTTTAAAGATCTACAGGTTTGTCGTGTAAGTATCTAAGATGCCTCCTACATTGCTGCGTTTACTTCTACTTTTTATCTACTTTCATGTGGTTAGGAATAAATAATCAATTGAGCAGACCGATAGAAGAATTATATTTCTGTATACTTTCCTTATCCTTCATCATTGGAATTTTCTGAATCATGCATTACTTTGATCACAGCAGATCACTTTGCCGTTTACTACAGATCGGTATTCAATTATTTCTGCCACTCTTAAAAAATCATTTGATCCGTATTATCCTGGAAAGAGTTATTTTTAGCAGGATATCCATTCACACCTCTTTTATTGTATCACTTCTCATCTGATTTCTCTCGTTTGCCTAAAATTATATTTAAAAACTTCACCTCTTCGATTTATACCTCACTTGTAATCTTAGTCACCTTGTTTTAGTTTCTTTTTCTTTTTATTTTATAGGAAGAAAGTAATTTTTCGTTAAAAATCAGTCGTAAAAAAATAAGTATCCAACAAATTGTTGTAAAAAAAAATAAATTGTAAAACTTCATAGAAATTTATTTATTTTATACCTAATGTATAGAATTGACAGTTTGTTTAATTATTAAAGTTTTAACAAATAATAATCCTGAACTAATTTATTCTGTTTTACTATAAAATAAAATATCAATAAAGATTGGATACAATTAACCTCCCGGGTTAGTAGTCCAGTGGTTAAACTCGTTATCGCAAAATCAGCTGATTTTCGAAGTCGAGAGTTCTAAGGTTGGAGCCCTTGTAATGGCAGTTTTTTATACGGATTTGAATGCTAGACTAAGGATAACGGAATTCTTTGGTGGTCCGGTTTTACTTAACCACACGTCTCAGGAGTGGTCGCCCTGAATCTATTCAACTGTTCGAGACACATTTACCGTTACATTATACTTACACGCCAGATTGCGCACAGATGCCTTGGTATCTCTGCAGAGTACTGTTGACATCATGTAACTGTGCTGTTCTTCTGTAACCTGGTATACATAAATAAATAAAAAGTAAAATGTTACTTGGTACCTCTGAAAAATATTTCACAAGTATTTCCATCCCTATCAGATTTAAAAAAAAAGAATTTGTTTTTTTAAATCTGACAAAACCTAGAAGTATGTCGGGATTAAACTGGACGTATCGTAATATTTGCGCACAATTTATATGTTTAATCAGCGTTCTTAAATTGGTCCTTTTCTATTTTTTGTATTTAATTTCTTTTTTGCGCGGATTATACACAGTTATCATAAAATAATGGTGCGGTTTTGAACATGGTTTAAATTAAAACAGAATTACTGGCAGTTTATGTTTTTTATTTTTCAAATTTGTCGTCTCAAACATTTTTTTCATAATTAATAAATTTCAATGTTTGCACCCTTAGTCGCTCGACAAATGTCCAAACGATACTCAACTTCTCTTCAAACATTAGTTAACATTTCTTCTTTAATGGTTGACATTGCTTCATTAATCCTGTTTTTTAAGTGGTTTAGGTCGCGAATTTTTGTGTATAAACAACGCTTTTGATGTACCCTCACAAGAAAAAATCGCAGGGTGTCAGGTCTGGACTCCTTGGAGGCTAAAGTATGGGTCCTTGCCGGCCTATCGATCGATCTCCAAATTTTTCGTTCAAAGCGTCCGTGACCGATGCATTGAAGGGCGGGGGAGCACCATCTTGTTGGAAATGAAGTCGATGAATGTTTTCGAGTTCATCCAGCTGAGGAAAGCAATAATCGGTTAACATATCGAGATACAAAACTCCATTAATTGTTTTTTCAGCGAAGAAGAAAGGCCTTATTACATGATTTTTCATCACACCACACCAAACATTAACTTTAGGCGATTCGCGTTGTTTCTCAATAATTGCGTGTGGGTTTTCAAGGCCCCATATTCGTGAATTGTGTCTGTTAACACATCCATTCACATGGAATGTAGCTTCGTCTGTAAAGATTATATCATCTAAAAATGATTCGTTTTCACTTATTCTTGTCAACATTTCAACAGCGAAATTGTAACGTTTTACACCATCATCGGGTTTCAATTCCTGCAGTATCTGGATTTTATAAGCGTGTAATTTCAGTTTTTTATGTAAAACTTTGTGAACTGTTGATTTTGGAGTACCTAATTCGACGCTTCGATGGACTTCCCAGGACTTCTAATTGCCGATTGTCTAATTAGTTCAACCGTTTCGTCTGGTACAATTGGTCTGCCGGTTTATTTCTATTTCTTAACCGATCCAGTTTCTTCGAATTGTTTGAACCAATTTGTTATGTTATTTTGTGTGGTGGATCTCTTCCGAATTCCCGTCGAAACGCACGTTGAACTAAAATTACGGATTTTAATTCAGCCATCAATAAAACACACTTTGCTTTGTCTTTATCCGAGAACATCGTAACTCGCTAAACTCACCGCAACAACAATACAAGAACTGACGTTGTGGTTACAACTGCTGATAAACAAACTTTTGGGTTGGAGGCTTTCAGGGATACCAATATAACATCTAGAAATTTCCCTACAATCTTCCTATGAATTACTGAAACCACACCATTCTTTTATGATAACTCTGTATTTTCATTTTATTTGAATGATAGAGTAAGGTCAAATCTTTCTCATATCTCTGTACAATCACACCGGATGTTAGTGCAATTATTACTCTGCGTAATTGGTTTATAACCGTGAAACAGTTCATGTAGGGAAGCAAATAAACTCAACGATTCTGATACAATACAAAAAGAAAATTGGTTTTTTTTTGTGGCGGGGGGAAGGTAGAAGTTAAAAAAATGTTTTGAATAGAAATTCGATGTTAAAGATATTTAATGAGGATCTAATCTGAGGATTTTTTTTATTGTATAGGGAGAAATGGCATTGTAAGCGAATATATATTTATCATTAACTTTTTTAACTTAATTATTGTCTTATTTATTCTTTATGTACCAGTTTTTTTAATTATCACATTATTCTCATTTTTATTGCAGCCGACTCGGTTCGGTTTTAAGTTGATTACCTGTTACAGCATGGTCATTACGTTTTAGAATTATCTTTAAAAGTTAGTATAGTATGTTTTTATACGATTGTACTCAAATAAAGTTGCTTAAAGGTTTTAAAAGTAAGCTTATATATTATAACCAACACATAAAAATTAATAATAATTTTGTCATTATTATTTTTGTTTCTATTTGTAATTTTTTTTAGCATTCTTCTCTTTTACTTTACTTTTATTTTTTTTTCGTTTGAAAATCCTGTTTCTTTTTTAAAATACTTTTAAACTTTTTATTTTGTTTTTAACCATTTTGTAGGTTTTTAAAATTGTTATGTTGCAAGAGATGTAAATATTTAACTAAAAATAACAAAAATAGTTAGTATATAAACACTACTGTAATAAGATTTATGTGTTAGTTTTTGTGGGTATTTTTAAATCATATATCGAATTGATTTTTCTTTTTTAACATTTAAACGAATGTTATCGGCTGACCTCTGTGAAGCCATACGATATATATATATTATCCCTCTGGCCTAATATCATCATAAAGCTTCAGTTCACAATACAGCCTAATAAGCTTTTAGTCATGGTAAGCGTCCTTGAATTTGATGAATGGGGGAGGTTTCGTGCTCAAATTAAAATCGGTTGAATTAATTTTAAAATGAAGCCGTAATCGTTCATCGGTGCATATGTTTCACCCGCACGCGTGCGGACGTATATATATTTTTTTAAATATGTAAACTTCGAAGTGAAAGTTAAAAAGAGGTAGTTAGAGATTGATTTGTGTGTAGTTTTTGAAATGAATTCCATTTTTTTAAGCAGTCGGAAATTAATTCTGTCAAATCAATATGCTTTTGCGTCCATCCTTTTTGATTTGTTTGGTAAAAAAATTTGAAATGATTATCCGATAGTCATGTGATTTTAATTCATCATTATCTCATCTACGAAGGTTCGATTTTGCTATTTATTAGGTATCGTCAAATATCTTGATTTTGTATCGGATCGTACGTGAATATTGATCATTTAGAAGATTCGGAAACCCAATTTTTTGTTTAATTTAAATGAAATATATAGTTATGAAGAGTCGTAAATTTTTGACGTAAGTATACTTCTTTAAAGAATTTGAAAGATGCTTGACGTTTTGTTTTTAATAAATTTTTCATATATAATCTGTACGGAACTATTTATTTTTTACCAACATTAATTTATTGGTAAATTTAAAAAATTATTTTTAGTAGCAGTAATATTACAATACAGTACAAACTACGCCACATTGACAAATAATTGAAAATTTTCATCAATGTTTTAGGGTTTTTTTGTATATTTAAATTTAGATTATGAGTAGACCTCTGCTCCCTTTGAACATTATAGTAATTACAGTGAATAATTATCTCGCGTACCATCCGATTCAAAAGTTTAATAATACAATCCTTTTTTTGCATATTTTATCTTTGTAGAATTGCAGTAATGAACATTTTTTATAAAATCCATATATATATATATATATATACATGAATATATAAAATACTGAATAAAATGATAATAAAAGAGAAACAAAAAATATTAGTGCATTTCAATCGTCGTTAATAATAAATATTTTATAATAAATTAAATCGATATTCTTGTGTTATGCGCTTCAAATTCTATAATAATTATAATCTGACTAACCGTTACATGTAATTTACTAAGCATTTGGCACCGTTGGCAGTAATACAATTGTATAAATTAAGTTTTTCACTTGCTAACAATTTAAAAAGTGTAAATTCTAGTACTTTCGAAGCAGTTACTCCTTTTTTAGGGATTTTCTAAAAGATGTTAATTTAAGTTTAAATTAATAATCGTTTTTAAATTAAACTGTTACGTTCATAATAGTAGTTCGTCAAGAATAAAATTAATTCGTACGTCAATAAGACTTGAAAATAGAGTAGCAGATTCAGAGTACTAGGATTTAGACTTTTTAAATTGATGGTAAGTGGAAACTTAATTTATACATTATTAAAACATTAAAAAAAAATTGTTGTGGGCAACACATGACTTCCTCCCATGCCTATTAAATTACATTTACACATTTTTAAAAAATGAAAAATATATAACATTTTATTTCATTAAAAACTTCTGATAATTTTTATATATATATATATTTTTTGTTGTTGAATTATTATTCATCGTAAACATTTTTTTTACAATGAGAGGTTAATAGTTATTAATAAATCATATATTTTAACTAAAAATAAAAAGTTAAGAAATGAAATGAAACCTGATTCGAACCGATTTGCCTTCCCCTTGTAAGATCCAAATATTTAATTAATTAAAATTTAATTTTGCTATCACTCTGGAACCAATGAAAATAAGTACCACTTGTGATATATTGTTGAAATGATCTCAATGACGGTTTATTACTGCAGTTAAGAAAGTCAAAAATCAATTTTTTTCCGATTTTGTGCTTCTTTGGACACTTTTGGTTGAGTCGATTGCAATCAAAATGGGAGGTGAACAACTAGATTTTACAATAGTCGTAAATCCACATTTCAATATTCTATGGCTAATCGTTTTTGAGTTATGCGAGATACATACGTACAGACGTCATGTCGAAACTAATCAAAATGGATTCAGGGATGGTCAAAATGGATATTTCCGTTGAAGTCTGAAAACCGAAATTTTTCGCGATCACAATTCTTCCTTTACTTCGTACAAGGATGTAAAAAACGAAAAACGGATTTACGTCTTCCTTTTGTACGAAGGAAGGATTTGTACGTAGTTGTGCACCTCCCATTTTGATTGCAATAGAATAAACGAAAGTGTCCAAAAACCCAAAATCTAAAAGAAATTTGGATTTTGGACTTTTTCTTAACTGCAGTAATAATCCCTCATTGAGAGCTTCCCAACGATATATCATAAGTGTTACTTATTTTGATTGGTTCCAGAGTTACAGCCAAATGAAATTTTAAGTATTGAAGTATTTGGATCTTACAAGGGAAGGCACATCGCTTCGAATCAGACGCTATCCCCTTTTCTTTTTTTTTAATATAAATATATTGATTTATTAATAATTATTAACGTCTCATAGTAAAAAAAAATTACGATGTATAATAATTCAACAATAACAAAAAAAAAAAAAAAAAATATCAGAAATTATTAATGAAATAAAATTTTATGCACTTTTCATTTTAAAAAAATGTGTGTATGTAATTTAATAGGCGTACAAGAAAATCATGTGGTATCCAAATCAAATTTTTTTAGTATTTACAATTTTCAAACTGTATAATTTACTTATATAGTGACTATTAAAATTGTAAGTGCCCAATAAATCGACTGTTTCATAGATATGTTCCGTTTGTTTTAAAGAATTCGATAGAACGGCTGAACAAAACCGGTTTTACCTGCAAAATAGTTTTAATTAATGTTGGAATATGTTAGCACACCTATGAAATTTGTAACCGGAGATCATCTCGACAAATCGAACTTCGAGAATCTGACAAGGAATATTGTCAGTGGTTTTTGTTTTGTTTAAAACTCTTAAAAGTTTTTATTTTTATAAACTGTTATTTCAAATAAGTGGTTGTGTAAAGTGCCAAATCATTAGATATATCGCAGTTCGAAGTACTCTAACTCCATTATCTTCACAGAAGGAAGGAGGAGTTCGATGTAATCTAGCGAAAAAGAATAACGGAGTTATCTTTTTCACGGTAATAATACCTACTTTTCGTGTGCGTCCTAACACCTAACACCGTGTGCGTCCTTTCACACCCACATACACACGCGCGTATAATGTTAATGTTGTGTAAGTTCACTGGAAGAAAAATAATTTACTATTTTCACCAAGGTGATCAGATTCATTTCCGACTGCGCTTTTTTTTCCTTTAGGATTTATTATAAAAAAATGTTTATGGCGTCGTATGTTCAAACTCTTCTCCGATATCAAGACGAAATATCCGGTATCAGGCCAATAACCGTTAAAATATAGTAGTAATAACGTATCTATAGAAAATAAAAAAACCGGCTTATTATATTATTTTAATGTACATTAAATATTAATTAATATTCGGTGTTGTGTATTCTTTTGCTTATTAATGTGTTTTATGCATTCATGGATCTTCACGTTCTTCTTAAGGTGTAGAAAGAATTTTTTGAAATTCTTAGTTAAAAGATTTAAAATAGATTTTTGAATTTTGTTCAAAATCCGGATTTTTTTAAAATTTCTCCGTATTAAATGAAGATATCAATTTGATTTTTTATGTGTGTAATTTTCATGTGAATATCTAAAAAAATAGTAGATTTTCGAACTTCCACCTTGAAAGGGAGAAACGGAAAAATCGGAAAAGGGAAATAGGGAAAAATCGAAAAAGGTAAAAGGGAAGATGGGGAAAATGGAAAAAAGAAAAAAGGGGTAAACGGGGAAAAGGATATGGAAAGGGAAAAGAGAAAAAATAAAAAATGAAGCGGGAAGGGGGAAAGGGAAATACGGGAAGAGGAAGAGGATTTAAATAAATTTAATTACAATTAAAAATTAAAATTAAATAAAATAATATTAAATTAAATTTAAAATAAATAAGTTAAAATGGAATTAAAAAATTAGAATATGTAAAGCAAATAATTGAGAAAGCAAATAAAGATGTCAGATGCAAAAAAACTGGTTGAAAGATAAAGCGTAGATAAAGCATGGGAGTGAAGTAATTCATTACATTTGTCAAATAAGTAATTAGTACATCGTGTGGGCGCGCAGAGCGACAGAATGAGTGTGAGTGCTCTAGAAGAATGCCGTTAAATTTTACAGCTGTATTTCTATGTTTAAAATAATGAAAAAAGTTCATAATAAAAATGTGTCCGGAAAAGGCTTAAATTAGGAATAACAAAGAATTTTATAATGATTTCTGCTTAGCGGTAAAACGAACCTATACCGAAATTCATCGAAAGCCAGGGAAGAAGGGAGAAAGGGAAAAATTCGGAAAAGGGAAATAGCGAAAAATCGAAAAGGGAAGAAGGGAAAAAGGGAAAAATTCGGAAAAGGGAAAAATCGAAAAGGGAAGAAGGGAGAAAGGGAAAAATTCGGAAAAGGGAAATAGGGAAAATCGAAAAGGGAAGAAGGGAGAAAGGGAAAAAATAAAAAAGGGGAAAACGGGGAAAGTATATGGAAAGGGAAAAGAGACAAAATAAAAGAGGATTGTGGATAGGGGAGAGGGAAATTAATGAAGAGGAAGGGGAAGGGAAGTTAGGGAAATAGAAAGGGAGAAGGAAAGGGAAACGGGAGAAAACGGGAAGGGAGAGCGAAGTGAGCCATGTCCCTATGATCGTGACGGGAAGCGCAAGTAACCGTAGAGCACGGGCGAAGCCGCGATGGGGATACTAGATTTGGGATTGTAATAAATATTTTGTTTATTGGACTTTTATATTGAACTATTTAACAAATAGGTTTAACAAATATTGTTGAATTTTCTTATTTTCCTTTATTTAAGTTTTGGGCAACAATTCATTATTTATAGTATATTCATAAAATCAGTATTTTTCATAAAAAATGTTATTTACTGTTTTATCAGGATTTAATGAAAATCTAAATATAATATTGTTGATTAAATATTTTTTATTTATACAAAAAAAAGTTTGCTATTAAAAAAGCGTTGCGAGGGAAGCTACATCTATATTGTGAGCGAAGTCGCGACGGAGTACGCTAATCAGTTTTTTAATTTTGTTTGAAATCCGGTTTTTTTTTTAATTTCTTGTTGAAAATTGAAGATATTAATTTAATTTTTTAGTGTGTAATCTCCTTGTGAATATCTAAAAACAAATTTCTAGATTTTTCGAAATTCACT
This sequence comes from Lycorma delicatula, assembly GCF_047948215.1. NCBI lineage: Eukaryota > Metazoa > Arthropoda > Insecta > Hemiptera > Fulgoridae > Lycorma > Lycorma delicatula. The sequence goes on from NC_134463.1 coordinate 58,842,846, forward strand.
TTGAAAGCGGTAAGAAAGGAAAAGTAATTTTTAACGATGATTGTACATTTTCACCATCTGACTCTGCTAAACGAAGTATTCAGTAGATTTCGGCTTGATAATAGTCTTCAGATAAATATTTAATTTAAAAATTTTTTTTTTTTTAATTTCGATTTTTTAAGGGGTGCGATGGTGTACGGCACTTAACACAGCCATTGCATGTGCGATGCGACTGCCTGCATCTGCCTCCGATTGCTTGACAAAAAAACATTAAAAAAAGTTGTCCGCAACGATAAACGCAAGTAACTACATAGCGCGAGCAATGATGAGGATGCTAGAATATATATATTATTATTATTATGCTTTTACAGCCAACATGGGACCACTTAAGTCACTTTTAGTTAGATCTTTTCTGAGAAAAGCATGTTATTTTACTCTTCCGAGCTGCCCAGTATTTCTTCATCCGTTCAGATCTTGCTTTCTTTTCTTTATCTGTAAACACCCTCTTCATGCTATTTTGTCGTTTGACTGTCTTTTGTTTAAATCTAATGTTTTTATCTTCTAGCTTTGTAATTTTTCCAGTTTTATTCTGTAGGTCAGTCAGAGAAATTCCCAATTCTTTCATATCTTCTCTAATTTCTTTGATCCATCCTACTTCTAATTCTTGGAACCAAAGCTTTCAATGATATTTCTTGAGAGTCTTGTTTCCGGTGTCCTTATGAAATGACAAAAGAAAGAGATTCTTTTTTTCCGCAGAGTATCAGTAACAGGCTCTATTTCTCGATACACTACCTCATTTGGCACAATCCACCATTGGCCTTCTTTTTTTTTTGGTGTTTTTTATTGATACACGTTCTGACAATTCTCCTCTCTATTTTCAGAATTTTATCAATTCGGTTTTTCTGAGTGATTTTGAAAAGGGTCTCGCTTCCGTAGGTGACTTCTGGCTGAACTACAGTTTTATAATGTTTAAGTTTTGTTTTAGTCGAAAGGCATTTTTTGTTATATATTGACCAAGTTAATTTTTGGGATTTAATCATTTTATTTGTCCTGTTTTGCCATGTCATTTTTTCATTTAAATTATAAGTTATTATTTCCCTTAGATATTTAAATTGTTTTACTATTTTAATTTTCTGATTGTTTACCGTAATGTGCTCTATTACCAGAGGATCTATGGCCATTAGTTCAGTTTTTTCGAAAGAGATATGAAGACCTATCTTTTGTGCTAGGTTTTGAAGGCTCATGATTTGTGTTTTGGCTTCTTGAATATTATTTGCTACAAGAGCGAGGTCATCTGAAAATCCCAGGCAATTTAATGTAATTGAGTTTTTCTAAGTACCCATTTTTATATTTTTGGGATTTATTTCATACCATTTTCTCATGACAAATTTGAGGACGCAGTTAAAAAGGAGTGTTGAGAGGCCGTATCCTTGCCTCAATCCAGTTTTTATGGAGAAGGGTCGAGAGAGTTCACCTCTGAATTTCACTCTGGACTGGGTATTGGTTAAAGTTAAATTAATCATGTTTATGAGTTTAGGGTGAAGGCCCAGGTTTCTCAGAATATTCAGCATGGATGGTCGGTGTATACAATCATAAGCCCTTTTAAAGTCGACGAAGGTGAAGTATATATATATATATATATATATATTTAAAAAGTTGTGTGTATATAACTTTAAAAAGTATTTAAAATTATTATTACGATATTTTTCACAATCATGCATATTTTAAAGGAAAGGAATTATTAATTGTGAAAGCATTTAAATATTAAATATGCAGGTGTAATTGGTTTATAAAAGAAAAAAAAATGTTTATTACTTTTTTCTGATTTCACCGTTTAATTAATTGTTTTTTTTTTGTTTTTTTTTTTTTATTTATAAATTGTAAAATAAATTGTTTTTTTTAAATATTTTTTATTTATTTTTTTTTTTATTGTTATTAAGTGTCATGTTTATTACATTTATTTTATGCTTATATTTATTTTATATAAATGCATTGAGAAAGTTGTGTTCACTTGTTTAACTTGTTTTCTATTATACAATTGTCGAGTAATTGAACCAGTACTCTTTCTCCAGACGTCACGCTCTCCTTCCATGCTGTTATGTATATGAATATTGATGATTATAAAGGGAAACGGGTATTAAATTTGTGTTTTTTGTTAGAACACAATATCATTTAAATTTCTTTAATTTTTAATTATTCGTTGTTTTTCCCCTTAGAAGTTTATTTAATTAATTAGTTTAGAATTTATTTGTTAAGGTTATGTGATTTTTATCTCATTAACATTTTTTTTCGTTTTTTTGTCATTAAAATATTTGGTAGATTTAGTGGTTAATTTTGTTGATTTATGCGCGTTCATTTATTTATATGAAGATCGTTAATCTTTTGTTTCGTACTGAACCACTCGTTATATGCTTATTAAATACTATGTACGGTCGAGTGAAAGGATAAAAATTAAGGTTAGGTAAAATCAGATTTTTCATATGCAATTAAAAGTTTATTTTCTTCAGTTTTACTTTTATTAATTACCTACTGAATATTTTTTAATTTATTTGATTTTTTTAAAACTTAAATGGGGAAAAAAGAGTTTGTTTTAGATCTAATTTAGAAAGTATATTAATTTGACTAATTATGAAAAGATTGTTTCAAATTTTTACGAAACAAAGTTTAGTTTTTAGTTTTAATTTTAGTTTTTCACTTCCTTGTACGAAGTAAAGGAAGTATTTTAATGCCCAAAAATTTCGGTTTTCAGATTTCAACGGAAATTTTGACCATCCCTGAATCGATTTTTAATAGGTTCGGCGTGACGTCAGTACGTACTTATGTATGTATCTCGCATAACTCAAAAACGATTAGCCGTAGGATGTTGAAAATTTGGATTTAGGACTTTTGTAACATCTAGTTGTGCATCTCTCCTTTTGATTGCAATCGGCTCAACCAAAACTGCCCAAAAAGCCCAAAATCCAACAAAAAAAAAAATGGATTTGGAGTTTTTCTTAACTGCAGTAATAAGCCCTCATTGAGATCTTTTCAGCAATAATCATAAATGGTACTTATTTTCATTGGTTCTAGACTTATAGCCAAATTCTAATTAATGAAATATTTGGATCTTACAAGGGTAAGGCCCATCGGTTCGAATCGGACTTCATCTCTTTTTTTTTTTAATTTCTTTTTATTATTTAGATGTAGTGATTTATTAATAATTATTAATCTGAGATTGTAAAACGTTTTTACGATAAGTAATAATTCCATAATAACAGTAAAAAAAAATCACAAGTTGTTAGTGAAATAGAATTTTATGTTCTTTTAAAAAATGGGTATATGTAATTTTATAGGCGTACAAGGAAGTCATGTGGTGTCCACATCAGGTTTTTTAAATGTTTACCGAATTAAATTTTTTTTTCTGCTGTTTATGACTACGTGATAACGTTCTCGTGTATATTACTTAAAAATATAGCATATCATGTTGGCTTAATTAAAATGTTAAAATTGTAAATTAAATATTAAAGGGAAATTATAATACTTCTTTTTTTACGTTGCCAGATTTGTTTTGAGAGAATAAGTTTTTTACCTATGAGAAACCTATTTATATTTATACTCAGAAGGAATCTGAAAACGTTTAAAAACCACAAATAAGAAAAAATTAATAAAAATGATTTGAGAATCCATTTATTTATTTTAAAATTATTGTTTACTAAAAGTGCTTAAACTTATACTGTACCTATTTACTGTACGAGTAATTACTCGTACAGTAAAATTAGTCACTTTTAAATTAGCTTGTCAGTATTTCAGAGTTGTTTTTAATGTTTGTTTAAGTAGTAAAAAAAAATAATCTTAATATGTTCCACTTTACTGTTGAAATCACATAAAAGAAAAATTATTGTACTTTTAGTTTATTCAGTTTTTACTTTCCCGGGTGTGTATAGTTCAATTTTTCTGTACAACGATATACTGTATAAGTAAAAAACATGCTAATTTGGAGGAAATTGTATATTGGGGGCTTTTACAGATCTCAGCGAGTCACAATCCACTCTAACCCCCCACGAAAAAAAAAATCCGGAAAGATGTATGTACGTGTACTTTTTTTATAAGTAGGAATTTTTTTTTGGCTTTATAACCAAATCGAATGTGTCGATTTGGATGAAATTTGGTGCGATAATTCTCCCTCTATATGAGGGATTGAAAGGAGTAGGGAACGTGCTAATCGGGTGCAGTTAATCAATTTTCGGATTCTAATTACTAATCGGTTTTATATTAATATGATCTATATGTGCTAATCGGGTGAAATTTTGTATTTTGGGGGTTTACAGATCTCAACGTTTTACGACCCACTAACCCCCCCCCCCCAAAAAAAAAACCCGGAAGGAGTACGTGTACTTTTGTTGTAAGTTGGACTGTTTTGTTTTTTTTGGCTTTATAACTAAATTGAATGAGCCGATTTGGATAAAATATAGCGTGATACATCAAACTGTTAAACACATCACAGAAGTTTGCTCTAGGACAGCTTATGAAGGGACTCCTGAAGATTTCCTGATGGCGACTCCAGAATCAGTAGCTTATATTAATTTGTTAAATGGTTGTTTGTAATGTTTGACTGTAATTGGTGTTGTTTTTTGGTGCCATACGCTAAATAAATAAATTGGATTATAAATAAAAAGTTTCTGTGAACCAGTCTGATTACTTTATTTACAGACCTCCTACAAGTGTGAGGGCAAAAAACACTTTTTTTTGGCCGATTCTTAACTTAGTCATATTCTTGTACTAATTACAACGATTCTGTTATATTTATATGTCATTTTGGTTATATATTTCAACAGTTAGATTCGAAGACAGAAACGAAAGCCTGATTTTTTTGTTTTTTATTAATTACAGTTTTTTGCTTGATATCTTCAGATTTAATTTATAGATTTTTAGGAAATTTTGTAAAATTAATTTTGAATATAAATGATTAATTCCGTTTAATTTTGGATACAATTGATGTAGGGTACGGGGAAATAAATCACCATGGGTCCCGTGTCTCAAAATTTTATTCTGTAAAATAATTTTTTTTTTACATTACTTGCATACCTACATACTTGAACGATCCACTTATTTTTACTTTTAATAAGTAGTCTGTCTAGAGCGAAGCCCTCGGTAGTGGTAAATCTTTCCCATCTTTTTTGTAAATTTTTTTCATTTTTTTGGCCATTCCAAGCAAAGATTAAAATCTTTTATTACTTTCTATGTAAGATGTTATCGGATGGAAGTAATCTCCTTGGAATGAAGTTACGAAATTGTTATGTAAATTATTATTGTTAATTGGTGAATTTCATAAAATTACAATCATGAACTGTATGAATGAAGCATTAAAATACAATTTTATACTGATGTTATTGAGAGTTTGGTTCTGGCGATTAATCTATCGTAGTCACATGCAGCTCTCGGAAGGAAAGTGAGGTGTCGAATGTTGCCAAATGTACGAGTATCTGACCTTCTCTTTCTCTTTCCTTCTCTTTCTCATTACCTTTTTTATCTCTCTCACTCGAACTTTGTCGTCGACCTAACAGTACTTTTCCCTGAAAGTTAAGTACCAGCCGTTTTCCGAAATATCATTTTTAACTTTTTTGTCTGTTATATTTCTTATTATTTATTGTAGGCTACAATGTATTTATTTTATTTTTGTATTAACAATTTACAATAGTTATTAATATTATAATAACCACTACAATATATTATTTAAATTAAGGAAAACATCTACTGTACAATAAAAATAATTATAAATAAATACTGTAGCGTTATTTATCAGAAAATGGATAAATTCCGTCCATTTCGTCCTCTTTAGAGCATTTATTGGAACTGGAAGATGAACCAGATTACGTCCAAGGGAATTTTTTATTGTATGGCTTTATATATAACACCTCTATAAACCGCTTTTCTCCAGTTTTGATAGGTTGTACTATTTATTCTTTGCAATGTAATTTCTTCTATTTCCGTCATTGTAAACTTTTTATTATTATTTTTTTTACTTTTTTTTTTTGACGTGACCACACAATTTCATCAGCATTAAAGTGACAACGATATGGAGCAATCGGATGACTTTGTGGCCTGCTTCTTTTACTATTTCATAAATAGGTCGTGAAGGTCTTTTAACCTGAATAATTTCCAAAAGTTGTTCTTTGTACATTGAATGGTCTGCATTGATCCCACGTGAAACTAGCAAATCGTTCAACTCATATTTCCGATTAGCCTTTGTCGATGTTTTATCCTACTGCACCGAATGATATGAATCATTATCCATTACTATGGTGCTATTCGGTTTAACTTCCTTCAAAAGAGTTTCTTTGACCGTTTTCTGAATGTTTTATTGTTCATCTCCTCGTATTAATTGTTCGTTTTCTTTGATATGAACATTAATAGCGCTTCATTCACAAATCCGTCAACTTTTCCGGCATGACAAATCTTCCATTCGACCGATAGGCCCAGGGATAGTACGGTCAAGAGTTTCATCAGTCCATCGTTCTTGGAGTTGTGTTGTTAGAATTAACCCAAGTTTCGTCTAAAAAAACAATCTCAGTAAAATGAACAGTCTTCCTTTGCTTCATAAAAATACTATGATGAGCAACAATATCCTCTTTCAAGTAAAATTTTCCTCCTATTAATTTTTTGGTACTTGAAGCCGATATTATGCAATTTAATAAAGACGAGTATTTTCCGTATAATAATTTAGCATCCCGAAGAGAAACTTAACTTCATAGTTGTTGGATATTCTTTCTTCGAGTAGTACTTATAAATGTTTTGGCGAACGGCATCAGCTGCAAATGTATGTAAATCAGTTACTAGAGAACCTCTAGGTTGTTGAACCTCTCAGTTGTTTCCTCGGTGTTGATAATCTGGAAAAACCTTTCTGCACAGTTAAATAGTTCTCTTTAGTAATACTGGAAACTATATTGTTAATAATTTTAAGAGCAACAAAAGTACATTCTCTAACATTTTGTAAACGAATTAAAAGTTCTTCCTTTTCTAAAATACCTTTTGATTCATTCTCAATAAAATATCACACTACATATCATTTCTTGCGCTTGGCTATGAACCGTTACGCTCCGACCAAAAACTGTTCTATCACGAACAGGGTTAGTGACATGCCCATCTGCTTTTGAAGTCATTGCGCGACAAAAATCGCTAAAACCAACAGTTAACTAATGACTCTTGAAAACATTATATAAGCTCTACACTATATAAAAATTCTATATACAAATGTATAATTGTATCTACAGTCTAGTGTAATTTCTGGCAGTAATAGTACTTAGAAGTACTGGTTTGTATTACTGATGAGCAAGAAGTGTTAAATACAACACAGATGCTCTCCACACAGTAGTTAGTTGACGACTACAGTTGCCGATAGCGTGGTAGTTCTTTATTTTTTTATTTTTCCTGTTTAGCCTCCGGTAACTACCGTTCAGATAATACTTCAGAGGATGATATGTATGAGTGTGATTGAAGTGTAGTCTTGTACATTCTCAGTTCGACCATACCTGAGATGTGTGGATAATTGAAACCCAACCACCAAAGAACACCGGTATCCACGATCTAGTATTCAAGTCCGTGTAAAAAGCGTGGTAGTTCTATCTGACAGTAACGGAATGACGTATGTATGTGTTACTATGACCAGAGCCAATACCCTTCCACCATTTCATTAAGAGAGAGCAATACTTAAACGGCCAGAACCAAATTTTAGATAACATTAGTATAGAAACTTTTTTAACATTGAAAAAAGCTGGAAAAGTATTGCATGACTTTTTAGTGAATTAGACCCAAAAAGACAAGAAACAGAATGTATATATTTTTTACATGGGTAATAAATTTTAAGAAACATTTTTCTAAAATTTCATGTATAGTTTAAGCTTAACATATTCGCCTAAGTTAAGTTTTCTCTAAATCTAACAGTAAAGACTGAAATAAGAAAAATAAAATCTTTAAAAACGTTTTCTGCATTTTAGGTGGGTATCTGTAAATTAGTTGTAGACATATCTTGTTAGCTCTACATATGAAGTATAAACTTCCAAAATTTTCTTTTTAAAATATATAAATCGAAGAGAGAATAAAAACCATATATTTCAATTTTAAGAGTAGAGTATGGTTTTTTGAAAAAAAATATTTTTTTGGATTATTTATATTTCCATTATAGTTAAACAAGTTTGGTTTAATAAAGTTTTCTCTAAAATGGCTCTGAAAAAAATCGAAATTAGTTTTTCCCCAATATCCTTCACTCTGTTAATGAATTTAGAAAAATATTAACATGATCAATGCCCCATATATAGAAATATTTGAGTCAAACTTTTGAAATTGCTATCATCAATCCTAAGATATAAGGAGTAAAACATTGGGACAAACATACGTGCATACATACATATATACATACAAATGTTTTTTTGGTCTAGTTGAACTAGCTGGACCCTAAAACGTAAATATTTCCAAAAAAAAACAAACATATTTTTGATATCATCACCTTAATTAATATAACTTGTTGCTAAATATGAATAAATTATTAAAAAATCTGATGTGGACACCACATGACTTTCTTATACGCCTATTAAATTACATATAAACGTTTTTGCTGCAATTCATTTAAATTTATTTCATTTGAAAGTGAGATACTATCATCCAATTCTTTAATAAAGTGGACACTTACACAATTGCAGAAATATTAGTTTTTATTAACATCATGTTTATACAATTATTAATTCAACAATCTTACATGAAATATTAGGATAGACTAAAAGTCCCTATATTATTCGTATTACTTCCTCAGTATTATTATATCTTCGTGAATTGCTGATTAACAAAAGTTTCAGATTCCTGTTTGTCGTTTAAATAAAAGTTAATAATAATTAAACTATTCCGTTTAGTGAACTCCTGTATACTGGTTACAAATGTTAATTTCCACCTTACATTGTAAAATATTCAGTTTTTATTATTGGATTATTTGGTGAATAATCAGTAATGAAAGAGGAACAATCATACAGAAAAAGAAAGATAAGATGAAGAAATATATTTAAAAAAAACGAAAAGAAGATGAATATGAAGGAAAAGAAAATGATAAGAACAAGGGAAGAATAAAACAATTAAGAGATGATAAATATAAAGACGAAGAAATTGTCAAAACCAAATAAAGAGTAAAAGGATTAAGAGAAGGTGATAAATATAAAGAGGAAGATAATGTTAAAACCATAGAAAAAATAAGAATATTAAGAGAAGATTACAAATATAAAGAGGAAGAAAACGTTAAGTCCAGGGAAAGAATAAAAACAATATAAAGAGAGAAAATTTGAAAACTAGAGGACGTGTACACAAATTAAGATCAGAAGAAATACATGAAACCAAAAAGCGATTAAATGATTGGCAACAAAAAACAAGATCTACTCCGACTTAGGGTGAATATTGTCCGACAATATTAGAGGAGTAATGAACTAAAAGATCAGAGTTTTTGCAATTTATTAAAGATCGAGCATGTATGCCTCAGTGTATATGCTGTTCTTGTGAGGGTCTGTTTTTCATTCACTCTGTAGTTAAGTTTAATGTGGATAAAATTAAACAGAACTTTCAGAATAATTAAATAAAATTAACCAGAAATTAAACTAGAAAATCCAAAAATAATACTATTCTAAATTTTAATTTTCAATTAATATTAAATAATCAGATGTTTCACCAAATTTATTACATATATACATGTGTAATAATGCCTATTAAATTATATATACACAGTTTTAAAAGTACATAAAATTTTATTTCACTAATAACTTCTGATTTTTTCATTTTTTTATTGTTATGATTGAGTTATTATTTGTTGTAAAACTTTTTTTACAATCACGGGTTAATAAATTTTAATAAATCAATATTTTTAAATTAAAAAAAAAAAAAAAGATGAAGTGTGATTCGAACCGATCTGCCTTCCCCTTGTAAGATCCAAATATTTCATTAATAAAAAATTCTATTTGGCAGTAACTCTGGAACAAATCAAAATAAGTACCACTTACGGTATATCACTGAAAACCTCTCAATGACGGCTTATTACTGCAGTTAAGTAAAAGTCCAAAATCCAATTTTTTTTTGGATTTTGTGCTTTTTTGGACACTTGATTCAGTCGATTGGAATCAAAAGGGGAGGTGCACAACTAGATTTTACAACAGTCCTAAATCCAAAAATTTCAACATACTCCAGCTAATCGTTTTTGAGTTATGCGAGATACGTACATACGTACATACTTACTACTAACTACAGACGTCACGCCGAAACTAGCCAAAATTTATATGTCCATTGAAATCTGAAAACTGAAATTTTTCGGGTTCACAATACTTGCTGTAGTTCGTACAAGGAAGTTAAAAAGGAACGTTTTATATTTTATTAGTATTTTTTTCTGGTTATCTTTTTTTTTTGCTTTCTTTTGCAGGAAATCATTAGCCATTTTTATTCTTCCTTTCATTTTTCTTTCCTTTTTATTCTTATTATTCATAGCATTTTTGAACTTCCCTTACAACCTATATTAAGTCCTTTTCTGACTGTGCTGTTAATGTACGTTATATTACTTTTTATTCTTCCGTAACTTCGCTTCCTTTCTTATATTTTATTATTTCTTATATTTGGTTTCATACCTAATAATTGTATTTATATTATTATTATTTATCTCAATATATCTCTTATATTTATCTCAATATGCGCGTATCCCAAATTAAAAGAATCTTTTTTTTTCATGAAAATGAGTACAATTTTTCACCCCTGTATGTTCGACGTTTATTATTTCTTAAACATTATATGTTTAATTCTAACCGTATTATTTTATCAAGAAAATACTTTCTAGTTATTTGGAATCCATTTTAACGTAGACGCCATTTTTATACCATAAATTAATTAATAAAATATTAAAAAAAATTGTTTAATGACAAATATTTTAATTTTTTATTAATAATAAGTTAACGATTAAAAGTGTGAATATCTCTGGGAAAAAAATAGTAAGTTTCCTGCTGAACTTTTAGCTTTAAGTAAGATTGAATGGTGGTAATATATATCCAATCTTCAGATTGAAAGATACAACTGACTCGAATATCTGTATTTTTTTATAAACTCATTTTCGTTGGATTTTTATGACGTCGATTTTTATGAGGTTTGTTACTTTAATGTCTCGTAAGAAGACTTATTGTGACCTCGTCTGTCAATAAAAGTTTCCAATACCGTACGTTATTACAATTTCATTTTTCAAACAAAATAAAAGAACGAACTTTTTTTGTTTTGTTTTTCTCATTAAAGGATGTTGATTTGAAATTATCAACTTAATGAGATAAATTGTTTTTTATTTTTTGGGAAACTATATCTGTACCTTAAAACAACTTGTTCTGATTGATTCATCAACACCAAGCATAAACTACTGAGGATAAATTGATAATTTGTCTATAAGTTCTTCCTACGTTGAAAGTGTACACTAAGAAAGGATTATTAGAAATTCCGAGTTTAAAGGTTTAAAATGGAGTAACGATGAAATTTAATATTTTTTTTTTTTAATTACTTAGTAACAAATAAAGTTATCAACTTGATTTTTAGTATGTCTAATCTTCATGTGAATATCTAAAATTAATTTCTTGATTTTTTTGAAATTCCGAGTTTAAAGAGTTAAAATGGATTTAATTTTTTTTTTGAAATCCGGTTATTTTTTTAATCTCTGTGTAACAAATGAAGATGTCAACTGGATTTCTAATATGTGTAATTTTCGTGTAAATATCTAAAAACCAATCTCTAGATTTTTCGAATTTCAACCGTGAAAGGAGGTGAAGAAAGGTAAAAAATAATTTTTAACAATGCTTGCAAATTTTCCCCATTTCCAACTATACTAAACGAAATATTTACTAGATTGGGGCTTGCAAATATTTTTCAATATGTAAAAAAATATTTGCGTTTTTTTTTTTTAATTTAGATTTTTAAGGAGTGCGACAGTGTGCAGCGCCGTGTTGCACACTTGAGGCGCCGTACCTCAACCGATACAGCACTATTACTATACGTACGACGCGACAGGCTGCCTCCGGTTACTTGATTAAAAAACATTAAATAAAAGTAGTTTAAAAAAAAAAGAGAAACGAAGTACGGTTAATGTAAAAATATCTAATAATAATATCAATTATTAAAAATAAATAAGAATAAAAATTAAATAAAACGATCGATTATTTAAATTTCATTACATTATATAAAACTATTCAGAATCTAAGTCATTATGTAGAAATAGGTTTGAAAAAATAAATTAAAAAATTTGTTCCAAATTTAATAGTTAACCACCAATTTAACGAAGTTATTATTGTTATTGTAATATTTTTATTTTACAATAATTAAAAAAAAAATATACATATATATATATATATATATATATATATATATAGATATATATATATATATATATATATATATATATATAGATATATATATATATATATATATATATATATATATATATATATATATATATCTATATATATATATATATATATCTATATATATATAGATATATATATATATATATATATATATTGGAGATACAATTCTGAGACCTTATTCAGTTTTTCGGGTCAACAACTGTTTATAAAATTAAATTTACCCCTTAATTAAATTCCAAGACTTTCAATATGGCACTTCATTTCACCCTAAAGCGATAAAATCTCGCAAAAAATTTCTCGCAACATTTAAACCAAGCACACACACGCACACATACACATGTATATATATATATATATATATATATATATATATATACACACGAGTATATAGTTTTTTACATTTCTTACACAGTAAAAAGTTTTTTTAACCTTCTCTGGCATTTTTTATTAGAAAATCGTTATGAAAATTTTGTAACGTTGTATAATTTTACTTTCATGAAATCATAACTCTATAGTTATGCTGCTGCAGGAAGGAAAGTACGGTAATCGACCAAAAAATGGGGTATGGGTTTTTTCCATTTCTTAACGTTTCATGATCCAGGGACCTGAAAAAACAAACAAAAAAAATCTGATGTGGACAACGCATGACTTCCTGGTACGCCTAATAAATTACATTTTCACTTTTTTTTTTTAATGAAATGTATATAAAATTTTGTTTCATTAAAAGCTTCTGATTTTTTCACTTTTTTTTTTTGTTATTGAATTACTATTCATCGTAATTTTTTTTTTTTTTACAATGAGAGTAATTAATTATTAATAAATCAATAATATATTTAAATTAAAAAAATAGTTTAAAAAAGGAGTTGAAGTCTGATTTGAACCGATGTGCCTTCCCCTAAGATCCAAATATTTCATTAATTAAAATTTTATTTGGCTATAACTCTCTGGAACCAATGAAAATAAGTACTTGTTATGATATATCGTTAGTGCTTTTTATCGATATATATCGTTAAAATGTTCTCAATGTGTACTTATTACTGCAGCTAAGAAAAAGTCCAAAATCCAAAAAAATTTTTTTTTATTTTGGTATTTTTTGGACAGTTTTGTTCAGTCTATAGCAATCAAAAGGGGAGGTGCATAACTAGAAGTTACAACAGTCCTAAATCCAAAATGTTAACATTCTAGGGCTAATCGTTTTTTAATTACGCGATATGCAAACGTACTTATACATTCATACGTATGTACATACAGACGTCACGCCGAAACTAGTCAAAATGAATTCAGGGATGGTCAAAATGGATATTTCCGTTGAAATCTGGAAACCGAAATTTTTCGCGATCACAATACTTTTTACTTCGTATAAGGAAGTAAAAACTCATGATATTAACATGAAATGAAATACAAAAAAAACAAAAAAAAAAAAAAAACCCCGAAACAATATTGTTTTCAAAGTCATTATAGCGCTGTAACATTCTTTTTTTTTAACTAACACCGGAGATCCGCCCTTCTGATACACTTATTACTGCGATAGAGTTCTTTTTATATCTTCCTAGGCATATTAGTCGTGCAACCGACTTCAAACAAAAAAAAAAAAGTACTGTGGGCGTAATATTGGGGATAGAGGAGCCGATCAATATTTACAGAGATCAATTATTGACATTATTAAGACTTTTTTAGATTTATTTAAATTTTTAATAATAATATTACTGTAAAATTTCACCATAATTCGCCTCCTTCCCGAAAAAAGGAATCTTATGTACTTATTTGTTTTTCGTACATTTTGTAGTGGATTTTTTTTTTTAGATCTACCATTTAACATAGTAAACGTAGACCAATCAAAACAATTTTTTGGAAGGTAATTTTTGCGGGGAGGGGGAGCGATAAAAAGTAAAAAAATATTATTTTTTATTTTTACCATTTTATACTTTTTCAGGTATAATTATTTTTCCATTATATAAAAATTAAATAATCAGTGCCAGGAAAGTATATCAACTTTGTTATTAGCTTTTTTTTTTGTTTATCAATAAAAGATTATTTATTACTTAACTTTGTTTACGTTTTTTAATTGTAACTTGTCAATTATTTTTAATTTTTTAATAGTTTAACTAAACAGGCTATTATTATCTTATTCAAATATGAAAATATTCCACTTTTCAAATCGTGACCTTTTATTATTTTAAATTTTGTATATTAAAATGCTTTTGAACATCGTACAGTAAATTAAAAAAAAAAAAAGTTTCCTCCTTTGTAATAATTATCTTAAAAACAATTTGATGTGGGCAAGTGTATGACTTTCTCTTAAACTTATGTTATATTAAAACGCTAAGCAATTTTCTCCGTTTTTTAAAAAAAAAAAAAAAACATGTATATTTTCTTAAATACACTGTTGAATTTTTTTAAACCTTTTATTAAATATTATTACATTACTGGAGAAAATTTCTCTTTTCGTATTTAAAAGAAGATTAATCTGTAATTAACAATTTCTTTTTAAACTTATGAACATTAATTATCTAATTATCAAAATTGGTTTTCATTTTCTTTTTGCGGTAGATTATTCAAGTAGTTTTATTCTATAATTCATTATTTATGTCTTTGATGGAAGAAACAATTATTCGAATCGCTTTAAAATCTTTTGATTAGTTTTGAACTACTTGACTACATTAAATGCAGTGATTTTTTTACTATGTTTGTTCTTTATACAATCTAATGACATACTTTGCTTGTTGAAACTTTTTAAAGTGAAGGTGGACAGATTTTATTAGAAAATATTTGCGTATCGTAATTTTGTTTTGTTATCAGTTAGCGGGGCTAAAAACAAATATTTAAATATTAAATATTTAATTACTTCGTAATAAAATATTTAATTTGAAGATTTTTTCAATAATTAAAGACATGATATTACAAGAAACAATGAACGGCATAGATGAAGTCCTACGCAAGAACTATCGCATGAAAATAAGCAAGAACAAAACAAAAGTAATGAAATGTAGTAGAAATAACAAAGATGGACCACTGAATGTGAAAATAGGAGGAGAAAAGATTATGGAGGTAGAAGAATTTTGTTATTTGGGAAGTAGAATTACTAAAGATGGACGAAGCAGGAGCGATATAAAATGCCGAATAGCACAAGCGAAACGAGCCTTCAGTAAGAAATATAATTTGTTTACATCAAAAATTAATTTAAATGTCAGGAAAAGATTTTTGAAAGTATATGTTTGCAGTGTTGCTTTATATGGAAGTGAAACTTGGACAATCGGAGTATCTGAGAAGAAAAGATTAGAAGCTTTTGAAATGTGGTGCCATAGGAGAATGTTAAAAATCAGATGGGTGGATAAAATGAAAAATGAAGAGGTATTGCGGCAAATAGATGAAGAAAGAAGCATTTGGAAAAATATAGTTAAAAGAAGAGACAGACGTATAGGCCACATACTAAGGCATCCTGGAATAGTCGCTTTATACTGGTATACTGAAATGAAACGACTAGCACTAGATAAGGAATCTTGGAGAGCTGCATCAAACCAGTCAAATGACTGAAGACAAAAAAAAAGAAGATATAAATGTTAAATAGTTTTGTTGTATATTTATTGTTTGTATTAACTTTTTATTTTATTTATTTATTCATTATTTCTCCTTCCCTCTTTTTTACATAATTTTATAACTGCATTATATTTTCATACAAAACAAAATATATCAACTTAATTATTAATTGTACTTAAATACTAGTAATATTATTAAAGTTTCTAATATATCTAGTTCTGACACAATTTATTATTACAGTTTCTTTTAAAGGTGAAGAGAAATTAGGTACGCCCGAGAAAAAACCTGTATGGGAGTTACTATCACATTATTTTAATTGTATTAAATGAATAAAAAAAAGAAATATATATATATATATGTATGTATATGACATAAAGGCACTGTAATAAAAGTAAATAAAATACTGTATTCTAATATTTATTACTTACAATAAGAATTAACATCCAACCTGTATCAAAAAACGGTGATACATCAGAATTATATTACAATAGAAGAATTTCGCGTATTTTAACACCAAAATACCAAACGAAATTTTCTTACAACAATTTTCCGAAATTTTTTTAACAAAATTTTGAAAATATCTTAATGATATATTGAACAAGCATAAAATATTTTTGTGGATTTGGACTATTTTAAATATACTTAATAACGATAATAATGATTTAAAATTTACGTTTGAAATAGAAATTAACAGGAAAATACACTTTTTGGACATTGAAATTGAAATAAACGGAAATAACATTATAGAAACAGCCGTTTATAGGAAACCAACCATAAATCACACTACTGTACACAAAGAATCTAATCATCTATGGTCCCAAAAATTGGCACGTATAAAATTTAATTTTTAGAGCGTGTCAATGCACAAAAAATAACACAGATTAGCTCAATAACAAAATAAATACGATAAAACAAATGCAGCTTCCGATGGCTATGATAATCGACTTGTCGAAAGACTTTATAAAAAAACAAAAAACCAAACATCAAAATAGTTTTACAACTTTACAGCATAACAACAATAAAGAACTTACTAATAAATATTTCAAACAATACGCATATACGAATAAGATCATAGAAAAAAATTATAATTGTTTACGATAAAGATAAATATAAGAAAACATACAAACCTAATAA
Organism: Lycorma delicatula; assembly: GCF_047948215.1. Taxonomy (NCBI): domain Eukaryota; kingdom Metazoa; phylum Arthropoda; class Insecta; order Hemiptera; family Fulgoridae; genus Lycorma; species Lycorma delicatula. The sequence goes on from NC_134463.1 coordinate 58,859,885, forward strand.
CCACATTTTAAAATATTTAAGGGATAATAATTATAATAATGCTAATGGAAAAAATTTAAGTGCAATATATAAGATTAAATGTAATGATTATAATGGTATATACATCGGTAGAACCAACAGATCTTTCAAAAAAAGGTTCACAGAGGATTAATAATGTATACATTAACATAATGTATACAAGAATAAGAAGAGAGGAATTTCTAATATAGCTGGCCATCTGCTACAACATAAACATACTATACCCATTACGAACACAACTTAGAAATTTTATAAACATGCCAAAACAAAAAAAATGAAGATATTAAAAAAATATTACATTTATAAATTCAAACAAACACATAAAAAGATCAACCAACAAATAACTTGTTATATTTTCTGAACTTATACTCCGATTTTACGAAACGTTCAGGATGTAATTTAAAAATATGACCTCAGTATTAGAATTATACAGTAGTTTTGTAAAAACTACTGAAAAAATATGTCCGAAAAAATAAAATATGAATTATCTGTACTCTCTATTCTACAAACTGTACATCTTTTTAGGAAATATATAATATGATAAATATACCAAATCGGTGGAAAAATAATAAGGAATTTCTACCGTTCATGGAAAATTCTCAGCGATATTTCCTAATTCTTCATTATCAACCTGTCAGAATTTGTGTAAGACGAACGTAAATTTTACAATACATGTTAAAGATACTCCATAATTGGGTAAGCCTACAAGTAGTTACTATTTAGAAAAAAAAAACTACTTGTTTCGAAGAAAAGAAAAAGCTGAGGGATGTGAAGAAATACCAGTTAAACTGTTCAAAGGACTAGGAGAGACAAAAAAATTTTATTACTAAATCTATGCAATGATATATATGAAGAAGGAAAGTGGCCAGAGGTCTTCCGGGATACAATAATGGTACCAATAGAAAAAGAAATAAAAATCAATATGAAGAACGTAGAACGATCAGCTTAATATCACATGCAACTAAGGTACTTTAAGGTTCTAAGAGTACATAATAAATTGGATGGCAGTATTGAAGAAGAACAGTATGGGTTTAAAAGAGGTGTTGGAACAAGGGATTCTATAGGGCTGCTAAGAATAACAGGTGAGAGATACTTGGAAAGGAGGCGGAGAGGATATATTGCATTTGGCGACCTAGAAAAGGCGTTTGACAGAGTTAGATGGGACAAATTATTACAAATTTTGGAAAAGAAGGGAATTGACTGAAAAAAGAGGCGTCTACTAAAAAAAGCTGTACTATAATTATAGAATAAAAGTGATGATAGGAGACAAAATTATTCAGGAAAGAAAGGGATTGGAAGGCAAAGATGCTGCATCTCACCAACACTGTTTAGTGTATATCTGGAAGAAATAATTAAATGCTGTGTGAATGGGAAAAGAGGAATAAAGATCGGGGAAGAATAATAAAATGTATACGTTTTGCTGATACTTGGCGGTACTGACGGACAGTCCAAGTAAACTAAATGAAATTCTTCATGACTTAAATGAAGCTTGTGAGTCAGAGTATGAGAGTAAACAGAAAGAAGTCAAAATTTGGTTTAGGTGTAAAAGAGAAGAATATTGAGATTAAAATAGGAAATGAAGTTTTAGAGCGGTGAAATTTCAGTACTTAGGAAGCTTTATAACTCAACTTATAATTAAGCAGGCGTTTAATAAGAAGGGAAGACTGCTGTGTGGAAATTTAAACTTAGCGTTAAAGAAGAGATTAATGAAATGTTTTATTTGAAGTGTAATAATGTATGGAGCTGAGACATGGACGATGAGAAAGGCAGACAGTAAACGAATTGAGGCATTTTAGTTGTGGGTATAGCACAGAATGATAAATATTAGAATGTTAAGGAGACTACGTAACGAATGAAGAAGTATTGAGGAAAATCTGAGAGAATAGGAAAATGTTAAATGTGATTGAATATAGGAAAAGAAACTGACCAGGACATTGTACTAGAAGAAGATGTTTATTAGTAGATGCGATAGGTTTGATTAATACAAGAAAAGGAAGAGGAAGAAAAAGATTTCAAATCATGGGTGGGATTTTGGAAAACGTAAAATATGGAGAAACAAAGAGGTTAGCAAAGGATATATAACAAGGTGGAAAGCAGTAGCCGTAACAGACCCGTCCTAATGGGAGAACACTATGAATGAATATTTTGAATATATTTGACAAAAACTCTCAAATGTTAATCAGAAAGATATCAATTAGAATGAAGATACCCGAATAAGCCGAAGAAAAATTGAACGGTTCATGTAATTTGAATATTTATGATTATTCATTCTGGGGAATTGTCAAAGAAATTGTATTTTAATCAAATCCAAATGGCCTGAACCGGTGTTTATTGAAAAGTCAGTTAATTTTATAAATAGAAATTGAAGTTTATTGGAGAAAAATTTGTAATTCAGTGGTTAAATGCTGCTAAGAATGTGGGAATAGGATTACCATTTGAATATTTATACTTAATATGAACGGTTTTTTTTGTTAACTGTTAGAAAACAGTTAACAGTAATTGATAAACTGACTTTTAGTCCATCAGTATATAAGAATAATAATAATAATAAATTTGTGAACTTAAGTATATGCTTGAATTATGAAATGAATTTGTACCGTTATTAATAAATACAATTGAAATCATCAGGCTTCTGTTATCTACATTATTTCTTTATGACATTAAATTTAATATTGTCCTTCTATACAAATAATTTAATAAGTTTCCCTTTCAGATAGGTTCCGTATAAATATAACAGCTTGTAAGTGTTCACGAGGGTCTTGTGGATGTGTAAACTGATTAGTAGTGGTCTTCTTGTTATACCTAATAATGGTACTAAGCTTAAATGAAGTTAGACCTCCTGTGATTTAACTAATGTAGTTGTAGTTAAGTGCACGGTCCTTTACTTTGTTTTAATTGCATACAGCTTCTCTCCTTTCCTTTCTCCATTTAATTTACCTCTCTCTTGTATTACAGTTTCCACGAAAATCAATCAATTAATTGTTAATTAACTCTTATGTACGTTGCTGTATTACTTATTAATTGATAACGTTTGTTATTATATGGGTAGAGTTATCCTCATGAGAATAATTTCGTAATTAATCGATATTTGTTTTGACATAATACACCGATTAAGATTTCAGTTTTTTAATTAAATTTTTTATACTTCTTCCTAAAAAACATTTCGATGTTTTCATAAATTGTCTCCTAAATTTATGTACATATATTAAAAAAAAAGAATAGATATTAAAAAAAAAAAAGTTGAAGTTTACATTCGAATCGCAAATTTAAGTTCAAGAACCAGATAACATTTTTTTTGTGATTAATTCATCACATAAGCGTGTCGAAGTGTGTAGAGTGAAAATACGAAATGGAAATTATTTAATGTAAGAAAACTGACATTTCTAATCGGGTTACGAACTCCGGGCTTCCTGATGAAAGACCACTCCGCTATGGTGATCGGCGATTTAGAAAAGAATTTAAGTTAAAGTTGTACAAATAAATGTGATTTCCGAGATATGCCTCATAAAAAAACTTATCTCAAAAATATTATCTGGAAATGTTCTTACCGTCTAGTTACTTATTTTTTTATTTTATTTTATTGAAGGAGTAATGAATAATAGCACATTTTGATTTATATGGTGAAATTATAAATAAAGAGTAATGCGTAATGCTTATTGAAGTAAATTAGAAAAAAAAATCTAAAAAATCTACAAAACTTTTTTGATGGATTACATAAATTTCATTTAAATATTAAAAACAACTAATATAAATCAATTTTCATCGAACCAGACCCCAATCTGGATCCAATCATGTTTTCTTTTTCTGTTTAGCCTCTGGAACCACCGTAAGGTATTACTACTTCAGAGGATGATATGTATGTAAATGAAATGTAGTCTTGTACAGTCTCAGGTCGACCACTCCTGAGATGTGTGGTTAATTGAAACCGAACCACCAAAGAACACCGGTATCTATGATCTAGTATTCAAATCCGTATAAAAGTAACTAATACCTTTACTAGGATTTGAACCATAGAACTCTCGACTTCGAAATCAGCTGATTTGCGATGACGAGTTCACCAATAGACCAACACGGTTGGCTAGATCCAATCATCTAGTTATTTGTTATTAAACTTAATTATTAAAATAAAAATAAATTAATTATTATGCAGAGTATCTTACGCGAAAAAAAAAATTTCATGATGTGATCTACAAATGAAAATAAATTTAAAAAAATCATTTTTATAGAAATATCAAGTCAAAACTTCGTTTTCCAAGTGCATCCATCGAAGAATTTCCAGTTCTGCTTCAAATGTAAATTTAAACTATACTGAAACTTTCAGAACTTAAAGAGTACATTGAATAGTTTCATATTGTTTCTTACCTAAATCATTGAATAAAACTGGTTCTAGAATTGTATCTTTAGTATTTTGTTTTAGAATATCTCTATAAAACACAAATAATTGGGGTCGCAGAACACATGTTTTAGATTTTTAACTCTGTTAATCTACCATTAAACAAATGGAATTTTCCAGTAATATTAGTTAAGAATTTAATTTTGAGAAAATCTAAGGATGTAAATATATCTACTGAACACGAAGAGTTTAAGAAATTTAACTTTAACTAAAAAAAGATAAAACAATCTGAAACTTAGAAGGAAAATAGTGTACTATAATTATTTTTAAATTAAACCAGAATCATTTCAATATTAGAAAATATCTAAAAACGAAATTAATTAATAAAAATAGATAAAATAAAAAAATAAATTGGATGTAATTTAATAGCATTTTTAAAAAAAATTTCTTAAAAAGTACTCACATGGAAGTGTGGATATTTTTATTATAGCCGTATTTTTAATAGCTTTTTTATGTTTTTTTAATAGCAATAGTATTTTTTTAATAGCCGTGGTGGGGAGGGAATACTGAACCTACTCCAGGACCGCAGAGCTCGCTTCGCTCGCCATTCCTCTCACCAGATGTTCCTTAGACCCCTGCAGAGCTCACTTTGTTGTTTTTTCCGTCTATTCGGAGTGCTCCACCCCCCTAGACCCCCGCAGTGTTCGTTATCCTCATGGTGATAATAATCTAACCAAAGTAATCAGGCTTTATAGAAACCTGATTACAAAAGACAGAATAGCAGTAACTGAAATAAAACACCTAAAAGGTGTTTTACTTCACTAAACTGAAGTAAAAAATCCATAACTTATTTTTGTTTCGATGGTGATAGAATGAAGTAAAATGTAAAATAAAATATAATAATGAATGCCGACCTCCGTGGCAAATAAATAGAATAAAGTAAAAAAATTAAAATAAAATTTTATTTCCTTTTCGGTTTAAAATAATAATAATAAATTTCAAGTATTTTTTACCTTCACGTCTAGAAAACGCTATATTTTATTTGGTAACATTAGATAAAATGTAATTCATTTCATATGTTAGGATATAAGTTTGTTATCAAAACTGAAGCTTTTTATTTGTTATAATGCTTTGCCTTTTAGATATACCGATGAGTTCTCATTTTTATCACAAATGTGTTATATCATTAGTAAAAATTAAAAAAAAAATAATTTATTTTTATGTTTTAATTTATAGAAAAATTTTATGTTTTTAATTTATTTTGTATTTTTATATGATGCTTAGAAAAGTTTTCTTTTTTTATATATATTTATTACGTTTCTGCATGTTCTTAGAAAGACATGGATCAAAAAATGTAACCTTGATATCGTGAAATGATCGATCACTAATACATGTTTTGACTTACTTAGTAGCAATAAGTTGCAATTAAATAAATGTAATAAAAATCTTCCATTAATATTCAGACAATCAGTTTAATTAATTAGTTATCAATAATCCCTTCCAAGGATACAATCTGGAAAAAATTTAGTTATTTTTGAATACTTTTATGCTTAACAGAATTGTACATCCCAACACCATAGATGGAGACACCCGCCTTGAGAAGATTCCGGTCGCCGCCATCCCCCCGTTCATAGCCCTGATGGGCTTTAACGGAGGTCGTCTTTTGGCCTTCTAACTGATTACACCTCACAATAATTATCCAAGCCTTAATTGGGATGCCACCGATCTAAATGCCGGTAAACATTTACATCAGTGAATTTTTTGACGTCTTCGCTGTAGTCTTCTTTCGGGAATCATGGCTGTGCTAAATCGTTGTCCTCTAAAGTAGCTAACCGAGTTCGCGGAAGCACAAACTCCGCGCCTAGTTCTAAATTTAACAAGTGATAAATGACTGTATGCCCGAGTCTATTTTAACAATTACAATACACATCATAAGAAATATTCTTCGCAACAACGAAATTTAGACCTAGTTCCCTTAGTGATATCAACTTGATCACTTTTATGTTCTTAGTTTAGTTTCAACTACGAACTCCGGTCTGGTCTACCAGGGAGAAGAGGACAGATCTCTTACTCCCACTCAGCTCCATCGCAGGGTTCTACGTGACATTTACTCTATCACATAAAAACTATGCCTTTGGCAGTGCAGTCACCATCCCACTGACAGCGATAGCTCACTCATTTATAAACCGCCCTCGTCAAAACGGCGCTACACCTCTCGGCTGCATAGATAACCATCCCCTCAGTAGTGCAGTCATCATCCCGCCGACAGCATTTGTGCTATTTATTTCCAAATATATTTTTAACTAACTGTGGTTGGATGCCAACACGCCTACCTCCAGCCAATCAACTGTCCAGGCGGTCCCTAGCCACCCAGGATATTACTCTGCTTATACCCGCTCGGATGATCTGCTCAGGGCGAGAAAGCGGAGGAAGCCAGCCACTGTAGTCTATTCTCTGCGATTTTTTCATTTGACCTGCAGATCAAGAAAGGAGTTTACTCTCTCAAGCTCCCTAACAACTCTGGTACGTTCAAACCTCGTACCGGAGACAAATATAAGAACATGATCTACAGTATCATCGTCCCTACAGTCCGGGTAGAGGCCCAAAAATTGTACAGCAGCAGAAATCAAACTATTTTATAAAGCAAAAAATCTTTTTTTAGCCGTAATTTTTCATAAATATTACTATAACTGTTAGATTTATTTATTAGTCTGCCATGATAAGAAAGATAAACCTTTTTAATTTATGTACACAGTTTAATAGTACTAAGTTTGTACAAAGTTATTGTACTAAGTTAGTACAAAGTAATGTACTAAGTTTATCGGTTACATTGTGAATTTTGAAAGTTAGAGTACTAAACTTCGACATGATCTAAGCGGTTAATACAATCCTTAGGACTGTATTATTATGTATAGTATTTGATCTGCTGAATTATAAATATGATGAAGAACCGCTTTGCACAGCTACTGTGACAGAATATAATCTTCACATTCTGTTCGTATAAACATTTTTGAAGGATAGTTGTGTTCTAAACGTATTTATTGTAACTAAATAGAATTTATAAATTACATAAATGCAACGATTTTTAACGATTCACAATATTTTGTACTAGAATTTTTCTCTAATCACAAAGTTCGTTAGAATTTTGCCGGTAAGAGTCCGCAGAACTGGACGGCACGGCAAAGTCAACGAACTATGTTTACAGTTATAAACATGACCTAACATAAAAATGAAATTTAAATGGGGAAAAAATTTAAATAAACATGAAAACATCATATGTTAGTTCAATTAGATTTGTAATTATGAATACATTCAAAAAATATCTTGAATTTTGTTAGATAACGTTCTTTCTTCCATTTGATGAACCGCGGGACTCGAATATGTCATTTTTCCTGAGAGAGGTGGCTTTACGAATCACACCGCTAGGTAGCAGTACTTGATAATACTAGGTAGCGTACAAAAACATGATATTGTACTTGAAATAATAAAATTTAAAAGAAAATATACTATAGCTTGTTTTAATAGTAAATGCTCTTATGTAAATGAAAGATGAAACGATTTTTTAATTCCCATCACTTCATATAAAAAAAGTGTTGGTTTACAAGAGATAAATCATTATATGAAACACGCGTTCCATATAATAAGTAAAAAATACAAAAACATTTTACAAAACTCTTCCCGACCCGATTTAATTTATACGTAATACATATCACATTTACAGAAATAATGCAATTCTTATCATTATTCATTGGTTAATAAATGATATCGAGCCAGTAAGAGTTTTGTAACAATTTTTTTGTATTTTTTGCTTGTATATGGAACGTTTAAACATTGTTTACTATCTATTATTGTATTATTGTCTATTGCATATATTTAATATGTATTTTTTTTTAAACAATATTTTAAATTAATAACAGATTTTCATAATTGAAATGTAGTGCCTTAACCTTGTTTGATATCATCATTTTGTTTTGTTAAAAATAGTTTTATATATTAAACCGTATGGTTTACAATTTATTGTAATTTTTATTTTTTTAGTTTATTGACCGCTATTCCCTTGTCGGTACCTTTCAAATGATCTTTAAAAACCCTCGGAACGTATTAGACAATTTCATTATATTTAATTACAACTTATTATTACTAAATAACTCAAAATATGTATTACTAGTCGTTTTACGAATCACAATGAAATTTTTTGGGGGTATAAATCTTTTTAAAGACATGTGGAGACGTGGTTAATTGATAAATTAAAGCTTTTATTACATTATGAATAAAAACAATGAGACAAAAACACTTAATGTCTTTCAAATGGAAATGCTAATTGCAGAATTTATTCCGAAATGGCTTTTTCATCGAAAGACTTCTTTCATCGTCATGAAAGTTTCTGTTCTGTATTATCACATTAATATTAAAGTTGATCTAAATTTATTGAATTTTATTAAATAAAATCAGATTCAAATTAGATTCTATGCAAATGTTTATATAAACATTTTAATTAAGGAAAAAGTAATATATTCTCAATTTTTTTTTAATATTACTTGATGGAGAACTAAATGAAATTCTATTTGATGCTAAATTTTTAAAGCAAAAACATATATATATATATATATTGCGTTTAAAGATTTCTATTAGTTTTCTTTTAATGGAACTTTTTCAAAAAAGGATAACTTCATTCTTTTATGGAATAGAAGGATAATTATTTTACATACATACACATACAGAGATCAAGAGAGAGAGAGTGAGTGAGAGAGAGAGAGAGAGTGATTGGTAATGGGGCGGAAGAGGATTAATTTTTTCTTCTAAATTTGGTTCTGTTGTTATTGTTTTTTTTTAGTTTAGTTATACCAAATGGCTGTGTAATGTCATTCCGCCTAGTAATTTTAGTTAAAGAATTATGTTTCACCATCTGATATTAAATTAGCTGATGTGACGTCCCTTTTATGCGCTCATTTCATTATAAAGGGTACACGAGTCGGCTGGGTGGTTGGATAATGTAAGGTGACAAAGTATAATGGAAAGAGGGTGGTAAAGATTGTTAGATGGTACAGCTGTGTATATGTATGTGTAATAATGCAGTTACTCGGGAAGAGAATACATTGCAAAAATCAATATGGCATTGGCGCCAACTGGTCGTCGTCGTCGTTTAGACGTCCACTGCATGATGTTTCTTTCTCTTTATCGACCTATTTTTCAGCATTATTAGTCAGTTAATATAAGGGTATAATTTTGGGCTCTTCTTTTATTTTGAGTTTAATTCTATTTTTATTTTTTAGGTTAATGTTTTTAATTAAATTTCCTCGAAACAGATTAAACGATAGCAAATTGTCTTTCGTCGTTGTTATTGCAGATAAAAGTTTCATAAATTGCGTATATTTACTTTTTCAAAGTTAATATTATGTAAATGACAGTATTGTGTTAAACCAACTCTTTTCATTACGAGCTTCTTTGTATTCATTTATATTTAATTACGTATAATCTTTTCTTTAAAACTTTTAAACATAGAGTTTTTATTTCCTATATTTTCCTAACATTTAACTAGTCTAATTAAAAAATAAGTTGATTATTGTTATTATTACCCTTAGTATACTTCTTATTGTATGAAACGGTTGTTTAATTCTAATAATATTCAAGGTTATATACTACATTACATTGAGGAAAATTCCTTTAGTTAGGTATGATTTAATAACTGGGAATATTCTCAAGAAATTTTCTGTCTGTTTTTCTTTTATAATAACAAAACGGGTTGTTTTACCGCATAAAAAAAAATATAGCATAAAATCGCCGTAGGTTTATTTTGAAATAAAATTTTGTTACCTCACCGAACTAAAAAGTATGATGGTTCTTAAAAATTACGGCGGTTTAGTAATGTTTCTTGTAGGGTTTGGCACGTAAGTGCGCTCAAGCTCGAATGGATAGTTGGTATTTTTGTCTCGTTAAAACGTTTTTGGATTTTTAAATTTGATTCCAGAGCATTTAGTTGTTATATACTGTATAAATGAAGGAAATTTACAAAAATTGTATGAAATTTTTCGGAATGTGGAACGAACACAGATGACAAAAATATTACAGGCAGTCCACGATTGCTTCCATTCGTTGAAGAGATGAAAGATAAATTCGTTGCGTTACCAACTCGAAAAATTGATTTTTTTTTAGATCCTTCCAAAGCAGTTTTTTTTTAATTTTCCTACCAAGGTTTTTCGCGAATGATACCAATTTGAAAGAAAGTCAAACAGAAGTTAAATGACCTGTCGGTTATGGAGCATGATTCTTCGGCAAGTGGGCAAGGTTTTAGATAAATAGGTTAAAGCATTGTACATGGTTTGTCCTGAAAGTAACCGGATTGATACTGGCAAAGTCAATTTATTGACGATATGAGCAAATATATTTAATAAGCTTAGAAGTAGGCTTCTTAACCCACCCGGTTTGTCTAGTGGTGAATGCGTCTTCGCAAATTGGCTGATTTCGAAGTCGAGAGTTGTAAGGTTCAATTCCTAGTAAAGGCAGTTACTTTTATACGGATTTGAATAGTAGATCGTGGATACTGATGTTCTTTGGTGGTTGTGTTTCAATTAACCACACATCTCAGAAATGGTCGACCTGAGACTGTACAAGACTACATTTCATTTACACTCATACATATTAGACTTTGAAGTAATCCTGATGATGGTTCCGGAGGCTAAACAGAAAAAGAAGTAGGCTCGTTTCGCAGCCAAACAGTGCTCCCAGCGATGTTTTACTTGTCGGTGTGCCTTCACGAACTCCTGTGTCGGGATATTGCTGTGGTTCCTTGTCAAAGCCTGTTGAACAGCTTCAACGCTCCTGAATCGGTGTCCTTTCGTGTCTGCTTTCAATCTGTAGAACAAAAATAAGTCGCAGGGAGAAAGTCGGGGCTGTAGGGCGGCTGTTGGAGTGTTAGAACTTTCTTATTTATTCAGAAATTCCCTCGTTATCAATCCAATCTGGCTCGACGCACTTCCATCATGGAGGATCTAGATTTAGGAACGGACACGAACGATGCGTTTTTGAAGTTTTTCCAGCACTTGGACGTTGCGATATATTGTTAAGACACCCCACTACAATTTTTCCCATCCACCACGCCTGCGCAACGCGCCAAAGACAGTTGGTCTCCATTTGATTTTTCTGAGGGTGAGTCACCGGTTACATTTAGGACAAACCCTGTGTTTAGTCGTAAGTAAGAAATGTTTTGATTTTAATATTTTAAAATTATAATTTTTTAAAATAAAAGTATCTTTGATTTCAACGTCATTCAAACCTTTACCGAAATCTTCCCTGATTTCGATGAAAATTTTTTATATTCTTAAAGAAATTCAACTGCTGTTCCTGTTTTTAAGTTTTTCCTGATAAATTTAAGTGAGAGATGTTTTAAAATATTTTATATTTGTTTGTCATAATTATAGCTTAGTATTTTTATATTGTAAAGTAATGATGTCTGGACTAATTTCAGTCTTATATTCAAATTATTTTCTTACGAAAATTCTCGAAAAAAATTAGAAAATAAAACAAGAAAAATAATATGTATGATTGCATTCAGAACAATGTTACCTCAAGTTTGGTGTTACTCTGTATTTTTTACCTGTAATCCTTTTCTTATTTTTCAGGCGTACGTTTCTTGCCAGTGGTTTTATTTTTCATACGGGCGGCATCTTTTGTAGATCTACTTATATTATATGTTAGAGTAAAATTTTAAAGTATAAAATAAAATAGTATTTAAATTATTGTAAACACAAGATTTTAAGAAAGAAATAGATTTAAAAAAATAATACAGTTCATTAAATTTCTATTTGTTGAGGTAGATTTTAAAAATTTCGCGTTTATACGTTGTTAAAAGTTGATGGTTTCAATTTTTGTTGGTTTCAATAAGTGAAATTATGAGAAGAATCGGAGAAGCATCATTTTTAATGTTTTTCTTAAAACGTTTTTACTATTTTTATTTTTTTAAGTTTTTAAGTAATGATTCTCCAGTTTGTTTTTATTATTCGTTGAAGAAAGTAAAATATAACGTCAATGCATTGTATAATTGTATTTTATAATAATAAGAAAAAAATGATTTTATTTATTACAATATTCTGATAATTTATGATGTGTGTAATAGTGATTAAAATAACATCTAAACGTATGCACCCAGGAAAAGCAACTGTACTGCTCTAGCATAACGTTAACAGCCGTATGTACCGCTCCCTCATCCGGTTAAACAGTTCTCTTTGTGAAGTAATAATGTAATGAGATACATATCTTATCTGTATCATCCCATATCTTACCCTTCCACTATATGAGACCAGTACTCATTTTATGATACTAATTTAGATTTTTTATTCTGTACTATGTTTTGTAATTTGATATCTATTGAAAATAAATGAATTGGAAAATAATTAAACATTTGTTTACGGTCGTTTAAAATAATAATGGTATATGTAGACTTAGACTGAATGTAACGATTTTGAATCCGTTAATTTTTATAATGTACATATTTAGTAATATCTGATTGAATGCAGAAAATTCTTTATTTTTAATTAGTAATTTTTAATAACTTATTTAACAATTTATGTTTTCAATTCGTATTTAGCTGGTTCGATTATAATTTAAATCAGTTTACAAATAAATTGTTTTTGTTTTCTAAAAGAGACTGATTTACTAGGGCTAGTACTTTTCAAGAATAGCATTTTACTTTTAATTCAAAATATTTAATTTCCCATTTTTCTAAAAAAAAAAACTGATTATTACTATTATATTATTAATATTAGAAAAGCTAGCAAATGTTAAATAACTTTCTCGGAAACGCAGGAAAGTAGTGCAACTGTAGCTATTACTAAAGAGGAAAGTTAAGAAAACCATTAAAGCATGTAAGTATACAAGTAAAGAGTTATGTACAAAAAAAAAAATGTTATTCTTTGAGTCAAATATTTTGATTTGAAGTCAGTAATGATTATCTCTCTACCCCTTGACAAATTATTATCAAAATTAAAGGGAATCGTTGATTCATTCTCCGAAATTATTGTACAAACTTTCATAAAAGTCAGTTTATCTAGGCTTTCTTCTTTTTTTTCCTGTTTAGCCTCCGGTAACTACCGTTTGGATAATTCTTCAGAGGATGAATGAGGATGATAAGTGTGAGTGTAAATGAAATATAGTCTTGTACATTCTCAGTTCTACCATTCCTGAGATGTGTGGTTAATTGAAACCCAACCCACCACCAAAGAACACCGGTATCCACGATCTAGTATTTAAATCTGTGTAAAAATAACTGACTTTACTAGGACTTGAATGCTGGAACTCTCGACTTCCAAATCAGCCGATTTGGGAAGGCGCGTTCACCACTAGACCAACCCGGTGGGCTAGTTTATCCAGGCTGAATGAATGTGTCAAACAAAACGATAATTTATGAAAAAAGTTTGGATTTTATTATTCACCACTAAATGAAATTGTCACACAAGAGATAAATATTAAAAATTAAAAAAACATTACTGAGAGAAAAAAATCATTGCTCACAAACATTGCACTTTAATATAGGATAATGAATAAGCGTGTGACTATTTTGTATATGACATAATTTTTCTTCAAATTTTTAAATTTATGTAAGCATATATATATTTATATAGCCATGACACTAACGTAAGGATTCCAACGCGGAGTCGTACATCTAAATCGGATTAGCTTTTGAGCTACTACGCTGGAAAAAGCATACGTACATCCTAAATACACTATACTCGTTTTTTGTAGTCGTGTAAATAAGGTCCATTTCTGAGTATATCAGTTAATTTTTGTTCTGGTTTAGCTACATGGTGATTTCGTATTATACTAGCAAATAATGAATTTTTTAAAAAGTTTGAATTTTTAAAATCGGACGATTGTTTGTAGAGATATTATAAGAGCACCTCATTGCATCTCCTATAAAAGCGCCCCAGAGACACCCCATTTGTTACCGTTGATGGTGATGATCTGTAGTCTCACGAGGTGCTCTCATCTCCTCACCACTGTAGCCTCACACCCATTATTATTAAATAGGAATGTTTTAAATTTATTTAGTATGTTATTTTCTTTAACGTAAATTTAATTCTATTATTAATATACTAGATAGGGATATACACTAGATAGGTAATCTTGGAGAGCTGCATCAAACCAGTCAAATGACTGAAGACAAAAAAAAAAATAATATTATTCATTCGATTGATTCGAATTATTTGTTCAAACCCAGCACACACAGCGATAGCGGTTCACAATACACAGTTGATTAATTCGAATCTTATTCAGTCCGGAGATTTTGAGCAAAGAATCTGATATGGACATCACATGACTTCCTTGTACGGTTATTAAATTATATACGAGTATACACATTTTTTGCTGCACTTCATTTAAACTTATTTCATTTGAAAGTGAGATACGATCCTCCAATTCTCTAATAAAGTGGACAGTTACAAAATTGCATAGTAGTGGACACCATATTGCAACACATTTTTTAAGGTGTCCGTATCAGCATTTTATATTAGTTTTAGACATTAAGTTTGTTTCACGTCGCTCAAATAGTTATGTGGTAAGTAAGAACATGTCGGATCCGTAACCATGCACTGTCGGTTCGAATCCGACTTCTTATACATATATTTTTTTAAACGTTTTTTTTTTTTAATTTAAATATACTGATTTATTAATAATTATTAACCTCTGTAAAAATGTTTGAATTAAAATAAAAAGTACATAAAATTTTATTTCACCAAATAACTTCGGATTTTTTTCATATGTTTTTTCAATCGGAAGTTAATAATTATTAATAAATCTATATTTTTAATTAAAAAACAGGAAATAAAGTCGATTCAAACTAATGTGCCCTCCCATTGTAAGAGCCAAATATTTCATTAATTAAAATTTTATTTGGCTATAACTCTGGAACCAGTGAAAATAAATATAATTTATGATATACCGTTGAAAAACTCTCAATGAGGGCTTATTACTCCAGTTAAGAAAAAGTCCAAAATTAACATTTTTTGTCTTTTTAGATCCTTTTGATTCAGTCGATTACAATCAAAAGAGGAGGTGCACGACTAGATGTTAACAACAGTCTTAAATCCAAAATTTCAACATCCTACGGTTAATCATTTTTGATTTATGCGAGATACATACATACTTACGTACAGACGTCACGCCGAAACTAGTCAAAATGGGTATTTGTGTTGAAATCTGAAAACCGAAATTTTTCGCTATTACAAGTGAAAATAGATCATCATACATACATCTTTTTCTGGAAATTTTTAATTCAGTATTGTGTTTTTTGATTTGAGGGCGTCAAGAAACGTCAAGATCTAAAAAAAATATGGAAAATTTGACCCGATTAGCATTCTTCCCTGTTTACAATCTAGGGTATATAACTAACACTATGAGTTATACTGCTAGTATATATGTATATCCGGGAAAGTCATAATATTCAAGTTGCTTACCAATTTTTAGTAAAATTTAATTTTGAATAAAATTATTTATGTAATTTTACTCTTAAATTTATATTTGTTATAAAAAAAATTGCTACCAAATAATAATAATAATAATGCAGTAATTATAATCGAGGGAAATCAAATATAAATTTAAAAATTTACATAATTTTAATATGATTCATGAGCATGTAACCTGTACGAAATTATTGTTATTCTTAGATTAATATTTTGTTTCAACTCTCCCAAGTTACACGACTATTGTAATTTAATATTTTATACTTGCTGCGGTTATGTTACTTATGTAATGTGTACGTAAAATATATTTGAAAATGTTAGGCAGTATTATTTCCTTCTTAGTTATTCATAGTGAGACATTAATCTTATACTATTAAGTAGGCTTTTACCCTTTCCCATTTGAAAGACTAAATCTTAGTATTCGACCGCATTTGTGGCGTGTAGATTTTACTTAAATAATCATTGGAATTATATTGTCACCAAATGTTAGGTTTATTCTAGTCTTTAATGAAAATAATCCTCTACACTAAACCCTGACATATTATTCTCTTTTGTTTGTATTATTTAGTAGTAAAAATGATCTTTATATACTAAAATAATAGATGTAAACATCATTTTAATTTTATTTACTTGAGTAATATTCAAACATTTCTTTTTAATGTAAAATATTTCCTAAAAAAGATTGAGTACGTATGAATGTTGTAGATATTTAATGTTACTTCAGTAAGTTAATTTCGATCAGACGTGAGTCAAAAATCACTCCAAAAAAATATATCTAGCCTTTTTAAGTATAAAAAAGCATCCCATAACAGGCTTAATTATAAAAGTAAGGAGGAAACTGATTTCCCAACGCCTTCCTCATTGATCTAAAATGTATGGTTGCATATCATCATACCGAACCTAACAAAATTCTGATGATATGTAGTTGTACGAGTGACATTTTCACGTTTACACTTACAGGTAAAATAATATCTTTTGTCGCAAAACAACGCGTTATATACATTGTTTCTACTCGGTTAGAAGATTATGAATATTTTAAAATATCATATATAAACTTTCGCTAAAAACTCCAGGAAAAAACCAGTTCATATTCGTCAAATATGGCATTAAAAAATGTATTCTTTGCACTAAAAGTATCGGTCTGGATATATAAGTTATCGCTATTCTACCTAACAGCAGAAGTCCCCCCCCCCAAAAAAAAAGTGTAATTTGTATTCAGAAAAACCGTTCGATTCGGATTTAGATATGATAATTATATGAATGTAAATCCTAAATAACGGTGACATAAAGTTTTTTCTGCAGAAACTGTGGGGCATGGATTACTTATCATGCAAAAGCAGTAGGCGACTATAATAGGGGACACCTACAGCCTTTTGCCGTTAATGGTAATTGTCCTTCTTGGAGTAATTTTTTTATTTTACGACGTAGGCTAGATAAATATAGACCATTAGTTCTCAAAGTGAGCGATAACGCTCTCTTGTGGGCGCTGAAGGGCTTCATGGGGGCGGTAGAAGGCCCACAAAAATTGGGGGCGTTCAGGCGATCTAGGAAGGCGATGGCAGAATAAAAAAAAGCAAAGATTTTGTTTTCGTGATATTTCATACTGAAATTAAATACTTATTACACTAGACAAAAAATTATAGGGACACTATGCAATAAAATAATTTTTATTGTTATATTGAATATGCTATCAATATTGTTGTTATATAACTATATATGTTGTAATTTTTTTGAAAGCAATTTTAATAAAAATACTTCAAAATATGATTAAATATGTCTTTTAATTGCTCTCGTTTAAAATGTAAGTTTCAACTCAGAAAAAGGATATGCCACGTTTAAAAACAATAATTGTAATTGCTGTTTTTAAGAGCGCATCGTACAGTTGTAATTATTATTTTGAAGAGATGGTAATTTTAAAAAAATTGGGGGCGCTAGAAAATTTTTTTATTCTCAATGTGGGCGGTGGGCGAAAAACTTTGAGAATCAATGATATAGACTCATTGGCTCTCGAGACCTGTTCGGCATATGGAATTCATTGCCATAAAATAAAAATAGGGTTTCATCCGAAGTGGGCGCCAACCGGATTTTTCAGTACTTGGAAGAGTAAAATTAAGACGATAAATCCAAACTTTTTGACAGTTATAATCTCTTTCAGTACTTCTTTGTAATAAGATATTCCGCCTAAAATTCTGAAACGGATGTCGCAATCAAAAATAAAATCCTTCGTTTCGATGTTATGAATCACTCTAAAATGGAAATTTTTACGATAGGGTTTTGTTTTTAATTGCATCTATACTTCCTTGACACATGTGAATGGGGGTCTTTTGACTTCGAAAATTGGCCAAAAGACGTTAAAAAATGTAAGTTATTGAAAATTTAACCGGTTTACCTAGGGAAATAACGTCAGCCTTACAGCCTTACCTTTATGTACTAAAGTACAATAGCACTTTATGTACTATTGTACATAATACAATAGTATTATGTACTATTGTTTAAAAAAAATGATTTTTTTTTTTTAATTTAAGAATCGGTTGGCAACACCTTGTAAAAACATAAAATCGTCCTGTTATTCAGTTTGTGAATGAATTTACAAGGAAGGTTGTATTCTTTGTGTCGGTTAACTTATGCAGGTTATGAATATTGTAACATTGACAATTGTGATTCATGTAGATAGTTGTTAAATATATTTAATTGGATGTACATTTTTATTTTAAAATTGAAAATAAATAATTTGTGTTAAAATAGCTTTATTTCACTTAATACTTGCTTAACATCTTTTTTCTTTATTTACAACCTGTTACCTAAAATACATTTCGATAACAAGTAAATCAAATGAGTAATTTTGAGAAGACCTTCCAATGACGGCCCTCGTTGGATACAAACCTTATAATGCATAGCAAATCTCAAAAACAGTACTTCATGAAATTGTAACTACAGAACAGTTGATAGCAGTTAAAAAAAATAAATGTAAAAATAAAACGACAAACAAGAATAAAAGATAGCTAAGTTAAGAAACAACCAGTATCAGGATATTAGAATGCCTGAAAAGTAGCAGCGTCAATAGATAATAATGTTCTTAGAATTTAGAATAGTATCACTAACGATGCTTCCCAAATCAGCTAATTTGGAAGTCGAGAGTTCCAGCGTTCAAGTCTTAGGAAAGTCAGTTATTTTAACTCAGATTTGAATACTAGATCGTGGATACCGGTGTTGCTTTGGTGGTTGGGTTTCAATTAACCACAAATCTCAGGAATGGTCGAACTGAGACTTTACAAGACTACATTTCATTTACACTCATACATATCATCCTCATTCATCCTGTGAAGTATTATCTGAAAGGTAATTACTGGAGGTTAACTAGGAAAAAAAAAAACATTATCACTGACAATAGGTACACAGAGCAGTAAAACTGCTAATATTGAACACAACACTACACTTCCGGGAACCGAATTCCCGCAAAATAATTTGTAAAAAACGCTTAGGTAGTATTTGATGTATGATTGGTGTTATCAACGACAATTCACGGCTTGGACTTGTCACGAATTACTGAGGTCCAGCCCGTGAAATCCTGCTCAATCTTCGAACTTCCTCCTGTTCATAGGAGATCTTTAGATAGTCATGAATCTAGGTTTGTTGCGAACTACGGTGCCTTTGTTACAATCCTCAGCATTTTGTTTTAAGACCGTTGGATCACCTTAATGTTACTGATACATCTTGTTAACCACGTTAACGTTTAAAAATTAAAAATTTTTACTTTATGTTTAAACAGTTGAAAATATTTTCCTGAGCTTTTTAATCTTAAAAGTTTAATCGTATATTACAGGAGCTATAAATTGAAAGAAATTTGAAATATCTCGATTCGAATCTTGTAAATTAAGATGTTCTAGAAATAGAATTTAATTAAGTTTAAGTAGAGATTTAATTAATAGTATTTGATGTTAATTATAACTTTTTAGCTCATTTTTAAAAGAGTTATTGATTAGAGACTAATATGAAAACTAATGCCATTATTTTTTCAATTTGGTTAATTAGTATTTAGTTTTTTTTTATTGTAGATAATAAATCAACATATATACATGCATCACGTCATAACATGAAATAATTTTATAATTCCTTAAAAGCTTGTCAATTTTACAACTTTATTTTTGCCTGACAGTTTGCGTGTTAATCATATAACATATTTTTTCCGTGTTGCTGAAATCAGATAAATATTTAAAACCCTTACATCATTAATAATTCTGTTACTTAAAATTTAGTACCAAAATTTATATTATGTTAATTTATAACATTTATAAAATGTTAAAACAATGGTTTTCTTTTAAAAAGAAATAGCTCTAAAAAAAAGTAAAATAATTTTTCAGTGATTATAAGATAGACAATAAATAATTTTCAACATTTGTAAAAAGAAAACCATTGTGCGGTCATAAAATATTTGTCTAATCATTTTAATTTACGTTCACATTTTTACATTTATTAATTTTCACAGAACACCTATTCGAATTATTCAGTAATATTTTATGAGCGCACAATGGTTTTCTTTTTTCAAATGTTGAAAATTATCTTTGACTATCTTATAATCACTGAAAAATTATTTTTCTACTTTTTAGAGCAGTTCTTTTTAAAAGAAAACCATTGTGTTAACATTTTTAAAAAATGCATTAACTTTTTACTTAGTCTTCCGCTCACATTTATTCATTCAAATGCCATCAATTCATTCACATTGGTTTATAATTTTTTCTCATTCTATCTAACTCTACTAGTACTGCGTACAAATAAAATAAAAAATTTGATGTGGACCCTACATGACTTTCTTGTACGCCTATAAATTACATATACAATTTTTTTTTTAATAATAAAAAATACATAAAATTTTATTTTATTAACAACTTCTGATATTTCTCATACTCTTTTTTATTGTTATTATTGAATTATTATTTATCGTAAAGATTTTTTTACAATCAGAGATTAATAATTATTAATAAACTAGCATATTTTAATTTAAAAAAAGTCAAAAAAAAGGAGATGAAGGCGGATGTGATCCGATGTGCCTTCCCCTTGTAAGATCCAAATATTTCATTGATTAAAATTTTGTTGAGCTATAACTCTAGAACCAATGAAGATAAGTTCCACTTATGGCACATCGTTGAAAATATTTCAATGAGGGCTTATTACTGCAGTTAAAAAAAAAACCAAAATTGAAATTGTTTGGATTTTGGGCTTTTTTTGGACACTTTTGGTCCAGTCAATTGCAATCAAAAGCGGAGGTACACAACTAGATGTTACAGCAGTCCTAAATCTAAAATTTCAGTCTCGTACGGCTAATAGTTTTTGAGTTACGCAAGATAGATACGTAAGTACATACAGATGTTACGCTGAAACTAGTCAAAATGGATTCAGGGATGTTGAAAATGGATATTTATAAATTCCGTCTGAAATCTGAAAACCGAAATTTTTCGCCATCACAATACTTCCTTTACTTCGTACAAGGAAGTAAAAATCCACTCTCTCCTGTTTCGCCTTTTCACTTTCATTCATTCGCTCGCTTTTCATGGTATTTTTGACGCGATTTCTCCAACCGCCTTTTACGTTGTGTTGTAGTTTCTATTTGTTATGTATTCTTTGGTTTCATTTTTTCCCCCACGAGAATCTTTAGTATGCTCACACGAAGAAAAATGATTTTGTTAAAACAAGATGATTGTGTTATTGTAACATAATTCATTTAGTTACGATAAGAAATCGGTTTGTAGTCGTTACAAAATCAGATAACTTATAATAACAAATCAGTAGCGATAGGTTATGCTAACCTATGTAACAAATACCCTTTGTTATCGTAACAAAATGGTTTCGCTGCCACAACAAACCCAAAGTTACCGAAATGTAAGATTTGTTATCCGTATGTAAACAAAGAAACATGTTTTCATAATGTCCACCATATTAGATTTAGAAGGTTATTAATATGCTATATTACATTGTCATCAGAACCAAAGCTGTGAGCAAGATTTCAGCTTGATTGGATAACGGGAAGTGTGTCAAATTTCACTTACTAAATTTGACCTAACAGGATTTCGAACATAAGAAAACCATTGAAAAAAATTATAATTATTGCAAAAAAAACTTGAAATTTCCTTATATAAGAATAAATTAAATGGAAAAATGTACAGATCAAAAAGTATTAAGTAGAATAGTACCCTAGAGTAGTGTTTCGTATTTGCAACGATTTTCACGTAAAGTATAACGATAAAATTTTTTTTTTTTTGTGATTCTATCAATATTATATCGTCCTAAAAATACTGATTAAAAAAAATTTACCACATATTTGGTTTCTTATAATTTCTATAAATATTACCAAAGAGAAATGAAAATAAATCCATTTTTAAACCTCATAATAAATATTTCATTAAAAAGTGGCTGGAAAAACCTATCTTGACCGAATTTTATACATATAATTTCTCCTATTGAATGGAAACAATATGTTCTATACAGCTGTCCGTAAAAGGTGAGGCCAAACTCTAGGAAGTGATTCTACTTAACATACGGAAGAAAAAATGTCCGTGAACTTAGGTACGAAAATGCATATTTTTGTCTGTCCAGCATTTTGTGTTTGTTTTTTAAGAAAACAAATATTATCAAGAACGGTTGGACATATGTACATATATTGCATAACTCAAAAACGTTTAACTGTAGGATGTTGAAATTTTGAATTTAGGACTATTGTAACACTTAGTTGTACACCTCCCCTTTTGATTGCAATCGTCTGGATCAAAAGTGCCCAAAAAAGCTCAAAATCCTTAAAATCTGGATTTTTGGACTTTTCCTTAACCGCAGTAATAAACACTCATTGAGAAATTTTCAACGATATATCATAATGATACTTATTTTCATTGGTTCTAGAGTTATAGCCAAATAAAAGTTTAATTATTGAAATATTTGGATCTTAAAAAAGAAGGCGCATCGGTTCGAATCAGGCTTCATCTTTTTTTTTTTAATGTGTTGATTTATTAATTGTTAACGTCTGATTTTAAAAAAAAAGTTACAATAAATAATAATTCAGTAATAACAATAAAAAAAAAAAAAATATGAAAAAATATCAGAAGTTATTAATGAAAAAAAATTGTCAAATTTCCTTAAAGCCCATCGGATTTGAACAATAGACAGTGCATACCGGTGTATTTTGGTGGTTGGGGTTAAATTAACCACACGTCTCCGGAATGGTCGGCCTAAGTCTGTACAGGACTATGTCATACATATCATCCTCATTACATTTGAGGGGGGGGGGTGCTTATTATTCACTAGTTGGAACAGATTGCAACGAATCGGGAAAAAAGATTTCTTTAAAATAACATTGATAAACATAATTTTTGTTTCCTAACATTAGATACATGATTTTAATCTGCTTTTTGATGCTGAAAACGAATATGAACTCAGAATCTTTCTATCAACCACCATTTTTGAAAAGTTTTTAAATTTTAATTAAAGTATTCATTCATTTTTCAACGTATAGTAAGCATTTTAAGCTCCTATATTATATTTTGTTAGCTCATTTTTTATTTTTTAACTTTGTTTACATAATTTGTAAGCTATAAATAAGCAATAATAGACAAAGAATTAAATCATATCATAGTCACATATTATGACAACATATCTAATACTGAAGAGTTAGCCTTCATGGATAAGATTAATCATGTCTGTGCAGGTCAAAACATTAGCTGAAAACACAGCTGTGTTGTCTGTATTAAGCACTGGATTTAGGGATGAATTAATTTTGTTCAATCTTATTGCTGCCTTATGTTTGTTAACAGTGCAATGTCATAATGCCTCCAAATTATGTAAATGATGTGGATGCCTTTTGTTATGTATGTGGTGAGTTTACCGCAAAATCAAATAGAAAAAACATTTCACCTTCAATTAAAAAAGCATATCATTTGTACTTTCAGTGTAAAATTAGTGATCAGGATAAGACGTGGGCTCCTCATATAGTATGCACGAATTGTTCTGTATATTTAAGAGAATGGCTCAAAGGTACACGGAAGGCTGTGTTCTTTGGTATACATATGATCTGACGTGAACGAAAGCATCTTGTAAGCGATTGTTTTGTTTAACAAGTGTGTCTGCAATTTCTATAAAATCTAAACATACTACTATAAGTTATACTTGATTGTAATCAGCAATCAGGCCAGTACCTCACAGTGAAATTATTCCAGTTCGTGAGCCGCCTGTGAATGTATGTTTCGAAAGCAGCCGAGAAGAATCAGTCAGTTATTATAATTATTTAATATATACTTAACTCCAAATGAGAAAAATATTATTCATGATCTCTTAGTTGGACCCAAAAATTGTTTTACTCCTACACCATGTAAACTAGGACTAATGAAAAATTTTGTTAAAGCAATGAAGAAAGGTAGTCCCGGATATTTGTACTTCAGGTAGAAATTTCCGAACGTAAGTGAAGGAAAAATTACAGAAGGAATATTTTTTGGTCTTCAAATAAGACAGGTCAAAAATGATGTATTTAACTCAATGTTAAATAATGTAGAAAGTGCAGCTTGAGCTTCATTTAAAGACGTTTGCAATAGTTTTCTCGTCAAACAAAAATCCGACAATTACCTCGATATTGTTAATCAACTTCTACTTCATACAGAGCTATGGGATGTAATATGTCTTTGAAAATACATTTCCTCCACTCACATCTGAATTTTTTCCTGGACGACCTTGGAGATGTAAGTGACGAACACTGTGAACGTTTCCGCCGAGACGTTTCGGTGATGGAAAGCCGCTATAAAGGAAAATGGAATACTAACATGCTAGCCGGTTACTGTTGGACATTAATTCAGGATGTGCTTGAGGCTATTTATAAAAGAAAAGCATCAACGAAATCATTCTAACACGGGTATGGCCATGCAAAATTATAAATTTTACAGATTTTAACTGTATTTTTCCTTAATTTTTTGAAGCGTAATTTATTTAAAACTAAGGGTGATAGAAAAATGGTATTTACAGATCTGTAATGTACGCAAAAAAGCAATCCAAGAAATGGTATCACACATAGAGAAACATTAAAAATCTTTTCTTTTTTTTTGTCTATCAGTTTAAATTAATCGCTTCAGGAGTTATAAATTTCTGCTTAAGGGGTTAATAAATTTCTGTTTCAGGTTTACATGAAAAAACATTTTTTTTTTACAATTTTTTTTCCTTAAATGTAGCCCAGTATTTACTGAAAAAATTTGTGAATTTATTTTTCCTAAGGTGATTATAAATATTTTAATTAAATTTAACAGTACTGCATCTTATGCACACATTTTGTAAATTTTTGATAAAAATTACACGTGATACGAATTTGAATAGCACATGAAAGAATTAATGTAGAAAAACGATGTATATGTCATTTGGAAGCTGAATTTATTCTGTAAATGTTTCCGTACATTCCCAGAAGGTAACATCCCTTATAAAATTTCTATAGTACAAAATGAAACAAATGGTTACAGGTTATGAGTCTTGTTTTCACGATGATGTAGTGTTTATTAGATGTAATTTTTGTTAAAAATTAATAAAAGGAACATTTTAAACAAAAAAAAAAATTCGTATCATTTCTGGATTTGAATGAATGTGCAGTTCATGAATTTACTGTATTAGTAACTTAGTTTAAAATTTAGGTTAGTGCATACGTTTTTATAAGTTGTTTTTTTATTTTCTTTATTGGAAATCATTGTGATTATTTACAGTATACCAGCAGGACATAGATTGCAGTAAAAAAATAATAATTTACGGAAATTACAAACTCGAATCTGCTATTCAAAAAAGATGGAAAGGAAAACTGTTAGGTTCTCAAAAGTTTTCCTCAGAAATTGATGAATGATCAATACAGCCCTATTGTTACTGTATTATAATTAAATGTTAGAAACAAGTGACACATGGTTACAAATCAGCGTCATGGTCGGTTGGTCTTTCTTCAGGGTCAATTGTGTCACATAGCGTATCGGTGCAAGTGTAAATCACTGTTAACGTGTTTGTCTGTTATCGTGGGCTATTGTGTCTAGCAATTAAACATAACTGAACATTTTATTTTTTAGTTGAAACCTGAAATAAATGAGTAATTTTCTAATGTTTCTTATAAATTTTTTAATAAATTATAAAATAGCAAAAATTTGCTAATACGTCAGAAAACAGACCTTTCATTTTCTAATTTTGTTTTTAAAAAAAAATCATTACTTTTGCACAATTCCTTGCTGAGATATTAGCTTCCTAGCAGGTAGCTTCATTTTCACCCTCCACCCTTGTGTTAAGGGTTGCGCTTTGAATTTTTTAAATATATTTACAGCACTTTTCTTACATTTTATTGCTTAAATGTGCACTTAAACTGAAAGATGTTGCTATAAAACAAAAAAAACTTTCGTTGTGAGATAGACTACCCCTTTAAAAACATAAAATTCCGGAATGAATGATAATAAACCTATAAAGATATTTTTTTATAAATTCCTTACAGTGTGTATGTTTATTTTCTCAAACTAACTGATTAATCTCTCATTTATAAAGGGGATAATCAGTGACTGGAAGGAAGCGAATAATTAATTTACTGTTTTATTTTGTTAAAACTTTACTTAACTTACTAATAGCCCCTAATTTTTGAAAACAATAATGAAAAAAGTTGACTTAAAAGGACACCAAGATATTTAAAGCGAGTTTAATGATACAATTAATTTTAATATCAAAATTTTAGTCGCTGAGAACTAGGTCGGATATACAGTCTCAATTCACCTACTGTTGAATAATTTGATAACGGATGCATGGGTAAACGTTGTTTACCCAAGACAGTGATTAAAATAAATGACTCGGATAATCTGTAGATCGATTATTATGTTGAGATTAAGAATTACGGAACGAACAGAAATTAATGAAATTTAATCCCGCCCGAGATACTAACAAGTAAACGTTTTTGTTGACTTCTTTTGTAGAAATATTTCTCCTCACGCTGACTTAATCGCATTCTTTAGTGCTTAAAAAATTTTTAAGCGATACTTATTTAGGTTTTTATTTGTCTGACTGGATATTTATTTGTATTTGGCTTATTTTTCTGTCACAGGATGTATCAAAAACGGTTGGTCTCAGAAATTAATCCTAGTTCCTTTCTTGTATCTTTAATACTTTTTTATTTCGTGAGTCGTTTTTAAATCAAAATAAAAATAAAAGTCTTAAGTTTTCAATATTTTAATCTAGAAATCTTTTCACTAAACAAAATCGGGATTCTTTTCGTTAACAGACAGTATTTCTATCGTTGAAAAATATAATCTAAAACCTCATTTTATTGAAATCATAGAAATATGAGATAAAAAATTAAATATTGATTTCACCAGCTCAAATTATTAATTTACTTTTTTAATTTTTTTTTATCTCTTATTTTACTAACAATTTTTGCAGATATTCTTACTATCGTTATCTCCGTGAAAATTCTAACATTTAGGAATAGATTATTCGTCGTTATTTTGTGTCCGATGTATTGTTATTAGTTCAATTTTATGAAAAATAAATTGTAACAGAAAGGAAACTGAAATAGAAGTTTTGGAGGCGCCTTTCGCTGTCTATATTGTAATTGTATAGATGTGTTTATATCTTTATTTAATTTTATAAATTCCTCTCCATTAACGGAAAAGGACTGAAGATTATGATATGAAGTCGTGCCGAATCCGTAATGCAATTTTGACACAATTTAAACTTAGTAAAACAATAGCCAGCCAATTTTTTTTCATTATGTACCGATCAGTATATTAGTAAATGATGTCCAGCATGATTGATTAATGTCAGTATTGTGAAATTGGTTCATAAATAATTTTTTTTAAAAAGCCAGGAAAGGGTTGTATAAATTTTCAGGCTTCTTCTTTAACAGATATTTATTTCAAATATAGAATGAGCCAATGATACGTAACCTAATAATTAATATTCCTGAAAAATCGTTATTAACATAATATTACTGTATTTTGTGGGTGAACAAAAAATATTTATATTTATTTATTTTTCTTACAGTAGATGCTGGAAATGTCCTCCATCTGTTTCTACACATGCCTCAACACGTTTCGTGTTAATTGCTAATTTTCGGATGGTCGCTGCATTTATGCGGGATATTTCGTCTTCAATTTGTGCTTGAGTCGGTCGATTGTGTTAGAGTTGTTCGTATAGACCATTGATTCCCAAAGTGTTCCAGGTGGACCCCCAGGGGTCCACGGGAGACTCGACGGGGGTCTACGTTGGCGTGACAAAAAAATGGGGGTTCACAATTCGTAAGCGGGGGTCCACGAAAATTCATCTGGTTTCGATAGTGAAGAACTAAAATGTTGGCTTGACTTTGCGTATCAATCTAGGCAGATAATGTTTTGAGAAGCTCAGCGACTGTTACTTGTAAAAACTTGCATATTCCATATTCACTTTTTTTCGGAAGCTGTTAGTTCGTGGAACTCAGCCGTAACGCAAATTTTCATAGTTAGATCTAATCTTCACATTTTCCGTCGACTGGAAATATGGTAGAAATGTAGCTGCAGGGGGTCCACCGGAACCAGCAAAATTTTTAAAGTGGTCTATGAGAAAAATAAGTTTGGGAACGTCTGGTATAGACATTATCCTTCAGATATCACCAAAGAAAAAAGCCAGGGAAAGTTAAAGTTTGCGATCTATACGGCCACATATTTTCTCCAAAGAACTCACGCAACGTTCTATTCGCTGTGTTCACCGTTGCACCGTTTTGCTGCAGCCAGCAGTTTCATTCATCAGCCTTTAACATTGCCACGAATTGCATGATTTTATCCTGATAATGTTTAACTGTTATCGTTTCCGTGAAAAAGATTGGGCCTACAATTCTTATCCGCGTAAACGCACACCAAACTCCAATCTTCTGTGAATGTAACGAGGTCTCATTAAAAATGTGAGGTTTTCTAAACTCCAGTATCAGTCGTTAAGGCTGTTTACGTAGCCACTTAGGTGTAATTTTGCTTCTCAGAGCAGAAAACATAATCCAACAGTCGAAGGGCCTGCTGCGAATAAAACGCATTAACCATTGACAGTAATATGTATAGACAGTAATACATAGAATAGATATAAGCAAATTATAAAAAAGAATTTTGGGTACCGCTGTAGCTCGTTGTAGGATCGGGACTATAATCCTTAAATGTGATCGATTTAAAATTAAAAACCTGTAAATAACACATATCGTACTATCACTGTACTGAATTTCAAGTTCCTCCTACGCCCCCGGAAAAATGTTTAAATTGTGGTAAACACCCTCCCTTGTTAGATTACCTTCAAGATTTAATGGGAAAAAAATTTTTTTCCATATTTCTGCTGAAAAATTTGTGAAGTATAGCATCTATTATTAAATGATTTTTTATGATTTCAGAAAGTTAATCTAATTTTGACTACTAAGTATGGGTAAATATGTAATATGAAAATTATAAAAAAAGTAATGATGAGTAATAGAAGTTTAAATGGTTTAGTGTGAATTAGAGAGAAGTACTTTTGAACATCTGGAGAAGAATTTTCATGCTTTTCTTATTCATTTACACATCATTTCAAATATAATTAAAGTGTAGTTTAATTAGTTAATTAATAAAAAAGAAAACCCCCTAATTACAAATAAATGTTTATTTATTTATTATTTAATAAATACATTTTTTACTTCCTTGAACGAAGTAAATGAAATATTTTGATCGCGAAAAATTTTGGTTTTCAGATTTCAACGGAAATATCCTTTTTGACCCCCTCTGAATCCATTTTGATTAGTTTCGGCGAGACGTCTGTACGTTCGTACGTATCTCCCTTAACTAAAAAACGATTAGCCGTAGTATATTGAAATTTTGGATTTAGGACTGTTGTATTATCTAGTTGTCTCCCCTTTTAATTGCAATCGACTGGATCAAAAGCGTCCAAAAAAGCCCAAAATCCAAATTGTTGGATTTTCCGCTTATCTTATTAACTGCAATAATAAGCCCTCATTGAGAGCTTTTCAACGATATATCATTAATGGTACTTATTTTCATTGGTTCCAGAGTTAGAGCCAAATAAAATTTTAATTAATAAAATATTTTCGAATTAATTTTAATTAATGCGAGTAATTAGAAAGTTTTGAAGCACGTCCAGATAAACGATACCATTTACGGTTGCCTCCTGCCGGAAGAACGGGACGTACAGTCTTTGTTTGCTTAGGGTAAAAAAACATTGACCTTATGGCTACGATGAATGCGCTGCAAAATTTTATTAGGGTTTTCGCTACCTCATATACGGCAGTTATAAGTGTCCATCTTGCTACTGATGTGAAACGTTGATTAATCACTAAAAATTACTTTACGTAAAAATGTATCGTCGTCCGAAATTCTATTCAACATTTGCACACAAAACTGCAGCCGAGCTACTTTTTCGTCATCTGTAATGTGTTGAACCACGGTTATTTTGTACAGCTTCAGGTGCAGCCGCAAAATTTCAGGCATGGCATTTTCACACACGTTACAAATGAATCATCTCATCCTCTGAAGCAATACCTAACGGTGATACCGGAGTTTAAATTAAAAAAAAAAGGGCAATCGTTTACGTAATATGCGCCAAACAGTCGTTTATGGATTCCCAGTCTCACGTAACGAACGTCGAGTTGATTTCTTCGGATTACATGGAAAGGTTTCTCTGATTTGTTCCATTACAGCTTTAGTAATGCGTGGGCGTCCTGGTGATTTTGTATGTTTAACAAAACAACTTGTCTCAACGAAGGTGTGGTGCCAAGAGTAAATTGTATGCCTACTAGGAGGTTCCCTACTGTAACTCTAGGAAAATTACGTTGAACTGCAGTTGCTGACTACAAATCGTGAAACCAAAATACACAGCGGCACTTTCCGCCCCAGTAAATGTATCCATTTTTATTAACACTGTTGACAGCCCTGGTGGCCGAATTCGGTACTAATGAACTAGGTGAGTCAAAACTTGATGTTTTTTTCTATGAAATGAGACCTCAACTGAA
Organism: Lycorma delicatula; assembly: GCF_047948215.1. Classification (NCBI taxonomy): domain Eukaryota; kingdom Metazoa; phylum Arthropoda; class Insecta; order Hemiptera; family Fulgoridae; genus Lycorma; species Lycorma delicatula. Next base: position 58,890,675 of record NC_134463.1, read on the forward strand.
TCTGTATGTAAGTAAATTTTTATATACTTTAATGGATATATTTAATTTTTTTAAAATTTATTTAAGGGGAAAATTTAATTTTTTTACATGTACGGTGTTGTTAACCTGTCATTTTAATATACATTTAACATGACGTGATTAAATCGTTTTATTTATCACGTGCACGTAAATTATTTTATGTATACATGATAGTGCACGTAAAACTTAATGTTTAATATTTTCTTCTAATTAACAGAATAGTTTATTTATTTAACGCCACTTGCTATTTATTATCTGAATTCCGTGCTTTATTTCTTTTCAAATAAACCTATAACAGAATGAATGTCTAATGTTAGTCTAATTTTCTTTTGTATGATTCATTTATTTTGAATAATAATATTATTATTAGCTTTAGAATGTTTCTCTTCGTGTATAATACGATACTGATAATACTTTATTGCTTATTCTGTAGTATGAATTATTCATTTTGTTGCTAATTTTTCAAATATTTATTATATATGTATAACCACTTACTAACGTGGGTTATTGGTTATTTTTAGATTCATTTTTATGTTAAATTTATGTTTGTGGTGTAACTTAATGTTTTTTTTTCTTTTTACCTGTGTTATTGAATAATACATTAAATGGTAATTTAAATAAACACAACTTTTTTTTTGTTTCACAGTATATATCAAGTTTTTTTTGTAAATGTTGTCGCTTTCTAACAGATCCAGTAGATTATTAATAGTTTCTCCTTTATTCTTTAAATCCCTTATAGATTAGGACATCCTAATCATTAATTTCTTTTCTCGAAATGATTAGAGCTTGCAAAGTACTTAAAAATAAAATTTTTAACATAGTTTTTCCTGCACTATGTTGAATAGATTATGAAAAAATTCCTCAATTTTGTACCGACTTCAATTTGTTTTTTTACGATTTAATTAATTTCCAGACTCCTTAATACTTGAAAATATATTTACGGTTAACGTGTAACTGGAGATATTAATTCTTAAGGCCGATTACATACAAGATAAGGTGTAATTAGACGATTTTAAATTAGCCGATATTTTTTGTAATAAATGGTCGGTAGGGTTTAGTAATTTTCATTGATTTGTCAATTTAAGATATACGGGGTTAGTATTTTTTAATTTTCTGTATAATACTTTTAAAAAACGTAATTATTCTGTCACTAAGATGCGACGTGAATCGGAGACACATCTTTAAAATGGATAAGAGAAGTTAAGAACCGATTTTGACAAAAATAATTTTTAATTAGATTAAAAATTCAGCTTCATGTTTTGTGCAGGTGTCGAGAAATTTAGAAAAAAATATAGAGGCGGTTTAGCTGAATTTTGTTCTAAAAACAATGATCTTTTATAGCGTTTTTGTTGGACATGAAGTATTTCAAGCGGATATTATTCTTGTATTTAAATTCAACCAATTATAAATTCAAACAGAAATTTAAACAAAAAAATGATGTTGCTTAAAAATTATATACACGTACTCTCAAATACCGGGCTTCAGAGAAACCTCGCTACGCGCAGACAATGTAATGTTGTGATATCCTCTGGCTATTTTACATACTAGAACCTTACACATTAGTAATTAAAACGGCTATGCGTTTGTGGCAGCAAATGAGCTTTATAATGCTGAGAAATGCTGGGTAAGATAATCGACATTCTCAGACGTTGTTCACAGGATTTTTTGAAAACGACGAAGTCTACTTCAGTAATACCGGGTGATTAAAAAAGGACTTCACAGACTTAAAATCATATAAAATGTTATTAAAATAAGCTACAGATATTCGGTTGTGGTCTCATTTCGTAGAAACACATATCAAGTTTGTCATCTAACATTCACGTTGGTACGATATGGCTTCCATTGAAATGTATGTCGCATTACTATGCGACATATATTTCACCTGAAGTCGATTTCATTCCAGACTGTAGCCAACAAGTCGGGCGTTGCTTCATCAGTTGCGCCGTTGATTGGAAGTCTTAGCTCAGCTAGATCAACAGGCAAAGGTGGTACATAAACCAGACGTTTAATGAAACCCCCACAAGAAAAAAAAAACTAGTGGGGTCAAATCTGAGAGCGAGGTGGCCGTGCAGTTGGGCCTTCATGACCACTCCACTGAGTTGGAATCGAGTATCAAGAAAATCTCGGCGGCTAGGCTGTAGAGAGGTATTACCTCGTCTTGCTGATAGTTATGGCGCCCATCTTGGTCATCATTTTCTAACTAAGGAATTAGAAAATGTTGAAGCATCTCCAGATAAACAGTACCATTTACGGTTACCTGCTGGAAAAAGAACGGGCCGCACAGTCTTTGTTTGCTTAAGGAAACCTTTCTCAACGAAGGTTTGGTGCCGACAGGAAATTGTATGCCTACTCGGAGGCTCCCTGCCGTACTCTACGAAAATAACGTTGAACTGCAGTTGCTGACTGTAAATCTTCCGGTATTACCTTAGAAGAATAACTACACACAATTTTTTGTTCTGTGGACTTTAACGTTTATTAAAAAAATAATATCAAATTATAAATTATGAATAAATCAGGAATATTATTATTAAATTGAAACTGGAATGGTGATTTCGCAATTTAAAATTGTCTTAACAGTTTTTGTCGCATTTTGTAGATGTCTACCCTGTTTTATTCTTTTTTTTTCTTAAAAGATAAGTTTCCTTCGTTTTCTTTCTGCCTTAAACTAGTAGTTTTAATTATTTATTTCTGGAATTATATATCGTAAATTCTAGTTTTATTTTATTTACCATCTAATTTTTGAAGAGAATCTTCTTAACGCAGGCTTCGGGGTGGGGAGTCAACCGAGAAACTACGAGCGTCACGAAAAAGCGTCACGCGCTACTTGATTCTCCCACTATGCCTGCCGTGGGCTGTATGTAGATACTGCCATACGTATTCGGTAAAAGCGCTATCTGTCTTTCTCTCTTACTCTTATATACGGTGTATGCGTATATGATGTTCTTTTCACTTCATGGCGACTTCAACAATTTCATCGACAGTTCATATTTCTTCTTAATAAAAAAATATGTTATATGTGTATAATATATTGCATATACATTATTTTTCACCATTAATAATTCATATAATATTGAGTAAGAAGCTTCGATTCCGCCGTGTGTCCACGCACCAACGCAATTACTTTTTTTTTTTTTTTTTTTTTAAATAAAATCTGAACAAGTTTAACTGGTATATTGTGATTACTTTTTTTACGATTAAAATCACTATTAAGGTATAGTAACTGTTAAGACTGGTTCAATCTTTTAATCGTTCTCAGTTTCATAGTGAACAGAATTTTATAGCTTTTCTTTTTGTTTTCCTGTTTAGCCTCCGGTAGTTACCTTTAAGATAATACTTCAGAGGATGATATGTATGAGTGTAAAGCAAGTTTAGTCTTGTACAGTCTCAGTTCGACCGTTCCTGAGATGTGTGGTTAATTGAAACCCAACCACCAAAGAACACCGGTAGTATCCACGATCTAGTACTCAAATCCGTGTAAAAATACGAGTAACTGAATACTAGGACTTGAACGCTGGAACTCACGACTTCCAAATCAGCTGATTTGGGAAGACGCGTTCACCACTAGATCAACCCGGTGGATTAGAGTTTTATAGCTGGCCCGCATCTATATCCCTTTTTGAAAAATTCCGTTAGTTATTTTATTTTTATTGAATAATCAGTTATATTGCTAAAATATTTAAAAAAAAAAAACAAAAACAAAAAACCGTTTTGTCCTGCATTATTGAACATTATCAAAACTCGCTAGAATTTGACAGATTTTTATTTCTTTTTTACTAATGTGTTTTGTTTCAACATTTTCCATAAGGTACATGCCTGACTTCTAGCGATGTCAGTTTTTAAAAATGTAAAAGAATACTGTAATTTATTTCTATTCTGTAGATCAATTTATCATTCTAGTGTCTAATTTTATCACTCTCTTCTAATTATTAGTTTTTCATTTTTAAATTTAGAATGATTATTATATTTTCTAAATTTTTTTGTATATGACTGTTAATTGATAAAGATAAAGGATATATATTTATCTCCTAAGTTATATTTATTACCATTATTGATAACGCAAAAGAAAGGTTAAATTAAGTTTTGAACGGCTATCAAACCTAAATGAATCATTGTTAACGATATAAGCGTATAAATATCATCGGTCTTATTTGTTCGGAGTACACTCTTAACTTACTGATATTTTCTTGTGAAGCTGTGAAACGTTAACTAATTCTTTCTTTTCATTCTCCTCGCATTTGTGACGTAAGAATATCATGTACAAACTGTATTGTACTACCAGCTGAGTTTCGCGTTCTCTTTTAAGTATCAGCGCTTGCGCAGATCTAAGATTTTTAGTAGGATTTCCGCTGTAGTTCTAATTGTTACAAAAATTATTATAAAAAGTGAAAACCACGTGGTTTCAATTTTTACAAATTTTTTAAAATCTATTTCGGGAAAAATATTTTAAATTTATATCCAATTATAAAAATTGAATAATAATATGTTATTACTAGTGGAAACTTAATTTTAATTTCAATTTTTGCCTTTAGTAATTAATCTTCATATATCGATCGAATATGAAGGGTTGTTTCGTGGTTATTGATCCATATTCGCTTTTTCTGGATAAAGTTGTGGTAGAAAGGGTTTTATATTACTGAGCTTACGCATCATTAATTCATTGAAATTTTGGTACATCATCCTTTATTTCAGACTGTAGATCATTAATTGTTGTAATCTTCAATTAATTATGTAAAACATAGTTTTGACAAGTTTGTTGTTTACCTCGATCTTCTTATTGCATATTATATCGACTTATTTACATTTGGATATTTTGATATTATTACTAAGAAATTTATTTCATAATATTACATTGACGTGTGAAAAGTTAATTAATTTTTTTATTCATTTTATTTTTATATAATCCTACATAAAAGTTTACTAGAATTAATCAGTTTTAATTCATATTTACAGTTTTAATTTAACGATTTTTGATTTATTTATATTTAATTTTAATATATTTAACAGTGCTGACTAAATTCGACTGCACCGATCGATATTCATATTGCAGAGTTTTCCGGCCTCCAGTTAGAACACACCTCCGTAGTCACGGTGGTTACATAATGCTGATCGTATTTCATTTTTAATGCATTTTTAAATTATCTTCATAATTATTCGTTTTTTGCTCTTGTTTTTTTTTATTATTACTATTATTTTAAAAATTGATAGTATCCTATTTTGATTGGGTGATTAAGTTACGATCAGATTTGAATCTTTTATCCTACCCTACTAAAGGATATTTGTATGTAGGTCTGTGTGTGTTCGTCCCCGTTAGCTTAGCACCGAAATATACCGATCACTAGCGGAAAATCCCGATTCCTTAGTACATGTCTGGTGTTGGTTAGGTGTATACTTGTTATATTATTATATATCTATATATATGCGAATGTATATTAATAATATATTTTTTTTATTTATGTGATAAATAAAAAATTATTTATCACATAAAATAATAATATTATTTATTTTCTACATAAAATAATAAACTACAACCAAAAAGTAGGCACCGGAATGTACCGATCACTAGCGGAAAATTTTGATTCGTTAGTATCAATTTCTAGAGTTTAATTTTTCTAGCTTAACTTTTGTTATATCAATTATCTTCATTCAAAATAAAATTATTTTACACAAGAGGTCATCAGTTTTGGTCACCTAATAATCCCATTCCGAGACGCTGCCCTCCCGAAGGGCCTAGCTGCGGATGGCGTGCCTTTGCAGCTTGTAAATTAATTAAAACTTTTATAGTTGTTTTTAAACAGTTAGAAGTGTAGTCTAAATTTTTGATTTTATCATATTTTGTGATATCTATTTAATTTTTATGACAAATTATTTGTGTTTTAATACTCTGTATTCTGTTTGTTTTATATATAATTACACATTTCATATTACGGGTGATTAAAAAAAGACGCAAGCCAAAGATTAAGAAGGTAGAAGTCACGCATAGGTAAATTTTATTTCTCCCTACATGTCAGTTGGAAACGCTGACATGTAGCTCAACTCAAAGATAGCGGCTTTCAACAGTTGAGATGTCCTTATGCACTAGGACGAACGTGTGTTTATTATTGAGACTTATTGCGCTTGTAAATCTTACGAACGAATGAAACACGAGTTTCGGATTAAATTTCCCAATTCTTCAGTCCCTAATAAGTCGACAATAACGCGTTTGATTTATAAATTTCGTGATACTGAGAGTGTACATGATCGGAAAGGCACAGGTCACCATCACTGTTCTGGAGGACGTGAAAGAACGTTGGATTCGTTCATCCAGAAAATCGTTCAGGAAGTTATATTCACAACCGGGCTTTTACTATCTACAACTTTCAGGATTACTAAAAAATTACAATCGCATGCTTATCGCATCGGTGTCGTTCAAGAATTGAAAAGTAGACCACGGAAAACGTTTACAGTATTGCCGTCGGTTTCAGTCTCTTGTTGATAACAACGGTATTGAAATTTTGAATTGTGTTTATTTCAGCTACAAGGCACCATTTCACTCGGATGGTTACTTTAACAAAAAAAAACCGCCGAATATGGAGCGCTGAAAATCCTCACCCGTTTCATGAACGATCATTACACACACGTAAAATTCGTGTTTCGTGTTGGATATCGCGGCGTCGTGTAATAGGGCCTTTATTTTTTGACAAATCTATAGTTGGTGAGGTTTATCGCAACTTAATCGAACAGTTTATTGCCGTGTTAGATTTACAAGAACTAGAATGTTAGTTTTAGTATGATAACGCAACGTGTCATACTGCTTATGAAATGCTGGATACGTTACGGGAATTTTTTGGCCACCGTTTGATATCAAAAGGGTTGTGACCTCCCAGATCCCTAGATTTTACACCAGCAGACGTTTTCCTACGGGTTTATTTAAAAAGTGTAGTTTTTAAAAACAATTTACGAATTGAAGGCTAACAGTGAGATTTCAAACATTATTGAGCTAACATTACGAAAAGTGGCTGCAAATGTTATGAAACCTGTGCGAACCTTAATCACTGGAAATCATTTCGAAAATTTTATTGTAAAGTTATTAAAGGTAATTTGAATATTGTTGTATAAATATTTTGTAATAATTTCACTTCGTCAAACAAAGTGTTTGCGTCCTTTTTGAAACACCCGTAATTTTGAATTTCACTGTTGAAAGCCGTATTGCCTAGATTATTAACGTTGAAATACGGATAAAACGTAATATTTTATATGCATTGTAATAAAAACGTGTAACTTTATTTTGAATTTTTGTTATGGACTTGGAAATAGCATTACAATAAAAAAGGCGTAATTTGTTTTTTTGTAAACATCGTTTTTTGTTATTTCGATGAATTTTTAATTATTATAGAAAAGGAATGACTTGAATTTTTTATCTATTTTTTGACAACGGTGTATTTTAACATTATAATAGTTCCAGCTCAGATGTGTTTTCTTTTGTTTGCAAAATTATAGCTATTAAATTTTTATCTTGAGTGAACTAAAAGGTGGAACTTGTATTATTGTCATTCTTCTGGAATAATTGACTCCTGCTTGTTTCCGTCCCTTTTTCACTTGTTTGTTCATCATTCTACGCGCTTGTGTATGCGCGCGCGCGCTTTCGCGTTTAAGGGCGTATGTCTTTCTTCCTTGTCATTCTATGCATGGTTGCTTTTAATGCGTATTATTTCTTTTAACGGCATTTGAAAACGTATGTTGAAAATTCATGCAGTATTTGTGCGTGTGTGTGTGTGTTCAAAATACTCAGGATCTTTCGTACAAACATACAGATTTGAAACAATAGGACGACTATATACTAACTGGAGAATAATGACTTAAGTTTTGTAAGAGACCCTTTTTAACTACTGTATTTTTTTATTCGTTTTTATGTCTGTTTACTGATGTAGAACTTCTAACCAGTTGTAGTAAATATGCTAAAATTTTGTAGAAAAAAGAGATCAAAACGATTCATTACAAGATTATTTTTGTCGTAATTAATCTATTTAAATAATTAATACGTTGTAATTTCTTAAAAGAATAAATTAGTGGTTGGAGCATTGCACGTTCGGTAAGATTAAAATCGATAGACCTAGGCTTGCTTTAGTAAAAAAAAAAAAAAAAAAAAAAAAAAAAAAAAAAAAAAAAAATTAAATCATAATGAAAAAAAATCCATATTGTAATGAAAGTTATGTTCGTAAGAATTGATATTTAGACAAAAAAAATTAAAAACATTTTTTAAATAAATTTAATTTTAACGAGTGAAATCTCTTCTCAAAGGTAAAAAAAAAAAAAAATCATTCATAAATGACTTCGAAATTAGTTAAATAATTATAAATTTAACATTGACTACTCCACAAATATATTTTTTGGCAGACCATTGGACGGACGTTAACTCTTTTCCATAAAAAGTAACATTTATTACAAAAATTCACTCAAACAGTGCATTTATAAGAAATAATCATTCATAAACGCGATGTAATGCTAACCAATCAACCGGCTTGTGGATTTCTCGTATTAGATAATTTCTTCAATGTTTATTCATAACTTTTGAAAGACAAATTTTGTATGGATTGTTGTAAATTAATTTAAGCTAGTTAGAAACTTAGTTATTAGTTATAACATTAGTTATTCTCACTAATTTAAGTGAAAAATCAACAATATTATTTTTTGGTGAATTTTGGACTCGAATACTTGACAATCAATTGTATTTTAACCCAATTGCAAAACATTCATTAAAAAAAATAATAAAACCTCTTTTCAATATATATATATACACACACACACACACGCACACAAAAGTGATTGTACTAGTATAGAAATGGAGAGTTAAGGAGAATCTTGATCTTTGACTCCTGACGTCATCGAGGTCAGAGACAAAATCACCCTCTACGAACCAATAGGGTTGCAGAATTTTGGTCATATAACGCTGGCCCCGCCCCTATTCCATCTTGTCAATGCCCCACCTCCTTCTTAACATGTCATCCACAATCTTAGATCGTTAGTGTGCTGACTTAGTAGATCTCATTACGTACATGCGGGATGAAGTTTCTTACGGGCGAGATATTTGCCGAGTGACTAATGAAACCCTTGTTGGGTTTGTATAGAAAAATTGATGTTTTGTAAATTTGTATACTGAAAATATATTATTATTTTTATTATTTACTTTTAAATATGTAAGTAATTTGGAATAATTCTGTATTCATATCCAAGGTAAAACTATTTATTGAATTGAATTCTGTGTCTTATGAGTGGTGTAAAATAGATTAGCGGTAAATTTTATATATATATAAATTTTAAATAAATATATAAATAAATTTTATATATATATATAAATTAAAATAAAATTTAAAATATAATATTAATAAATAAAATATAATATATATTTTTATTAAAATAAAATTTAATTTTAAATAAAATTTACCGGTAAATTTTATATATATATATATATATATATATATATATATATATATATATAGAGGTACTAAATGATCAATTTACGTTTTCAAATGAACTTTTTAGTGTCTGATTTATAAAACATTGTTTAAAATGCAACTGACAACTGGATTTATGACGTAATTGACAGTTGGAAGTATGACTTGATGTGTCGTAATTGAAAGATGAAACATATAAAATTGGTTGTATTGATACGTAAAGCTGTATATATATATATATATAAATATTTACTTTACTGTTAAATAAATTTTCCATCATAAATTGTTAATACCATTTAGGTATAGAATGTCCGATCTTTGTTGTATAACTTTCCCTTTATTTAAATTGTACCTACTAATGTAGTTTTATTGGGGTCGATTTTTATTTTGATTTATAAGTACAAATAAAAATTTGAATTTTATTTTTTAATGGTTGGCGAATAAAAGGAATGGATTTGTAAATTTAATGTAATTTGTATAAATTAATTTTTCCACTTCCCAACAATTTTCAATATATTTGTCCTAGCGCTTTTGTAGTCACTTCTCCATCATCAGATTTACGATTAATCATCTTTCTGACATAACGTTACATTCTTACTGACGTATACATTACTTTATTATTTGACGATCGATTATTTGACTATTATGAACATAACAATTTTAATTTAAAGTTAATTATAATTATATTTAGAAAATTTATACACATTATATTAAATTAAGAAATTCAATAAAATCCTTGTTAATGGAGAAGTGACTCCGAAAGCGCTCGGACACATATATTGAAAATTTTTGGTAAGTGGAAACATTAATTTATACAAATTGTATTAATACCACTGATGTCAAATGCTTAGAAAATTAAATCCAAATTTAATGTATTTTTAAGCTGTAATAATAAAACCGTGAAATTAAAATTTGACTACGGTGAATCAAAATCGCGTTTTCTTTCCGTTAAACGAAAATGTTCTAGAAAAGATAAGATTATTTACAAATCAGCTAATAATTTTGTCTAAGATACTACGAATCGGTGAAATTCTCTTTGAAATTTGGAGGAGTTAGAGAGACAAACCAATCATTAGACTCGAAGTAAAGTATGGTTTTTTTTACTCGTTATATATATTTCTAGTACCGAATTAAGGCACTAAATATCTTGTCTTGTTTCATTATAGAAGGGAGTATATCAATTTATTTTTATCTCTTTCCATCTTTTTTATGCTTGTAAAGAATCTTGACGGCATCTACCGAGAGATGATTTCTCTTTCAGTAACAATACTATCTCGGCTATATGGCTAGTAACCTATGGTGAACAGATTGAATGTATCAGTTAGCGTTGAACTTCATCATTTTAGTAGGCATGGAATTATTTTGATATGAAACCGTAAATTCGGAGTAGTGAAAATGCCTTCGGGAGACAACTTAATTTTAAAATTCTTCCTTTAAATCTATTATGGGATGTACTGGTGAACAAGTTTCGGAGTAAATTGTCTCGTATCAGATAGCTTATTACCCGTTACGTTGTGAGACTTAACACATATTTATTGGATGTAATTTACTGAATTTACAAATATTTTAAATGCTGAAAAAAAGAATTCGAATACAGTATTTTCATTATATTCATATTTCTGTGTTTCTTGGAGTTCAAGACTCGGTAAGGAATTTACTGATTTCATGCAGTTGGTAAAAATTAAGTTTTATTATCGAGGAAAGTTTTTTTTATTATTGGATTAAAGTTGTTTCAGTTGTGTCGTGGTCGATGCATACAAGTTACGACTAGAGCGCACAACAGAGGGGTTGTTTAAACAGTATTACTTTATCATGATTGCAGTTAAAAGGAAAAATTATCTTTTTTGAAAAAAAATAACAATTACTTTGCTTTTTTTTTATTCTTATCTTTAAGTACATGTTTATTTTAATATTACAGCCATACAAAACATTATGACTTTGGACAAAACCGTGTTCTTTTAATGTGGTTTATATTTTAATGGTTTTTTTTAAGTATGGAGTTTTTATTACGGTTTTTACTAATGCGGAAAGAACTGTGAACATAATTATACTTACAACTCGGATACAAGGTAAGAGTCTATTCGTTTTATTTGCTGAAACACACTCAGTTCTACCGCAAAAAAAGGCAATCTAGTGAAAAAAAAATTGAAAATATACATTAAAACTTTATAACTATTTGTTTTTACGAGGTCTTTTCAAAAAATAACCGAAATTTTTTAATTATTCGCCAACGGAGATATTAAATGACGTACGGTTGGTAGCATTGTGCTCTGCATAACTTCCTCTGTAACCACATGTTCTTGGATTGTTGATCTCGTTTAGTTTTCGTGTTATTATTTCCGTACAATATGTTCTAGTATTAGTAGCGATTTTTATAATAGGCATTTTTCGGGAGCAACGATACAACGTAAAATTTGGCGTGAAACGGGAAAAATTTCACAGTAACTTTTCAAGTTTTGAAAAAAGTGTACAGAGATGATCCTCTGGGTCGTACTCAATGCTGCGAATGGTTTTTACGATTTAAAGGTGATCGTCAGTCAAGTGAAGATAACCCTAAACTAAGAAGGCCTTTGATTTCAACTGATGACACACGTTGAGAAAATCAACGATCTGGTGCGTGCAAATCGCTGATTGACTTACAGAAAACTTGCAGAAAGGGTCAGCATCTCGATCGGATAATGCCATGACATTTTAACTGAAAAATTAAACATGCATCGAGTTGTAGCAAAGTTTGTTCCTCGTTTGATGACCGAACAACAGAAAGAACACCGACTGGACAGTTACCGACAACTCCTTGAACAAGCCGATGACGATGAAACATTCATGCAAAGGATCATGACGGGAGTCGAAAGCTGAGTTTATGGCTAACGACATCGACACAAAAGTCAATCGCCAAAAAATCGTACATTACAAAAATCGCTACTGACATTTAAACATGTTGCACGCAAATAATAATAAACGAAACCTAAACGAAATATGAACAATCCAAAAAAAAGTGGTTACACAGAACGTTATGTGGGACACAATAGTGTCAACCGCACGTCATTAAATATCTTCGTTGGCACGTAATTAAAAACGTTGGTTTATATTTTGAACAGACCTCGTTTACCGTAATATAAAATCCTGTATTTCACTACTGTATTAAGAGATAACATCTTTTTCGTTTGTATTATATCATCATTAAAATGTATTTTTGTGCTTTATATTGGTAAAACACAAAAATATTTTTTTTTGCCCTTTAATGAAATTAAATTAATGGGCATTAAAATTGTGGTACAATGCATAAATTCAGAACCACTATACATTTACATCATGTAACGATTTTATTATTTTGGATCCTCCTTTTTGAAAACATTTTCAATCAGTATTTCATATACATTACAGTATTTTATACTTGTATGTACATTGATTTAAAGGATTGTTTTAATAGGACATTTAACGTTTTATATACAATTTATCGTCTTGAAATTGTTAAAATGTAAGACTTTTTGTAAATATTTCATTTGTTCGTTTTTTAGAATGGTTAAATTCATTCCTATTACTTTCCATTTTGGTTTCCAGTTGATCAGCAGTATTTACAATATTAAATGTAGAATTTTACTGAATATTTTTTACATATATATATATATATATATATATGTAAAAAATATATATAAATATATATATTATATAATTAAATTTTATTTTAATTAATATTAAAAAAAAAAATTAAATGTATGTTGTTATAAGGTTAGAATGGCTGTTATATATCGATTTGTTGATTTATGTACGTATTTTATATTTTTGTTTGTTGATGCTGGTATTGGAATTTTAATTACATTCATTTTTCTCTTTGTTTCAGGTACGTGTGCGTCAATTTAAAACAATGAATGGGTATTGTTTAATATTATTCATACATCCAGTGTGTATAATTTTACCTTCCTGTACGGTAGCTATTGACGTAGAATATGCGTGTAATATTTATTTTATTTATCGGTAATGGTTTTAAATAATATTACATTTATTTCTTTATTTTTGGTAATATTAGTTGATTATTATACTCCAACTTTTGTATTGACTTTTCGAAAAAAAGAATGGTATTACTTTCGGTTTCATAGTGTGGTCGGGGAATGAAAATGAATTTTATTTACGTTTTAAGGTATGAGGATTACGAAAATAACATTCATTGATAAAATTTTGTCGCTTGAAAATCTGCAAACTACTTGATCAATTTCATTGAAATTTAGATATGCTGTAGTAATCTATCTGAAATTGTGGATGTGAAACTTTGATTAAGATTGGTTGAGTCGTCGCGCAATTTAAAGTCAATAACAAACAACATAACTTCAAATAACCTTAACTATTGTCAACAAAACCTTACGTTGGACAATGCAACGTCAATTTGAGGTTATGTTGGCTTTGTATTGGTTTATTCTTTATACGCGCTTATAGAGTGAATCACAGTGGTGAGCGATTTGAAACTTTATGCACGTGTGCAGGTTTAACTTGTTAATCGAATGTATACGTGCTTTAAATCATCCATAAAATATCGGTTAGGGTTTAAGATGATTATTACAGTTCTCGAATGTTTTTAGTAGATTTCCAAAGAATTGATATACATCGTAACTGGGCACGGTCAGATGTATAGGGTATATACAGATGTCTGAGTGGTTGTCGGGGGAGGGGGTAGAACTTTTCTTTACGTTTTTGAGTTCTCTGAACACAATTCTGCAATGTTTATTTACATATGTATGTATAAGATTTTTTCGTCCGCTCTTCCTAATGCAACTCATAACCGATTTCGACGAAATTTGATAAGGTAATGTAAACCTATTGGGAAAAGCTGTATTGATTTTAAGTGACTCTGATAATAAGAAGCGGAGTTAGAGCCAAAAAACGGAGGGCTTTTTGGATACAGTTTCAATGTTTTCATGATGTAACTTGGAATGATGACATGTTAGAAAGCCAAAATTAGATTTTGCGAGGTGCAAGCTAGTATAAAAATTTGATCTGGTATGAAGGAAATGGGTGGTGTCTAAAAAAATTAGTTTTGTAGTTTTAATAGTTTTGGGTCTCTTTTCGATCAGTTTGAACCGTTTTTTCTTTTTTTAAGCACTGCTCTAAAACCACGCAAACCATGGGCAACAGTATCAAAGTAGGTTGTTGCCAAGTAGCAGTGTTGAACGATTGATGTAGTTACAACTTAACTATGTGAAAATAAGGAAGAATAAATGAAAATATACAAGTATAATGTATTTATTGGAACAATGCACAGTACCTTCCAGTATTATAAAATAGCCCTTGATACTAACATAAAGTGAAATATAAAAAAAAAACCTAAGACAATATTATTTTCAAAAATCATTACAGCAGTGCAAGATCCTTTTTTTCTTACTTAAGTAAAAATGGAAATCTGCCCTTCTGATGCATTTATTGCGACAGAGTATTTTTGTTATGCAATTCTGTTGAGTTGGAATTTAACCGTAATTTGAACTTCCCTTTTAATCCCTCCTGAAATGAAGAAGTAGAATAAATACTATTAAACAACTTTGAATACTCAAAATGCGCCGCCATCTTATTCTATATTTTTTATGAAAATTTATTTTAAAAATGTTCGTTTAAACCGTCCATAAAACGGTGAAATCGGATAAGAAAATATCTTATTTCCACTGTATATTCAGAAAATTTATACCTGTTTCCCAAACAACTAGAAATCTCAAATTTTCATTTTTCATTTTACATTCTTGTACGAATTAAAAGAAGTATTCTGATCGTGAAAATTTCAGTTTTCATATTTCAACGGAAATATCCATTTTGACTATCCCTGAATCCATTTTGACTAGTTTCGGCGTGACAGAAACGCCGAAACGTACGAATAGACCGTACATATAAATATCGCATAACTCAAAAACGATTAGCCGTAGAATGTTGAAATTTTGGATTTCGGACTGTTGTAACATTTAGTTGTTCACTTTCCTTTTTTATTACAATCGACTAAAAGTGTCCAAAAAAGCCCAAAAATCAAAACAATTTGGATTTTGGACTTTTTCTAAACTGTAGTAATAAGCCCTCATTGAGAGCTTTTCAACGATATAACATAAGTGGTATTTATTTTCGTTGGTTCTAGAGTTATAGTCAAATAAAATTTTAATTAATGAAATATTTGGATCTTACAATGGGAGGGCATATTGGTTTGAATCGACTTTATTTCCATTTTTTTAATTAAAAATATAGATTTATTAATAATTATTAACCTGTGATTGTAAAAAGTTTAAACAATAAATTATTCAATAATAACAATAAGAAAAAAAATCAGAAGTTATTAGTGAAATAAAATTTATGTACTTTTAAAAACGTGTATATTTAATTTAATAGGCATTATTACACATGTGTGTATGTAATAGATTTGATGAAACGTCTGATTATATAATATTAATTGAAAATTATAATTTGGAATCGTATTATTTTTGGATTTTATAGTTTAATTTCTGTTTAATTTTATTTAATTATTCTGGAATTTCATTTTAATTTTATCTACATAAACGTCAACTACAGAATGACTGAAAAATAAACCCTCACAAGAACAACATATACGCTGAGGCATGGTTACATGCCTGATCTTCAATAAATTGCAAAAAACTCTTATCTTTTAGATCGTTACTACTCTGATATTGTCAGACAATATTCTTTTTAAGTCGGAGTTGATCATCATTTCGTTTATTTGTTTTTTGTTGCCAATCATTTAATTGCTCTTTGGTTTAATATAGTTCTTCTTATCTTAATTTTTGTACACATTCTCTAGTTTTCAAATTATCTCTCTTTATATTCATAATGCTCTCTTAATCTTTTTGTTCATTCCTTGGTCTTTACGTTTTCTTCTTCTTTATATTAATAATCTTCTCTTAATTCTTTTCTTCTTTCTCTCGTTTTAACATTTTCTTCATCTTTATATTTATCATCTTCCCGTATTTTTTTTTTTACTCTTCCCTTGTTCTTAACATTTTCTTCCTCTTTATATTCATATTCTTGTCGTTTTTTTTAGATATATCTCTTCTTGTTATAATAATACTGATCTAGTAATACTAGTAGTATAGGGACTTTTATTCTATCCTAATATTTCATATAAGATTGTTGAATTAACAATTCTATAAATATTTGATGTTAATAAAAAGTAATATTTCAACAATTGTGTAAATGTCCACTTTATTAAAGAATTGGAAGATCGTATTTTACTTTCAAATGAAATACGTTTAAACGAAGTGAAGCAAAAAATGTGTATATGTAATAGGTAGTGCGCTTTTGGTGTACCAAATCTCTAACCTTTAATGTACTGAACCTCAGCGGAAAATTCCGATTCGCTAGTATCAATTTCTAGAGTTCAATTTCTAATTTAACTTTCTTTATATCAATTTTTTTCATTAAAAAAAAAAGTATTTTTACACAAGAGTTAATCAATTTTGGACACCTAATAATCCCATTCCGAGACGCCTCCCGCCAGGGCCTCGCTGCGGAGGGCGTATCTACGGTACACCTATGCAGCTAGTTAAAAAACATTAACCTAGTTTATATTTACAGTTTACACGGATTTGAATATCAGATCGTGAATACCGGTGTTCTTTGGTGGTTGAGTTTCAATTAACCACACATCTTAGGAATGGTCGAACTGAGACTGTACAAGACTACACTTCATTTACACTCATACATATCATCCTCATTCATCCTTTGAAGTATTAACTGAAAGGTAATTACTGGAGGCTAAATAGGAAAAGAAGATGTTTATATTTACAGAGATTAGAAATAAATTTAAAAATCCAAAAATCCTTTTTTTTTGGCAAGAAAATCTCTTGGTTGATATTCTCCTATGCAGTCACAAAAATCTAAGATTTTAAATATTAAAATATTGGAAAACAACGGTCCTGTTAATTTTTGCAACAGTTCACTTTTTTTAATAAATCCAGCTGCATATCTTAACCCACTGGTATGTTAATATTATTTTTATATAAATTTTTCCCAAAGCAGTCTTACCGAAATAGATTGTTAAAAAATTATTTAACTTTTTAATAGCGTTTTTATTTTTTATTTTTGCTGGTAATTTATATAATTGACGTTATATTGAAGGTTTTATCCTATTGAAAAGATTAAAATGTTTAAGAATTTGTGGAAATATTTTTTTAGTGCTGCGCATCCGTCTTAACTATTCGGAAATGTCTGTAAAAATTGTTTTAGTGTGTAAAATAGTCGTTAATAGTAGTAGAAAAAAAATAGTGAAGTGGTAGGCGACATGATTTTTTTTGTATCTAAAAATATGTGAATTTATTGTTGAATAAAAGGTTAATTACTGGAAAAATATATGTTTTCAATTAGGAAACTGCTCTGGAACATATCAATACACTACTAAACACACATACATGACAAGATTTATTTATTTTTTTATTCGTTAATTTTTATTAACAAACTTCTTGTTATAACTTTATTTTTTCAAGCAAATATGCGCAAAGTTGATTTTTCTATTTGTTTTTCGTTAACTAATGTTTTTTTACGCAACAGAAAGTCGGTTTAATTTAACCCATAGAATTATTATTAAGGTTATTCAACTCAAAACGAAAATAACTGAAATTAAAAATAAGGGCTGGTATTAAAGTGTACGTTTTGTGTTTTCTGAGTATTTTATTTTTAGCGTACAAATATTTTGGCACTTAATTTGTTTATTTAATATTATATGAATGGCTTGCGTCTTATTTATCTGTTTATATATTTTTTAACAATCTATTAAAATGATTTATTTATACTTGACATTCAACTTACCTCTTGATATTTTCATTGTATTTATTGTGATTGTTTTTTTTTTTTTTTTTTTTTTTTGGTATATATATAAAATAATGTGAACGACGGTAAAAAAATATTTATTTAAAATTTAAGCTTTTAACTTTTTGAAAAAAGTTTTCCGTGTATTAAAACGAATGGATTAAAATTTATTTGTTCGTTTTTCTTAAATCATGTAAAACAACTATTGTAACATTTAAATTATACATTTTTTTAAAAATTTTATCTCTTTTTTAATGAAAGAGCGGGAATCAACAGCTATGGTCATGAGTCCGGTGGAAATTGGTAGCGTATGAAAAGATGCCATGCCTGACCGGGATTCGAACCCGGGACCTCCGCACGAAATGCCGAGAAGCTATCTATTCAGCCCCGGAGGTTGGCTAGATTTTTATTTCTTAAGTAATTTTTTTTTAATAAATATTATAAATTAAAAAATTTTTTAATAAATTAAAAATAGTAAACTATGTAATTTTTATTTTATTAACCTCAGTAGCATATTGGTTAAATATATGTTTGAAAAATTCTTGATTACTTATCGACATTGCGATAATTTTTAAGATATTGTAAAAGGAAGAAATATCAAAATATTTTGAAATAATTTTGTCGAATTTTGAAAAAATTTTAACGTCTATTTTTTTAAAAATTGTTTTCTTAATTTTTAACTTAATCGCGAAAAAATATTGGCCCAAACGCATCTTTCTATTGAGGGAGTAGGGTAGTTCAAAAAATTCAAAGCTTTATAGAATGATTATTTATTTATAACATCTTTTAAAATAAAAAAAACAAACAACAGAGAATTTTGTTAGTTTTGAAATAGTTCTAAGGGCATTTTACTTTAATGTAAACATTTCTTAAGATTTAAAAAAATAAAAACTTCTTACCTTGGGTTTACACCTCAGATTCTTTTATAGACCACTCTTTACAGTAGATTTTCCAAAATATTAGTGATTAAATAAAAATCCAAAAGTCAACGTGTCTTAACTATTATTTCTTTATTCAGGATTTGTTTTTCTGTGTTCTTTCATTCGTAGGTTTTCTTTAAAAGGCAGTTTTATTAGACACTATATGAAATAAATTGATTTTGTGATAATATGCAACTTGTGATTTTCTGTATTCACAGTGCGGATGATAATGCTGTAGAATCTAGTATCTGCTAATTATTATTATTAATTGCTTTATGTTGTTCCTATTTCGTCAGTATGAATAAACTCATAAGAGTACGTACTTATTCGAATATAATCTTAAGTTTATTAAGCAATATTATTAATTTTTAACGATATAATCGAACCGAATTCACTGTTTAATTAATTTACTTAAGTCTTTGTTAAAACATTTTAGTCGTTCTTACGGCCATCTCTAGTGACATGACAGACTTTCACTTCGTATCTGTTGATTTTTTTTGTTAGTTAGGGAATGAATATATTTAGGACTTTACACTAAGTTAAAGCCGCGTTCAGAGAAAGTCCTACAATTGTGGGTTGTTTCTGATGTACAGCTTACACACACAACTGAAATTAAATATTTATAATTTTATTTAAATACTAGCCGCTCGGAGGGCCTTGCTCTCCGGGCGAGTTGCCCTGGAGGGCGGAGTCTCGAAATGGGATTATTAGGTGTCCAAAATTGATAAAAGTTGCCACTGTCACAAAAATATTTTTGCGAAAATTAACACAATTTATAACTTTTTCTTGATATTTTATTTTTTATTTAATTTCATGTAAATTATTTTAAGATAACTTCCCTACACATCACAGATCAATAATTTATATGCAATTTTTTTAAAAAATCATTAAAATATCACACATACGAGTTCAGTTGCAACGTTTCTAGCGTTTTAAAATCCTGGAAAAAAATTTCGGAAAATGTGTAAAACCATTTTTACTACATAATTAATTGATAAATTCAGGTCTGGTCATTATGAATTTCTGAAAGTTCTGATTTTTTAAAATCAGACAGCCGTATTACTAACATTTTTGTGCTAATGCCACTTGTACTTAAATGAGAAGTACCAGCCTTTGGTTCATTATCTTGAATCTCAGGATCTATCAGAACAGCTAGATTTTTTGCCAAACGTTTTCCTTTCATAATTTGCATTTTTGATTTTCGTCCTGTTAACATTTTATTTTTGTGAATCTCGTTGTTTTGTCGGTCCCATATTGTTATATACTTAATATATTATTAATAAACTAATCCAATAATAATTATAAGAAATATAAACAAAAAACAAAAAAAAAAAACAAATTTCTGTACTTACTACACACTTACACGTGATTGTAGTATTACAATCATATCCCACGTTTTAAAAACATCACCTTATTTATCCCATATAACTTCAAAAAGTGAAGTAAAAAACTGTAATTAATGATGTAATGTAAATAATTAATATCACGAATCCAAAAGTATTTAAACAAAAGTGCACACCACAAACAAATAACAATTCTACACAAAGTGTAGTGCTACTATCAGATGAAAAAATGTTGTACTAAAAGAAGACAAAATAAGCTTTAAAATGATCTGCTTATCATTATTGTAGTCCGATAAATAAAATTTTCTGATCTGGACCCTTGTACGCCTATTAAATTACATATATACATTTTTTGCTGCACTTCATTTAAACTTATTTCATTTGAAAGTGAGATACGATTCTCGAATTCTTTAATAAAGAATTTTTTTATTTTTTTTTATTGAATTATTATTTATTGTACAACTTTTTCTACAATTATTAACAGGTAAATATTAACAGGTTAATAAATTAATATATTTAAATTAAAAAAAAGGAAATGTGCCTTCTCAAAAAAGGTTGTGCCTTCCCCTTGCAAGAACAAAATATTTCATTAATTAAAATTTTATTTGGCTATAACTCTGGAACCAATGAAAATAAGTACCATTTATGATATATCGTTGAAAAGCTTTCAATGAGGGCTTATTACTGCAGTTAAGAAAAAGTCCAAAATCCAAATTTTTTGGATTTTGGGATTTTTTGGACACTTTTGGTCAAATTCCAATCAAAGGGGGAAATGCACAACTATATGTTACAACAGTCCTAAATAAAAAATGTCAACATTCTACGGTTAATCGTTTTTGAGTTATGCGAGATACATACGTGGACGTACGTACAGACGTCACGCCGAAACTAGTCAAAATGGATTCAGGGATGGTAAAAATGGATATTTCCGTTGAAATCTGAAAACCGTAATTTTTCGCGATCATATTTTTATTTAAAAAATTTCACATAGCAACGATAAAAAGATCTATACAATATATATATTTTTTTATATTTTTTACAGTTAAGATATAGAAAAAATAAATGGATATTTCCGTTGAAATCTGAAAACCGTAATTTTTCGCGATCATATTTTTATTTAAAAAATTTCACATAGCAACGATAAAAAGATCTATACAATATATATATTTTTTTATATTTTTTACAGTTAAGATATAGAAAAAATAAATGGATATTTCCGTTGAAATCTGAAAACCGTAATTTTTCGCGATCATATTTTTATTTAAAAAATTTCACATAGCAACGATAAAAAGATCTATACAATATATATATTTTTTAATATTTTTTACAGTTAAGATATAGAAAAAATAATTATATCCCATTGAAAAGCAGATTTTAAAGAATCAATGAATGAAAAAAAAAAATTTTTTTTTAATGATATTTTGAAATCTGATGCTAATTTGGAATCTAATGTGCTAAGAACAAAAGTCGAATTTCATTCAAAATTCATGAGACTTATTCTGTATAACTGATGAAGATGAGAAAAACTATCGATTATATTCCAAAAGTTTCCAGATGTCTAGTACAGCTAATTGATTACGGCTTTTATGCCGGCCGTGTGTCTCTTTCATGTAATGGATATACACCTGTAGCTTGTTATTTCTATAAACCGCCAGGTTAGGATATGTCTGTAATATGTTGCATTATTTCCCAGATACCTTGTGCGGCTTTATTGATTCAGGGCTTGTAGTAGCCGGATTCCACCCTCGTTCATGTAATAAATATATTCCTACAGTTCGTTAAATTTACAGTTCACAGGTTCAGGATATGTTTTATTAATAACCGACATTTGAAAGGACCAGTGATAATATATACAAGTCGTCGGCATTAAAATATAACTGTATCCACTATTTAACCCGAATCCACCGGGTTATCGTCTTCCTACGCGATTATAAGCCACAGCGCTTATAGAGCGCTCAGTTTAGATAATCAAGAAAAAAATCCTAGTTTACGATAACGCACCGGTTTTGGGTGGCAACACAATTTTATTTTTTGGGATGAGTTAGACAATATTTATATTTGCATTGATAATTTGATTTTTCATTTGTACATTATTTATTTTTATTATTATGAAACCTGCTAATTAAATACGTGTTACTTTCGAAAATATATTGGAAAATTATAAACTTTCCATGTAATTTATGTAAATACAATCATTCTTTTGAATAAATCAGCAGTTTTAAAATAGTTTTAATTTTATATTTCTATAATGTTTACTTTTATCTTTGAATGATTACGTTTACTATGTTGAGTGGAATAAATATAAAAAAATTCCATTGAAAAATTTACAGCCAATAAAAAGTTACTTATGATTTCTTTTTTCGAGGTGGGGTGAATTATTATGAAATTTTATTGTAACATTATTAGTAGAAGTTTAAATGAACTAAAAAAAAAAATTTAATGAAAAAAACATCTATTTCAAACTTTGATCATCATTGATTAATGTGTAGAGTCGTCTTGAAATGTATAAGTTTTTGTTTCTTTTTTTACATCGTCCAAGTCCGATATACGTGTAATAATGGAGATATATGAAAACGACAAAATGAATGGACCGGGTATAACGATCCTTAATGCTCTATGATATTTATTATATTATGTTAATTTTTCCAATTATCATTTCTTTAATGCCGTTGTTATTTATTAAGTGATCTTTGTGGAGGGGTAAAGGGTGTTAAAAACCTGTCGACATGCCGACCTTGATCGTACTGACCCTGTCACGACCAACAATTCCAGTTTACTAAACCGATGTAAACTGGTACTAGCTCCTCCCTTTTTTTTTGACATCCTTGTTTCTTCCATTCCTTTTTATTATTATTTCCTTTATATTATAATTGAGAATACAAATTTTTATACGAATACATCCTACTTTTTGATGTATCGATTATAGACGCCAATTAATGATGCAATCATCCGGTTATAAATCTTGTAGTAATTATGTTATGAAATTGAGAGTTCCAGGATTTAAATCGAAATAATTTATGTGAATTTCACGCTTTAAAATCACCACCTTATTTTTATTATTGCTCGACTCCGTCCATAGGAGGAGTGGTAATGTATTTAACTGTTATATGTGTTTGCTTGTTCGTTCCTTTCTGTAGCTTCACTGATCCAACCAATTACTACCAACTTTTGGCTAGTAACAGGCCTTCTCTACCCACCGGTTGGTCTAGTGGTGAACGCGTCTTCCCAAATCAGTTGATTTGGAAGTCGAGAGTTCCAGCATTCAAGTCCTAGTAAAGTCAGTTATTTTTACACGGATTTGAATACTAGATCGTGGATACCGGTGTTCTTTGGTGGTTGGGTTTCAATTAACCACACATCTCAGGAATGGTCGAACTGAGACTGTACAAGACAACATTTATACTCAACGTTTTATGCACAACGTTTCTAAAAATTAAAAAAAACTTACACCAGTTCGTATGTAGATGACTAATAAATTGAATGGTAATTTTATGAAAACAATAAAAAACCGTTAAGTAAAATAATTATTAAAAAGCAAACAAACCCGACTATTGTACACTTTTACCTCGAAAAGTTTTGAAAATGAACAAAAAAATAGTTAAGTTTTTTCTTTTCTTATAGACATTTTTTTAAGACGGAGTAAGTTAACGATGTGAAATTTAATATTACGTTTACATTTTATGTTGCAGTCGTGTGCCTGTGTAGGCTATATGAAATAGTTACTTTAATGACTTCCACTTTGTTACGACTGACAGGCCGATCCGAATGGAGTCTAAATATAAACAATTACAATTTTGTATTAAGGTTATGCAAGGCGATTTTGCTTTACGCAGCTCCTTTTTTGGCAACAAAATGAGGTATAAAAGCTACCGCAATATTCTGTTGAGGACTCAGCGTCTTCTGTTACTTACTGTGACAGAGGGCTATGGGGCTATTTCAGGTGTGGCAGTTCTAATTATCGAGGTTGTAAAACCGATTGACGTCTTTGCATCGAAACGTCAGTTACGATACGATGCGGAGTAGTCGGGGGAACTGCTGCGCAACGTATTCGGGAAGTAGAGGAGGAAGGTTTTGGTATTTGGCAGGACAGATGGGATGAAACGAAGATGGGCGGTATATGCACGGTCTCTTTCCAGGCTTAGGGTGTTGAGAGTCGCCGCGTGGATATCCCCGAACTGGTATGTGACTCAGTTCCTTTCGAGGCATGGCTCGATTTAGCTTGAATGATTCGGGTCAGTGTCCTCATGTGTTGTACGTCTGCTCAAAATATAAGTTCAGCCGTGTAGAGTTGGTCAGGGAGCTTGAAGGTGTTGGTTTGAG
Source organism: Lycorma delicatula (assembly GCF_047948215.1). Lineage (NCBI taxonomy): Eukaryota > Metazoa > Arthropoda > Insecta > Hemiptera > Fulgoridae > Lycorma > Lycorma delicatula. Next base: position 58,915,491 of record NC_134463.1, read on the forward strand.
TCTGGATCTGCAGGCTAACTAGAAAATTAGAGATGAATGACGCATTGTTGAAAGATTTTTATGGTTTTTGGCGCTCGAAAGGACGGCAGAGGGTGTTTACTGTAGAATAGTAGCCTGGGTTGGTAGCTACCCGTTTGGGTGGTTTTGCGCCAGAGTAAGCGCGTTCGGCATTGTGCTCGGTTGTTGTTTGGTAAGTTCGTGGTAATTTTAGTTGCTTTAGTACGGTAGATCAAAATTGCGATGTTGCGAATAATTTTTGAGGGAATGAGATTAATGTATTGTTACAGCTCAATTTGTAAATTTTTATTGGTTATCATTTTTTTAATTCGATTTAGGTTAGTTTGAAAAAATCTTTTGTTAGTTGATGGCTTATAACGCTGATGGAAATGTCTTTCAAGGCATTTGCCTCGAAACTTATACCATTAGTTATACTTATATTCATTGATTCCAAATTTATAGCCAAATAAAATTTTAATGAAATAGTTGGATCTTACAAGGGGAAGGCATATCGGTTCGTATCTGACTCCATATAGATATTTTATTTTTTTATTTTAAATATTTTGATTTATTAATAATTATTAACCTCTGATTTTAAAACAATTTTTACAATAAGTAATAATAATTCAGTAATAACAATAAAAAAAAAGAAAAAATTAGTAGTTATTAGTGAAATAAAATTTTACGTACTTTTCATTTTAATTCAAACATTGTTACAGAGGTTAATAATTAGTTATTAATAGATCAATATATTTAAATTAAAAAAAATATATATATATATATAAAGTCCGATTCGAACCGGTGTGTGCATTGTTACGGTTCCGACACGTTTTCACTTACACCACATAACTACTTGAACGATGTGAAACAAAATTAATATATTAACTAATATTAAATACTGATACGAACACCACAAAAAAATGTGCTGTCCACCACATCTAAATTTCGAAGTCGAAAGTTCTAAGGTTCAAATCTTAGTAAACGCAGTTACCTTTATATGGATTTGAATACTAGATCGTGGATACCGGTGTTCCTTGGAGGTTGGGTTTCAATTAACCACACATCTCAGAAGTGGTCGACCTGAGTCTGTACAAGACTACACTTGATTTACACTCATACATATCATCCTTATTCATTCTCTGAAGTAATCTTGGCGGTGGTTTTGGAGGCTAAACAGAAAAAGAAAAGATCGTACGTAACAAAGAGATAAATTTTATCATGAAAAACATTCATTAGTAAATAGATTAATTCCATAGTAATTTTACATCGGTTCGGTATCAAAATATTTAATGATTCCCAGTAAGTAAAGATAATCAGTTTTTTATCATATTTATTCCTTTATTAATAAGAAATATGTCCTATCAAAAAAAAAAATTTCCATTTATTGCAAAATCTTGTCTGATAGTTCACTGCTATTAAAAAAAATTCTCTTCAATAGAAAATGTACTTTTCCTCTGTTACGGTAAATTTTAATAGAAACCTATCGGGTTGGCGAAAAAAAGTTAAGTTTCTTATGCCGCCTCAAAAATCAATAAACATTCCAACCTATCAAGGGAAATTACCAATTTTTTTTTATAAAAATCAAATCGGTGTCACTGCACTAACACTTAAATAAATGACAGTATTTTCAATAGTTACCAAAATATTTTAATAAATTTGCAACACAATTAAAATACAGCCTGACATTCTAACTTGGATGTACTGATCTTTAAATACTTTAAAATAGCAAAAGGCTTGCACAAAATTAAAGGAACACCATATATTACGCTACATCAAGAACTAAACTAAGTGAAAAATACCTTTAATAACCTACAATACTATCAGTTGTACGATCGTAGGATACGATCAGTAGGATCGGTTAGGATTGAAAGACGGTTTCATGAGGCCAATTGACATTTATTTTTAACGTAAGAAGGCGGACCCGTAATCCCTTACATCCATTATCAGAACAGCGTTTTGTATTTCATAACGTTATCATCTACCAAATACCTTTTTCTGTTGTTGAATTTTAACAAATCCATTATGAAAGAGAGTCGCTAACAAAAACGCTTATGTTTTTACAATTCATTTGCTGGATTGGAAAATAATTATTGTATATATTTTTTCCTTATTTTTAATACATTCAATAAGTAATATTAAATGTAAATATTATTTTTTACTTAATTTGGCTGAGTTTGCTTAATTTCAAGGTCAGTGCAATTGAGTGGATTTATTAGTAACATCATTACAAATTGTTTATTTTTTTTTTTATCAGATTAATGATGTAAAGAAATTATTTATATCTTTTATTTGCAATAATTCTAAACCGTAATACTGTTCAGGGTACATATATCACTTCATTTACGAGCGCGTAGGATTTGATAGCGCCACTCAGAGTTAGATTAAAATTTGTGTATGTATGTGTGAGAGTGAATAAGTAGAGTATGTAGTTTTATTTACACATGCACACATATATGCGCATACATTTAAGTACAATGTAATATTCTTTGTATATATGCTAGTGTGTGTTAATGTATATTTGCTTCGTAAGCGTGAGGTGTGGTCGGTCGTTTTCTGCCTACCTTCTCTAAAACTCCACCCCCGGATATCCGCCTGGTTAGAGCATATCCCCGACGTTCTAGTCAACCGTTCGACCCACCGAGTCATTCAGGCAAGTTCTTCCTTCCGTCCTCTACCCTTTAAAAACCTCTTTTTCACCTCCACCTTCGCTGTTTGTACCATATCGATCACTAATGATATACAGTAAATAATGCATAACGATGATTTGTACCCGTATTTTATATATGATTTATTACTATTCTACTGCTTTTCTTTTTATTGCTATTTATCTGTTTTTTGTTGTTTCTTTTATTGTTTCTAAGAAAATTATTGTTAAATTATTATAATCTATCCGAAGATATATATATCTTCGGGTATGGGTATATATAACAAAAAATTATTATTACATTTAGTGGAGAAAATAAAAAACAGGCAAAAAATTATCAGCTTGCATTACAGTGCCCAAGCCTACTGCCGTGTAAATTGTTTAACCCGCCGGGTTGGTCTAGTGGTGAACGCGTCTTCGCAAATCAGCTGATTTCGAAGTCAAGAGTTACAGCGTTCAAGTCCTAGTAAAGGCAGTTACTTTTATACAAATTTGAATACTAGATCTTGGATACCAGTGTTCTTTGGTGGCTGGGTTTCAATTAAACACACATGTCAGAAATGGTCAATCTGAGACTGTACAAGACTACACCACTTATACTCATACTTATCATCCTCTGAAGTAATATCTGACGGTGATTCCTGGAGGTTAAAAAAGAAAAAGGAAGAGTCTGCAATAACTTGATTGTTTGTCGACGGTTTTTACTAATGAGGTGTCATTTTGTTCAAAATAAAATGCTTAATAAATATTGTAAAAGTAAAAATTTGATCAAGTAAATAATTATAAAGTAATTAAAGATTAAAATTTTAAAATGGTCGCCATTTTTTAATTTTTGAAGGAGTCGTTTTCAAAGTATTATATTTTGTAGAATTAGATACTAGTCTTTGATTTGCCAAATTTAATTAAAGTAGGTTTACCCGTTCCTGAGAAATAACGTTTTTGTTGAAAGTCACAAGTGGCGTCCAGAAGGAAAACAAAACAAAATATGACTTATGTCGATATTAATTTTTTTACTCATTTTGTTGTCCTGAATCAGTTTGAAGTTGGGAGAATACGTCCCGAAACACACCGTATGTTACATTTGATATATATATGATATATATGTTGCTTTTTTATCTTTATTTTACAACAGAAAGTTACTTTTATAACACTAATTAGGTTAGGTTAGAACGAATATCATTTACCCCAAGTTCTTTTTTGTTTGTAACGCATGTAATCACACTTTTTTTTGCATCAATCATAATTGTTTTTTTCTCAGAGGAATGATACCATTTTTATAGCCAGTATGTCCCGTTGTGAATAAATTGAAGATATAACTTATTGGGCTGAACAACGTTTGGATTACGATGGATTTAGTGATTGGATAAGGGACTTTATATATGACAAAGTGAAGAATATAACGGAAAAACACTTCACTCCTCATGTTTTCCTTAATAATCCTGATACAGGATACTCGTTATTTTTTTTCAATACGCCACTAGGTATTCATTGGAGATTTACGTAAGTCGCCTGTTACCATTACGATTGTACCTTTCGACTTCTGTATATTTTTATCTTTAGCTTCCTAATTATTATATAACACGAGTCTTGGCTTCAAAGAGGGCCTTATTATTACTTTAGGATAATTAATTTTAAGAGACATTCAAAAAAGAAAAAACTGGCAACAAAGTTTTTATGTGAAAAAAAAGTTAAATGAAAAAAAACCGTAAAAAATCCATATTTTTAACTTTGATCGGCTTCCTTACCCCCTAAATTGATCCTAAAGAATTTTTTTTGAGTCACTTCCACCAATACTACTGTGTTAAAAAAAAAACATAAAAAAATTCGGTTAAAATATGCAGTAAATAAAAAGATAGCTTTTTTTATTTTTGAGCAAGGGGGAGAATTACGGGGCATTATTTTTTCAAATTGTAAGATAAGCATGTACTGAGTTGAATATAAAGTGGGATTAAGTTAGAAAATATTTGAGAAAATTGTTCCGAAAGAAACTGTCTACTTCGCCCTCTGGAAATATTGGCTCCAATTTTTTATCAATAAATTGCCCCGTATATACCGAATTTCATCAAAATCGGTTTATCCTATGAAAAATTCTAATCTTCCAACACGCTAACACAGGTTCATAGTACCTTATTTCCAGGCGTTTTTTCTTTTTCTTTTTTGGGGTCCTTGAATCATGATACTTAGAAATATGCAAAAAACCCATACCACATATTTTTAACTGGTTACCATACTTCCTTCTTGAATCATAACTTTAAAGATATGATATATATAAAACTCAAGATATATATTTATCTTAAGTTGATGTGTCGATTCTTTTAGATCAATTTTGATTAATTTTTGAACGGATTTCTAGGTAATAAAAGACTGAATTCTTATTACCATATTGAAATCTCATCCGAAATCATTCATTATTTATTTATATTTAAATGATTAAACTTATGATTTTTAAAAAATATTTTTTATTTAAATCGCTTTACAATGTTATGGAACACTAAAATTTTTTGTCGGAAATAGAAACAAAAGAAGTCAAATATTTTATAAATAATTTTAATTATTTTATAAATAATATTTAAATATAAATAATCCAGAAAGAAATTATATGTTACATTTTCTTCTTCACCAAAAACTGGTTCCTGTGAACATGGTATTTTGTTAAAGATAAGAATTTCCTTTAATGAAACGTAGTAAAATACTAGCTAGACGATAAATAAAATCTGAAAAGTAATCGTAAATTGTAATTAAAAACACGAAAATACTATAATGTAAATGTATTAACCAATAAAATTATGAGAATTCGTTCTCTTTAGCCGTGATAATGTCTCCATTATTGTATAATTATCTTGGAAATAACTTTACTACGGACGCTATTTACAGGTTGTAAGATGTTTAATGGATTTCATCATTTCGGAAATTACGTGATTACTCAGCCTTCCAAATGTCAATACCATGACGAGATTAGTTTTTACATTGCTAATTATATTATTCTTTTTGTGATTATTTATAAATTCATTTTATTCTTTATTATACATAAATATTTTAGAAATCATTTTCTGTATTTATAATTTCATTTATTAAATGCTTTTATTTAACTCGCTTTAGTAGTAATAAAATCTTGCAATTGCTATATCTTTTAATCTATCGTATGAAAATCAATGAAATTTGGTACACGTGTGTTTAACATCCATGACAATACAGCACTACGGTGTCGGAATTTGATATGACCCACCCCCACGCCGCCACTAGCTACCCCTACGCTAAATTCATGCATTTAGTTGAATATTGTCTTTTCTCATGAACTATCGTATGAAAATGATTGAAATTTGGTACACGTATGCAATTTCGATGTGTAAAAATAAATATTTTTACTTTTTTTTAGTCTTAAAAAAACAAAAAAAAAAACAAAAATGTATTTGGTTACATATAAAAAATTCAATTTTTAAAAAAGCTTTTATTTAACTAATATTAATATTTACATTAATAAAAAAGGAAACAAATTAGAAAAACCCTCTAAAAATTAAAAAAATAAGAATTAAATCAATTGAGAATTTTAAACAACAAAATATAATATATTAACAGTTATAAAAATACACTGAAAATTAAAAAAAATAAATAAATGTAATAATTATTAAATTTTAAATTTAAAACTAATGAAAATATTTAGTTAAATAAAAGCGTGGCCCAGGTTTTATAACAATTTTTTCGATTAAGTATTTATAGACATTTGCTGTATTTTAAAATGTATTCGTTGTTTAATGAGGTTGTTTTTTATATGTATATACTTTATTTATTTGTAATAAAATAACTCAATTTTTAATTCTTTGATGGTTCAAATTTGCACCGAGATGACCATTAAGGGTTAATAAGATTAAAAATAAAAATTAAATTTTTGTTATAAAAGCTTAAAATTTAATAATTATTACTTTTATTTATTGGTTATTTATTCGATATTTATATAATTTATTTTTTTACTTTTCAGTGCATTTTTATATTTGTTAATATATTATATTTTTTGTTTAAATTTCTCAATTTGTTTCCTTTTTTTATTAATGTTAATATTAATATTAAATAAAAGCTTTTTTAAAAAATATTTTTTTATATGTAATCAAATATATTTTTGTAATTTTTTTTGTTTTTTTTTTTGTCGTAAATCATAGAGTTCTTATTTTTTGGAATTTAGGCACCGGTCGCGATTATCATTGTTTTGTGATTTGTACACTGTTTATTTTTTATAATATTCTTTAATAAGTGATTAAAGTATGTGAAAAATGGATGTTAGTCACTTTTATTACAATTTCAGAACAGGTTGTCAAATATGAAACTGAATTGTTGTGTCCCCAACACTTGCAATTGGAACATTATTGCGGCTTTTTGTTAAATAGATTTTTTCTCACGGAAACCTACAAAAAGAAATTCAATTCGATGGATATCGTTTTTTTCAATTTTTGTGTTGTCACATCTGTTGATATTCCCAGGCAGGACACACTTCCGCCTCTAGTATTTAAAGATATAGATTACAAATTATTTTAAAAGTTTTACGCGCTTCTATCCGAACTATCTTCAGTATTAACACAAGGTTTACCAATATTTTTGCTTTATGCACGCGCCCACATTCATTCACGCGCACTGTATAAATATATATTTACAGTATAAAATGCATTATTTTGGCGAGGGTTTTGTTTTAAAAAATGAGAAAACTTTAATATATAACAAAAAGACCGGCATAACGGACTTGAGCAACGGATTCATGCCAGTTAAGAAGATAATAATAAAAAATATAATATTGGAAGGAATCCAAAAAGGGGATAAAATAATTTTTTTTAGTAAAGGTAACAGGTCCGTTTAACAATCGTATTTTATAATAATGCCCGCTGACACACAATAAACAGATGTTCATCCGTGAGAAGAGTTACCGGACCAGGTTAAGAAATGCATTGGAACAAAAAGGTCGGTCGATCGTTCTTACGCTTCGTGTTGGGTTCTGTCCGGTAGGTAAAGAAGATAGGAGTATAAATACTCCCCGGAGGAGTTAAAAATCAGTTCTGCAAACCAGTCCAGCGAGACGTTACGACGTCAGTTTAACGAGAAGAGGCTGCGTTGTGAGTCTGCGAGACGTCAGTCAGCGAGAGAATTCTGCGAGCAGGACAGTGAAGAAGCGAATTTCTAGTGTGAATTAAGTTCGTTACAGCTGGGATGATGTCACGAGTAATTCCAAGTACACGAAAACAAGAAATACTATCGGTGAATTACTGTAAGATCATATGTGAAAGAGATAATGTACTAAATTTCATTCATACATTTTTAGGCTAGTTTTATTTGTGAACAGCAGAGGTATTTTCAGTGAAAGAAATTTGTACTTGTCGTATCTATTGTACTGTTGTTATTAATACGAGTTGTTAAAAGTGTTAAGACTAGCGTCATACTATGGGACTGAATTCTGTTTCCCCATTCTATTTATCTACCTGTAAATAAATCCGGACGATTATTTTAAATTCTGTTTTGAATGTAATCTCTGTTTATTGGCATTAATGATTGTTTGTTTTTTTTTTGGCATGTAATATTATTATTGTTTACTGTTTATATTGTTTTGGTTGTGATTACTATGATTAATGTTTGTTTATTTACTATTTTTCATTAATTGTTTTATTATTGTCATTATTATTATTGATTTGTCTTGTTTTACTTTTGTTTTTAAACTAATAAACTGTAATTATATAAATATTTTAAATTATCAGTCTCTCAATAATAATTCTGAGTTGTTGAGAATTATCCTTTGGAATCGGATGAATTATTCTGATGGAGAACAAAATAAATTTTCGTTATAAATTTATTCGCGAGTATCATTTAGTAATTTGTTGCAGAACGTATTTTATCATTAGAGTAGTGTGGGATCATTCATATTCATTATAATAGAAATTTGTACGGAATATTTTGGTATACTATTTTAGAAAATCTAAAGCAGCCAAGTAATACACAAAATACTATTGTTAATGGAAAGAAATGAAGTTTTAGAATGCATACATATATATATATATATATTTTAGCATCACCATCGCGGTTTCGCCCGCTCTTTTAAGGTTACTTGCGTTAACCGTCGCGATCAATTTTTTTTTTTTAGTCAAGTAACTGGAGACAAGTGCAGCCAGTTAGGTCGCACGTACAGTAACAGTGGCAGTTACTATGTTGGTTGAGCCGTCGAATAATACACCGTCGCTCTACTTAAAAAATCTAAATTCAAAAAACTCCTAAGCGGTTTTTAGATATTTATTTAGAGTATTTTCAAGCCCAAATCTACTGAATTTCTCGTTTAGTATTGTTTGAAATGGGGAATATTTTCAATCATTGTTAAAAATTTTTTTTTATCTTTCTTTACCCTTTTCAAGATAGAATTTTGAAAAATCTAGAACTGGATTTTAGATATTCTCGTGAAGATTACACTTACCAAAAAATTAGGTTGATATCTTCATTTATTACCGAGAAATTTCATTGTTATTACATTTTAACCCTTTAAAATCGGAATTTCATAAAATTTTTTTTAGTGTGTAATCTACACCGTAGGAAGAACGTGTATACAAATTTCATCAATTTAACTTCGGCGGTTTTTGCCTGGCGTTGATTATGAAAAACTCACAACTTGTTTTATATATTTTACTTTACTGGTGTTGTAATTCTCTATGGTAAATATTTGGTATGTGATTTTCTTGAAGTTTCATGACCCGTGGATCCCAAAAATCAATAAAAAAGTGGTAGATAACGTTCGTACGTAAGTGTATTTGGGTATGTTGGCGTGTTTAAAGTTTAATAACTTTTGACTGGATAAACCGAGTTTGATGAAATTTGCGCAGAGACTCGTGTGTAGAGGGCAGTTTGTTGATAAAAGTTTGAGGTCAATATCTCCAGGGGATAGGGAAGATGGTTTATTTGGGGCCAATTTTATCAAAATTTTGCAAATATAACCCCACTTTATATTAAGCTTCGTACATGTGTACAGGATTATCTTACCATTACAAAAAAGAGTTTGTCCTCAAAAGTCTTCTTCTTACCCAAAAATCGAAAAAAGCTATAATTTTATTTATAACATATTTTTTTTCCGAACATTTTTGTTTATGTTTTCCTAAGCATAATAGTAGTGCAAGTGGTCCAAAAAAATACTTTGGGTGCAATATTGTTGCTGGGGGAGCCGATCAAAGTTAAAAATACAATTTTTTTTTCTTTTTTCATGTATGATTATTTTTCTACTATAGAAGAATAAATAACTAACTTTGTTTATATATATATAAAAAAAACTTATGTTTAAATATATATTTATTTATTTTTTTAGTTTACTTAACAACTTAGCTTTCTCGTTACTCGTATGGAATTTAAAATATTTACTCTCAATTTACGGTCGGATTAATTTGGGAAGTAAAACAGTTAGTGTTAGTAAAGTGAAATTTAGGTTATTTTTATTAAAAAAAAAAAATCTTTATTTCGATCATAGACAGCTGATAATTTGAAGATTAAAATGCAAGTCAAAAAAACTTTAATTTTATTTCTATCTATGGTTTTGAGATTTATGAAACAATTCTTCCTTCATCCTGCAAAGGTTAAATTTCGCACAATTGAATTCAATATTAAAATACTTTTCTGATAATTAATAATCTTCTTTTCTTTAAATATTATTAATTTAAATGTTAATTTTAATAATATATTTCACTGTATTAAAATAGATTTCCTTAAAAATTATTTTTTCCTATTTAATTTTTTTTTTTTAAAGAATTGTCCTGGTTGAAATTTTATTTTAATTGCATCATCGAATATTATCATCAGTTACGTTTTTTTAATTTTTTATTTGCATTTGATTAGTTCGGTTTTATTGTAATTTTTTTAATTAAATCATATTTCTAATCGCGTATCAAATGAAAGAAATACTTAGTCGGTTATGTGAAAAAATCGGTTAAACAGGAGTGGTTTTCCTAGTAATAATTATTACAGAGAGTTATATTTCTGTTAACTATTAATATGACAATAGTGGTTTTCAGATACTGTATACAGTATTAATTAATATTACATTTAGTATGTATCAAATTAATAAGCTTTACGTTTATATTTAGCTTATTAATGATTGTGAAAGCGTACATTTTCCATACTGTTATTGTTTCCTTTATAGACCTTCGTGTTTACAACAATACTATTATCATTTAAATCGTATTTGTAACCGATTATGTTTTGACCTTAAATTAGATCATTAATTCAATAGTATACAGTATAGCAAATTAATCCTTCTGATCTCGATAAATTCCTGTTTATTTATTTACTTTTCTTTTTAGATTTGTGATCGTTGTTTAGTTGCTGATATGTTTTACTTTGCGGTTTGGTATCTGTTTTTCTAATTTTGGGATATATATATAAATACGTTCCATTTGGCTACTATTTCATATACTACCGCAATTTTAAAAACTTTTTTACTTCTGTACGCTGTACTTCAATTTCATCTTTTGTTTTTTTTTCATTCGCTTTTCCTCTTCTTTTAATTTAATTTTACCCGATTTACACTCGATAAAACTTCAATAAATTCATCATCGCTTATAATATAATTTTTTCATCACTATGGATTTATAGGATGGCATCCGTAATAAGGCAATATCTTCTTCCTCTCTTATAGTTTCCTTCTATCATTTAGAAAGTAATTTGTACTTTCTAATTTATTCATTACCTGGATTTTTTTATCTCAACCACGACATTGCTGCAATTTTCTTGTTACATTCTTTCAACATTTGTTATGTTTTTAAGTTGAAATTCCGTATCTACAATATATAAGCAATGTAAACCGTAATATAAATAATTTAATAATCAAATAAGTTTATTTGTATATATGTGTATGTGGGCGCGCGCGCGCGCGCGCGCGCGCGCGCGTGACTATGAAAGTTCGATATTTGGCAAATGTCGATATTCTCCGGTGAATGTCTACATGGACCTAATACGTTGATGAAAGACCGAAATATTTGCTTATTCGGACCTTCGCCGGTATATGTCGACAAACACAGATAACCTCTGGTGGAGTCGAAACGACAACTAGAGATTAAAAAAAGCTTCATCCAATACCAATCTCTAAGGTTACGAAAAACACTCGTAAAAATGAAGTTTTTAAGCTTAACATAACCTTTGCTAGCTAACCTCGTCTAATTAACGTTAAATTATATATGATTCTCCATCATTGGAGGCGTTAATCAAATTCACCCACCGCATTTATAAAAAAAAAATAATCTGATTTTCAGCTTTTTATAAATGGAAAGGACCAATCAAGGTATGCAGAATATGTTATCTGCATGGATCAACGATAACAATATTTTTTTTTTTGGTTTTTGCTATATTAAGAATAATGTTTATCGGGTACAGAAATAATAATACGATTTTCTATCTATTTTTCGTTTGTTTTGCTTCAATACCGATTTTTAAAGTTTCGATTTACTTTTTATTGGCTCTATTTACATTAATTTTCTCATAATTAAATTCTCTACAAGTTTTGTTACTTTCCGCGTTTATTAATCATTTAACAAAGCTATTTTACTACAAACCTAAAAATAAATAAACATGTTTTTCGACACCGAAATTTTTTTTTTTACTTCAGATATCTTAAAAACTACTGTAGTCAAAGTTCGGTAGAACAGTTCTGGGACCTGTTTTATCCTATTTCCCAAGTCAAGTTACATAAGAAACCACCAAATTTACTCTATAATTTGGGCCCAAAAATTACAGTAGGCTTTTTTTTTTATTAGAAGAACTGAAATCCGGTTTAAATCTTTCCTTAGCCGTAACTCGAAAATAAAGCGTTTCCTGACCTATGTTTATACGAACTTTTTTCATTATTTTGACCAGTCCATATTCTGAAAGTTTCTCCGTTTCTTGGTGAGACACTTTGTATATATCTCCCATCCCAAAAAAATGCTACCAGAAATATAAAAAAATAACCGCATTTATCCGTGAGAAGAGATTGGCTTTCATAGATCATGTTTTTAGGATGAGTAATAACAAAATTCCACAAAAGATCCTGTTCCTTTGTTTAGAAAGAAGAAGTAAAAAGGTGTATCCTAATAAAGTTAAAAAAAGAAACCCGGAATAGAGATATCGAACTAATAAAATCGGAAATATTGAAGAAAAAATTAAAAGAATTCTAAGAAAATTTTCTACGAAGAAGAAACAGCTTCAATCGAAAAAATAGTAGTAACGGAAGAATTCAGGAAAGCTACCAATAAGAGACTTAAAAAAATATTGGCAAGAAAGGAGCTAAGAAAAGTTAAATGTGGTCAATAGTTAGTGGAAACAGAAAAAAACTATCATGCCCTGTGTTGCAATGAGTAAGTCATCGGGTCGGTCAATTAATCAGAAAAGTTGATTGATAGGAAGTCGTCTAATAGCGAGACTGCTGTATTTGTATCATGTTTTGGATTTTAAATATAAGTTTCCATCCTGTTAACTTTTTCTGTTGATATACATCAATCGGTGATAGTTTTTTTTATGTTTTCTCCACAAAGTTAATCGTAAGAAGTCTTTATCGAGATGTTTTATTCATATATTAACGTATTCTTGTATGAAGTAATATAGAAGAACTAAATTATTTTTCTTATCGAGATAATTCAGATGATGATATCTATAAGGATAATCTGTACATGAATCTGAATGTGCAATGTTTACGGTCAGCATGATTAGTCGTCATTCGTTCAGTCGTTTTCTACCAGTAGATAAATATAAAGGATTGTAAAATAGATAAGGAAAATTACTTTTGAAACTTTTTCTTCCGTTAATCATAAGTTATTTCACGTTTCATTATATAAATTGTATCTTGTGTTATACAGTTTTAACATATTTGTTATGCTTTCACCGTTTATAATAAAAGACTATTCAAATACATTATCTGTGAAGAGTTATTTTCATAAAACTTTACTTACATATTTCTTTTTCCTGTATTTTCTTTTGTATATTACTATGAATAAATAAAACGTAAATAAAAAAGATAACAAAATAAAATATAAATAGGAATTTCAATTTATTGTTTTATTTGCAAAAAGAATTACAACGTAACTAGAATAAAATTTCGCCATATTTATGATAATAAAATCAAATGAGCTTATGATAACTGACTACAAATATATAAGATTAGAAAATCCTCAAAACACCAAACACAAAAACTAAACTACTTGGTCATTTTGATTGTTAGAAAACGATTATCAGTCGAAAAGAGGAACTAGTAAAAAAAAAACAACACATGTGCTTAATAAAAATAACATTATTCAAAAAGAAATTTACAAATATACAGAATAAATAGGTGACTTAATCCGGAAAATAAGATTACTTCAGTTGTATGGACATTCATGCGGAATGAACAACTAAAGATTGACTAAACAAACATTTAATTTTTGTATAAACAAAGACATAAAGACCAACCGGTTTAAGGAAATAGAAACAGATGTAAAAAACATTATATATACCTAAGTATCTGTCTAAAGATAGAAATAAATTTAGAAAAGTGATTCAAGAATCTTAAGTTTACAGAGAGAAAGCAAATAGAATAGAATAGAAAATGGACGGAAGAAAGGCGATAACAGAGCAAAAGAATCTTTTGGGAAAAGAAAAAGAAATGAAAACTATGCAAACGTGATCCTTAGTGGTCGGAACGAACAGAAAAAAATAAAATTAAAAAACTTTTGGGTACTTATGCGCAAGAAGACAGACTTTCCGTTAAATTAATTTTTGTTTTAATATTCTTTTAATTTAGTTTAATATTGCTAACAATAGATATTTCTGTTTTAAAGAAACGTCAACATTTCAACTTGCAGCATCATAACGAATCACGCTTCTCACTTGTCCCGCTCAGATTTTTTCGACTTTAAATTGAGCGTAACTCAACCAATCTTCATCAAATTTTCATATGCACAACCTCAGGTACACTACTACAGCATTTCTAGATTTCAGTGTTTATTCGAGCTTGTAGTTTTAGAGATTTTCGAACCACAAAATTTTATACATATGACCTATATATATATATATATATATATATATAGGCCTATGTCTACATTCCTGTATTCCTTATATATAAGAAAACCCAAAATTAAGTGAATGATATTTTCGTTCGCCTTATAGCTCAAAACGTAAAGAAATTTTTTTTCTCCCTCCTAGTTTCACCACGCGACCGAAAGTAATACTGTACTTTTCTTCAAATCTTTTTTTGCAAAACTTTTTTCGACATTAAATTGAGCGTAATTCAAGAACGACTCAACCAATCATCCTTTGATAAAATTTTGAGGAACAGGACCAATAAGATCCGTATTGCCTTGCGCCCTTTATCAATTGTGATCAACATTAAATGGCATCAGTATTCGATATACAGAAATCATCGTTCCAATCATCATTGTTTCATTCAAATTTACAGTCCTCTTTTTTCTTTTTGTAAGAGGGGTTCGTAAAACGTCAAGATCTGCAAAAACTCTAATTAGCAACTTACCTTCCCCTTCCTGTATAAGGGATTGTATGCTGCCCTATTATAATTGCCATTTAATTATGCAGACGGGAAAGTAAAACTAGAAATGTTAATAGAAACCGTGTGTAGGATGTGATTGCGAAGGTTTAATAAAATTAACCACTTAAAAATATTTGTATTATGCAATCAAATTTTTTAAGCAAAGAAAATTTAAAAATTTATCATCGCTAATTATTTTTAATTATTATAAAGTTTACTAATACTCTTATAAAGAAAAATTTAAATAACGATAAATAATGTGTAGGATTTATTGTACAGATTAAATAGTATTATGTTTTAGAATATTCGATATTTTATCTATAGTACTACTAACAACAGAGAGTATCACAAAGTTCTCCCAGGACTTTCCTAACATATTCTACTCATGAAAATAATAGTAAAACTTATAACTAAAGTTCTTCGTTTACGAGTTAGGCTAGTGAAAAATTTCGTTCGGATTTCAGCTACCCGATAAAATGAAGTACTGAAATTTTTAGGACGTTAAGTAAGGGGCACAATCAGTGACGTCTTATCGTTTTCGACCTGAAAAATCGAATAAAATAGGTCCCAGAACCGTATCTGTAGTAATTTTTGAGAATTTTGGGGTGGAAACCAATAAATTGGAGTAAAAACCCATGTTTTTTATGCTTGACGTACAGTAACTTTGTTTTGATATTTGATTTTGTCAAAAACTACTCCATATACGGTTCTGAAACCCATGTTATTCGATTTTTCAGGTCAGTAACCATACGAAATCACTAATTGTACCCCTTAATTAACATCCTAAATTTTCAGTACGACTTCATTTCATCCGGGGTAGCTGAAACCGAACGAAATTTTTCATTAGCCTTGACTCGCAAACGAAGCATTTTAGGAGTTATGTTTATATGAACGTTTGCCGTTGTTTTCAGGATTAGAATAGGTTATGAAAATCCCGGGAGAACTTCGTCATACACTCTATATATCATTCATCCGTAATGAAATTTTTGTATATATTTTTTTCATAAATTTTAACTAAACTTAGATTTTTTTTATTGCGCTTGTATAACTTTGTTTTAAATTTATTTCTGTTATGAAATTTTTGTAGTAACGGGTTAGTTCTTCAAAAGCATTATTTTTTATTAGTATTTAATTATTTTTAATGGGCGGTGCTAACTTAGTTTTAATACAATAAGATATTAAACGTAATAAAATCTCACTGAATTGAGATATTTTGCTATTGGTTAAAGAAAAGAAGTGGGGATATGATTTATACTATGTGTTGGTTAATGGTGGATACTTCCCACTAGAAACTTAACAGCCAATCAGTGGTTAGTTGAACTTAATATTTTTATATTATTAAATTAAAAAGGTTAAAAAAAGTTTTTTTAAACTTTATTTTTAGGTTAAAATTATTTTTTTTTATGAATAAAATAGTATTGTTTAATTACAGTAAATAAACTACTGTACCGTTAAGTTAATATTACATGTTTAATAGTTATGTTTTTAGTACATTAATTTGATATCCGGGTTTTAATTTCTGTGTAAATAAATATTTTAATTTATTGACAAGCTTGTCAGATTTCTTTCTTGACATGTTTGTTTCTTGTTTTTTTTTTGTTTTAATTGCGAAAGGAATATCAACTAAAATTTTAATTTTGTCGTAACAATACTTTTTACTTTTTTTTCCTAATTACTTGTATATATGTCATCGAACACTATAGTGTTTTGTTGATCGTAATATATTATTTATTTTCATTTTGTATTATTTTTACTTTTATAACTTCTTTAATGTATAATAAATTTATTAATGAAGTTTTTAACAAACAAAAGTATTGTATCTAATTTTTATAAGAATCCCATTTTTATAAGAAAGAGTTCCGTTAATTTAAAAATTATTTAACTAGTTATTAATATTTAATAATTTTGAATAAGATTAACTTTTTAAACTAATCTAATATGTCACTCTTCTTTATTTATACATTTGTTGTATAGTTTAAATGCGGAGATAATCGTAAAATTTATGTGTGAGATAATGAATGAATGTACTAGTAAAAGAATTGTGTTAATAATTCAAAGGAATGATTACTTAAAAATGGTAAAATATAGGCGGAATAATGGGCACAAAATCGCTTTAATGGATTAGCGATTATTTTTCTTCGTATTGTATACAATCCAAAGTTATGGAAGTGTTTTAAAAGTTGATGTATAAAGTGTTGTATTGTTCAGTTGTGAAGTACGAACTGCAATAAAACATTGTAAAAGAAATCTGTTTGAGCTTAAAATGCAGTTTTAAGCACTGATGCTGTAAAGTGTTAAACGTTGGGTGTGAGCGAACTGACGTGTAGGACAAAGAAGTCGATAAGAGATTGCACAGTTTGTACTCATTTTATTCTCTAAAATGTAAGAATAATTTTGTTTTACATTGGTGTATTTTCGTATTCCTAATAACTCGATCAGAAATATAAGTTTAGTTTTATCATTCGTTTATTTGCGTCTAAGGACGTCTTAATTTCCGACCAGAAAGTTATGGAGGAATAACGTCCCTACAGAAATGAATCATTTTAATAATAAATTAAGCTTTAATATAGTACAATTAAAAACTGTTTCTGAAGGAATAAATTTTTATGTTGACTCTTTCTGAATGTCTTATCGAATCGAAAAAGCTGAGAAAAAAGTTGTAATACCTTCCTGGCATTGGTAATTTATACTTATATAGTGGAAAAAAAATGATACGTGAAAATAAACCAAAAAATCTGATGTGAAACCACATGACTTTCTTGTACACCGATTAAATTACATATACACAAATTTTTTTTAATGAAAAGTACATAAAATTTTATTTCATTAATTTCTGATATTTTTTAATTTTTTTTTTTTTATTGTTATAATTGAATTATTATTTATCGTAAATTTTTTTTTACAATCACAAGTTAATAATTATTAATAAATCAATATATTTAATTTTAAAAAAAGGAGATGAAGTCTGATTGGAATCGATGTGCATTCCCCTTATAAGATCTAAATATTTCATTAATTAAAATTTTATTTAATTATAACACTGGAACCAGTGAAAATAAGTACCACTTATAATATATAGTTGAAAAGCTCTCAATGAGGGTTGGATTACTGCAGTTAAGATAAAATTCCAAAATCCACTTTTTTGGATTTTGGGCTTTTTTGAACACTTTTGGTCAAGCCGATTGTAATCAAAAGGAGAGGTGCACAACTAGATGTTACAACAGTCCTAAATCCAAAATTTCAACATTCTACCGCTAATAGTTTTAGAGTTATGCAAGATACATACGTACGCAAGTACGTACAGACGTCACGCCAAAACTATTTAAAATGGATTTAATGGTGGTCAAGATGGCTATTTTCGTTCAAATTTCAATACCGAAATATTTCGCGAACACAATACTTCCTTGTACGAAGTAAAATAAAAAGATTTTAAAAAATTCAAAATATAGATGTTTTAAAATTCTGATCAGTTCCCCTATCCCAAAGTATTTTTTTTGGGGGTCATTTGCACTCTAATTTTTTTAGCTTCTGAAACTACCTCTAGATATTGCTTCAGAGGATGAGATGAAATGGTAATTATATGGCGTGTGAAATTGTCATGTCTGATCAGAATTCGAACTTTGGATTTCCGGATGAAAGGCCGAGACGCTACCACTCGCGGCATGGAAATCGATGCACTACTACTATGTTTAGGAAGAAATAAAAAATAATAATTGGTTTATAAAATATACAATAAATAAATTACATTTTTTCGACTTTTGGGAAAGGGGGAATTTTGGGGCATAATTAAAAAAAAATGGGAAAATAACCATGCAACTATGGAGCTTAGTAAAAATGTGAGTTATGTATGCAAAATTTTGAGAAAATTGATCCCAAAACCTTAGCTAATATGGTGATATTGACGCCAAAATTTTACCAATAAATTCCCCCATATTCAAGAGTCCGGGTCAAAGTTGGTCAATCCAGTCAAAAGTTGCTTCAAACATGTCAATACACGAATATACATACATATACGAAAATTACCTACATCATTTTTTGTTTTTGGGATTACTGGGTCATGAAATGTAAAGAAATGCAAAAAACCCTTACCCTATTTTTTGCCTAATTACCTTAATTGCCTTCATGCATCTTAGCTCTAGAACTGCATGCCAGTAAAAATGTATATATTTTGTTGGTACTTACGTATTAACGCCACCTTTATTAACGCAGCTTTATTTAAAAACAAAGTAGTCAATCGGATTTCGGTGGAAAATGGCCCGATATAGAGTTTAACATAAATAAATAAATAAATATTTAGTTTATAAGTATAATTTAACCAAACTTAACCTACGCTCGCTAACCTTGACTAATTAACACCGTAATTTTTTGAGTATTTATTTAATAAATTCTGTAATTATTGAAATTTTATTATTTAAATAATAAATAAATAAATACTCAAAAAATTACGGTGTTAATTAGTCAAGGTTGGCGAGCGAAGCGAGCGTAGGTTAAGTTTGGTTAAATTATATTTATAAAATAAATAAATATAAATAACCATTTATATTCAGTTTTGAATCCATTCGGCCCATTTTCCACCGAAATCCGATTGACTACTTAGTTTTTAAATAAAGCTGTAGCTGCGGTGGCGTTAATACGTAAGTTCCATTTGGTTTTCCACAAACGGGCTAAAATGCCACTTATAATTCTGAATATCATCTGTATTTCTGAAAGTATGACATGTTGATTCGCGTAAAAGTTTTTCGGCTTGGTGAATGATTCATTGGACACTTCACTATTCATTTTTTCTTGTAAGCTTGGCATTGGGTTTTTCACTTGTTTTTCTTGCGAAAAGTAATGTTTTTTTCGTAAATAACGTATATTTCGTTTCTAGTCGCTTACAATCTCATAAGTTATATATGGTATCTAAAATCTAAATTAAATAATGATCTAAGTATATATCGTTATACGTATATATATCGTTATACGTTGAATTAAAATAAAACTTCAGCAGACAAAATGAATTAGTTTGCTAAATTACTCGTAGTTTTAACCTTGATGAAGTTATTTTTTTGTAGTATCGATGATTGTTTCCTTTTATTTTTCTTAACGTTGAAAATTAAACTGGGTTTCAATCTTTTTTATTAAATTGGTTTCATTTCCGTTAGTTGCTGAAATTAACTACTATAAATTTAAACTTTAAATCTCTATAGAATTGTAATTTAAATTGAAATTAGTGTACATTAAAAAAAAAAAGAATTAGACTGCATTTCTTCTCTATTTTTTATTTTGTTTCATTCAGTCTAATTTGATCGTTTTATCTTTCCTCATTTTGTATACTAAGGATTTTATTTTTCACTGCGTGATATATTTTTACTAAGTGACAATCACAGAACTTGCTTGCTCCTTATGGACCTTTTGTCAGTGGCGTGACATTCTCATGACATGATAAATTACTATCCTTTGAACTGTGTTAAATATACTTCATTTATTTAACTTGATTAAATTTTGTTTTTTACTCTCCTTTCATTCATACTTTTTATGATTATTTTTATTTTTATTTTTTTTTTAATAATCGATCAATCTTTGTATCGTAAACTATTCCATTTTTAAGTAAACGAAGTGATTTTTCTGTTTGATAATATATTTAATTTCAGTGTTTTGCATTGTGTAGTACTTCTGCGTAACTTTTAAACAGTTGCATACATTATATATTTTCCTAATTATCATTATGTTTTAAAAATTATCTATGTGCTATAGTCAGAAAATTGATTGACTAGTTTTGTGTATTTTTCTAGAAAGCTATCTCGAATCTTTTTTGGTTTGTTAATTTTTTCGCTGTCTCCATAAAATTACGAAATTCATTACCAGCGCAAGTTTACCTTTTTTTTTAAAAAAAAGTCATTTAAAGTCTTTTCAAGTCCTACCCTTCACAGATTGCTTCAATTTCAATGATTCTGTTTTTATTCGTCTCCCGGCTGGGTTCATTATGATGAGTTTATGTGTAACACATAAGTGAGAAATTATATAAAAATATTTGAATATTTTACCTTGCTATGTATTGGATTTTATAGCGCGTAGCGTAGTGGTAGTAGATTTTATCCTGATGTTTAAGTATTTTCTCATGAATTGTCAAGAAAAAGACAGTTGTAAAACTCAGATGACAATTTCTTATGAATTCCAGACAGCCTTGGCTAATTCTCGGTGAAGGTTACTGAACGTTGTTTCTTTTTTTTTATTAAGGATCTTATGATATTCTTTTTTATTTTGTTAAGACGCAGGTGTTTTCGATGTTTGCGTTTTTTACAAAAGGATTTTTTTCGGATTGTCCATTTGTATATTTAAATAAGAAAAGAAAATTTTATTTAAAAAAATGAAATGGAAATTTTATAAAAATTGCTGTAAAAAGCTAAAAATAATACTTTTTTAAAAATATCTAATTTTGAAAATGGCACCAAATTAAAAGTAAACATTTTTTATATATATTTATATATATATAAATGTTAAGTTCGTTTGTGTACGCTTCAAAAACTCAAATTGTTTTGCACCGATTGAGCTCAAATTTTAGCACGATATATAACCCGCATCAAAGATTGTTTTCATCTATTTTTAATAAATCTATCTATCTATTTTTAATTTGTACATTTTTAATTTGGTAATGTAAACAAAGGAAACCCAATCAGATCAATGCAAGATGGCCGCTGTCAAACACAACGACCAAATTTCTTTGAATTATATTTAATAGCTAAAACATCTGTATTTTATTAAATAAAAAAAAAAACACCAAAACAAAAAGAAAAGCCACCAAGAAGGATGACTTACAGTAAATAAATTTAAACACCCAACTTTCTTATAGCCCAGATAGACTTAAGACTATGCAAACAAAAAAAGTCAAAATAACCAAATACACAGAAAATAATATCCCTACATAATGACCAAAAAATCCTTTGTTAGGTTAAATATTCACTTTTGTCTGAATTTACAGAAGGCATTTACAACGAAGCATTGATAAATATTGAAGACAAGTGCAAATAAAACAAATTTTATTTTTTATTGAAGACAAGTGCTAATGCAAATAAAGTTCTTAGTCAATTGGGAATGCCAGCACCCACCCGAGCTGCGATTGCTTCATTTGATGTGGATTTACGCCGTGAACAGAGTTACAACATTGGTGATCTTCAGTCATATGTCCAATCAAACATTCCCAAATTAACTCACTGTAATCCCAAATTAACTTACTGCCTGTAATTTCTCGATCGACACCAGCAGACGAAATAAATGCTTGCCTGAAATATTCAACACTGTGGCGACACGTACGTACATTGCAGTTGACTACGAATATGCGTGTCCAGTTGCAGAATGATCCATCAGCTGAGGTATTCTTACGACAGTTACTGAACATTGGAAACGGACAGCTGCCAGTCGATGAGGCGTCTAGACGAATATCATTTCCTGATAATTTTAGTAATTTAGTAACATCGAAAGAAGAACTGATCGAAAAAGTATTTCCTGATATTCAAATTAATCATAGAAATCACGATTGGCTCAGTGAACGAGCTATCCTTGCCGCAAAGAATAAAGATTATCAACTTAATAATGTTATTCAATCCAGCATTCAAAGGGAGGAAATTACATATAAGTCGATAGACACCGTTGTGGATGCAGATGAAGTAGTTAATTATCCAACGGAACTTTTGAACTCACTTGATCTGCCAGGGATGCCACCACACATATTAAAATTGAAAATAGGTGTGCCAATTATCCTATTGCGGAATATTAATCAGCCAAAACTCTGCAACGGCATGCAACTTGCAGTTAAGAAATTGATGAATAACGTAGTGGAAGCAACGATTTTAACGGAGCCTTTGAAAGGTGAAGATGTCCACATTCCTCGAATACCTATGATCCCGACCGATACACCATTTCAATTTAAAAGATTGCAATTCCCCATACGATTGGCATTTGCAATCACAATCAATAAAGCTCAAGGTCAATCTTTAGAATTGTGTGGTTTAGATTTAGATGCGGACATTTAGATTGCTTCTCACATGGTCAACTGTATGTGCGTGTTCCGAATCGGCAAACCAGATAGCCTTTATATCTAGGCAGACAGTGGAAAAACAAAAAATAATGTACATCCACAAGTATTGCAAAATTAAACTTCTATGAAACGTATGCTTTGTTTTGTTTCTCATTTCTCATCCATGCAACCACAATGTGCCTCATCGAAGCGTGGCGAGTACAGCTAGTTACTTATAAACCCTTAATCAAAACATTTTAAAGTTCAAATATAAAAATTACCTGATTTTTTTTTATTTGTACGTTATTTTACTTCCTTGAACGAAGTAAAAGGGAACTATTGTGATCGCGAAAAATTTCGCTTTTAACGGAAATATTCATTTTGACTATCCCTGAATCCAGTTTGACTAGTTTCGGCGAGACGTCTGTACGTACGTATGTATCTTGCATAACTTAAAAACAATTAGCCATAGGGTGTTGAAATTTTGGATTTAGGACTGTTGTAACATTTTGTTGTGTACCTCCCGTTTTGATTTCAATCGTTTTGGACCAAAAGTGTCGAAAAAAAGCCCGAAAATTCAAAACATTTGTATTTTGGACTTTTTCTTAACTGCAGTAATAAGCCCTCATTGAGAGCTTTTTTAACGATATGTCATAAGTGGTACTTATTTTCATTGGTTCCAGAGTTATAGCAAAATAAAATTTTAATTAATGAAATATTTAGATCTTATAAAGGAGATGGCACATCGGTTCGAATCAGACTTCATTTCCTTTTTTTTTTTAATTTTTTTTTTTAATTTAAATATATTGATTTATTTATAATTTTAACCTTTGATTGTAAAAAAAAATGTTTACCTAAATTCAATAATAACAATAAAAAAAATATATGAAAAAATAATGAAATAAAATTTTATTTACTTTTCATTTAAAAAAAATGTGTTTATGTAATTTAATAGGCGTAAAGGTAGTCATGTAGTTTCCACATCAGATTTTTTAATTTTTATTTCGAAATTTACTAGAAATCAAGTCAATAGAATTTCTTTTTTACTTCTATTTTTTCCATATTTTTTTTCATTTTCTGGGAGTCACCTGGTTCTTTTCTCTCAATTTTCTTCTGGTGTTCCTTCATTATTCATCCATAAGTTCCTTTTCATTATACATTATCCAGTCAGAACGCTTTATCCACTCAGTTCTCTTTTATACTTAGGTTTAGATTTTCTCTTTCATCTACTTTATTTATCCTTTTGTCCTTTTAGTTTCCAAACTATTTGGAATATTTATTTATTTAGTCTTTTAGATTTCATTCGGATCAAATTTCAATTTTTTTTTTTGTAATGCGGATTGTAAAAAAAATTACAATAAATAATAATTCAATAATAACAATAAAAAAAATATATGAAAAAATCAGAAGTTATTTCTGAAATAATTTTTTTTTAAATATGTAAATGTAATTTAATAGGCGTACGAGGAAGTCATGTACTGTCCACATCAGTTTTTTTTTATGAAGTCATACAAGTAGTTTTGAATAGCTTTAGTTCTTGAAGTTTTTTTGATTTTAATCAATTATTATTGATTAAAATCAAAAAAAAGTATATCTTAATTATTATTGATATACTCTTTTTTTGAATAAAATAAACAATTTATTTGAAATCATCTCATATTTTTGTGGTTATAAAAATAAATGCTGAGTTTTAATAAAGGATTGTTTCGACCAATTTTGTGTTTCATAAAAAAAAAAATAAAAAAATAAAAAATAAACTAGCTGCGTATCAGACTTCACCACGTTTTCCTTCACCTCTTTCCCAAATGTTGATATAAATTCACTTTGTTGTTAAACTGGATTGAGAATAATATTTCATTTCACGTCGTAATTAACGTTAAATTTAATTAGAATAATGTTTTATTTGAATGCATTTTTTTATGTTTTATGCTGAATAATCTAGTCCAGTAGTTTTATTTAATATGATGTTCTATATATAATGATGACAAGAAGTTTGGCTATTATGAAATATATAATTACTTTTATTTTTGTAGATTAAAAATTATTTATAAGAAACTTTATTGACCGACTACGACGCAGTATTTGAAGAAATTATGATTCTACATTTATTAACATCTCCAACTGATTTTAGCTTGTTAAAAAACCTTTGAAATACTTGTTTTATAAAAAAATTGACATTCATTGTTAACCTGACAGATTAGATTATAGGTGTATCGAATTAATAATGTATACGTACGCCTGTCATCTTTATACCATGGAATACTTTATCATAATTTTTTATAGGTGAAAGACGATCCGTAGTTATTGGTTTCTTATTTATTTATATTTTTCAACGAACGAACAATTCAATTCAATTTGTATGTGTGTATGTGTATACTTTTCGTTTCGGATTTTAATTTTGATTTCGGATTTGGATTAAGGATGCTTAGAGATTTACAAAAATACACGAATGGTGGCTGTCGGCCTCGGGTTCACCTCAACATCGCCTCCAAAATTAATGTTTTGTAATAAAGCGTAAGATATAAAGTTAATTCAAACGCACTAATTTAAGGTTTACTAAAATGTATAAATATCGATGTTTCTAGACAAATGTAAGACCAGAAAATGGCCGAAAACTATCTTTTTAATAATTAAAAAAAATATGCTACAAAATCGCCAAAATACAGCATAAATAAACTCTAAAACTAAACTCTAAAACTCTAAACTCTAAACTTAGTGTTTGTAGGACCTCAATAGAGATTTATTAAAATCATAAAAAACTTATTTGTGCCACTTCCAGATTTTTCAAATCTATAATTAGAAAAAAGTATAAAGTTTTAATTGTAACACATACTGAAATGGAATCAACGTCATACAAAACTATACATTACAATTAAAAATATTTGAGTAATTAGATCAGATTACCAAATGATCATTAATAATAATAATTACCATTTGATCAGATACCAATTAAGATCACGTGACCTAAGGGAAGTTTAACCTAAGAATAATTACAATAAAAAATCCCTGTCATATAACTAGGAATTGAGGTAGTTTGACCTAAGGGGAGTAATGAATTATTGTAAATTATTAGTTATGATTAAACGCAGTTCACAAATTTTTAATCGTTTAAACGATTAAATATCGTAGCGGGAAAGTTTTAATCAATTTTTTTTACTAGATTTTTCATTGATAACTGTTTTTTTATTTTCTATCCGACCACTACGGATCATAGTTTTGACTTCTTTTTCAAACCCCAAAAGGTTTTCATTTTTTTGCACTGTTGTTGTCGTCTTTTTTCCGTCTATCTATTCAGGTTTATACCTTTCTTTTTCTTTCTCCTGGAAACTTAGATTCTTCAACCATTTTTTAAAAATTTATCTCATTCTTTACATAGATCCTTAGAAATGTTTAATGCTTTTAGATCTGTTTCTTTAAACCGGTTGGTCTTTGTGGTTCTTTTTATGTAGAAATTAAATATTTGTTTTTCAATCTTTGGTTGTTCATTCTGCATAAATGTCTATAAAACTGTAATCTTTTTTTCCGGATTAAGTCCACCGTTTGGTAGATTTAATAAGAAACCTACCTGTTGTAATGGGAACCTTGATTCGACTTCTGGAAAATTTCGACATATCTTTGCGTTTCACATCCCCTGACCCCAAAACTACCGTCAGTTCATAAGTTTACATATTCGTTTATATATATTTCACTTTCTTGTAGTCATGATAACTGACATAATTATGCGCCAATCATTTTCAAATTGTTCCTTAAAAATAACTCGTTCCAAAATCTCAGTTGAGTTCGTTAATGGGCAAAATCGAAGCATGGGGGCAGAAATGGGGCTTTTTCGAAATAAAAAAATATCGCTAAAACTTTCTTATTAAGTTAAATATCAAATTCGTTTAAAGTTCCTGCTTTTCTTTGGATAAGGGCCTAAAACTTATCTAAGTAAAGTTTTTTTTTATATCACCAACCACTGGCCCAGGGGATTGAAAGAATGAGGTTTTAAGGACAAAAAAGAATCATACCTTCCTTAATAGGCACATTATCGAATCGGTTTAAAGTGGTCGTTAGTCCTCTAAGCATTACCTAAAACTTTTGTCTGAAACAATTTTTGATATGATCAACCCTTACAGCAAGGACGACCAAAATGTTACTGGAATTGTAAGATGGGGCTTTTCGTGCTAAATATGTGAAACTTTTTTCACATGCAACAATTGTCGTTTTGAGTAAATTTAAAGTTTTTCTTAACTTTAAGGTGGTAATTTTTTTTATCCTCTATTTAGCACCGGTGAAATCTACCTCGCCTTCCAACGTACCGAAAGGGATTTTTTTTCATGTACTTCTGTAAAGTTCTTTTTTCACTTTTCAGTTTGTAAATTTCATCTGCATATTTGGTCCATAAATTTTTTCTTAATTTTTCTTTCTACTTTTGCTGTGTCTTGTTATTAAAAATACTGTGGACATTCTGCGCCATGTAGTACCTCAATTTGGAGTTTTATGACAGGGATTTTTTATAGTAATTATTCGTGAGATGATAGACGGTTTCCATTTTTCGTACACTATTCTTCATCCCATTATAAAGATGTTATGATTTCTCCCAAATCTTTTAATTTTTGAACTCTACTTATTTCTTTATTGTCGGAAATTTTATGGGTTTGAGTTCTTTTCTGTTTATCATTGGAAAACCAGTTAGTTTTTTCATAAGAAATTTAAGGATAATTTTTCTTTCCACATTCGCTTAGTGATTGAATTTTGATTCTAGTCTTGTCTATATCTCTAGCGAAAATCGCAATATCGTTTGTTATAGCCAGAATGTTTGTATTCCCATAGAATATCTTTTTACGGTAAATTGTTTTTTTTTTTTTTTGAATATTTATTTACTGATTAATTTTTATGATTATTTACTTTTTAATTAGTGTAATTTGAAATTTGTAATTTCTTATTTTTTTTTTTTAAATTGAGCTTGTAGATCGCACAAATATATTTGTCAAAAACGTATATTTCACAAGAATTTTCACGCATATGAAATGAATTGAGATCAATTTTGGAAAATTACTCTTTTTTTCTGGGAATCAATCCTAAATATTTGTTAATTTTAATTTATTTGTAATTATTCCTACTTACTGGCTGTTTAATGTAGTGTACACTAAATCTATTCGCTGACTATTAATTAAATTAAGTGATTTAATAATCCTTTAATGTAGAAATCATTAATAACCAATCGGTTCAACAATATCATTATTTCGGTCATTTATTTGTAATAAAATTTTTATAGTCGTCATCTCGATGTTGGATGAACGTGATTTTTTTGTTTAATCATATTACTTAATTCATGCTCAATGTAATTTATTTCTATTACACTCACTAATTGAATTTTAACCTATTTTATACTACATCTTCAAATAATTGAGGCTTTTTCTTTTCTAAGTTTTGCTTCCTATATAGATTTTAACCTTCTGTGTTTGTTTTTTCCTTTACTAAACTAACTCTTTCTGATGTCAGGAGTAAACGCAACAATTAGTATGCGACAGCCTCTTGACTGCGCATCACATTCTTGTAGATTGCATATGTTACGCGGTCTTTAGTCGTAAATTTAAATTGCCCAGAAACATTCGACCGATCCTGGGCAATAATAAGGATATTTTAGACGGGGTGTTGTTATTTCTCTGACGGATCAGGATATTAGACAGAATTTAATATTGTTTGCTGTGTTTTAATATTTATTTATGATATTTATTATATTTATATTTTTTTTTTATATTATATTTATTTATTATTAATATTTCAATATTTTTTCTTCTTTTTTTTGTAATTGTTAGGTTTTTATGTTAGTTATTTAATATTGCTGTTATCCGAGGAGTCCTTTACACTCCTTTCCGATTTCTTTAAATTTTATATTTTTTGTGTTTACTGTTATTTAAAATCAAAGTATTTTATTTTAAATTTAGTTCTGTGATATTTGTTTAAAGTGTATAAATATTTGTTTATATAAATATTTCAGTTTTTCGTTTATTATTTTTTTTGTTTTATTTTTATTCCGATCGATAATAACGCTAAAGCATTTTTCGCCCCTTGAAAAAAAGATTTGTGCTCGCTGCGATTACCGACCGGCAGTGCACCACATCCTTGTGGATTGTGTCTGTTATGCGGCATTGCGTCGCAAGTTTAAACTGGGGGCTAACATTCGAACTATTCTGGGGGATAATGGAATTTTTTTATCTTATGCTTTACAGTTTCTTAGGGCCGTCCGTTTATACTTTAATACTAATTTAAATCAGTTTGAAATTTTAGTATTTAACTGAAACATAAAATATGATATATGTTTCTTTATTACAAAAAATATGTCGTGTTCGGGCGATGATTATGCCAAAGCATTTTTCGCCCAGAATAAAACAAAAAAAAAACAACTCTGAATACATTAATATCATTTATTAACGTAGCTATTATCGTGAGAATTTATCGGAACTTTATTTTTTTATGCAATTTGTTTTAAAATATCACAATTTTTAAACAATTTATCAGTTCACTTAATTGTTCTATAACATCATATTTCATCCTTTCTGTGTTAAATTATAGATCTTCGAATTTCTTTTTTCCGGCGTTGACACCAGCCGTTGATTTGTTTCAGATTTGGGAAGTATAAATCCGGGATTTTTTAATTATGCAAAAAAAAAAACATTCTACTCGTGATAAAACCTATGTTTAAAAGCGAAGGAGTGTTTGATAGAATGAAATTTTAAAAAATAATTTATAACGAAAATCATTTTGAGGATGAAAGGAAGAAAGAGCGCCAGAAAAAAACGAGTGCAGTCAGGGAAAATAAAGGAAATATGAAAAAGAAGAAAATTGTAAAAAAGAGAATCTACTCATGATAGGATCCTGCTATTTGACAGACATTTTTCAAGGCTGTTCCAAAGAGACGATATGCTCCAACATGTCCATCCATTATTTACCTTTCGTAAGATCGAAACAATTATATGACATATTACATTCAAGATTGTCATTCCTATATCAGCTCAAACTTGTTAAACAAACACTTTCAATTTTCCCCGGAATCGTACACAGCAGTGCAATAGAATCCCAATTCCGACATCTAGGAAGGTATTCTTCCAGATAATTTTGAACCTTTATATACTAGTGAGACGGAGTTCTATTTTATACGAGATTAAACTTGTCAGTTTCTTCCTCAATTTGTAGCATGTTGAGAGATTAATTCCTACAGATATTGTTTACTTGAAAAAGAATAGTCCATATATCTTTTCGCGGAAATTAGAAAAACACCACTTTTCCTTATATGCGAATCGTGAATATATTACACAGTTTCTCTAGGGTTTTCCCTTTCCCGCATTCGTTTGTTATATTTGTTAACCTTTATATTAATGTGAAACGTACACTTGTCACTAAATGTTAAGGGATGAAAAATAATTTTCGGTACTTACGTATTAACGCCACCGCAGCTACAGCTTTATTTTAAAAAAGTATTCAATCGGATTTTGGTGGAAAATGAACAGGTCTCTTTATTAATTTTTAATAAATGGTTATTTATATTTATTTATTTTATAAATATAATTTAACCAAATTTAACCTACGCTCCCTTCGCCCGCTAACCTTAACTAATTAACACCGTAATTTTTTGAGTATTTATTTAATAATTCAGTAATTATTGCAATTATTTATTATTTAAATAATCAAAACACTCCAGTTAATTATTCAAGGTTAGCGAGCGTAGGTTAAGTTTGGTTATATATTTATAAAATAAATAAATATAAATAACCATTTATTAAATTTAATAAAGAGACTGTGTTCATTTTCCACCGAAATCCGATTGACTACTTTGTTTTTAAATAAAGCTGTAGCTGCGGTGGCGTTAATACGTAAGTACCTAATTTCCCTTGTTAAAAATTTTCTACTTATCCAATAATAAGTACTTTCATTGTACTTATACAATGAAATTTTTACTTAAATTTTGTACCACATGTAATTTAGAAGATGTCATTTACAACCGTTTCTTCAAAATCTTTTCTACGCGGTCAGTCGTGGATTGGAGTTTGTAATTTTATTGAAACGATAGACTTATTCTTCCAAAAAGGGAATCTTGCAGAATTTTTCTTTTTATACAGACACCCTGTGTTTTCTAAATGTTCCTTTTGTGTTAATTGTTTGTTTTCTCTTAGATAGATTGCGTTGTTAATGGTCGTTTGCCGTACTTAGTTCTGAAACGTTGCCGTACATTAGTAATAGAGTTTATTTTAGCTAATTCGAGTTCACAAATATTCCATAGTAGTAGCTATCTTGC
Organism: Lycorma delicatula; assembly: GCF_047948215.1. Taxonomy (NCBI): domain Eukaryota; kingdom Metazoa; phylum Arthropoda; class Insecta; order Hemiptera; family Fulgoridae; genus Lycorma; species Lycorma delicatula. Next base: position 58,946,899 of record NC_134463.1, read on the forward strand.
TACTACTATAGAAAACTGCTACTACTGGGAGACTGGTTATACAACAAAATTAATTATCAGTATTGACGATATCAAAAGCAGTTATACCAACTTACTAATATTCCATGTAAAATCATATTAGTTAAATTTTTTATAAACTATTTTTCTATATAATTTGTTATCACTTGTATATCCCTATTAGAAATTGAACGCATTGTTTTGCAGACAATACCGAATAAAAAGAACGATTTTTAATTACGCTGATTTGATTTTTAGTTTAATTTTACGTGTTTTTTAAATATTAAATTAAATTGTGTAAAAATCGTTACATGCAAAATTGGGTTTATTTTCACAGGTGATGTGACTTAAATCAATAAACATTTACTTTTTTTTTAATTATTTAGATTTTTAATTAATTTTTTTATCAATTTTCAATTTTTACGGAAAACATTGATAATCCATATACGTAATTCATTTTATTTAAAAAATTAAATATTTTGTACGTTTGAATTATATGTACTCGTAATTTATTTTCTAAGGGATTGATTTTTAAGTCCGCATAGTTTTCGAAATTTTCTTATCGGTACAGGCCCGTTTAAAATTCCTATGTTATTTACGTGTAATTGAGTGTAGCTATGTTACACGAAGTTACTATCAAGTATCTCATTTTAATTATCGATTATATGTTTTAAAATCATTTTTTGTGTGCTATACTTTGAAAATTTTTCATTAAATCTTGAATGAAGTATTAAGAAGTAAGTAATGAGCTTAGTGAACGAAGATAGAAGCTTAATTCAGAATAAGAAATTTAATTACGAGAAGGTGTAAAGAAGAAAGGTGGAAAAATAATAAAAATTATAGATTTAAATCAAATCTGTATCTATCAGGAACTAAAAAAAAATGTGCGTAATAAGGTAGCATTAAAAAAATCTGATGTGGACACCACATGACTTCCTTGTACGGCTATTAAACTACATATAGCCTTTTTTTTTTTAAACTAAAAGTACATAAAATTTTATTTCATTAATAACTTCTGTTATTTTTTATTTATTATTATTATTATTATTGAATTATTATTTATCGTAAAATTTTTTTACACTCAGAGGTTAATAATTTATTAATAAATCAATATATTTAAATTTAAAAAAAAGTTAAAAAAAAAATGAGATGAAGTCTAATCGAACCGATGTGTCTTCCCCTTGTAAGATCCAAATATTTCATTAATTAAAATTTCATTTGGGTATAACTCTGGAACCAATGAAAATAAGTACTACTTATGATATATCGTTGAATTCAAATGTTTTTTAAATTTTTAGCTTTTTTGGTCACTTTTGGTTCAGTCGATTGCAATCAAAAAGAGAGGTGCTCAACTAGATGTTACAACAGTCCGAAATCCAAAATTTCAACATCCCTCGGCTAATCGTTTTTGAGTTATGCGAGATATATATACGTCATGTCGAAACTAGTCAAAATAGATTCAGAGATGGTCAGAATGGATATTTCCATTGAAATCTGGAAACATAAATTTTTCTCGATCACTATACTTCCATTACTACAAGGAAGTTAAAATTGCGATGGGCCTACTTCCGAGTGGATAACAATATGATGGTAAAATAAACCCTAGAGTTACTTCTCAAAATTCTACTAATATTCATATTTAAAGCGATGTGGCATTCTTTCGCTTGTATTTCCAAGGTAATAATAATCTGTCTGTCATCTTGAAATACTGTATCTATTTTTAATTTAATAATATATTATCGAAAGATTTCTATGTTGCATAAGAATATTTTAGACTTTTCCTAACCCGAGTAAAAATAATCCCACCCTCTTCATGCTTTAATTAAAACATAATAAATATTCATTCATTTTAATTAAGAAATGTCCCGTAATTCTTTGTAAATGTTCATTTATGTTAATTTTTTTTAACTATAAATTAAAATTTTTTTAATAATTTTAAAAAATTCTCGTTGAAATTATTAAAATGTAATTTCAAATCGAATAATAATTTTCTCGTTATGAATTTCATTTCATGTTTTTCGTGTATTTAAGCCATTTGTGTGTGGATTGCCGCAATTCAATATAAATTTACATTAATTCCTGAACACCACATCGGCGGTGCTTTGCAACACATATCAGTAATATAATGAAATTTGCCGATATTGGGAACTTCATTTACGGCGAATAGAGGTGGTAAATGTGGAAGCGAGATTGGTTTTGAATTATTATTATGATCGACCGACAAATGGGTGTGTTTCATGTATTCAATAATAAGTAGGTTGGTTTGGGGGAAATGTCGGAGAGATTTCTATCTTCTTCTAACCTCTCCTACTCATTCTTCTTCTGGTGATGCTGCTAACAGTAGTAGTAGTAATAATAATAATAATAATAATAATAACAATAGTAATATGAATATTATGATATTGCTGCTGTTTCTGTGATACTGTATAGCTGTTAGATTGAAAGGAAATGAAATGGGTGTTCTACCATTGTAGGTGGTGGTGGGTAGTTGTTGAAACATGTTATATGACAAACATCTTAGCGGCAGGTGCGTTTCCTTTAACGTTCTGTTCGGTTTAGTTCGAAATTATGCGTTCTGTGTTAATATTGTTTAAATGAATTATAAATGTAACTACTTATTTAAACATTTAGAAAAATAGATTTCCTTACTTAGAGAAAATATAAGCCTTATTATTAATTTATTATATATATATATATATATATATATATATATATATACATACACACACAGACCGTGTTACCCACAAAAAAGTATTTGACTTAGTATCACTCGCCAATCCCTCAGCGTTGATATTGAAAGTTTACAGATCTTTTAACGAAGGTTCAACAAATGTTCTCTGAAAATTTCTTCTATCTAGGATTTGTAGAAACAAAATGATGGCTTTCAAATAAAAAAAAATTGAATAAAATAAATTAATAATTAGTCATAAACCGTGCTTCATTTTTCTGTGTAAACATTTTATTGTTAAAATGGGATTTACAACTGATCAAAACGTTTATTATTGTGCATGGGTCATTGAATTTGACTATCTAGCAGAATCCATGCGATATTTCAGTGCTGAATTTGAAAGCCGCCATTTTTTTCCTATAAATCCTAGAAAGAAGACATTTTCACAGAACATTTTTAGAACCTTCGGCAAAAGGTCTGTTGAATTTCAATAGAATTAGTGGGAGAATAGGCGAGTAATAATAAATCAAATGCGGATCTTCGTGAGACACATTGTGTGTGTGTGTGTGTGTGTGTGTGTGTGTGTGCGCGCGCGTGTGTGTGTATAGGGAGTGAAAGAATTTTAATTTAAATTCACAAGTTTATTTCAAAACTAGCAGTACAAAATATCAACATCAAAGAAAAGTATGTATTAGCTAATTAAATTTAATTTTTTGTCATTTATACAAAGAGAAATTAAATAATTTGTTTTTCTGTCCAAGAGTGAAACTCGTGTGTTTTTCAAATTTGTTGTTAGCACGTATCAACGCTGTTATATATTTTATTAAAATCTTACATACCGGGTGATATTTAAGTACGGAAACAGCTTTATACTGCTTATCTATGAGGTATTTGGAGGCAGAAAGAAATGTGGTTTTACATAGATAAAAAAAAATCTGCGTTATGGTATGTTTTTAATTTTTGTTCACCATCTTGGATCCACCATATTGAATCAAACTTAATTTTTTTAGATAGGAAGGTGGACATATGACACATGATTCCGATTTAGAATTTTTCAAAAAAAAAATAATGATGAAACCCGTTTTTAAGTTAATGCCTTCGTTATCAAGTTATAAGCATTCAAATTTGCAATGACGGAAAAGTCATATTAATATTAAAACGAGGTAATACGCGCTACATGAACAGCTTTATTGCATTTTAATTTCATAATGTGTACAATAACGAACTTTAAATAGTGCTATAATATTGGTAATAATAGACAATAATAATAATTAACAACAAAGCAACAAATTAAACGGCTATATCAACTGATTATTTACTTTAAACATTACAATATTTTTAATTTTTGGATCGTAAATTGCTAATGAAATAAATTTTGAAAGCGTACCATTCTACAATAAATGTTCTTCCCCCTTGGCAGTGTGCTAACCTCGTGTAACATCCGTTTATAACTTGTATCATATCTGGTGGTGCACGAGCATATTCTTCAATTATTATTCTTTTCCATTCGTCAATGTCTGCAGATTTTATTTTGTAAACATTATGTTTCAGGTATCTCCATAAAAAGTAACCCAGAGAAGACAGATTTGGGGATCTAGCAGGCCATTTTCTGGCTCCTCTACGACCTATCCAGCAATATGGATATTGTTCATTTAAAATTTTCCGCCCCTTAGATAAAAACGAGGTGATGCCCCGTCTTGTTGAAACCGTACCATATTTAATTCTTGTGTAACATTTTCCCAGATATTTGGTAAAATCCTACCGGCTAACAAGTTGCAGTAAGCATCTCCTATAAGATTTTTATCTAAAATAAAAGGCCCTACAATTCAATGACCAACGATTCCCGTCAAAATGTTCACTTTCTGAGCGTGCTGTGTATGAGCTTCCAACATACATCTGGGATTATTACCGCTCTAATATTGACAGTTTTGATATTTTATCACGTAAGATAAGTAGCAAATATCATCTGATATTGACACTGTAATTTTTATTTAGAAAATATTATCGGCTGTTAAAGCCGTTTAATTTGTTATGTTGTTAATTATTAGTTATTTTTTATTACTGTCAATATTATACCACTGTTTAAAGTTCGTTATTGTACGCATTATGAATGTAAATTGCAACAAAATTGTTCAAGCAGTGCGTTTTACCTCGTTTTATTGTTCACACGATTTTTCCTTCATTGCAACTTTGATGATTAAAATTCGATAGCAAAGGCGTTAACTTAAAAAGGTCCACCATTGTTTTTTTTTTTGTAAAATTTTAAATTGAAATCTTGTGTTATATGTCCACTTTCCTATTTAAAGTATTACGTTTGATTTAATATGGCGAACAAAAATTAAATACCCACCATTATGCAGATTTTTAAAAAATTATGTAGACCCCATTTCTTTCTACCTCAAATTCGTTTCAGATATGCAGAATAAAGCTGTTTCCATACTTAAATATCATCCGATATATTGTAGCGTTAACTGTTGTGAGTAATATAATTTATAATATGGCTGTTATCTATATTTTCAGAACTATCAACGATTAGATGTGGTATTTGTCTTGTCCCGAAATTATTTAATTACAGTCAAGAATCGATTCTTTATAATGTATTAAAGCTGTGTACTTGTAAAGTCCAAAACGTTATCAAAAATTCGTAACAAGTTTTCAATACACAAAAATGGGCTGTCACATACCATTGTTTAGCGCCCAGAAATATAAAATTTGTATACCGATGTTTAGACGTTTGTTTTATGAACGTGAATTCTTTGCTAAAACGAATAGGCGTTTATTCTTTAAAAAATAACAGTATTCACTTATTTCAAGCAACGTAACAGAAATCGAATCAAAGTGGATCTTATTTTGCTTCCGTTGTCATTTTTAATAAATTACTGAAACGTTTAAAAAACCTTCCTAACACTTTAATTAAAATACAGTTACAAAATTCTCTTTTATGGAAATTTCGATGAATTTTCAAATAACAATAAAAAAAGTTCCAATTCTCTACATTTTATTCAAATCGGAAATAAATATGTGCTCGATTATTTTTCCATTAACGGCTTTTGATCTGCGGTTTATTTTATTATTTGTTTATGTTTATTATCTAACATATTTTACCTTAACATTGTTATATGTGTTTATAATTTAAAACTGATACAGATTTAATCGCATTTTTTATTTAACTTGTGATAAACAAAAAGATTTTTTTTTTAGTAAAATGTGTATTTTATCACATCGCTTTGATCCAGGGTTTACCATTGTTTCCCTTGATCCATACAGATAAGTACTGGAGCAGTTCTTTTTTATTCTTAGGTATCTACCCCGTTCCTGACATGATTATGTATCGATCAGAATGAATATTTATTTACATTCGAGAAAATAAAAATAAAAACTCAGAAAAATGAGATTTTTTTAAGAAACAAGGTAGGTAGTGGAAATGTTTTCTAAAGGTTTTAAAGAAGGTTCTAAAACTGAAGTTGATTTTTTTTTTTAGTCGTTTTTGTTTAGTCGTATATCCATTTTGACCATTCCTGAATCCATTTTGACTAGTTTCGGCGTGACGTCTGTACGTACGTATGTATCTCGCATAATTCAAAAACCATTAGTCGTAGGATGTTGAAATTTTGGATTTAGGACTGTTGTAACATCTAGTTGTGCAACTCCCTTTTTGATTGTAATCGACTGGATCAAAAGTGTTTTTTCTTAACTGCAATAATAAACCCTCATTGAGAGCTTTTCAACGATATATTGTAAGTGGTACTCATTTTCATTGGTTCCAGAGTTATAGCCAGATAAAACTTTAATTAATGAAATATTTGTATCTTACAAGGGGAAGATATATCGGTTCGAATCGGACTTCATCTCTTTTTTTTAACTTTTTTATTTTAATTTAAATATGTTCATTTAATGATAATTATTAACCTTTGATCGTAAGTAATCTTTTACGATAAATAATAATTCACTAATAACATTAAAAAAAAAGAAAAAATATCAGAAGTTATTAATGAAATAAAATTTTATGTACTTTTCGTTCAAAAAAAAAAGGCTATTTGTAGTTTAATAGCCGTACAAGGAAGTCATGTGGTGTCCACATCAGATTTTTTTAATGCTACTTTATTACGCACATTTTTTTTTACATATTCCTTATTTTCTTCGGGATGTATACAATTTTGTGGCTCGAAAATCTCCAAAACTACTTGATAAATCTTATTAAAATTTAGAAATGTTGTAGTGTATCAGAAGATGTACAAGTGAAAAATTCGATGAAGATTGGTTAAGTCGATCTTGTATTATTTTAGATTAGAATTAGTTGATAATAATTCAAGAGAAAACTGAATAAAATAACGAAGAATCTGACCTCTAGCCCAAAACTGCGCAAGAGTTTTCTTTTAATTTTATTTAAGAAATTAATATTCGATTACTCAGCATTTAAAATATTTCTTTAGAGTTGTAAAGTTTAAATTATTTGAATACGACTATCATAATTATAAATTCTTTGTGGTATTAAATACTGTCTCATTTTCCGGAACTTGAAAGTAAACATGAATAAAACTGAAATACTTGAATGTCATGCAGTTATTATTCATTACAAAGTTACGCTTTGTTGCTCGTAACTGCAGTTACTTCTTATTACTTTATAACTGTATACTTCTTTATTTCTAAAAATAATTACCGTGTTATTTTTCTTTTAATTAAAAAATGTTGCTTCAAATTTTTTTTAATCTTTGTACGTGCAAAAATGTTTATTTCCTAGTTTTGCACTGTGTAGTATATGATTTAACATTATTTAAACGGGTTTTCAACGCTGTTTTTATGGAATTTTAGATTTCATAAAATTATTGAGAACTCTCAATAATTTGCTTTGTTTGATTTACCCGGTTGTTTAAAAATGTTTTAATAATTACTAATTTTCTTATGGATGATTGCCTGTTATATCAATGAATGAGGGAGTCTCACTTTAAAAACAAATAATGTTCTTAAAAATAATTTAAAATCCCTGATCGCATTAATGTTTATCCATTAAAGTTTATGCTAAAATTCATGTTTAGATATCAAATGTTAATTGAGATTTTTTTCTAAGACGAGATTATAATCTTGATTCGATATTTTAACAATTATGGACGTGAAAAATATCGTCATGTCACGAAAGGAAACTTTTAAACAAAAATAATCCCTTGAAGACTTAACGTAAACTCAAAATATAAAAATTACATTATTCAACTATGTTATGATGACATACATTAAATATATATATATATATATAGTTCCTCGTCGTAGCTTCGACCGCGTTATATGGTTTCCTGCGTTTCCAGTAGCGGTCAATCGAATTTTGATTCGAAAATGGTTTTTAAATATTTATCTGAAGAGTATTTGCAAGTTAAAATTTACTGAATATCTCCGTTTAGTATAGTCGGGTTGGGAAAATTTATAATCATTGTTCAAACATTTTTTTGTAATTTTCTTCACCCCCTTTCAAGGTCGAATTTCAAAAATCTAAAAATTGGTTTATTCACATGAGTATTACAGTTACCAAAAATCAGTTGGATATTTTTATTTGTTACTGAAAAATTAAAAAAATAGCCCGATTTCAACAAAAAAAAAAAAAATCCAAAATCCATTTAACCAATCCAATGTAGTGAAATCTCGTTTAGTATAATCGGAAATCGGGAAAATTTGCAAGCATTGTTAGAAATTATTTTTCACCTATCTTCATCTTTTTCAAGTTTGAATTTCGAAAAATCTTGAGATTGGTTTTTAGATATTTACGATTACACATATTAAAGATTCAGTTGATATCTTCATTTGTTACCGAAAAATTAAAAAAAATAGCCGTAAAAAAAATTGAAAAATCCATTTTAACCATTGAAACTCGGAATTTCAAAAAATCTAGAAATTGGTGTTTGATGTTCATATGAAGATTATACACACAACAAATCATGTTGATATCTTCATTTGTTACCGACAAATTAAGAAGAAAAATAGTAAATTTCATTGTTACTCCATTTTATCCCTTTCAACCCGGAATTTCAAAAATCCTTTCTTAGCGTGCAGTTTCATCGTAAGAAGAACATGTATACAAATTTTTATCAATTTATCTTCTGTAATTTTTGCTTGGCGTTGATTATTAATCGCTCACGATATGTTGTCTTCAGTTTCAATAAGATCTCTGTTGAAATTATCTCTAGTGAAAAATATCTTGGGAGCGGCTCGTTGTAAGGAAGGAGCGTGAGAAGTGCAGCACCGTAACAGATTATTTATTACTTACACGTTTTAATAAATAATTTTTCATTTAAATAATTTTTAATCTTTATATAACATTTCCGAATAACCATGATCTGTTAGATTGAGAGTGTAACTGATGCATGCAAAAATTAGCCTTCAACCCATTAACAAATACCCCGTTTGAATTTTGAAATTCGGACGATTTTTTGCTGAGATTTAAGAACACCCCATTGCACCTTTCAAACTAGCGCTTCAGGGGCACCCTGTTTGTTACCAGTCGTTTGTGATGATTGGTTAAGCCTCAAACAACAAGGTGTTTGCCTACTTCACCACTATTGCTTTACACGCAGTCCCCACGGGAAGCCATTTTTTTTAAACATGATTTTTTTTCAATTTATTTAATATTATTTTATTTATGTAACGTAATTGGTTAACTGGCATTTCTCCCTCCACCACCCCATTCGGTTGCCCTAGAGCATAAGACCAAATGTCAGTGCTAAGAAACGGCTACTGTGCCTCTGAAACAGTTTAGCGACCTAATTCCTAAAATTATTTATTTATTTATGTAACGTAATTTGGTTAGGTGGCATCTCTCCCGCCACCACCCCATTCGGTCGCCCTAGAGCATAGACCAAATGTTCCGTGCCAAAAAACGGCTACTGTGCCTCAAAACAGATTTGCGACCTCGTTATTCCTAATGCTCCTAGTGAGCTCCTATCTTGCGTGAGCGGTTAAGCTGGGTGCCTTACAGCACCCGCTTATGTGTCCCTACTGCTCACTTGTCACATTAAAACTAGATCGGGGAGGCGCACCCCTTGTTACAAATTAAAACTAAAAAAAGTTACAAGTTAAAAAGACGGCAATTTAAGCCGCCACGCCTCGGTCGCTGCCAGCCAGCTAGTGCCTGTCCACCATTTAAAGTGCTTGGAGCTTTTACTGGCTGGTGGCCAGCCATTATTTCGGATAAGGACTTCCCACAGCTCCGCTAAAGGAATCAATAAATCCCATTTAAATTTAAAATCTAACGATGACGGTTGAACATCGCAACCTCATCGAGGAACCCCCACACGGTCCGACAATGTGGCTCTCGCCACATCGACTCGCCGTTTATGAGCGGCCACTTTTCCCTCTGACCTCTAAGTTCCAGGGTGGCCCGGTCTCTGGCCCCCCCAAGAGCAGGGCAGTCGAACATAAGATGTTCGTTCGACTGGACCTCCCCGCAGACACACAACTCATCAGCCGCTAGGTGAAACCTAAACAGATATTGCATCAAATTCACATGGTTGGTGAGCACTTGGGCACCCGACGTTCTTAAAAATGAATTCGAGACATACCATCCCCCCAGATCCTATATAAATCTATACAGGGATCTTCCCTTATTCGTGGTGTGCTATTCATGCTGCCATGCATCCATCGCGAGGCTCCATAGCCTCTTCCGCAGGCGGGAAATGGGCAACTGAACGAAATTTGGACCCGGTGCATTGTGATAGTCGTTCCGCTCCGGTTCTAGCCCGGCTCGAGACCGCATCCCAAATACCTCGGTTTCCCGACCTCTTCGCAACTTCCACATGGCTGCTCGAACTTTCACCACTAAATCGATTGGGAGAGCCTTTCCCAATACGGTGGTAGCCTCGTAGGAGGTTGTTTTAAAAGCACCAGTGCATACTATTAAGGCTCTGCGCTGGGCACTCCTTAAATTTTGAAGCAGTGCTCTATTTCTATCCAACCTATGCGCCCAGACTGGCGCCGCGTATGCGATCATACTCTCGAAGACACCTCGGTACACCAAGTACATTTGGCGACCCGACAGCCCGTAGTCTTTCCGAGCAATCCTTCTAAGTTTGTGCATCACAGAGACAGCGTCCGCCGCAACTTGCTTAATGTGGTTGCTAAAAAGCAACTTATCATCAAACAAAACACCTAGGTACTTATGAATCCTTACTCGGCTGATTACACAGCCTTTATATTTAATGTGGGGGTTTCGACTGCTTGATAATTTGTCTGCACCCTTCAGAAGCATAAACTTCGTCTTGGGCACAGAAATCTTTAAATTTTGCATGTCCATCCAGTCCTCGGCGGTTGACAAAGCCGCCTGCGCTCTACTTTCTAGCTGCGGTCGTGAATTACCACGAACTAAAAGGAGACAGTCATCGGCGAAAGCCTGGGTCGTGACCCCTTCTGGTAATGTCAACCCCAGAAATCCATCAATTATGTAACGTAAATTTAATTCCATTATTTTTGCAATATTATTTATCCAATTGATTCGAATCGTTCAGTTCAAACCCAGCTCACACAGTGATAGACTCGCAGTTCACAGTTCATTAAATCAACTCATTAAAGTTTGTGCTTCAACCATCAAACCTTCACCACTACTACTACTACTACTACTACTACTACTACTACTACTACACACACACACACACACACACACACACACATATATATATATGTTTTTTTTTAATCTCCATGATGTAATATATTTAAAAACATTTACATTGATAACTGTTTTTTATTTTGTTTTTTACTAATCGCTTTGTTTCTTTAACGATGAATTTTAAGCTTAATTTGTTCCATAATAACAAAACGTGGATATGTATTATTTTATTTCCCAATTATTTTTCTGTTAGTTTATGTTAGTTCTGTTATTTTATTGTTGATAAACGTTTATATCCTTAACAGAAAACGTAAGTACATTTTTAAAAATCTAATTTGACTTTCTAATTACAAAGTAATTTTTTTTATAATTATTAAAGTGAAGTTAGGTTAAAAATGATTTATAGACATAACATTTCTTAAACATGGTACCGCTGATATGTTAAATAAATAAATTAACAATTAATATAATCCACCTTACCAGCACGCTAATACGTTCTCTAGATTTCGGCTTACCTGGAAGCCATCATCAGAAGTTAAAATTAATCCATTATAGGATACTAGTAAGACCAAGACGGTCGTGACTGTTTTTAAATTTTAACTATTGACTTTAATGCATTAATTTTAACTCCTGATGATGGGTTCCAAGTAAGCCGAAAGATCTAGAGAACGTATCAACGTGCTGATAAGGTTGATTATAATTTATTTGAAATTATATGAGTTAATTGATCAAGTACCAAAAAACGATCCTCAATAAAAAAAGAATTTTTTGGGGATTTTATCAATAAGATGATTATAAAATTTGCTGATGTTTTTATAAAGAATGGATTGTATCGTGGTAATATGATTGAGTTTGTTAAGTTGTATCGTATAAAGAGAATACCATTGAACATGAGTTTAGGTTGTCTGAATGCGAGAATTTTTCTTTTCCCGTAACTCTCCCTTAAATATTTTCTGGAAAGTAATTTAAATATTTGAATTGAATACATATCACTATACTACATATCTCATTTTACTGCCTATCTTTACTCTATTATAATCCAGTTCTGAGCAATGATTACAACAAAAAATTATAAATGTTTTCAATTTTGTTTAAAAAAAAAATTTTAGACAACTATAAAACAAAAAAAATATATATGTTTGTTTATTTCAAAACTTAATTTTCTTTAAAAGTGTTTTGAAAAACGGTAAGGAGGTAATATTTTTATTTATCATTTCACTTACCAATTTTTTAAAGTTAAAAATCCCTTCTATTGAAAGGTATTATAACATTTAATTCTGTTTAATTTCATTAAATACCAAAATAAATTTTAAATATGTATTAAGCTGTCAAATTATTATCCAAGGTAATCTGATTTACAGTATATACATATACAGTATCAGTTATTAAAATTTTATTCTTTTGCCTGGTGAAACATTTATGCTGGCGTAGAGTACATTAAAATAAAATTATTTTTGGATCTTAAAAGTAAAAATAAGGATTAGTGTATTTATCTAAGCATTTTTTTTATTTTTTGTATTATAAAATGCACAAATAATTGTTTTTCCTCATTTGTAAGTATATAACTTATTTGTATTATGTATTAAACTTTTATTTATATCCTAAGTTTTACAATTGTATTAGGATTTACCGGCGGTTTATTTAACATCTTGTACTGTTTTTATCAATAGGAGTCGTTGTAGTTCCCTAGAATACCGCTAGAGTGTGCAGCTGTAATGAAAGTTTCATCTACTTTAGGTAGATTACAGGTTTTGATTATATTGAAAATGTTTATTTTTTTAGCTAAACTTAAGGCGATTCTATTTTGATAAACATTTTTATTTTAAAAATAAATAAATTTCTGTATTTTTATTTTTTGGGTAACCAAACAAATATGTAATTTGATTATTTTTAAAATAAATTTTGTGAAATAGTGAAGAATTTTACGGAAAATATTAAGAAATTAAAATAATTGATATTGTGTTAATCAGTTATGATGTAATTGATCATAGAACTTTAATTTAATTCAACAATTTTTCTGAAAATCAATAACCATGAATAATATTTTCTTTTCTTGCGGAATTAATTAATTAATTTAATTAAAGTATTTTGAATTTAATAAAAAATAATTTTCAAATTTTACGCTTTGAAAATATTTTGTAGTTACTTTTGGTATACTTTTAAAACTTTTTTTTTGTGTTCTCCCTTTTCCGTTCTCTCCTTATCTTCTCCCAATCATTATCCACTAATTAAATTTTGAAAGTTTTTTGTTGTAATTTTGATAACAAGTACCATACGAAAAGTTGTAATTATTTGTTTAATTTAGTGATAGAAAAAGTTTAATTATTTTTGTGAACTTACATTTAATGTTTTTTAAACAACATTTTGTTATGTTGATATTAGCCTGTTTAATTAAGGTTTATTTTGAATTAATTAATTATATTATAGAAATATTTTAATTATTAAATCTTTCATTTAAAAAGAAAATAATGAAACGTTAAAATTAAACAAATAATTGAATAAACTTTTTTTTGAAATCATTAATGAAGAGCTTTCCATAAAGGCTCATAAGCGATACTCTGTTAACAATAGCCAAATATCTCACATAAAACACATATTCATCATTTGTGGCTACGTTTACGTACACGCAGAAAAAAAGATTAATCTACAATGTAATTCTAATCCTACTTACTTTTCGACTTTACGTGGGTATACTTGTCTGTTTAATTCAAAATACCTGCCAGCAGTAACATCAGCTCATCTGATGCCAGAGACAGAACAGCAGCACCAGCCGCTTGTAAAGACGATTAAAAACATTTTGAAGTAAATTTTTTAAACAAACGATTTATTATAAAATTTGATTCGTGTGTCGTTTAAAAAATTAAAATAAATTTAATCTCCATTGCGGAGTGGTAGCGTCTTATCCGAAAATACCGAGTTCGAATCTCTGACAGTCAGAATATTTTAATACGCTACAAATTTCAATTTCATATTCCCATGTATAAGCTTCGAGCTTACATGGTGAATTAATCGTAAAAAAAATCGAAAATATTATATAGATCTATTTTCAGTACATTTTTTTCTTCGATTAGACTATCTAAGGATTACATTTCACATCTTCAGACGTCTTTTTCCTTTTTCAAAATTGTTTCATTCTTTCCCTGTTTTTTTCTCTTCTCTCTTTACTTATAGTTTTTCGATTTTCTGATGAATTTTTCAGTAGATTATAAATAACTATTGTGTATATATACGAATATATCTTTTCACAAACATCGAGGAATATATGTAAGTTTATTTTTTTCAAAAATGTGTATTATCAAACGTGAATTTACTTTATTTATAAATTGTAAAAATTCGTAATTTTTTAATACGTTAATAAATTAGATTTTTATTGAATCACATTTATTAGGTTTTTTTTTAAATTTTATAGCAGCAGCTGGTCTTTTTAACAGACTTCGATCGATAAAAGGTGAAAGTTCTTAGTTTGACCCGAATGATTTTTTTTTATGATTGTTCAAACTTTTTCTTCATTAAATTGTAAGATTTTAAGGTTTTTTATATTTTTATTTTATAATTAAAAACATTCCTTAAATGGTCCCTTTTTAAATTTTTAATGCAATTAAATAAAATAATTTTTAAGCGAAAAGTTACATTATATACCTATATAAGATATAAAATACATATATTTATATTTTTTTATGTATCAATATGTTTAGTATTCTAAACATTTTATAACAAAATAAAACACTATCCGATTCCTTTCCGATATGAAAAATATTTTTTCGGGAAAATTCAAGAAATTATTCGGAAAATTTAGATTAAAAGTAATACATATCACCGCATTCCAAACAGTCTTAGACAAGTTTTCTTGCAAAAGTAGAAGTTTTAATTAAGATCACTAATTAGTAAAAAAATTATTTTATATCACCCCCTCTCCAAAAAATTACTAAATATCTTTCATTTTTTTTTAGCTATATATTGTTTCAGAAAAGGAGTTAGTGAGAGGATTTTGGATTTATATTTTCTACATCAGTAGGTCTTCAAAGCACTATAAACATTTTTTGCGCTATCCCACTCCAGTAGTCCGTGGTAAAAAATATTTCTTTTTTAATTTATTTTAAGCTTAAATCCATCACGCGAGTTATCCATTGCATTTAAAATGTAAAATTTCATTTTTTTATAGCCTTTTCTCTTTAGTATTTCTTTGAAAAAAAAATTTATGTGGACACTTCATGACTTCCTTATACGCCTAATTAATTACATATACACATTTTTTTTTTATAACGAAAAGTACATAAAATTTTATTTCATTAATAACTTCTGATATGTTTATATATATATTTTATTATTATTTACTGTAAATTTTTTTTACAATCAGAGGTTAATAAATCAATATATTAAAATAAAAAAAGTTAAAAAAATAAAAGGTGATGAAATCTGATTCGAGCCTATGTGCTTGTAAAATCCAAATATTTCATTTCATTAAGTTTTATTTAGACTCTGGAACCAATAAAAATAAGTACCACTTAGGATATATCGTTGAAAAGTTCTCAATGAGGGCTTATTACTGCAGTTAAGAAAAAGTAAAAAAATCCTAACAATTTGAATTTTGGGTCCTTTTGGACACTTTTGGTCCAGTTGATTGCAATCAAAACGAGAGGGCTCAACTTCATTGTACAACAATCCTAAATCAAAAATTTCAACATGCTACAGCTAATAGTTTTTGAGTTATGAGTGATACTTGTATATACATACGTTCAGACGACACGCCGAAACTAGTCAAAATGGATTCAGGGATGGTGAAAACCGTAATTTTTCACGATCACAATACTTCCTTTACTTCGTACAAGGAATTAACCAAAAATTTTCCCTCTTCCAGAAAATTACAACTTTTGTCTATTTAGAATTATGGCTGTACTTTGTATTTCTTAAACAATTTTAAAAGTTATTCTTTTTAAATTTATTATCACTTCCAGGAGATTATTTTTAAAAAAAATAATTTTATTTGAATGCTTTCCTTTGCGTATGTAAGCTCCTAAATAAAAAAAATCACAATTTCAAATTTTTATACCCTCTCGTGGAGGGGAAGGGTAAAAAATTATTTTAACTTAATTTTTTTTAAAAAATCGAACGAAATATGTTTTGTATTTTAAAGTTATAAATTAATATTTTGAATAAAAGTGTGAAAAAAATAAATCATAATTTTGGTTATTGTTTTGTAAGAAAAAGAAATTATTTTATAAAAAAGATATTAATTTATATAATTATATTATATAAAGATACAAATGTAGTTTAAATTGATCAAAAATGATTGCATTACTTGAACGGCGAATTTTTTTTTTTTACGAAACAATGTGAATACAAACTCTAAGAAAATAATATTTTAATTTATGTTACAATATCAACAAAGGATATTAATTTAATTCTGACGGAGTACAATTTTGTTTTATTAAATCTGAGATGAAATATGCATCTCGCAGCCTGAAAATAGTTATGATACCACATAAATACAGTTCAGTAATCCGGGCGAGGTCAGGACTATTCTCATGTCTTGTCAGTAGTAGAAAATCCTTATATTTCCGGAATATTAAAAACAAAACATAATCAATCTATGAATTAGGAAAATGGGTAATAATACTATAAATGAGGATTGGGTACGAATTGAAAAAAAAAGTTAACTTTAACTGTTACAAAATAGGATAATTAACAAAAACCGGTTTCGTACAGTTATCCCTGTTAGTAAAATATTAGTCTTGTTTAGTACTAAATAATGTATATTTTTTTTTAATGTTCTATTTTATGTTTTAATTTTTAATCCTCAGTTAACTATGCGTGTTTTAAGGTTTGTATCGATTAACTTGTACAGTTAGCGGAACTAAAGAATTTTCTTGAAATGTTTAACCCCTTGCTTGCTCGTATTTTGTCTGACCTTGTCACATCAGTTATCCGAATGACTACATATTCGCAAATCTTTAGACATATCATTATTTATTCTCTGTATGTTGTCTCCGAATATTGTTACATACCATATTTCAACCCTAGAAAGATATGTATACACATTTGTCACATTTCATTGAAATTTAGATTTATGGTTGCCCATTTATTATCGTGAAATTTTGGAAAAGCGTATTTAAATTTTGTTTAATTGTTCCTTTTTGTGTTAAATAGTTTTTGTGGTTTACTTTTTAATATTGGGAAAATACGCTTGCTTTGTAACTAGAAACTAATCGGAATAACATATAGTTTTTATTATTTGATCAAAACTAACCTAGTGTAAAAAAAAAATTATTTGTAAAATTGTTTAACCGAAAAATTTTAACTGTAACATGCAAGTTATACTACTATTACCTGCGCGTATTGGAAGAATAAAAAGTACAAAATGATGTATGATTCATATTTATTTCGGTTTTTGTAATGTTATTGTAAAACTCTTATTAAACAAAATTTTATGTATAATCGAAAATGTAATATCGAAAATTTCCAAAACTAGTAATAGATCAATTTCATTGAAATTTAGATATTCTGTAGTAGGGTAGGGTATCTAAACCTGTAGAAGTAACAGTTTGATGAAGATTGATTGAGTCGTTTTTGAGTTACGCTCAATATAATATCGAGAAAATTTGAGCGGGGCAAGTTAGAAAACCGTAGTTCGTTATGATGCTGCAAGTTGGAACGTTGACGTTTCTTTATATGCAGTATCTATTGTTAGCAATATTAACCCAAATTAAAAAATATATATATATATATATATGTTAAAACCAGATTAAATTTACGAAATGTCGGTATTTTAGTGCAGAAATGTGCAAGGTTTTTTTTTTAATTTTAATGAATATTATTTAACAGTTCGTATATAATCTGTTGTATGGCTTAGTTTGTTGAGGTATTCCTGAATAATTTTATACTGTATTATATATAAATCTCTGATTATTTATTTATTTGTTTGTTGACGAAATTATACAGAAGCTTTCAAATTTGTACGTGTAATATGGAAATGGAATTTTGTAGCGTATTAAAAATGCTTTGCCTGACCGGGATTCGAACCCGAGACCTTCGGATGAAAGGCCGAGACCCTACTACTCCACCACGCAGTTTCCCGATTATATTTATTAGTAAACTCTTGAAATTTATTTCTTTAATTCTTACCTTTCTGGTATTTAAAATCAAATAAAAATAACGATTGTAATATTAAATCTACTACGTAAATTATATATAATAATTTTTACATTTAAAATAAATCCGAATATGTATATTTTTCCGTATTTACTTTTGTATGATGAAAATATTTATTATTTTTACGTGGAATTTAAATGAAAACACGTGTCCTTATATTCCAGTTTCCTACGTAGGAGCTGTAAGGTAAATTCCCTAGCGCCCTATTTAATGACAACGCACAAAATAACGTGCGAAATGTTGCGTATTTTGTTGCTATAAATACAGCGTATTATTTGGTTTCTTACTTTTTTCTACGTTGCTGTTAGCTTTGTTTGGTGTTTTTTACGGCATATTTATAGGATGAACATTTACTTATATTTATACAGCGACAGTAGACCGATGTCCGATGATTGTAATGAATTTTGTAGCGTGTGATCATGCCTAATAAGCTTGATCGGGAATCGAACTCGGAGTCTCAGGATGAAGTACAGAAACGCTGATTCTCCTCCGCTTTGATCGGCAATTACGAAAAGAATATTAGATATATTTTTTTTATTGTTAAAAAAATAAAAAATGGTTTGGTTTTAAAAATGTACGATTTGGTATACTTAATTAACATTCTGGATATCTCTTGAAGTTCATTTATAAATATAAACCACTTATCAACGAAAAGTCTTGTAAGACTTTCCAGAAAAAACATTCTTCTCCCAATTATTAACATTTTATATTTTTTCAATTAAACATTTTTCTCTCAATTATTAATTAATTTCTAACAAAGTTATTATCTCTAACTTCTATTTACGCTAACTTAATATAATTTATTTATGTAGTGTTTTAGCAATTTTATGGCATTTTTTTTTTAAAAAGCTAGTTTTTCGCCATTTTTGGATCTTACACTTCCTTTACAAAATCATAATCTGAAACAAAAAGTGTTGACACACACACACACACACACACACACAAACACACACATATATATTGAATTCAATAACAAACTGTTCGTTCGTTGAAATGGAAGATGCCCATTTTTTTTAACAATTTACTAATTTAGTAAATTAATTAGTAATTTTTTATTAAGTTAGTTCAGGCAAAAATATACAATATTTTAACCTATTTGTATAATATTTGTTTTCATGGTTATTATAATATTTCCATAGGAAAAATTTAAAAAATTAGATTGTAAGGATTATAATAATAAATAGTAGCAAATTTTTTTTTGAGCCCCTTCTCATTCTATCTAAAGAATCGGTTTTTGTGTTGACGTAGCTAGTTTTTATTTTTTTGGGTTAAACAAAGAAAAAAAATATTAATCTGTATTTATATTTTTTGACTCGTTCGAACAATAAATTTTGTTCGGTGGTAGACTATTCTACGATATGAAGTAATATGTCATACTACGAATAGCCGCTTTTTTTTAGATATAACTCTTGACATATTTTTGTGTTTTTCCATATTTTTCTTAATTTATTGTAGAAAATAGAGAAATGTATTTCAGTATTCTAAATAATTATGACATTTTTATTTTATGTTTACTAGCGCGCTTATCGATTTGTATTTATATCGTAAAATTATTTAAACTCCTGAAAGCATTTTAATCT
The DNA here is from genome assembly GCF_047948215.1 of Lycorma delicatula. NCBI lineage: Eukaryota > Metazoa > Arthropoda > Insecta > Hemiptera > Fulgoridae > Lycorma > Lycorma delicatula. The sequence goes on from NC_134463.1 coordinate 58,966,877, forward strand.
AAAATGTAAATTTATGTTATATTCCCTTCTTTGATTCATACGGTTTGTATCATCTGTTGATACGGATTTCATTACAAACAAGATACAAATCGCTGTTCTGTTGGACGTTACAATTAGAGAAATGGTTTTATATCTCGGTGTATAGCAGTATTATTAGTAATAGTATTATATTATTGTGTCCGGGTCAAGGTCGCATCGTTCACTCGAATGTCGTGTGGATGGTGTAAGCGGGGAGTGAAGTGAAGTTCGGTGGAGTACAGCAAAGCTGCAATAGAGTGGGGTGATTCTATTTATTGAGCCGGATCGTGCAGGAGGCATTGCTATTTTATTTCGCATAATTTCCTCTTTTGTTTTTTTTTTTTATGTCAGATAAAAAAGATTTTCTTGTTTTGTTTTTTATTTTTTTTTTTAATTCTCGATTTGTTTTTCATATTTTTATATCGATTTTTTTTTTTCATGTATTTTTAGGATTTACGAGTTTTCCTTTTTTATTTAAAAAATGAAAGAATCAACATTATTCTTTCCTACTTAGTTCGTTATATCGCTCGTAAAATTTTCCTTAATGACTTTTATCGATTTTCAGAATTCATTCTCATTTTTATTCTTCTTGCAATAATCATCTATTAATATTTATACAGCGTTCCCGGGCTACAGGTATCCAAACGTAACTGCTTATATTAAGGGAACCAGTTAATATAATTTAATAATATCTTTTTTTAATAAACACAGCAGCTTACCAAGTTTTAATATAGGTTAGTCATGTTCAATATATGCACCTTTTGTAGCTCGGCAAATGTCTAGACGATAATCTAACTGTTACCAGATGTTTAGGAGCATCTGCCGCGTTCAACAATTCTCTGTTTTAAATCGTACAAATCTCGAATTTTTTTTTTTGTTACAACTAAAAATAAAAACGTTCAAAGGAGTAATATCTGGAGATCTAGTTGGCCATGGAGTTGGACCTCCTGGAGCGATCCAACTCCAAGGAAAGTGTTATTGAAGTACATGGTAACATCTCGATGAAAGTGTGATGGAACACCATCTTATTGTAAATTAAGCCTGCAGTAATCTCAGGAATATCCTGATCTCATAGGGGAAGACACCCTACATGAGACGGTTTCACTCGCTACGCCACTCCCTCCGTACATAACCCTTGTGGTCTTTACGGGAGGCCATCTTCACTACCTCGGCAATGACATTTTTGTCAAGTCTCAGCCAGGATGTCCTACTAACTAACATAAACGTCAAACAAAACACATCTAGCCAAGTCTCAAACAAGACTGAATGACTTTCTAAGAACGAAGAAACAGAACTCTACCTACCCGAAAGGTAAAAATGAGTCCGACACGTAACGAATCATAAAACGCAACAAAAAAACATTAACAAAACGTAACAATTAAAATAAATAATGTAATGTCAAACAGAAACAGCAACAATTCAACAAACCATAAAACAGAATAACAATAAAAACAAACACAAAGAAGGAAAGTCCAAGCGGAACATCATATTCCTTTAGCGATCCATTCTTTTGCGAAATATGTAATAAAAGTTTCTACGGTCAACCATTTGGCCCGGATTTTCCAGTTAACACGGAGATCAAGTGTCGATCCGATAATATCAAGCCGAGAAAAGGTCCTCGTGCACATTAAATCATGCCTAGCACATTGAAATATCACATGATGAGCATCGTCCAACAATTGGCATAGCGGAGTCTGTCAGGCCGAATTTCTGAAGTCTGTCCGAAAAGCACCATGCCCAGAAAGAAATTGCGTCACATATTTGTTCGGATGTACCGAAGAGGCGTTCCGGATATCAACAACATAAGGGAAAAGATCATGCGTATAACGCCCAAACTCTGTCTCATCCCATCTGGTCTGCAACAGGGTGACACCATGCTTTTCTATATCCTTTATTTTCTCCGAAGTAAATTCACCTGACTTCTTAGCAGTATAACGCTGTTGCCTCTCAGACGCAATCAATTATATCGGTTTCACGCCTGCGATCGCCTCCCGTGAAATTGTACGGTGACTACTCGTTACCGTTAGCAATATAAGGTGTTGAGCCGGTAACAAAATACCCAGATAGCTTTTAAATTTTAACCAATCCGCTCAAACAGGCGCCGCATACAGCACAATTGCCTCGCAGACGCCCTTATACAAGATACTCATAGTCTTAAAAAAATTAAAACCCTAATCAGGATTGACCACACGTCGAATTCCAAAGAAGGCATTATGGGCCTTCCCCACGCCGTATTGAATGTGCTTCTTAAACTACAATTTCTCATCAAAAAACATCCCGAGGTACTTTTGAACATATCTAATTCGTTGGCCTGACATCGATTTGCGGACTCGCCAAACGGCCTTTGAGGAGTATCATCGTGGTCTTCTCTGGTCTAAACGTCATCTTATGTTGACAACCCCGTAGCTCGAGTATCCTGCATGCTTGAGTGGCTGGGAATTCAACCTTCCTCCGCGAACCTCCTTCGACCAGCAGGAACCCATGGTCAGCATAAGCCACGATGCGACACCTGCTGGGCAACCTCAGCTGCAGAAGTGAATCAAACTCCATCATCCACAATAAGGAATCCAACACACTGCCCTGAGGACAATCCTTGCTTGGATAGTGTCCTCCCCACTTCATGGTTGCCTTGCGGAGCAGCTCATCCCGATGACTGAAGTAACTTTGCATAACCTGCAACTCACTCACAGTACAATCTCTCTTTTGTAATTGTTATATAGCAGAAGGTCACCATAGGTTATTAAATGTCCCAGAAATGTCCAGTAAAATTCCCAGGACATATTCCTCCCGACTGGATGATACCACACTCAGCACACAAAGAATGGTGTCTCAGTACCCTTTCCGGGACTGATAGGTCGCCCAGTACGGGACTGAAACCCGTACTGATTATCCATTAGTAAGCTACGCGAAGTCAACCTCTCATTTATACGAAGGTATAAACCTTTTCAAAGACCTTACCAATAACCGGCAGCAACATCAAGAGCCGGTTATGGGTAACTGGCCCGTAATGTTACTGCCGGTTATAAATCTTGCATGTGAAACATTTTTTCACTTGGAACCATTATCGTATTGAGTAAATTTGTAGTTTTTCTTAACTTTAAGGTGGAAATCTTTTTTATCCCCTATTTAGCACCGGTAAAATCTACTTCCACCTTCCAGCGTGCCGAAAAGGATTTTTTAAAATAGAACTAAAAATGTAAATTAATATAAGACCTCAAAAACCGTTAAATATTGGTAAAAATATTTTGTTTATCAATAATTTTTTAAATGTCCATTTTTAAAAGTTTGCCCCAAATGTTAGATAAAAAAAAAACATTTACAATTTACAAAACCTCAATTTCTATTTGTAAAGAGATAAAAAAGAATTTAAATTTAAATGACACTATCAATTATTGATTACCCATCATCTTATTCTATTGCATGTAAAAAAAGAAATGAGAACAATTTAGCAATTATAAGCAGTAAAATTTATCAACGATATTGATTACAAAAAAATAATCTGAAAATTAATCAGCTTTCATGTTCTTTTTAAATATACATGAAAAAATTGTTTCCTATAAAATGTACGTTATATTATTTTAGGTTTTAACTTATTTATTGTAAGTTGGGTTTTTTAATCTTTAAAAATTTCTTGTTATTTCCTGCCATTTTATTTGAGTAAAGTTGAAATCCTCTTACATTTTGCTATTTTTATGCATACACTAATTTTTTTCATTTTTTTTTGTTGATATACTATTTCATACGTAAGCAGTTAAATCATGTTTTTAATAAATCGTTTAATTCTCAAATGTCAATACAAGTAAACGTGTTAAAATTTATATGTAATACTGATACATATTATATGAATAAATATGTAGTACTTGAAAATTTGTATCAAATTATATGTACATACTCATCATATATATATATATCTATGTGTGTGTGTGTGTGTGTGTTTTATTTAAAGATGAAAAAGAATATGTATGCTTAGACTAGTTAAGTTTTTTTAAGACGGAAGTTCATTGTTTCGTGTTTGAAGTAATCTAATAAGGTGGTAATGTCGTTCGCTTAGTGGTTAGACTATCGTATTCGGTAAAGACAAAGGGAATCTTTGTTTTCATTTAATCTTATTTCCTGTCATTTCTTTTCTCTTTGCTTAATTCTAGTTTTATATTAATTTAATAATAATAATACTGTTTTTATTTTAATTTTTCTTTAAACCATGTAATTTTCAAACATTAGTTGAAATAATTGTTAGTTTTATCTACAAATATTAATAATATATATTTAAAATTCGTTTAATTCGTTTTACTTATTTATTCATTATACGATAACAGGATAACTGTTCTCTGTTTTACTAGAAAATTAAAATATTTGAATGTAGTTTTCTGGTTTTTCATACTTTTCATATTAATAAAAAAAGCCTTTTCTGTATGTAGTAATTAATGTGATTATTATTTCCTTTTACGTCCTTAATAGAGAGGAGTTAACAGGTACCAGAGCCTGTAATAGTACTCTCTACGTAAATCTCTCTACGTAAATATGAATAGAAATTTGCATTTTTTTTCTGAATTATGTAGTACTGATATTAATGTGTTTTACCGTTAAATGATATGATTATATTCACAGAAGCTTGAATTAACCTATCCTTTTATTTAAGTTAATTTATTTTAATATAAATTGTTTAATATTTTATTAAACCAGAAAGTTAACAAACGTGAATAACGTGAAAATAATTATTACTTTAATTTATAATATAAATGTAAGTGTATTGAAAATGTATTTATATTCATATAATATTCATATCCAAGTGTATTTACTTATAGTATATATCCTAATACTGCTCGATAAACTTTGTCTGAAGGGATAACGGATTTTCAATAAATATTTTACTTTTATAGTAATGAATTAGATTTTTATTGAATAGTACTTCAGTTCCAGTACACTATTTTTTTTTCTTTAAAATGTACAAGTTTTAACTACCTTTATAAAACATCATTGTTAAACAAGATACATTATTGTAAAACTAATATAAAAAAACTATAAAAATAGAATTTATTATCAAAAGATTATAATTTGATTCCTTTAAGGTAAATTTCATAAGATAATTTACCTATTGTAATGGATACCATGATTCGATTTCTGGAAAAGTTCGACATATCTTCGCGTTTTTCATCCCCCAGATCCCGAAACCACCGTCAGCTCAAAAATTTATATATATATATATATATATATACATACACATTTCACTTTGTTGTGGACACTATAACTGCCGTAATTTTGCGCCAATCACTTTCAAATTGGTACATAAAATATAACGACCCAAAATCTCGAGTCAAGTTCGTTAATTGTCAAAATCTAACAATGTGGTGGGGGCGTTTAAAAAAAAGAAAACAAAATATCGCTCTAACTTTCTTATTAAGTAAAATATCAATTTCGTTTAAAGTTTTTACTACTTTTTGGGGATAAAGGCTTAAAACTTATCTAAGTAAATTTTTATATCACCAACCGTTGGTCCAGGAGGGGGGAAAAATAGGGTTCTGAAGACAAAAAATCATACCTTCCTTAATAGGCACAGTATCGAATCGGTATAAAGTGGTTGTTAGTCCTCTAAACATTACTTAAAAGTTTTTTCTGAAAGAATTTTTGATATGACCAACCCTTACGGAAAGGTATGACCAACGTGTTGCTGGTATTGTAAGAAGATGGGGCTTTTTCGTATGCTAAAATATGTGACAGTTTTACATGCAACCATTGTCGTATTGAGTAAATTTGAAGTTTTTCTTAATTTTAAGGTGAAAATCTTTTTTATCACTTACTTAGCACCAGTGAAATCTACCTCAACCTTCCGGCGTGATGAAAGGGATTTTTTTTTGTACAAATTACCGAAGAAGTAATTAATTTTTTAAATCATTTTGTACGTAAAAATTAGAATTTTAAACCAGTGTAGATTATACTTAAATAAAACTGTCTTAAAAAAACAACTAATAATGTTTATTTAAATAACACCTTTTTTGAGTTTTCTTTGTATTTTACTTTCAAATGTTGAATCGAAATTAAAAGCAAACATCATTGAATTTCTAATCCTTTATTTGCCACCAGTTTCGAAAAAACAATATTTCAAAAAATGTAAAAAAGTTTTTTAATAAAAGTTTATTTTATGTTATATCTTGTAATTTTTTGTTTTATTTCGAGTTTTTTAGGAGTGCCTGGATGACGGCAAACCCTCTTCGCAAGAACGCAAAAGCAAGAAATATACATGTTGATTAAAAATAATAAGAAATCGCATAAGTACGATTAACGAGACTTATTATTAAATCTAAACTATTGTTATATGTAATGCAGGATTGTATAATTACATATTAACCTTTCCTAAAAATGTTTTTGAATTTTTCAGCGAAAATACTTTTTTTGAATATCAAGGTAACAATATCCAGGCTATACATACGAGGTTTTTTTTTTCAAGGTCCGATCGGTTGCGAAATAAAAACCCGCGCAAAAATTGGATGAAAATTTGCGCATATATGTTTTTGTTTTATTTTTTGTTTTTTTATTTGCGTACATCCCCGAGCCGGACATTCAATTAAGTATACTCGACTCGGGGACGTGTCCTTTCCGGATCTTTTAACTGCCTGCCTCTAATCTCCAACGTAAGAACCAGGCCCGGCTATGCCGTTCCAACCCCCCCGCCGGAGACCGGGTCTCGGTCTTTCCTTTTGCCAGCCTCAAACCGACAGCGCAGGAGCCGAAGCCGCCAAAGCGTATCCGGGAACCCACACCGCTGGCCGGGTCTCGGTCTTTTCATTCATTCGCACCTAACGGACCCCAGGAGTCCCCGCTCCATCACGGGAACCCACACACTAGGGCATGTGAGCCCCACAGGAACGGAGCTGTCCGCCCAGCCCTACTATAAACTACACCCCTCAGTATCCCAGTCGTCTTGCCTCATCTTCTTTTATTCTGATAACTGTTCTTGCAAATATTGCAAAATTATTCCAGTTTCCGGATATAGCCAAGAGCCAACCCGAGAGCTGCTCCGGTCGGATATGCATCAGTCCTGCATTTATACGATGTTCCTCCCATCGTCTGCACTCAAAAATAGTGTGTTCGGCATCGTCAACCGCATCGCAGTAACAACAGATTGGTGACTCTCTCCTGCCAAACCTGTGCAGGTATTGAGCGCATATATGTTGCGCAGCGTCTCTATCACGCCGCGTCACTTCGTTTAGTTCTGAACAAGCAGCTAGCACGTAAACATCTTTACAACAACAGCATCTCCCGCCCAGTGTGAAGTGCGTGCGGTAATTCGATTTTTTGAACAAAATTGTCACAGGGGACGAGACATGGGTCCATTTCGAAAGTGAAGAAACAACAGAACAATCCAAACAGTGGATGCATTCTCATTGTTCCAGTAAATCAAAGAAGTTCCAGCGAACCTGCACCAACAGAAAGTGTATGGCTACTGTGTTCTGGGACCGGAATGGAGTTCTCTTGGTGGAATTCATGAAACGTGGCACGGCCATCACTGCAGCCTCATACTGCGTGACTCTCCAACGCCTACGAAGGGCAATTCAGAATAAGCGGAAAGGAATGTTGTCATCAGGCATTGTCTTTCTCCATGATAATGCTCGGCTGCACACTGCAGCTGTACCAAAGAAGCTCCTGCAGCGTTTTCGTTGGGAAGTGTTTGATCACCCACCATACAGTACGGACTTGGCTCCATCCAATTTTCACCTCTTTGCTCACATGAAATGCTGGCTAGGAGGACAACATTTTGGCACAGACATGGAGCTGCAGACCAGCGTAGAAACATGGCTGAAAACACAGGCGGCTCCGTTTTATGACGAGGGTATTGGTATGTGGTACCACGCTACGACAAATGTTTAAATCTGAGTGGCGACTATGTAGAGAAATAGCGTAACTATGTAAGTACTTGTCACAAATAAAAAATTTTTTTTTTCACTGTGGTTTTAATTTCGTGACCGATCGGACCTTGAAAAAAAATAACCCTCGTAATTATTATGTTATAATAATTCGATATTAAGCTGATATTTATGCTGAAAAATTATAAATATGTTTAAATCATTCATTTAGGTCATGTAATTTTTAATTTAAAAAGGTCATCTAATTCCCTGGAAAAATGACAAAATCGATACATTTCTTGAAAAAGTTAACCTTCGCTTTTTACTCCGAACTACATAAAAAAAGCTCCTTTCATTGAAAATTGTTGAAAAATAAACTTTCTTTCGTAGAATTTAATAATATTTTCTTTATTCAATGTTTAAACGGATTTGTTTTTGTCCTATAAACTAAAATAAGTATTGGTTTTTTTTTAAAAATGAAAGACATCCTCATTCTAATTTTTATTTTCTTAAATGTTGCGTGGCTATATATGTCAGCTGATTACAATTTTGTAAAGAAGCTTACACGTAAAATGTCTAATTTCAAGATATAGAACGTGGAGTGTCACAGGGAAGTATCCTCGGCGCTTTGCTTTTTTTTATTGTTTTTTAATGATTTTACACAACATTTTGAACCGTTCATTGTTATTTTCAGTGCAGATGATATAATTGTATCTTCTTTTGAAGAGAATTATTTTTAAAAAATTGAAAATTCCACGATTTGTAAAAATATTTCACTGGATGAATTGTGATCATCTACCTTTAAATATAATGGATAAAACCGTTTCAAGTAAATGTAACATTGTTAATCGCGTGGATAGAATTCCCATTAATGATGATGATAATATTTCTATTTCTCATCAGCGAAATTTCTGGGTGTGTTATTAGATGATAAATTCTATTGGGATTATTATATTGATTTCGTTTGTAAACAAAATAATACTATTGTTTTGCATTAAAACATCTTAATAAAACGCTAACCTTGTCATCATTATTAAATATATATATATATATTATGGTTTCGAATATTCCCATCTGAAGTATTTTTTTTTTCGAGCTCTCCCAACGGTTTTTCAAGGTACAAAAAATGACGTTTGTATTTATCCATTTATTTCAATTTATGAATGTACAACCCTTCATAGAAATAATAATTAATTCTTAAAAAATAGGTGCAGTATCCTTCTCTAACTACCGGATTGGTCTAGTGGTAAGCTCGTCATCGGAAATCAGCTGATTTCAAAATCGAGAGTAATACGGTTCAAATTCTAATAAATCCTGTTACTTTTATACGGATTTGAATACTAGATCGTGGATACCGGTGTTCTTTGGTGGTTGGGTTTCAATTAACCACACATCTCAGGAATAGTCGAACTGAGACTGTACAAGTCTCTTCATTTGCACTCATACATGTCATCCTCATCCAACCTCTGAAGTATTATCTGAAAGGTAATTACCGCAGGCTAAACAGTAAAACAAAAAGAGCTTTGAGTAGATGTTTTAATACTAACACTATTGTGTTAGTATTAAAAAAAAGAAAGGGCTGACTTATGTCATTTATTTGGATGTTACAAATTAACAAGGAAACATTTAAAAATATTTTTTTTTTTAATTTTTAGGAATTTTGTTTTTTAGTGTTTGTTATAAAAATCTCTCAATTTTTTTATCTTTAAAATTTAATATCCTTTTTCTGCAACTTATGGTAAGAGAAGAATGCATGTGAAATTAATTTTAACTATTACTATTTTGCACCGTTTTTAGTGGTATGAGAAAGCTGTTAACTCTAGTGTAAGGATGTAATATTAAAGAGAAAAAAATGAGGGAAATTTAAAAACTAAAATAAATGATGTTACACTTTATAAATAATGGTTTGTTATAACGGTGCTGTCATTTATAAAGATTGTATTTCATTTTTTTTTCAGCAATCTAGCTGTTATTTAACGATGACATAAGATTAAATTATTAAAAAGAAAAAAATCTTAGCCTTCAGTTTTATTTATATACTTTTCCTGCAATTCTCTCCTCATTTAAAAATTGTTCAATTAAAATTTAATAAACCACAAAATAATAATAACACAATAAATCATACAAAATTATTTTTGAGTTCAGTTTTTGTGTGTATTTTCATCTAGTGCATTGTTTTATTTGAACTCATTACTGGAAAAAAATTGCAAACTCATTTTTTCATTATTCCCACCTAAGGGTCATTACTGTCAAACTTTAATTTGTGGATGTGTTTATATATATATATATAAACATAACGTATGTTTATTACTTTTTCCATCATTTTCACAAGTATGATAGGTTATGAAAGTCCTGGGAGAACTTCGTGATACATTCTGTATATATATATGTGTATGTGTGTGTGTGTGTGTACATTTTTAAAATGAACCAAAAATGTTTTTTTTTATTCCCTTTACTCTGGAATCAGATGCAAAAGGTGGGATGGATTAAAGAAATAATAGAGGATACGAAGGAACAGAGAATAACTGTGGAAGATCTAAAAAACAAGACGGAAGTTATTAAGAAACTAAAGGACAAGTAAATAGGATCTACACCAAAAACAGACAAACGACACACAATGAAAAGTGTATTTTTGGGTGTGGAAAGAAAAGACAGATCAGAACGAATGAAAAAGTACTGGGAAATTATAAAAGTACTGGGAAAAAGTACTGCGAAAGAATAGAACACTGCGTTGTTTAAAAAAAATATGACCAAATACTGATTGACTAAAGTGGTCTATGAGGCCCGTACAAGCAAGCAAGAAAAAAAAATACGAATTTAAAAAAAAATTCAAAGATTTATGTACTCGTATACTCGTATTTATATACTCGTATTTATATTTATTATATTGTAATAAAATATAGAACAATAGAAAATACTATTATAATTATTGTTCTTTTGTAATGAGAGAATTCAGAATTCTTTTATTGTTTTACATTCAGTAGTTTGTTGATAACACGCGCATCCATGTAATAGAACACCGTAGTTTGCATTCAAAGGCGAAGCTTATGCAATAACCATTACGAAGTACACCCTCAACCCTTGCTTAAACACAGAACACCGTAGGTTGCAGTATGCTTAGAAAATCAAGCCATTATAATAATCACGTTAAGTTTATTTAATGAAAAATTATTTTCTATCTCTTTCTCTCATTCTCTTATAAGGTCTTTGTATGTATTGTTTAATACTAAAAGATCTTGCTTTTTTTGGATTTAAAAATAAACATTTCTTTCACATAAATTTTACTCATATTTTAATGTTTTAATAATAAATATAATAATAATAATAATAATTATTATTATTATTATTATGGTTATTAATTATAATTATAATAATTTAAAAAAATTGTAGTAATGAGTACTTAGTTTATGTATTCAGTGTTTTATTATTGAATTTTCTTTTTTTATAAAAGAGTAATGAACGGAGTAGTTGTTCATGTTGTGAAAATATTTTTTGTTATTATAAAATATTACCCTACTAATTAATTTTTCGTATTATTTTTTTTCCATTTTTTTTTAAACTTGGTTTGCTTTTTAGCAATTGAAAGTTAATGGGTTAGAAAAACTTGAAGGAGATGGGGCTTTTTTATTGTGGTTTGTATTAAACTTAATTTCTTCTTTTTTTAAACAAGTATATATTTTTTTTCATTTATATGTTTTATATATATATAATAATTTATATGTTTATATATATATATATATATATATATATATATATAATATTGTATAGTAAGGGATTACCTTTTTTTGTTTAAATTGCTATATTAAGAGAATATATTAGTGTTTGAGATGTAAAAATAAAATGTAATTTATTGATGTAACAAAAATACAGTTGTACTTGTCTACATTTAAATATATAAATAATATTTTGTTATATTATCTTTTAATTATTATTTTTAACATATATACTTACTAAAAATGTAACTAAATTTTTGAAAATTTTAAAATATAGTTTGTAACTGATTTGAAACATGTAAAGGTATCTGAATTGATGGCTGTGTTATTCAAGAATCGCTTTCTATATGAGTAATGATGTGTCTTTATACTGACAGATCTTATGGTAAACAGATTGACGATATCATTTCTTTCATTGAAGATCATTGGTATTTCTAAAGAAACTTGCTAATATGCAACCGTACGCATGACTTAGTGAATAAAACCACTTCATTCCTCATTTTCCTCTGTGTGGCACCGGAATTGTTATTCTTGAAGATGTTTATACTGATTTTAGAGGTATCTGTTTATTATGTCAATTCTTTTACAACTTGTTTGTTTATAGGCCTTAATTAATAAATAATATTGGTGCGTGTATGTATGTGTGTGCGCGCGCGCGCGAATATTTGATAAATGTATTTATATGTATATACTGTAGAGCGTTTTTCTGAATATATCGATTATTTTCTCTAAATTAGAACAGTACATAGGTTTGTTATATTGTATTTTGTTTTCATAGGAAATTCCCGTCGGAGTTCCCTCAAAACATTAACAAACTAAGTACATTTTTTTGTACAACTATAATGTGTAAATTTTTTTAACAAATTAAGAAATCGTTTTTATTATTAACATTTTTACTAAAATAAGTTCGTTGAATGTTTCTGTTTCAGTCTTTTAATGCTCCTTTTAATAGTTAGCAACTTTACTTATAATGATTACGATGAAATTTTATCTAATTTTTAAAAATTATTAGTGCTGAAATTTAATTTTTTTTTCCTGACTTTAGCAATATGTATCACTCTGTGAATATTTGTTACTTTACACGGTGTTGCTGTTAATATTGGATTGACTCCAATATTATATGAAATATAATATAATATTATATTATAAAATATAGTATAATATTATATTATAAAATATAATATTATCGGAAATATTATATGATTTAGTTTTCTCCATAACGTGCTTTCTGATATCTATATTAGTTTGATGGCCTGTTAATAAGTACAATTAAAAAAAAAACTATTTAAAAAAAGTTTTATATATTTTTATTTCCTGACAAAATACGCCCTTTATAGAGGAGTCTTGATACAAAATTATGATATATTAATATCTTAAGATCGTACAATTTATGCTGAGATACAAAGTTGTTCTTTAGTACATTACAAAGTTACTAAATTGGCAATTAAGAAACATGTAAGACAAAGTTGGAATTAATAATCATACACTAAGCGACTATATTATATCTTCTTAAAACAAACCTACGTAGTATAATAAATATCAGTACATAGGCCAAGAATATCATCGTAATACTTTTTATATTTTGTAATTTTATAACTGTTTGTATGTATCTGCTTTATATTTATGAAACTAGAATTTATTGCATACCTATTTAAATTTTATTATTACAGTTAGTAGAATCAAATTACATTATTCCAATAAAAATGTTAACAGACAACGTGTTAATAGATTGTTAAAATACCGGGTAATTTAAAAAGAATTTCACAATTTTAAAGCATATAAAAATGTATTTAGGTAAATTGAAAAATGATTTTTCAAGAACAAGTAACAAATTTTGATTATTATTTATTTATTTTTATTGCTTTATACAATACGTTCGGAAAGTCGCTGTGTAGTATGCTTTAGAATTACGTGGTGAATTATGTTATTTTGGAGTTAGGTTGGTTGCCCTGTAGGTTTGCTCAGTAATAAACCAATACGTCAATTGTTGAATTATGATTGAAGGTGCTACGGCTCATTTCGTATTCTTTCGTTTGTCGGAATCAGCAACGGTTTTTCCGGTAGAGGAACATATTTTTCTAGCTGAACATGTCTTTCGTGAAGGTGACAAGCATACTGATTTAACGAAGACAAGTTATTTGAAATTTTTCCAAATACTCCTGTTCGTCACCGCAGTGTAATTCGAACTCTTATCGAAAAATGTCGGTCAATAGGCTCTGTTGAAGAGGCTGATCAAAGTGGAACGACCACCTAAACTAAACGAATTAAAGCTGCTTGGTATTTCGGATGCTATGGCCGAAAGTCCTTCAAAATCAATGCGTAAGTTAGCATAGCAGCAAAATATCGGACTTGCACATAAAGCTGTAAGGAAAGAACTAAAACTTTTCCCCTAATGTATGTTCAAAAACTGATGAAACCTACCGATCGTGCCAAAGTACTAAATTATTGTCAACGGTTTAAACATTTTATTGATCAAAATTCCATAGGTATCCTCGACATTCCATTTTTTACAGATGAAGCGTGATTTCATTTGGAAGGGTATATTAATTCACAAAATACACGACTGTGATCGACAACTAACCCCCATGAATTACACGAAGCAAAAATTGGAGTCTGTCGGTGTGAGTAAAACGCTCATTGTGAGTCCCAATCGTTTTTGAAAATACATGTACTAATGATCGTTATTGTTCTATTTCAAAAAAACTTCATTAGTAGTTAACAGAAGTGGAAATTAATGAATGTTACTTCCAACAAGATGGCGCCACAGTGCACACAGTTAACAGGTCAATGATTTTTTTTTTTTTATGAAACGTCTTTGGTGAACGAATCATTTGGAGGGGTTTGCGGCCTGCACGATCGCCCGATCTGAATCTTCCAGATTATTTTCTGTGAGAAGCTGTAAAACAAGCAGTGTATCGCACCATACCACGCACGATTAACGGGCTAAAAATCGCAATAACGGCATACGTAAGAGATATTCCAGTACATCACTTGGTTAAAGTGTTTGAAACATGTGCAGTGTTGTATTAATATTGGAGGATGTCATTTTCAACACCTTTTATAAACTATTCCAGTTACTGTATTATCCGTTTTTATAATGTAATGAAATATATGTGAAAAGTACATAAAATTACGAAAGTTTCGTCATTACACTTTCAAAATTCCAGTGCAACTTTCCGAACGCTCTGTATAAGTGTTGTTAATTTAATTTAGCTAATTGCTGACCCAAATCAGCTGATTTGGTAGTCGAGAGTTCCAGCGTTCAAGTCGTAGTAAATACAGGTATTTTTACACGGATTTGAATACTAGATCGTGGATACCGGTGTTCTTTGGTGGTTGGGTTTCAATTAAACACAGATCTCAGGAACGTTCGAACTGAGACTGTACAAGACTACACTTCATTTACACTCATACATATCATACACTCATACATTTCATCCTCATTCATCTTCTGAAGTATTATCTGAAAGGTAATTACCGGAGGCTAAACAGGAAAAAGAAATCCAATTGCTGAAATAACGTTTTTGAAAATTTCTTTACACTGTTACTTCAAAAGGGGTACATTGATTTTACAATGATAAATAATTAACCAAAATATTTGATCTAATCGTGAAATTGATTAATATTTTATACATATTTATGTATATTTTTGATAAAGTTGAATTTATTTATAAAATGATTTTAATTGTTTTAAAAAAGTAAAAGAATAACTTTTAGTTATTTTCTTTTTGCAGTCGAATGTAATTTTTTTGCAATCTATTTCTTATTTATTCGAAATCAAGGAAATTATATTTTTTATATCACATTTTTTTCATATATTTATTTAATTTATTCTTAAAACAACGTAGATATAATTTATTAAATATCCATAGTAGAGTATTTTTTTTTTTTTTTATTTTTTTATTTTTAATTGAAACACTGTAATTACTTTCTTCATTTATGTAACTACTCGGATTGTATTTATTATTATTGTTATTATTTATTCAGTGTAAATTAATTTTACGCTTAATTAACTCAAGCCGTTTATATTCTGTTTTATTGTTACGTTGTTAGGCAGTGTTTTTTTTTTCCGATTCATGGGTTATTGTGGTTAAGCAATTTATTATTTTCTTTGTTGACGTAATAACGCTTTATTTATACATTTAATGATTTCCTACTAAATAACTTATGTAATTTGGATTTTATTATAATTATATCATTCATTGTACTAATCTATCAGTTTTTTTTTTTTTTACTTCCTTGTACGAAGTAAAGGAAGTATTGTGATTGCGAAAAATTTCGGTTTTCAAATTTCAACGGAAATATCCATTTTGACTAGTTTCGGCATGACTGCTGTACGTACACACGTATATATAATATATGTTATATGTATATAACTCCAACACGATTAGCCGAAGGATGTTGAAATCTTGGATTTAGGACTGTTCTAACATTTAGTTGTTCACTTTTTGTTCAGTCGATTACAATCGACTGAACAAAAAGTGTACAAAAAAGCCCAAATTTCAGTTTTGTACTTTTTCTTAACTGCAGTAATAAGCCATGATTGAGAGCTTTTCAACTTGTATCATATGTGGTACTTATTTTCATTCGTTCCATAGTTATAGCTAGATAAAATTTTAATTAATGACATTTTTGGATCTTAGAAGGGGAAGGCAGATCGCTTCGAATCAGACTGTGCTCCCCACTTCCAAAATCGCCTTCAAAAAAATGTTTGATTCTTTTACGTATTTATTTTGTTAAACGGAAGAAACTAAAAAAAGTTCAGTTAAAAAATGTACCACCAATAAAAAATTATCGAAGATTTCTTTTTCTTGGAGGTGAATTATGATGAAATTTTATCGTAATTTCATTTAATATCATTAAATGATATTTTGTTATCAGTTTATTTAAACTTTTATTTTAAATAAAAAGTTTTATGGTAAGTTTAGTACCACAAAGTTTTAAAAAACTCAACAACAAAAACTCGATATTTTTAATTATATTTTTTTATTGTTCCTCCACCCACTTAAATAGCCCAAACTATGTATTTTTGGGAACGTTTGCACCACAATTATGCCTAGTAAGACATTAAAAAACATTCAATAAATAAAAAGATAAGCTTTTTTCGGCTTTTGGGGAAGGGATAATTTTGGAACAAATTTTTTTTTAAATTTTAAGATAAGCCTGCAAGCCTGTACTGAGCTTAATTCAAAGTGGGGTGGTTTGCAAAATTTTGAGTAGATGAACCTCCCAAAAAAACCGCCACCCCTGGTATATTGAACAAAATATTTACCAACAAATTGCCCGATACACACTAGTCTCTGTAAAAAATTTATTAAACAAATATTTTGATGTAGAAATTTACTTTTAGTATTGTTTCAGAACTCAGTTTATTCACCGAATTTTTCTTCGGACCATTTTTTATTTATAAAAAAAACAATGCGTTTTCTTTGCTATTCGTGTTTTAAATAAAATATATCCCTTTCGGCACGCCAGAAGGTGAAGGTAGATTTCACCGGTACTAAGTAGGGGTTACATATACTGTTTTTTTTCGGATTAACGGTTTTATATCTGATTTTTGGAATTGGGAATCGACGGTGGAAAATTTTCGGAAGTGTTTTAATATAATTTGATGATTTTTGGTTACGGACTGACCTTTTTATTGAATTTTTTTTTAATCTGAGTAGCCTTATTGCTATTGGCAATAAGGTTCATAGTTGACTGCTGGTCGCAGTGGTTAGTGTGAGTTAGTAGTGGTGTTCCTTGAGTTGTTTTCAATTCGGGTGTAGCTTATCTGTAGTGGATGGCATAGACAATTGTAACTGGCATCGACTGATAATATTGTTTATTATTATTCAAGTGATAAACTTTTGATATTGGAATTAATTTCGGTTGTTGTTATCTCTTGATAAGATAGATTGCTGTAGCTTTGTTTATCAAGCTATCGTTTATATATATATATATATATATTTTTTTTTTTTTTTTGGTATCAACGGATGCGGAATTGTCCCCTAAGTACAATTTCGAGACATGCGACGTCGTAGCTCCCTCCCATCTGAGGATACAGCCTCACAAGGGGCTAGACCCTCGAAGGGAGCAACTGGAAGGAGAGAGAGTGGCACAGTGGACACTGAAGGTATGGATACTACGGTGAGCACCCAGGAAAAGAATAAATGGAGGGAAACCGAGGGCAGAGTAGCCAAAAGACCTAGAGCGGGTTCTTCGGAGGAGGAAGAAACCCCTCCTACTCTTGAGGAAATTACCTACAAATTAGGTAATGCAATCACACAACTGAGACACATGACTGGCAAGGGGAGTCAAACTGCAATCAAAGCCCATGAAAGGGAACTTAAAGAAATATATGAAGACTTACAAAGACTGTGTGAAGAGAAAGCGGAAACATGTAATCAGACCACTCAGACTGAAGGTCATTATAACAGCGAGATGTCCGATATTTTGGATGTTGATCTATCAGACGAGCAATTGATAGAGAGACTGCCCTCCAGATGGTCAAGGTGGGTGATGAACAGGATCACTCAGGTTAACGCAGCAAAACCTGGAGAGGGTAGTTGTCACTTTGTAGACTTGAATGGCATAAGACCAAACAGCATATATGCAGGAGCAACGCCTGGTGCAATGTTTCTTCAGGAATCAACGATACTCGAAGACAGTAAGGTCACAACTAACGGTACAAGATACACAGTCATCTATGACTCCAGTTGCGGGGATAAGGAAATGGCGTCACACGTACTTAAGGCACTAAGAAGAGTAGTGGGTATCTCTGAGTCTTCAGTTTTCGTGATACCAAATGGCCCTCCAGGCATTTTGATTAGGAAAATAGTAATATATATTTTAAGGAAGGGGAAGACCTTACCAAGGATGGTCCTCCCCAATCCAAGTGACAATGCGAGACCAAGATCCAGATCGGCGTCTGTAAGGCGAGGAACCCCACCGGTCGCCGAGAGTAAAATCATTGTTGTACAAGCACAAGGGAAAACATACGCTGATCTATTAAAAACTATGAAAGAGGAAGTTAAAGTAGAGGAGGCTGGAGAAATTCTTTCTATAAGAGATGAACAGCTAGAAATTAGGGTAAGTGGAGTACAGAAGGCAGGGGAGTTTTCTGCAATGGTGAAGGATAGAGCAGGGGATCTTCAGGTCGATATACGTAACAAGGGAGACCGTAGAACAGTTGTACACATTAAGGACATGCTTGGAGATACTACGGAAGGTGAGCTAAAAGAGGCAATTGAGAAGGTCCTAGGAACGGGTGAGAGATTTCAAATAACATCTATGAGAGACGCATACGGTAGTACCAAAAATGCTACTGTAATTACTACTCAACTCAGCGCAACAAATTTAATAACAGCAAGACTGAGAGTAGGCTGGGTTTGCTGTAGGGCATATATCCGCATCGAAAACGAAAAATGTTACCGGTGCTGGAGCATGGGGCACGGTAGAAGAGAATGCAGGGGCCCTGACCGCACCAACTTATGTTTTAATTGTGGTAATACGGGGCATTTCATCAAAGACTGTAGGCAAGCAATGAAGTGTCTCGATTGCAGAAGTACAGAACACAGAACCGGGAGTGTGAGCTGCAATAAACATAATGATTAAAATATTATTAAGTAATAATAATAGAAGCCTACTATCAGGAGACCTGACGCTGGAAATAGCCACAAGATACAATGTCGACTTTCTGGTGTCTACGGAGCCTAATGTGTATTCGGCTGCCAGAGGTCAATGGATACCCGACAGGAATGGGGCTGTGGCCATCAGAAGAATACTCGATAGAGTGGATTATAACTTGTACAGCAGAGAAGACGGAATAATAACTATTGAATTAAGTGACACGATTATTGTGGGTACATACATCAGCCCCAATTGCACTATAGAGTTTTATCAAAACCAGATATTTAACCTACAGCAGATCATGACCAGATCGCGGAAAAGAGTTGTAGTGCTTGGAGATTTTAATTGTAAAACTACTGTAGCGGGTGCCAATTCTACAAATGCTAGAGGTAGAATTCTCGAGGACTTGTTGGAGGTTACGGGTGCGTGCTGTATAAATGATGGGGCTCCTACATACAGAGCAAGAGGTCACCAATCAACAATAGACTTGGTAATTGTGGATAGTAGGTTTAGAGCAGATACCGTCGAGTTTGCTGTCCTTACCGAAGAAACTGGTAGTGATCACAAGGCCGTATTGGTTAACATCAGAGATTGTCCAAGGCGGGTAACGTAGGATAATATTATCTCTAGATTAACGGATTTCCAGATACACCGGGTGTCAAATAATGCGGCAAATAGGATTAGGAACTGTGAAAACATAGAACCGGAGAAATTTCAAGAAATAATCAAAGAGGAAATTGCTAACATACCGCAGTCCGGTAATAGATATCATCCGGTGTACTGGTGGACCAGAGAAATCGAAGACCAAAGGAAAATCATGCAGCGTCACAAAAGAACTGCTCAGAGGTTGCGATCAAGGAATAGTAACGATGAAGAAAGTCGACGTGCTGCCCAAGACTATAGACAGGCCAGGAAAAAGCTTAACTTTCTCATTAAGCAATCTAAGAGAAATAAATGGCAAGAGCTCTGTAACGAACTTGACACTGACCCTTGGGGGAAAGCTTTTAAGATAATTACCAAAAGGCTAGGTAGACAGGTGCCAACGTTGAGTAAGGAGGAAGCGGAACGACAAGTTAGGATTCTTTTCCCTAGACCTGAAAATCTGAATAGGGAAACAATTGTTTGTGAAGGTGGCAGATTCACAGAACAAGAGGTAATGGAGGCCCTGGTCATCTATAATTGATGCATTGCATGAGATGCGAATAAGCAAATATCTAATAAATCAAGTTAATCACTATCTACATCAAAGGTTTCTTGAGATCAAAACTTTGGAAGGTAAGGCAGTTTTCCAGATGTTTGGTGGCGTTCCTCAAGGTTCTGTGCTGGGCCCAACCTTGTGGAACATTTTTTATGACGCAGTCTTCAGACTGAATTATCCTGAAGGAGTTACTGCAATTGGCTATGCTGATGACATAGCAATCCTCGTTGAGGATAGCGATGTAGATAACTTAGAACGCAAAGCCAATCTGGCATTAGGAATTATAGATGAATGGTTACAAAGAAGCCAACTACAGATAGCCCCAGGGAAGTCCAGTTGTATTGCCCTTTCCGGCAGAAGACCTATTAGAGGTATAAATTTGAATATCAGAGGAGAGCCAATTATGCAAGTCAATGAGGCAAAATATCTGGGAGTCATACTCGATAAAAATTTGAGATTTAGCAGACACATCGATATGATATGTAGTAAGGTTACTCCAGTGGTCAAAGCTCTGAGAGGACTCTTCCAGAACCATGGAACACCAAAAATAGAAACTAGGAAATTAATAACTGCTGCAACAACATCAATGATATTATACGCGGCCCCGGTTTGGGGACATACAATTAGTATTAAACAGAATAAAGGAAAATTGAGAAGCGCGCATAGACTTGCACTGTTGAGGGTGGCCGCTAGTTACAGAACGGTGTCCTATGACGCGCTTTGCGTAATAACAGAGGTTCTACCAATAGACCTGCAGATTAAAAGCAGGATGCTTAGATATGAGGGTGGAAAAAGATTTCCACCTTAAAATTAAGAAAAATTTCAACTTTACTCAATACGACAGTGGTTGCATTTGAAAAAAGTTTCACATGTTTAGCATACAACAAGCCCCATCGTCTTAAATTTCAGCAGCATTTTGATCATCTTTTGCCGTAAGGGTTGGTCATATCAAAAATTGTTTCAGACAAAAGTTTTAGGTAATATTTACAAGACTAACGACCACTTTAAACCGATTCGATACTTTGCCTATTAAGGGAGGTACGATTTTTTTCTTCGAAACCACATTTTTTCCATCCTCTAGGTCAATGGTTGGCGATATTAAAAAAATTTACCTAGATAAGTTTTAAGCCCTTATCCAGAAAATAGTAAGAACTTTAAACGAATTCGATATTTTACTTAAGAAAGTTATAGCGATATTTTGTTTTTTCGAAAAAGCCCCATTTCTGCTCCCAAACTTCGATTTTTCCCATTAACGAACTCAACCGAGATTTTGGGACGAGTTATTTTTAAGGAATTTGAAAGTGCTTGGCGCATAATTACGTCAGTTATCATGACTACAAGAAAGTGAATGTATATATAAAACTTTGAGCTGAGGGTGGTTTTGGGGTGTGGGGGATGTGAAACGCGAAGATACGTCGAAATTTTCCGGAAGTCGAGTCATGGTACCCATTATTTACAATAAGTAGCTTTCTTATGAAATCTACCTAATAAGTTTAGGTTATTTCCTATTAATATTTATATATTTTATGTAGCCTAATAATTCATAGTCTAAAAGTATAATTTAATTCTTCTTTTAATTTATTTTTTTTTATTTTGGCGCTTAATAAAGAGTTGAGGGGACATTCCGTCGCGGAATGGTAGCTTCTCGGCCTTTCATCCGGAAGTCCCAGGTTCGAATCCTCGTCAGGTATGGCATTTTCCATTCGCAACAAATTTCCATTTTCATATTCTCACGTACAGATTGTTTTTGTAAGCTTCTATGGTAAATTAATTCATTAGTAAAAAAAAAGATGATTACTGAGATTTGGTTACATTAAAGCTCTGTTTTAACATCAGCAAAAATACGCGAAAGAACTTTATTACTATGTTGTACCTTAATAGCAGTGATGATTTATTAATTTCATTTAAAAGTTTTTTCTATCTACAAATTGCGTTTTATTATTTATTTAACGTTCACATTTACAAAAACAAATTTACTCTTTTTTTCTTATTAACAATTTTAGTATTATTTTAAATTATTTATGATCATACGTACGCAGCGTTAGTGAACAAATGTAGAGAAATTTTGTTAATTTTATTAAGGTAGTTTGGTAAAACTAATTCATATAGCTTGAGTTTTTATATTATTATTACGTAGGCTACCTTACAAAGTTCAGGTAAGTAATTAGTAGTTATTTATAACAGGATCATATCCAAGCTTTTTTTTTTTGTTAATTCATTGTTGAAATTTTGCAATTTTTAATAATAATTAAAAATTACTTTTTTTTTACAAAACTTTGCCTTAGAAGCCCTCTCATCTTCTTTCTGATATATAAACTGATAACCTGACGTATTTTAAAGGCTTTTTTCTGATTAAATATCTGAAAAATATCTTAACATGCCACACTGTAATAAATATGTTAAAACTTTATTAAAATCTTTTATAAAGAAAAAATAAATTATTAAAATATTATGAAAAAAGATTATGGAGGTAGAAGAATTTTGTTATTTGTGAAGTAGAATTACTAAAGATGGACGAAGCAGGAGCGGTATAGAATGCTGAATAGCGCTGGCGAAACGATCTTTCATTCAGAAATACAGTTTGCTTAGATCAAAAATTAATTTAAACGTCAGAAAAGGAAACGTTTGGAGCGTAGCTTTCTGGAAGTGAAACTTGGATGATCGGAGTACCTGAAAAGAAAAGATTAGAAGCTTTTGAAATGTCGTGCCGTAGTAGAATGTTAAAAATCAAACGGGTGGAGAAAGTGACAAATGACGAGGTATTACGGTAAATTGATGAAGTGAAAAATATAGTTAAAAGAAGAAACAGACTTATATGCCACAAATTAGGGCATCCTGGGAATAGTCGCTTTGTTATTGGAGGGACAGGTAGATGAGAAAAATTGTGCAGACAGGCAACGTTTGGAATATGTATAACAAATTGTTAGGGATGTAGGATCGGTGTATACCGAAATGAAACGACTGGCACTAGATAGTCGAGCTGCATCAAACCAGTCAGTGTCTGAAGAAAAAAAAATATTTTGCACAGATTTATCTTTAATGTCAAAATATTTTGAAAAGTGTATAATTCCATTTACGTCTTTAAACATAATTATTCCTTAAAATTTTAGCAAAGTTTCCATAGTACTCAGAAATTCACTATTGAAATTTTGGTAAATAGTGTGGTCTCGTGATCGTGTTCTATTGGAAGTAACTTTTACATTCATTGTTTAGGTTGATTAATTTTAATATGCAATAATTTGATAGACATTTGTAGTATTTTGTTATTACAATCGCATGAAACGTTTCCATGTTTTTGATTAATTTGTTTGTGGTTTTAACGATTTATATTTTCATTACAACTGTATTTGATGTTCTAATGTATAATATTATGTTTCATTTAAATTTACAAGTTTTGTTTAACTTGTTCGAAACAAGTTGAAAGTATTAAGTAGCGAATTATAGAGGGTGTTGTGTTAGTATTCTTGTTTATGATTATGCGAGAGAGAAATGGGATAAGGTTAGTTCGGAGAACGTGTGTAAACAATGTACACCAGACTTCATAGGCTGTGTAATCTATATATTGTGCCATTACATCATATGAAAAGCCTCTTTAATATCTCTGAACTTTAATACTATCAAAAACTTCTATCATTGTAAATTTTGCTAAATTAACTTCAGTAAAGTTTATAAATTATTACAGTATTTTATTTTAATAATAATATCCTTTTATTTATTTAATTTTGCTGTTTTATCGTCACCAGCTAGTTTTAACCCAGTTTTTTTTATCGCATATAAAAGTTTCTGTAGAATGTGTTATTCATGAAAATGAAATTGTGCTTATTTATACTTCTTGAAATGAGATGCGACAAAAAAATTAAGGAAAAATAAAAATTATACGATTCATTTTTTTTATGAAACGTAATTTCCTAAATCTCTTGAAAGTATTCCATTTATATATAAAATAAATCGAGTGGTAATGTTGGTTTAAATAGTTTTATTTAAAAATAAATTAATTTTCTGATTCTGTTGGTTTTTTTTTCATCTTCTAAAAAGATTTTTTATATGTAATTTTTTAATTCTTGTGAAATGTTTAAGTTTCATTCTACGCCGATATTTATTATTTAAATTATAGAAATTAGTATTTTAAAAAAACCGGGAAAACTTTCGGGAATGAGGAAAATTAATTGGAATGTTAACGTATGAAAGGAAAAAAATTATGTAAAAAATTTATCCTCTTCTTTTGAGTAAAATTTTGAGTTATAGAATTCATGATGTTCGTATCATCCTACCCCGTTAATCAGTTGTAATACCCTCAATGACCCATCAGAAGACATCGTTCAAAATTTCAAAAAAGTCGGGGTTAATCTAGTCTGTAAAGTATTAAGAAAAAAATAATTGACGAAAAAGAGAAAAAAATTAGGCTTTTTATCTCTGTCCTTGAATTAATTTGCCCGAATATACGTACATGAAAAAAGCGACTTACTAATACAATAGAATCATTTAATTAGTACAAATATATGATGTTGAGTCCAGAAAAGATAAAAATCGTTTTTTGCCCCTCCTTTATAAAGGCTTCAATAAGACCAAACATCATCAGTGTCATAGCAACATTACGGCTATTAGATTATTTAAAAGTTTTACAGCTGAATAAAATTTTGAGATACTGAAACCATAAATCTCCCTGCCCCCTTGACGAATTGCGACCAAAATTAAATGGCATTAATTGCCCGTATACAGAAATGGTCGTGCCAAATTTCATCCAACTCCATCCAGTCTGGAAACTAAGTAAAACAACATTGATGTGGTCACCACATGACTTCCTTGAACCCCTATTAAATTACATGTAAACATTTTTTCCTGAACTTTATTTAAACTTATTTCATGTCAAAGTAAAATACGATCTTCCAATTATTTAATAAAGTGGACAGTTACACAATTGATGAAATTTTTTTTTTTAACATCAAATATTTACACAATTATTAATTCAACAATCTTTCATGAATATTAGGATAAAGTAAAAGTCCCTTTATTACTCATATTACTAGATCAGTATTATTGCTATGTTCAAAAGTTTTAACAAAAGTTAAAGATTTCTGGTGTGTCGTATAAATAAAAGTTAATAATAATTAAATATTCCGTTTAGTGAACACCTGTATACTGGTTATAAATGTTAATTTCGACCTTACGGTATAAAATATTCAGTTTTTATTATTGGATTATTTGGTGAATAATCAAAAATGAAAAAGAAACAATCATACACGAAAAAGAAAGATAACATGAAGGCATATACATCAACAAAAAAAAGATAAGAAGATGAATATGAAGAGGAAGAAAATATTAAAAACAAGGGAAGAATAAAAAAAATTAAGGGAAGATGATAAATATAAAGAGGAAGAAAACGTCGTTAAGACCAAGGAAAGAATATAAAGATTAATAGAAGATGATGAATATAAAGAGAGAGAAAACTTGAAAACTAGAGCACGTGTACACAAAGTAATTACGATCAGAAGAATTATATCGAACCAAAGAGCGAATAAATGACTGGCAACTAAAATCAAATAAACGAGATGATGATCAACTCCGACTTAGGAAGAATATTGCCCGACAATATCAGAGGAGTAATGAACTAAAAGATAAGAAATTTTTGCAAATTTATTAAAAGTTCGGGTCTGTATGCCTCAGTGTATATGTTGTTCTTTTGAGGGTCAATTTTTCAGTCATTCTGTGTTTAACTAATGTAAATAAAATTAAACAGAAATTAAACTAGAAAATCCAAAAATAACACTACTCTAGATTATAATTTTCAATTAATTGCAGATAATCAGATGTTTCACCAAATCTATTACATATACACATACGTAATAATGCCTATTAACATATACACATTTTTAAAAGTACATAAAATTTTAATTCACTAATAACTTCGGAATTTTTTCATATTTTTTGTTATTATTGAATAATTATTTATTGTATTTTTTTTACAATCACGAGTTAATAATTATTAATAAATCAATATGTTTAAATTAAAAATAATAAATTTAAAACCGGTATGTCTTCGCTTTTTAAGATCCAAACTTAATTAAAATTTCATTTGATTATAACTCTGGAACCAATCAAAATAAGTACCACTTATGATAGATCCAAAATATGTCCAGTGATATCCAAAATATGTTATATCCAAATTTTTTTTTTGGTTCAATCGATTGCAGTCAAAAGGGGAGGTTCATAACTAGATGTTACAACAGTCCCAAATCCAAAATTTCAATATGTTACGGTTAATCGTTTTTGAGTTATGCGAGATGCATACATACGTACGTAGATACATGTATGTACATACGTGTGTAAAGACGTCACGCCGAAACTAGTCAAAATGGATTCAGGGACGGTCAGAATAAATATTTCCGTTGAAATTGCAAAAACTGAACTTTTTCGCGATTACAGTACTTTCCTTACTTCGTACTAGGAAGTAAAAGGGAAAACTTCCATACGTATGAATGTAATTATCGAAATCGTCAATTAGTATTTTATTTTGGATAATACTGTATTTTTTTATATGGTTTTAGTTAGTTTTCTAGTTTTCGAAAGTATTTCAATAATCGTTCAGTATAGCTATTTCTTTGTCGATAGAGAGTTTAAAAGATATTGTAATTAATAAAATGTGTCCCCCTATTTGTATTTTTGTTTTTTTACCAGTTTGATCTTTCTATTCAAAACATTAAATATAACTACAGAATTCTAGTTATATGTAAGTGTTTTTGGGTATACATTTGGAGCCCTTTAACTTACCACCCATAAACTTTGTGTGTGTTATAGGTTTATTTTATTAAACGTTTGAAAAAACTGAGAACAAAGTTGTAATACTTTCCTGGCATTTATTATTTATTCTTAAACTCGTATAGTGGAAAAATAATTGTACATGAAAAACGTTATCTAAGATTTTTTATGGATAGGGGTAATTTATGATGAAGTTTTATTGGAAAATAAACTTTATTAGTTTAAATTAATCAAAAAAGTATTACAAATTCAAAAATCGGTATTTTTTTCTGGCCACCCACCTCCAAAATCATCTTCCAAGAACTTCTTTGAATTTTTTACGTTTATTATGTTAGACTGAAGAAATTAAAAAATAATTCCACTAAAAATGTTCAACCAATAAAAGTTTTTTTTTCAATTTCTTTTTTGATGGTGGGGTTGAATAATGATGATATTTTATTGTAATATTATTATTACAAAAGTTTAAATAAACCAAAAAAAGTTTGAAAAATCCAAAAAATTTATATTTTTAAATTTTTATTGGCACCAATATCCCTCAAGTATCCATTTTTTGAGTCTCTTGCACTACTACTATGACTAGAAAGACATTACAAATAAAAATTCGGATAAAAATATTCAATAAATAAGAGGATTACTTTTTTCAATTTTTGGGGAAGGGAGATTCTCAGGCAAATTTTTTTCAAAACCTGTAAGGTAAGCATGTAAGGATATACTGGTAGCTTAAAAAAATGGGGTTATGTTTGCAAAATTCTTAGAAGATTGACCCCCAAAAAATTATTTATCCGCCTGGAAATATTGAATCCCAAAATTTTACCAACAAATTGCCCATATACGCGTCTCTATAAAAAATTTCATCGAAATCGGTTTATCCTGTCAAAATCTAAAGCTTTAAACACGCCAACACACGTACGTACGAACATTTCCTTCCCGCACTTTATTTGATTTTTGGGTCCCTGGGTCGTGAATAGTAGAGAAATGAAAAAACCATTCCCAATTTTTTGACTGTTTATAACACTTTCCTTCTGACAGCAACCTGTAGAGCTATGATGCCAAGAAAGTTAAAATGAATGGATTGCCTGGATATTGAACAGTGTTATATTTTAATTAAGGTTATAAGGATATTTTAATTAAGGTTAAGCGTCTTGTTGACTTTATTGTTGTTGATTTTTTTTGTATTTAAGGTAACTGAAGTAACCTTACGGTCGCAGATGAGGTCGCATAACACAGACTATTTTCATAAACTGTATAACCGTTTTAAAAACTAACGATTATTCCATGCTACATTTACCGGGGAAAAAGAAAAGTGAACGGTTACTCATTTACGTTTTTATTCAGCGGATTACGCTGTTAAGTATTGTATTACGAAATAAAGGTTATATTCAGCTCTACAAGTGGCACCTTTACTTTGTTTTTCACCACAGATACGCGTTCTCCAGTAAACATAATTTCAGAAAAAGCGATCCCGAGTGGCGTTTTCTTCTTATTGTACCCTCCAATGCTACAATTCACAGTTTAAAGAACGACTGAGGGAAATATCTATAGCAATAAATAAAAGTATTCCTTTTTGTCGGAAAATAATACATATAACACTATTTCTTGTAAAAAAATAAAATAATTGTGCATTCATAAAAATTTATTGATATAAATTTTATCTTCTAAATTAAGATTGTTTTGATGAACCAACTAGAATTTTTTAAATATATTTTTATGTAAATAAGGCTTTATCATGGTGCGTACGATCTTTAGTTAAAAGGTAGGGATAGGATATAATAATTAATTTTTTTTTAAAAGCGAAGAAAACGGTTTGAAATTTTATTAAACTGTCAACTGCAATAAACTCTTTTAAATAGAACTGTTAATTTTCTCAACATTTTCTATTTCAGTCTAAAATTTTAGTCGAATAACCTAATTTTTATATTTTATGATATATTTACATATTACTTTCGCTCAGGATGAATTTTTATTAATTTTTACAATTCAGTTATTTAAACAAATTATGGGAAAACTTTTAACTTTTTAATTTTTTATAAATAATTAACGTCTTAAGGGAAAAACATAATTTGTAATTTTATCAGTTGGGTGTGATTCAGTTATATTATGAATTTTAAGTCATAATTTTCAGTCATTATGAAAATTCGGTAAAAATTTTATTCATTTAATTTAAATTTAAATGAACTATACAAAATTAAAGTTGGTTACGTATTGTTTAACCTTTCCGGCTACGCTGATGGAAAGGTAGTATTGTAAATTCATAAAAAAGTTTAATTTGTTAAAAAATAATTACAACAAAGTTATAAAAATAATTCTAAAACGGTCTATGAAATTTTTAAAATAAAATAGAGTATAAAATAAAATAGTTAAAAAGGGTATATGTTCTTGCATAATTTTGCCGTATTAAAAATATTCTTTTAACGTACCAAAACTAGTTACATACTAGCCGGTCAGGACACTCTGCCCCCTGGACCCCCGACGCGTTCGTTTCCTCACGTTAGTGAGAATATTAATTATTTTCAGATATTCATTAAAGAAACAAATATTAATAAATTAAACTTAATATTTCTGTTGCCATGGTGACAGAAATATAATGAAGTAAAATGATTAATACATTTACATAATATATATATATATGTACATACATCGTTCGTATCAAGAAGCATTGTGCTTCTGTACTAATTTTTTTTTTAAATTCTAAAAAAGCTTTTGTCTACAATAATGTTTGTTATTTAACATAATGTAAAAAAAATAATATGTATAATAAATGGTAATATAAACAACGTACTGTTTATAGTACAATAAAGTTCATTATTGAGTTGTTAGTTCAATTTTTTCCGCTAGTTGGTTGCGTTCAATAACGGATGCGCGCGAGCAGCTTCCCGGCGCACTTCGTGTCCGCTCTGCGCCAATAGCTGCTTAAATAAATATGTGAGCACATACCACAAACAAATTAACGCACCACGTGTTTTTATTGGAGAAAAACGTTGAGGTCGTAAAAAATAAAAATGTTTTTCCGTATTTTGTACAATTTGAAAATTTTTTTACTGTTTATAATGATTATCAAAATAAGATTTCAACATCAAAATTCCCAAATTTCTAATAAATTTTTTTTATTAACTTTAGAGGCTTCCTTAGTCTGGGGAAAATTTACTTATAAATGATTTCTAACAAAAAAATAAATAAAAGAAATTATTTAAAAATATGGAAAAAATAAAACGTAATTTTTATGAACGAAATGAAAAAAATTGCTTTCTTTGGATTCGGAATATAATATCGGTGCCGAAGCTGCTTTAATATTAATAGCTCTTTAGCTGTTGTAGAATAATACGAAAAAGAATATATTATATTTTTTATAGGTAAGGAATAAATTTTAAGAAAGAATTCTTCTGGACTGGTATATAGGTAAGCTTTACAAATTTGCTTAAGAAATCTAACACTCCTTCAATTTTAAAAAAAAATAAATAATTGTAGCCATTTCTTGATAGCTCTGTATATGAAGTATAAACTTTAAAAAAAAATTAAATATATAAACCCAACGGAGATAGGGCAAAAGAACAAAAAACATTAATTTTAAGAGATGAAGGTAGATTTAAAAAAAAATAATGTTTTTGGATTATTTATACATGCATTATAGGTAACAAATCTGTTTTAAAAAGTTTCTAAAAAAATGCCTCTGAAGAAAATTGAAATTGGATTTTTCCGTATATCCCTCACTCCCATAACGAATTTTGAAATAAAAAAATATATTAATGCCCCCATATACAAAGAATCTTTGAGCCAAATTTGAAGAAAATCGATTTGGTTTATTTTGAGATATAAGGCTAAAAGCAGTGCGATAAACTAAATTTCATACTTGTTTGTTTTTGATCTAGATGAGCAGTCGGACGAATTTACAAAAATTACGATACCTCATTTTGACATTATCACCATACTTTGCCCTTTAATATAGCTGTTCTAGCCATTTTCGCTGGGTAATAATTAAATATATTAGTTTTTAATGGTCTTGTTAGATTATATTTTTTACGAGTTTTACACCCGTCTCTTAGTTAAAAATGTTATTTATCGTTACTTTCTCGTTGCGTTTCATAACGAAAATAACGTAATTTTTTCTCAGAGTTCATGAGAATTAAAATAAAATTCATAAACTGGTATTTTATCCAAAACATAATTTTTATACTGTAATCGAAAGTTCCAGCTGTTTGTTTTTTATTTGAGAAATTATTTTATTTTTATTTTAGTAGATTGATACAAATTTAATAATTAGATTTGATCTTTTACAACATTTTTTGTTTGAAAAATATTTTTTTGACCTATGAACGAATCGTGCGCGCGTTGTGGGGTGCTTGTCGTGCAGCATGCGTGCAATCGGGGATCCAATTAGTCTTTTTATATTCAGCATTTAGGCAATTTTTATTAAACTTTCCTCGTTTTATCTGTATTTGTATATATTTCTTTACTTAATGCAGATTTCTTTCCTTTTAAAACTGCTGTGCGTCCGTTTTATTTCAATCCGTATTTTTTTTATTTTAATTTTATTTATCTATCTTTCCTTCGTTTCTTTGCATAAGCTACGTTAGTTTTATGTGCTCTTTATATATATTTTTATTTGTTCGTTCCTTTTTAATTCGTACTATTTTCTTCTATATAGATTAATAAAAAAATTATTTTCCTTTTTTTTTGTTAAGTTTTTTCTTGTACCTTCTCTTCTTTTTCTTTTTAATTTGTATTTACTTTTTATTCTTCATTTCTTTTTCTTGAGTATAGATTTTTCCCGTTAGTTTTTTCAACTTATAAGAAATTTCTTTTTATCTTAACATACAAAAACTAGTTTCTCGGTTACTTTGTTTCTTTTTTATGCACATATTTTTGTTTTAAATACATCTTTTTGGTACGTTGACTTTTTAACGATTATTTTTTTTGTTTCGCAGTTCTGGGTTCATGTACGCTTCTTTCTATTGTAATTTGGCAGTTTCCTGGCGAAAAACACCCAGGAAATTTTTTTTTGTGTTCTTGTCTTCAAAAATAATAGAATTCCTCTAAAAAAAAATGTTCGGTTTATATTTAAGGAACGGTTTAAATTAGCAAAAAATGAGATTAGGTTTTAGGTATCTTGTGAAATATTGATTTTATTAAATGTTTTTAAAAATTGGATACGGGTTGGTACATTCAAAACAGTTGAAGATTATACAAATTTATCTTTTATGCACGTTTACTTATATTCGTATAAAACTAGCAGTCCCGGCAATATTGCTAGATTTGAGTATATGTATTATATAGATTAAATGAACACAATTGAAAGTTTGATAAAACATTAAAAAAATGAACTTTACTGAACTTCACAATATTTAACTGTCCACTTTATTCCCTTTATCTCCTTTCTTCACTTTTCCGCTATTTCCCTTTTCCCTTCTTCACTTTAACCCTATTTACGATTTACTTATTTCCCTTTTTCCCGCGCGTAAATCGGTCCAGTAGTCTTTTAGTGTATAGCGGATATACAAACGAACATTGTTTTTTATATATATATATATATATATATATATATATATATATATATATATATATATAGAAGAAGAAAGTCTGTATATTGTCTGTTTCTTTTGTAAATGTAACAGACACTTAACTTAGCGAGTTAGTTTTTGGAAAAATTTTCATTTCCACGAAACTAATGTTACGTATATTCTGAATATGAGCCAAATCGGTCCATAAATACAATTTTTCTAAATATCTCAACCCCAGCGCCAGCTGCAGGTCCATTTTCCACTAAAATATTTAGTGTAACTAATATATATTCTGAATATGAGCTAAATCGCAATTTTTCGAAATATTTCGAACCCGGTGCCACCTAGCGGATCCAACTAATTCAGAAACCTTTCTCGGACGTGCGCACAATTCACCACAGTTTCATCGCAGTCGGCTGAATTGTATAGGAACGCATACGGGACAAACAAACATTAATTTTTATATACATCTATATATATATAGATAAGATTAAAAGCGATAGAAGTATCGTTAGATCACCACTAATATAATAAAAAATTAAAAAAAATCGCATCCCAAAGAAAAGAAAAAAATTGTTTATTTTGTATTATTTTACCGGTATTATTTTTACCGACTTTCCGAAGAAAAGTACGGCATTACTTACAGCTGAATGATGGGAGTGGGGGGGGGGGGTGAAAATGAAATTTCTTTACTTTTTGAGTTACAAGGAGTACGAACATATCATTCACCTAAATGGGGATCCTTAGATATTTATTATATATATTTATAGACTTATCTATAAAATTTTGTGGCTCAAAAATCTCCAAAACTACTCGGTCAATTTCTATGAAATTTATGTTTGCTGTAGTAGTCTTTCTGACGTTGTGTACGTGAAAATTTTATGAAGATTGGTTGAGTCGTTCTTGAGTTACTTTCAATTTAAGGTCGAAAAAATTTGATCGGGGCAAGTTAGAACCGTGATTCTTTATGATGCTGCAAGTTGGAACGTTGAAATTTCTTTGTCTTCGGTATCTATTGCTAGCAATATTAAACCAAATTTAAAAAAGATATTAAAACGTTAAAACCGAATTAAATTTACGAAAGGTCGGTCTTCTTTCGAAGTGTACAAAATTTTTTAAATGTTGAGTTTTCAGTCGGAAATAATTTTCTGCCTTAGAAAAACTATAATAATGCTTAATTATTTTTACGATTAATAGGAATACTTTTCATATAACCCATAACATTTTGTCATTTGAGCTAGATTATGATCTTTTATACATTTTTATCGGTTAACGAGTAAAAAATATCAAATCTATATAAAAATGAATGTTTGTTTGTTTGTCGTGCGTCCCCATACAGTTCATCCGATTGCGATGAAACTTCGGTGAGTTGTTGTGCGCATGGACGCGAATGTTTCTGAATTAGTTTGGACCCGTTAGTGACGCTGGAGTCAAGATATTTCGAAAAATTGTATTCATGGTCCGATTTTGCTCATATTCAGAATATAAATTAGTTACGTGAAAATAAACATTTTTGCAAAAAAATGGACCCGATAGATGGCGCTGAGGTCGAAATATTTCGAAAAATTGTATTTATTGTTCGATTTGGCTTATATTCAGAATATGTGTTACATGGAAAGAAATACCTCTGCAGAAAGTGCACTTACTAAATTAAATGGCGCGGGGTTGAGATATTTAAAAAATTGTGTTTATGGACCAATCTGGCTCATATTCAGAATATATATGGTTACCTGAAAAGAAAAACTTTTGTAAAAACTATACCCGCTAGGTTGCGCTGGTGTCAAGATATTTACGAAACAAACAGACTTTCTTCTTCTATATATAAAAGGCAATGTTCGTATGTATATTCGCTGTAGACTAAATAACTACTGGATCGATTTACGCGCGGGTTTTTTCAAAACGTTCCGCGTTGCCCGGAGAAGGTTTAAAGATACTGAAATCCTCGATTTGACCAGTAGAAAGAGAGTTAGGGGTATTCTGAATCGACTACTGAATTCAATCCGCTAGGTAATGCTGTCTCAACAACTGAATTTACTTACATTCTGGCTTTCATAAAGTGAAAGGTTAAATTTGGTAATGTTTTGTAAGTTTCTTAATGTTCAGTATTAATTGTGGTGATTTTTCAGTCGTATCTCTTTCGTTAAAAATTATTTTCCACAGACTATTGCGGTTAGTGAGTGGTTTGAATTAAATCCGATAGGTAGTGTTGTTGTTTTGCCAGTTGGATTTATTTACATTTTGACTTTTATAAAGTGAAAGGTTAAATTTTGTGAAGTTCCGTTATGTTCAGTTTTTTAATGTTTTATCAAACTTTTAATTGTGTTAATTTAATCTATATATATATATATATATATATATATACTCAAATCTAGCAATAGCGAAGCATTCCCGGGTCTACTAGTATTTAATAAAAATTTACTATTTTCCACAAAAATCCGAAGTTAAATTGAAGCATATTTGATTTTCATACATCGACCATCAGAAGTTATATAAATCTAATTAAAACTCATTTATTTTGTCATTATCCAGCGTTTTAGTCTGTTTTTCATCGATATGTTTAAGGATAATTCAACATTTATGCTAAACATTACAAAATAATGTGTTTTTAAGTAAGTTTATATTTTCTGATAATGGCATGTAAAGCCAAAACCGCTCGATTATACCGTGATTATTTATAATAATAAAAAAGTATGTTCTGAGTTTGATAAAATACGAAATAAGTAGTCATACAAATAAAATTATCTTATCATTTTTCCATTTTCATTAGGATGTTAATTGTAAGTTCTAAGCAGAAATCGATTAAATTCATACGCATTAGTTCTAAACCGTCTTAACTGTTATTTATACGTCTTTATTTCCGTCTTCTCATATTTCATCTCTTTTTATAGAGCGTTTAACATTTACGGGTTTTTTTAGCTGTTTCATATTCTTATATGTACCATCGAGTAAAAAACATTTTACGTACTTTACATACATTTAATTCATTTTTCAAAGATTTTTAGTTAAAATTTTATTCAACATTTATTACTCTTTTAATTTTATGTAAGTAACAAATGAGGTAATGTTAATAAATATTTTATGAATGATTTTTATTTAATATTTTTTTGTGTATTAACTTTTTTTTAAATTTATCAAAATTAAAATGACAAGTCAGAATTTAGAACCTTTTTTTTCTAGAAGTAAAAAAATAATCTCCGTGTTTATTATTTAGTGATTAATATGTACAAAAAGTATATTTTATCCATAATTACGGATGAGATGCATTTATTACGCCGAAAATAATATTATTTATCAGGTATTATATAGCTTAGATATTTTTTCCCCTTTTTCTTGTCGAGAAGTATAGGAAATACAAGGGGGGATTGAACATTTGTGTTTGTTTTGATGGTGATTTAGTTCGGTGGGGGAAATATATAGGGGAACCGAACAGTCATTCCACTGGTGTCTGTGACAAGAACGTGAAATGTTGATGTGTTGTTCCCCCGAGATTGAAAATCAGGGGAAGATGAGGCGAGACGAGAAGAGAAGAGAAAATGGTCTGACCGATTGTTTAGTTTGTATCCGTGTACTGTGTGTGTGGACGCACGAAAAAACTATGCCGTAGTGTTACTGCGTTTTCAATCCCTAAAGACTGCATAGCAACTTACCTTTTTACGCACATAAATGGATACCTACCTGCAGTATCGACCAGTCTGCTATCCCCTCCGCTAAAGAATGCAGATATTCATCACATAAACGCGTATCCGTACATTTACAAAATTTATTCTCTCGTAGTTAAATCATCAGTTTTATTAAAAGAGTACATATCTTAATTGATTAGACATTTTCTTTTTTAATAGCCTTTTTTTCAATAATAACTTAAATTATTATCGTTATTATCGTTTC
The DNA here is from genome assembly GCF_047948215.1 of Lycorma delicatula. NCBI lineage: Eukaryota > Metazoa > Arthropoda > Insecta > Hemiptera > Fulgoridae > Lycorma > Lycorma delicatula. The sequence goes on from NC_134463.1 coordinate 59,003,394, forward strand.
ATATAATATAAATAAAATAGAAAATATACGTTCACGAACAGATAAAAAATAAGTTTAAATCTGTAACCGGATGCGCGTTTCGGTTTTTATACAGTCATTATTCATAGATATAACGGAATTAACTCAAAATATACAATAAAAAAAAATAGTTCACGTTTCAGCGTGATTATATTTAACAGTAATTGCTTCGTTTTCGTCTTCCGATTACCGTTTTGATGTCGGATTCTATCGGATGAGCAACATAGACTAGATTGAACCGACTCGAACTGCAGCTGTGAGTGCCACCTTTAACGCTTCTGGTACTACTAACGCCACTTTTGGTCGTGAATGTTACTGCTCTCGTCTGTTGTCAGTTATAAGCTGTTCATGCTTAAGTGCAGTATAATTTTGTTCTTTGTAGTTCTGCTATTCTAAAACGCCGTATTCGAACGAACATAGGATTTCTATAGTGGAAGATTATGTACGTACTAGATTCTTTCAAGAAATGCGTCAAATATTCGCTGAGAAATATCTGAATGATTTGTTTAAAAAAAAAATTGAGTCGGTTTCATTCGCAAAACGAAGTAGGCGAAGTAACCGTTAGGATATCCGGAGGTCATAATCGATATTCATGGAAGAATTTCTATCGGTCCGAAAAAATCTATGCGAATCAGTCTCTGTGGTGTCATTTTCATTTGCCTTTGCGTTAATGGTATCGATTACAACATCTTCGTCATTTGGGTATTCGGCTACCATCAAAAATCTTCGTCTATAGAAATATAATTCCGAAAAGTTACGACGCTGGGTAATTTAAAAACATCGGTAACTGACTTTCATTATTAACGTCATCATCATCACCATTATTGTTGCTAGAACAAAGTTGTTGTGGATTTTTAAATCCAGCTTTTTTAAAACTTTTAAAAATTATTTTAGTCCCATCATTCCAAGATTTTTTAACTTCCCATGTACAATGAAGAAGATTAATTTCTGGTAACGTTTTCATTATAGTACTTTTCTTACATTTTCTTAATGTATAATGCCCTGATCCATTGGTTGGAGTTTAGAGTTCAGAGTTAACATTGGTGGAAATAAAATGCATTTTAACGATAAAAATTTCTGAGAAAAGGATGTGTCGGGTAGTTGTCAATAAATAGAACAAGCTTTCTATTATTAGAATGATAATAATGATCCAATTTGAATAACCATTTTTCGAAAGTTTCACCAGTAACCCGTTAGCGAAACAACGTGGATTTTACGATTTACCAATTAAGAGAGGTTTCACCTTTTCTGTCCCCAACATGTTCGCACCTACAAGAACTGTGACGCGGTCTTTACTTCGTTTTCCAAATGGCATTTATCATCTTTAAAAGTTAAAGTTTGGTCAGGTAAACATTTGTAAAACAGTCCAGTTTTGTCAGCGTTAAAAATGTCCGATTTGTTTCATGTATGTGCTCATAATTACTTTTAGCGTACTGTTTATCCATGTACTACAAATTTGTTCATTTACACTGGCACTTTCACCACAAACATTTTTAAAAATTGTCCCATGCCTATCTAAACTTATTAAGCCAACCCAGCTAGCTTTGAAATCCGTACAATTGAACTGCTTCGCAAAGTACTCGGCTTTTTCACGTAAATTTGGCTCATTGATAGATAAATTTTGATCGCGACTGTTTTTAAACCTCTCTAAAACAGAATAAGAACACTTGTTTACAGTAGTAAACAAACCCAAACAAATGTACAGACACTATGCATCCGAACTGAGACGGTTATAACGACATATTGACCGACACTTCGCTTCCCTCTTTAATATGTTGATTCTTCTTTTTTTGTTAACGCATAGTAGCGTAAGTGAATCATGCTTGTTTCATATTTCTGAACTGAAAATAAGATCAGTATTATAGTCTTAATGTTAAACTGGAGTTTTTTATTTTTTGTTATAAACTAATCAAATTTTTTACTTCGACTTATAGGATTTTTGTTCGAGTTAAAGAAATTATATGTTCTTATAACGTAATACAATACGGCCGGGAATTAGAATAAATTTTGAGTTGTAAAAATTTTCGAGTTACAGGAATTCGAGTTACAGTGGCGTACCCAATAAATTTCGTAACTGTTTATGCTTTAATTTATTTACTTCTTTTTATTATTAAAATTTTAATTAATAAAATTATCTCTCTTTCTTTCATTGCATATATATTTTATATCAATTGCACATTTATATTTCGTTAGTCATCAGGTGAAAAGGATTTCAGTTTTTGTGTATTCCTCGTAATACGCCATTATTGCTCGTCTCTTAGTCAGATTCGATATATCTTTAATGATTATTTAAATGGCATAGATTTATTCAATAATTTCATCATTGAATTCTTTTGTTCGTATACTGACTTCACTTCTTTAATCACCACAATGCCATTCCATCCTATTAAATAAACGCCTTCATAATTTCCTTTATTGTGCTTTTAATGTTAATTTAAATGTATAAATATTATTTTTATATTGTTAACGTGTCTTCTCGTTTATTTGTTTTTTTCTCTTTTGTTTTACTTAACAATTATTGCGTTGTACTTATTTGTATTGTGTTTTTTTGTTCTATTTAATTAATATTTATAAATACTTTTTTGTCGTGCTAGCAGTTGTGAAGGTTTCTTAGTAAGCTTTCATATATTTATATCGGAATAAATAAATTGATTTATGATGTTTAAAAATTCAATAAAAAGTGATTCATTAAAAGAAGCGATGTACCACTTGCACAAAAATGTTCAATTTTTCAAGTAATGAAAACGTTTGCACTTTTTTGAGCTTTAATTATTTATTCATATAAATAAGTACTTTGCAATCTGTTCAACTATCTTCGTCCAGCGGGTAGGTAGGGGCAGTAGCAATCCTAATATTCTACATATATATGCGTCACGTTAGATGATGTTATATGGTCTTCTGTAGGGCAACTAATGTGGATTTCTTCAGAAGAAATCCACAAAAAGCCAAGTTATTGCTTTGTTGTACCGTTAATAAAATCATAAAAAATATAGATATATCGTCTTAAATCTTTCAGACCCAGTATACATTATACATAATATACAGTATCGGTAGGGACAGTGGGAATTTTAAAATTCTTATACTTGTATCACGTTACATCGTCTTGATGTCGATTCCATATTTTCTTTTTAAATAATTATTTCTTCTTGATTAAATATTTATTTATATTTTTAATAAGTCTAATTATATTTAACTATCATCAAAGAAAGAGATATTTCTCGATTTAGAAATGTATTTTTTAAATACGTATTTACGAATCACGACCGAATAGAAAACTTTTCAATGATTTTTTTTATTCTGTTGAGAAAGTTTCCTCTGATAGTTCCATAATAGGTTTCTTTCAGATAACTAGTGGATGCTTTTTAAATGAATAATTGGGTCGTTATGTATAACATTTTAAAAATAAAAAAAAGTTTTCATTGATAATTGATAAAAAATTGTTTTTTGATAATAAAGTATTTTCACGTTAAATATGAAGAAAATTATTACATATAAAACTAATGGGTATTCCTGCACTCCAGACTTTTAGTCTTAGATTATAGCTCGTTAATATATTTGTTACTTCTCGTACTTTTCTTCTTTTCTTTGATTTATCAATTTTTTTTTGTACTTGTAGCGAACGGTTTCTTTCTTTTCATATACCTGGCATTTATTTTTACTTTGTCGGTTTCCATTACTGCAATAGAAGCAAAGCTATAAAGGGAAAGTTTTGTGATCGGCCAAAATTTTTGGTATTGGAATTTTTGCAAATGTCGTTGTTTGAAGATCCCCGTAATCCGAAAAACACAAAAACAATTATAGAAATTTCCGGAAGATGTCATACGACTTTTGGCCTTTATTTTGATTAATATCGCCGGACTGGTTTAACAATAAAAGTTCAAAACCTGCTTAAAAATTTTCTATTGATTATATAAAATTTTAGATAAAATAAAAAAAAAAAGGCGCGTAGTTTTAACAGTTTTGAATTTTTACTTATCTTGTATAGCGGTAGTAAAAATTGAGCTTTAAGAACGATGAAAATTATTAAAAGTATGCAAACATTCCAAAGTTTTAGTCAATTTGTAGGTGGTGGGATATTTAATATTAGTTTATTTTGTCACAAATATTTGGCTATATATTTTTTTAAAATTTTAATATAAGTATTTTTAAAAAAAGGTGCCCACTTAAGAATTTAAACATTTTTTTAATTTTACACTTTCTGATACTTTGTTTTTAATCTTTTTTTTTTTGTTATCGACATTTGACTGGTTTGATGTTGCTCTCCAAGATTCCCTATCTAGTGTCAGTCGTTTCATTTCGGTATACCCCCTTTTTTTCCTGTTTAGCCTCCGGTAATTACCGTTCAGATAATACTTTAGAGGATGAATGAGGATGATATGTATGAGTGTAGTCTTGTATAGTCTCAGTTGGACCATTCCTGATGTGTGGTTAATTGAAACCCAACCACCAAAGAATACCGGTATCCACGATCTAGTATTCAAATCCGTGTAAAAATAACTAACTGCCTTTACTAGGACAAACACTGGAACTCTTGACTTCTAAATCGGTTGATTTGGGAAGACGAGTTCAGCACTAGAACAACCCGGTAGGTTCGGTATACCCCCTACATCTTACATCCCTAACAATTTCTTTTACATATTCCAAACGTTGCCTGCCTGCACAATTTTTCTCATCTACCTGCCCCTCCAATATCAAAGCGACTATTCCAGGATGCCTTAATACATGTATGTGTGACCTATAAGTCTCTCTTCTTTTAGCTATATTTTTCCAAATGCTTCTTTCTTCATCTATTTGCGGCAATACCTCTTCATTTGTCATTTTATTCACCCGCTTGATTTTTAACATTCTCCTATAGCACCACATTTCAAAAGCTTCTAATCTTTTCTTCTCAGGTACTCCGATCGTCTAAGTTTCACTTCCATATAAAGCTAAGCTCCAAATATATACTTTCAAAAATCTTTTCCTGATGTTTAAATTAATTTTTGATGTAAACAAACTATATTTCTTACTGAAGGCTCGTTTCGCTTGTGCTATTCGGCATTTTATATCGCTCCTGCTTCGTCCACCTTTACTAATTCTACTTCCCAAATACAGAATTCTTCTATCTCCATACACTTTTCTCGTCCTATTTTCATATTTAGTGGTCCATCTACTTTATTTCTACTACATTTCTGTTATAGATGTTATTAAGCGTGAGCTCAAATGGGACCCAATGTTTTTTTAGCAATTTACGTAAAAAAAAAAACTAGCATAATTCTGATGATGAAAATATCACTTGATCAAGGGATCAACTGGGATCTAACATTTTTCTACAAGAATTTTAATTTTTTTTTCTCAGTTATACTTTAAATGTCGCATAATTTTTGTAAAACGTCGACTAACCAAGAGGACAAATTCTACCCAAATCTGTTTACTAAACATTTTGTTTTTGTCGCAGTTATAGTCTAAATCTAAATAGTGTATAATTAAGTAATTAATATTTAACAGTTCTATAGTGTATTGAAATAAAAATGTACTAACGCGAAGCCGAGCAAAGCCTTTGTCAGCTTTATTTTTCTTCTTTTTTTTTTTTTGTTTCAGATTATAACTTATTTTTGATTTCAGATTTTTAGGTTAAGCTCAGTGATACTTATTTGTTAAATTTTTTTAAGTCGATTTTATTTTTTAATATTTTTTATTTATTTATAGTCAGTATTTTAAACCTTTCATTTAAATATCCATCAGTTGACTCATTAAAATATGTAAAATATGAACTTCTATCAGCGTTTTAAATAAATTAGGGTTCAAATACAGAGATAGAAGAACAATTGCTAACATGTACAGGAACCAAACAGCAACAATAACAATTGAAGAACATAAGAAAGAAGCCGTAATAAGAAAGGGAGTCCGACAAGGATGTTCCCTATCTCCGTTACTTTTTAATCTTTACATGGAACTAGCAGTTAATGATGTGAAAGAACAATTTAGATTCGGAGTAACAGTACAAGGTGAAAAGATAAAGATGCTACGATTTGCTGATGATATAGTAATTCTAGCCGAGAGTAAAAAGGATTTAGAAGAAACAATGAACGGCATAGATGAAGTCCTACGCAAGAACTATCGCATGAAAATAAACAAGAACAAAACAAAAGTAATGAAATGTAGTAGAAATAACAAAGACGGACCACTGAATGTGAAAATAGGAGGAGAAAAGATTATGGAGGTAGAAGAATTTTGTTATTTGGGAAGTAAAATTACTAAAGATGGACGAAGCAGGAGCGATATAAAATGCCGAATAGCACAAGCTAAACGAGCCTTCAGTAAGAAATATAATTTGTTTACATCAAAAATTAATTTAAATGTCAGGAAAAGATTTTTGAAAGTGTATGTTTGGAGTGTCGCTTTATATGGAAGTGAAACTTGGACAATCGGAGTGTCTGAGAAGAAAAGATTAAAAGCTTTTGAAATGTGGTGCTATAGGAGAATGTTAAAAATCAGATGGGTGGATAAAGTGACAAATGAAGAGGTATTGCGGCAAATAGATGAAGAAAGAAGCATTTGGAAAAATATAGTTAAAAGAAGAGACAGACTTATAGGCCACATACTAAGGCATCCTGGAATAGTCGCTTTAATATTGGAAGGACAGGTAGAAGGGAAAAATTGTGTAGGCAGGCCACGTTTGGAGTATGTAAAACAAATTGTTGGGGATGTAGGATGTAGAGGGTATACTGAAATGAAACGACTAGCACTAGATAGGGAATCTTGGAGAGCTGCATCAAACCAGTCAAATGACTGAAGACAAAAAAAAAAATGAACTTCTATTTTTCAGATCGTTTTTAATGTACCGGGACCTAACTTGCTAACTCTGCTAATGTGAATTATTTTAATCTCATATCATTTCACTTCATTTCTTCAGTAAGTCCTAATAATGAGAACGTTTTTATATTTGGTGGGAAAAATCCGTACGTAATTTTAATAACTTATACATAACGCCTTTATTATTTTTTTGATTAGATATTATCTGAACAATGAATACATTTTGACGTTAAAACAAGCGTTTTATTTTAGAGGTAGCATGAAGAAAATCGATAGGTTCATTTATTAAAAGTCACCCGCTAATTTAAAACAAAAGTTATTAAAATATAAATCTTTTCCTAAATCCATGTGGATGTATAGTACTTAGATTTTTGGTTATACTTAATAGAGAAAAACTTCAATAGAAACTGCAATAAAAATTTTTCATCAAGATTTCATTACAAATTGCTGACCATAATGATCGACTAATCTGATGTCTAACAAATTAAGCGAATTTTATTCCAAGATTTAAATATTTCTCTTATTTTCGAATATCTTTTATTGTAATTTTTTTTCTTTTCATATCCTTTAAAAAAATACGGTATAGGTATAGGTAAATAAATAAATGTAAATAAATATTAAATGTTATAAATGTAAATGTATAATTAAAATAAATTATAATTAAATGTTTATTTTATTTTCATGTTATATTTTTTTAAATAGTAACTTGTGCTTTTTTAGTACAATACTAGATTAAAAATAAAGTTTAAACGTATGTATATTTACAAGTATTATTTCTAAGTTTCTTAACTCTAAATTTATTATTGAAAACTATCATTAATTTCATAAAGCTTGATTTTATTTATTTATTTTTGAATTTCTAAAAAGAAAAAAATCATTCTATTTTAAAATGTGAAAGTAATGCGATTTAAAGAGAGGAAGGAAATTTTAACAACAGTCGATGACCTTTTATAGCATTAACTTCTCTGATAGAATTCTATCTTAGTTTGTTCACTTTGCTATGTGATTTACCATGACAAATTGTTAATAGTACACAAAAATTTCATTCGCTACTCGTCATTTTTTTGTATCCGTCCTTGACTGTATATATAGTTCATTGGCTTTATACGTATGTATGTATACAACATTTTTAAATGTTTTTAACAATTATCTTGTTATTTGAGGTTTTTTTGTATTTTTAATAAATGTAATTTATACTTTATTTTAAAGCCAAGTATTGTTGGAGATTTTATTTTGAAAATAAGAAGCTTATTGTAAAGAAGAATTCATATTAATGAAAACTGTATAAAACGTTATAGTAGTTTACAATTATTAAAGAAAAAAATATATATAATACTCCCTTTTAAAAATAATAGATTTCATTCTTTTGAAGGATCGTAATTCCACTGAGAATTTACTGATAATTAACTCCGATTTTCTTCTCGTTTTTCCTTTAGAAAAAAGAATTCTATTATTTTGATAGCGAGTCGTTTGATGTTTAATGATTTATCGGCATTATTTTGCCATCGGTTAGACCATCCTGATATCAGTCTTCTATCCTATTTTCAGGTTTTTAAATTTCCATTTATTTTTAAAATGTCTGTTTACTTATCTCCTTTACATCATTATTTTAATATTGTAATTTTTTTGTCATGATATTAATAATTTTTTCTAAAGAATATCATTTAATTTTCTTTTTTTCTTAATTTTTTTGTTTTATTTTAGTATAGCCAGGGGGCTCTCCATTCCCACCGAACCCCCGCTGTATTCGTTGTTCTTATGGTAGTAAATATAATACTGATAAATAACGAAGGCTGAACAGCTGTTTATCCTCCAACGTTTCCCTCGTTCTTAATGTTGAAGCTCTGATACGTTCCTGCTGAAGAGAAAGCTGGCTAAAGGCATAGAAGTATCGACCAGCAGATAACCGAGAACTGAAGCCGGCAGCCGGCACTTTAGCTGGGTCGTAGGACCGAGATATTCTCATTCTTTTAGCAGACTTTGAATAATAAGAAAGGTTACTTCTCTTTCTTGAAGGAATTTTTTTTAACTTATCATAATCTAATATCGAATGTCAAAATAAACAAACCCATAAAAGTTTGCTAAACGTGCTCATTTAACCTAATTACAATAATAATAATAATAATAATAATAATACACAGGATGTTACAGGGTCGTCAGCTCTTCCCCAAAATAGAGAGTTTCCTACATACCATCCGAGCCCAAGTCGTAGCAAACCAGATTACAAAAACTATACAATCGGCTACCCATCCTTCACAAATGACATATGTAGGAAGATGCCATCAACAAAAGGAAACAGTAGAACTCATCATGGGTGGATACAAAGCTTTAGCTGCACAAACATAATGTAGCAGCTACAGCAGTACACCAAGCACTAGCCACAACATATAGAAATTCTTCGAAAACGTACATCTCTATTAAAAATACACACAAACATTCATATTCGAAAATTTTAAATACAAACCATACTGGGATGTGTTGACCTTCATGCGGATAAAACAATCTCCGCTAGTAGACCAGACATCATCTTCAAATCCAAAAAAGATAAAATCAACTACCTAATCGACATTATTATCTCCAACGATACAATATCCAAACCAAATACACCGAAAAGAAATCCAAATACACCGATCTAGTAATAGAAATAAAAAAGCCCTGGAAAAAAGGAAAAGTCAATATCATCATACCCTCATTATGTCAGGTACGGATCTCACTCCTCACACATTGACATCACGTACGTTCAAAAAATAATCGAACTTTTTTAATTAAGCACCAAAGAAGATAGTGACGTGCGGTTGGCAGTATTGTGTTCAGCATAACTTCCTCTGTAACCACATGTTCTTGGATTGTTGATATTTCGTTTAGTTTTCGTGTTATTGTTATTAGAGCGCAACGTGTTTAAGTGTTAGTAGCGATTTTTGTAATGTGTGTTTTTCAGGAGCAATGATGCAACGTAAAATTTTGCGTGAAACTAGGGAAAACTTTCACAGAAACTTTTCAAGTTTTGAAACAAGCTTACGAAGATGATGCTGTGGGTCGTACGCAATGCTACGAATGGTTTTCACGATTTAAAAGTGGTCATCAGTCAATTGAAGACTGACAACCCTCGACAAGAAGACCTTCAACTACAACTGATGATGTACACGTTCAGAAAATCAACTATCTGGTGCGTGCAAATCGCCGGTCGACTTAAGAGAACTTGCAGAAAGTGTTATCATATCGATTGGATCATGCTGTAACATTTTGACTGAAAAATTGTACATGCATCGAGTTGCAGCAAAGTTTGTTCCTCGTTTGATGACCGAACAATAGAAGGAGTATAGAGTGGACAATTGCCTGCAACTCCTTAAACAAGCCGATGACGATGAAATATTAATGAAAAGAATCGTAACGGTAGACGAAAACTGGGTTTACGGACACGAAATTGAGAAAAAATTTCAATCATAAAAAAATCGCTCATTACAAAAATCGCTACTAATACTTAAACATGTTGTACTCAAACAACAATAACACAAAAACTAAACGAGATATCAACAATCCAAGAACATTTGGTTAGAGAAGAGGTTATGCGGAACACAATACTACCAACCGCAAATCACTAAATATCTCCGTTGGTGCGTAATTAAAAAAGTTTCGGTTATTTTTTGAGCAGATCTCGTACAGTACAGTTGATTATTCAATACACACATACAAAGAAACTTCCAGAATCAGTCATACACAAAACATGCAACATTATCAGATCTTTTCTTAATACAAAATCATAACAGTTTTTATACTGACTTGGCATAGCTCTTCAGTGCATTAAGACTGAAATCGCGAGAAATAATAATAATAAATTAACAAAATATTAAATATTTTACAGATTAAGTTACATCATCAGTATATAGATCTGAACTTCGAGATCTTTTTCTGTTAGTGTGATAACAGAAATATAATGAAGTAAAATGATTATTATTTTTCCTTTAATGTATATTTTTAATATCTTAAGCTCCATTAGGAATATCTTGATAATTTTAATTTGAGATAATGATCATAGCTCTAAGGTACACTATCTGCAAAGTTTTATTAAACTCTGTCTACTTGTCTACTAGTATTTGCGTGATGCGCGCACAGGGACCACCCTAGTTATCATTTTGTTATATGTACGGATGAGTCGGAAAATCTAGTGATCTGAACATTTAACAGTTAATTTTTGTTAAAAAAGAGAATATGGATAAATTTATTTTAAAATTATATACCTGTATATATATATATACATTTTTTTTTTTAAAAATAAATAAAGTACGTATTTTATCGTAAAAGAATAAAGTGATTTCAAAACAAGCTTAGTACCATATCAGTACCGAAACATTAACAGAAGGGTTAAAAAAATTCTTTGTTAACACGGGTGAGTTTTTTTTTATTGTATTAAACTAAATTAAATTCTGGAGAAATTTGGTTTACATTCTACTTAGATATTGATTACATGAAATGGATATGTAAACCCAGCACTATTATGACTGTTGGCTTAACAGTTAGGAATTTAAAAAATATGTGACGACTTTGATATAATGAGTAATAAATTTGTAATAATTTCGACCAAATTTTTCACGTATACATACCCATTCTTATTGTAGATGTAAAGAGATATTGGTTTTTTCATAATGTTATTTAGTTAATTTTTTCTTTATGATAAGGTGTGAAAAAATTAATCCTTTTTTAATGTTCCTTTTTTTTTTACAGGTAATCAATAATATTTGGTGAATACTTAATTTTTGTAAGTACATTATCGTATAATATATATAATAATAAGTAAATAAGTATCTGTAATACATGTTATGTTTTTTAGCTTTTCCCATTTAACCAGGGAGCTCCGCCCCCGTGACCCCCGTTGTTTTAATTTTCCTCATGGTTGTAAGAATAATATTGATAAATAATAATTTAAACCTGAAAAGTTCTCTTTCTTCTAACGTTACCCTCGTTCTTGATATAGAAGCTCTGATACGCTCCTGCTGTAGACAAACATATCCCTTTTGGTTCCCTTTTCCATTACCTTAGAGTACCCGATATCTTGAGTAGGGATCATGTTAGAGAGCTGAAAATTAGATATGTTGTAAAACGTAACCTATCTTTTTTACGTAGAAAAACGAAATTAAAAACGGTATTAGGTCCCCGTCCAAGTGTGAAAATTTACAACTTTATCCTTAAGGGGTTAGGGCGTCGATCTATGGCTTAAAACCTTCCCTGGAAAAGCACGAATGTATTCTAAAAATTTGAAAGCAATTGGTCGGTTGGTTCTCGCGTGGTGCTGTTGCAAACGGATAGAATCGCCACAAACATTCGCATATATATATATATATATATATTAATAAATGTTTACCATTACAATATAGGTGTTATTATTTTATTTATTTAAAATTTAAACTTTTGTAATAAATTTTTAAAAACTTTTAAGTCGTCATTAGGACACCCCATTAACTATTGTTGCTGTTTTCATAGTGAAGTAAGTTCATGTTACGTCGGCGATTTTTTAATTTTTTATTTTAGTAGACACGAATTAGAAAATTCGAAAAGTACGTGCAATTTTAATTATGAAATATATGTGTTCATTTAGTAAATAATTTTGTTTCTGGGTATTTATATATTTCGTAATGTTCAATGCGTTATAACATGCGATTCCTTTTTTCTGTACGTATGTTACATGAAGGCTATTGTTAATGTGTCTTTTCTGTTCAATTTAATAAATTGTGAAGAAAAATATTACATTTAATAGATACCTAAGTTCTTTACGTAGTATTTTTATCATAAAATACATTTTTGTATAGTAATTGCATTATTTTGTCGTATTTTTTCGTTTTTATCTTATCATTTATTAAATTACATTTATTATAAACGTTTTTTTATTGTCGATAATTTACGAAATAATAAATAAATTTTTAATATATTTGCACGGGGATACAGCGTGTATACACAATCTGTATATGTAGAGTGATAATAAGGAGGAAAGGGAAATAATTTTGGATCTGATACTAGAGCTTGAAATAAGGAAAAATTCATACAAACGTGTCAGATAACGCTTTGTTATCGAGTTACGGCTAACGAAAAATTTCGCCGGGGTGTCAGTACTTGAAACAAGGAAACAATGAAACAAGGTCATATTAAAATTTTAAAGGGGGTACTTGATGGATTTTTATGGTTTTTAACCTGAAAAATCGAATAAAACAGATCCCATAACTGTATTTCCCGTAGTTTTCATGATATTCAACTTACAGTAGCGAACAAATTAATCCGAACAAAGGGAATTTTTGTTCTGTTGTAGGGAATTTTCAATCTGTGGCAGACTGCTTGCTGTTTCAGGTTATGTTGTTAGTTCATACACAAACAGAATTAGTGGTTTTTTTGCTTTTATAATTTATTGTCAATTAGTTTTTGGTGACCTTGTGAGGTTTTTAATAAGTTTTTTATTCGTTTCTAGTTAATACAATAGATATAACCCCATAAAAGCGGTCAAAAATTGTTGTTCTGTTCCAACACACACAAATGACTCAAAGACAGATTGCCAGTGAATGTAGTGTGAGATTAGGTACTGTAAATGAAATCGTGAAAAGATTTAGGGAAACAGGTTCCGTCTCTCCAAAGAGAAAAGTAAAATGTGGGCGGAAAAAGAAAACCACGATTATCAGCTGTTGACCTTAATAGGGGTCTTGAGAGTCAGCGAGACTAATGTTTCTGATATGACAGTTCGTAGAAGATTGTTGGGAGTGGTAAGGATTGCTCGGAAACCTAAAAAGAAGCCGTTACTGACACAGGTTATGAAGACAAAAAGACTTCAATGGGCAAAGGAACATGAAGAATGAACTATTGAGATGTGGAAAAAGATTATTTTTTCAGACGAGACTCATTTCTTTGTCCAATGGTAGAGAGTAGCCTACATTCGTAAGTCAGCAGATGAGAAGACTACTACACCAGCATACCTGCAACAAGCTCCCTAACACCCAGCCAAAAAGATGTTTTACACATGAAGAGCCAGGAGCACTTATGCCTGTGGATAGGATGATGAAATCGGACCAATACATTAACATATGCAAAAGAAAAATAGTCCACTTATGCAGAAGAACCCAGAATTCATTTTCCAACAAGACCTTGCACCATGACATACGTCAAAGAAAGCAAAAAAAGTTCTTCAAAAACCAAAAAAATTGGAGTGCTCTCGTGGCCAGAGAACTCACCTGACCTGAATCCCATTAAAATGTATGGGCCATACTAAAAAGAAAACCTAGGAAAATTAATTGTAGCACAAAAACTGACCTTAGTTCAGTGATACAGGTTTGGTTTCGAGATGAAAAAATTAAAAATCATTGTTTTACCTTAGTGGAATCAATGCCAAATTATTAATTAACGAGATAATAAAAAACAAAGGAGGACACATAAACTATTAAATTTCACTAAGTTTGACTATTAAACATTTTTTCTTTTAAAAATAACATTTTCTGTTAAAAATATTGTGTTCGGATTCGCCAACAGAAAAATTCGGTGATGAAAAACACGGTTAGATAATTTCTTCCCCCGATACATAGTTTTAGTACGAAAGGGCTTATTAATTACATTTTTTTTTAAATTTATATCAATTTATAACATTTTTCTGTTCTGTTTAGAATTTAATTTTTTTGTTTTTCATAAACTTTGTTATATCAATTTTCTTAGAATCAAATTCTTTACAAGATTTAATAATAAAATTTACTCATTTATTAGTGATTTAACCAAGTTATTGTACTTCAAATCTAACATGTTTCCGTAACCTTATTTTTCTGTTTTACGTTGGATATCATGAGAACTACGGAAATACAGTTGTAGGACCTTTTATTCATTTTTGAGATCAAATATTAGAAACCGTTAACTTTATCCCTTATATAATGCCTTAAAAATTTTAGTATAACCTCGTTTCACCGGAGGAACTTGATATCTTAGCGAAATTTTTCGCTACCCTAACTCGATAACAAAGCGTTTTCGGACATAAGTTTTTATGAACCGTTTTCCTTACGAAGTTTTATAATCAGTTCTAAAATTATTTCCTATCTCCCTTTCCGCCTGAATCACTCTACGCGCGCGCGCGCATACACGCACACACACACACACACACACACACACACACACACACTATATATATATATATATATATATAGCTTGTAATTTATTGAAATGGCAAATTTGATATTTCAATTTCGTTACTGTGTTTTTACATAAGTTATTTATTGTTTATTGATTTTTCCTGTGATAAATTTTGTTTTAAAGATGTATATGTCTCCGGTTATTTTCCTCTTTTATTATATCAGTTTTTTTTATTAAATTTTTACGTTTTTCATCCCATATTTCACTTTCGTTCTGAAATAGAACAAGAGCTTTGAATGTTTATGTATATATATGTGTGTAAGTGATATGCATGTGACATATTCTTTGGTATCGACATATTATTTTGTATTCAGTGTGTGTTTTTATTACGCCTTAGTTTATCAATTCGTATGCGTTGTGCGCGCTTGAATATAATGTGCGCGGTGTTCATAAATGTTATTGAAAATATGATTTCTTTACTAAATAGCTTGCGGTGATGTAGGTGAAACTAGATGGAACATGAAACTTATTAATTCCAATATTGATGACTTACAAAGAGGAGGTTCTCATTTCGTAATTTTCTATATTTTTTTCAAATCTTATTCACCCCCAAATTAATGAAATTTGATTTCTGTTTTATTTTGTAGAGGTCATCCTGTTTTTTTTAACAGGATTTTTGGGGATCCTGTTATAATATTTTTATTCAAGGTAACTTAGGGAAGAGCTTTAAGATTATATGGTCTTCACTGATAATTTGAAAATATTTTTAATTTCTTTAAATTTAAAAGTGCAATAACTTTTAATAAATCGTTAAGTAATCTTTTATTAAATCTGAAGATTTAATACTTAACATTGTTACAATGCTAAAGATTGATAATATTGACATTATTAAAACAAAAATGACTATAAACCATTTTTTTTTTTTTAATTTTTACGTTAGTAGAAACGGAATCAAGTTAATTAATATTGATAATTTATTAAAATAAATATGACTTTAACAATAAATTCTTGCTTGAGAAAAATTAAACAACCAATGTGAATGTTAATTAAAGTACATCCGTACGTATAAACATGTCCTGACTGTTTCATCATCAACGCCCAGCAAAAACCACCGAAGATTTGTTTGTATCTACGTTCTTCTTACGATGTAAGTTAACACTAAGAAAGGGCTTTTAAAAATTCCGAGTTAAAAGGTTTAAAATGGAGCAAAATTGAATTTTACTTTTTTTTAATTTCCCGGTCAGAAAAGAAGATATCAGCTTGATTTTTGGTGTATGTTCATGTGAATATCTAAAGCACAATTTCTATATTTTTCAAAACTTGCCTTGAAAAGGATGAAGTGTAAAAAAAGTTTGAATTACAAATTTTCTCCATTTCCGACCGTAAAAACGAGATATTCTTGCGATTTTGGCTTGGAAACACTCTTCAGATAAATATCGAAAAATTATTTGGTTTTTTTTTTAATTAAATTTTTTTAAGGGGTGTGACGGTGTACGTCGCGTCGTCTCAATCAACGCAGGCACTGCCACTGTTACTGTATGTGCGACGCAACTGGCTAAACTTGTCTCGGGTTACTTAACTAAAAATCATAAAATAAACAAATTTCAAAAATTAAATGAGATGACGTACCTTCTGGTGGTGTTTTTCGGCTAACGCTAAGAACTAGGTGTTCCGTTCCACGTCGAGCCGTCCGGTGCTGCGATCTAGTGAGTGCTAGCGCTCATCGGAGAGTTAAGCCG
Source organism: Lycorma delicatula (assembly GCF_047948215.1). Lineage (NCBI taxonomy): Eukaryota > Metazoa > Arthropoda > Insecta > Hemiptera > Fulgoridae > Lycorma > Lycorma delicatula. The sequence goes on from NC_134463.1 coordinate 59,020,034, forward strand.
TACTAGCATTCTACGTTACAATTCCGCGTAGTGGGGTCGCATTTTTCATTTCGTCCGATGGAAAATCAGTATTACTCGTAGTTACTAGCATTCGGCGCTCGAATCTGATCCAAGGCAGTCACGTCATACTCTTAGTCCGGATAGACTTCATTCTTTGTTCGGGTGAACGTTAGCTTTAATGTTTTATTTAATTTTATATTTTTATACGTCAAGTTATACGTTATATTACAATTCATTTCATTAACTTTCAAAACGACAACTCATTAAACCATTATTCAACAAGCAACAAGGCGTTATCTTCATTCATCACCTATGAACATACAGTTCAACCTCGCTCTAAAAACTATCACTAGGAAAAATACAGTATTACTCATACAAAGGACGGTTAATCAGAAATAACTATTATTTTTAAGATGGAGGCCGACTATTTTGAAATCTTCATTCTTCAGATCATCATAGTTTTAGGTCCTGTACTAATCAATTGTTGGTCTGAAGAAATAACAATACTCTGATAGCTTTTATAAATTGAACAAGCTTTAATTTTTATTTTAATTATTATTCTCACAAGCATGAGTTTAATGAACATGGGGGTGGTTCAGGGAGCTATTTGAGAAGGATGAACGAAGCGAGTTCTGACCGGCTAGACTTAGTATACTTTAAAAATAATTGATAAAATTCGAAAGTTGAAATTCGTTAAATTCGAATTAGGGATAAAACTATCATCGCGGATCAGAGTAAAAAATACGATTTTTATGAAAAAAAGTGGACTAGTGGAAATGAAAGAATGAAAAAAATTATATTTACCTACTGTACTAGCAGACCCAATTCTTAGCTACTGCTAGATTTGACTATACATATAGTCAAATCTAGCATATATATATATATATATATATATATATATATATATATATATATATTAAATAGGTGCAATTGAAATTTTGATAAAACATAAATAAACTGACGTTACGGAACTCCACAAAATTTAAATTCCTTTTTCAATTTTCCCTTTCTCCCTTTCCTCCTTTCACCTTTTCCCCCGCGCGTAAATCGGTCCAGTATTTTTTTTATTTTACAGAGGACACACCTACGAAGATTGGCTTTTATATATAAGAAGAAAGAAAAAAGTGTGTTTGTACATTTGTTTGTTTCGTAAATATCTCGACACCGGCGTCACCTAGCGGGTATAGTTTTTGCAAAATTTTTTCTTTTCACGTAACTAATTTATATTCAGAATATGAGCCAAATTAGACCATAAATACAATTTTTCGAAATATCTCGACCTCCAACGCCACCTAGCGGGTCCAACTAATTCAGAAATTAGCGGACGTGCGCAGAGCAACTCACCAAAGTTTCATCGCAATCTGATGAATGGTATAGAAACGCATACGACACAAACTAACAAAAATTTCGTTTTCCCTTCCATTTTTCGCTAAAATATTTCCTTTCACGTAACTAATATATATTCTGAATATGATTCAGATCGGACCATAATACAATTTTTCGAAATATCTCGACCCCAGCGCCACTTAGCAGGTCCATTTGTTTTCAAAAAATGTTTCTTTTCACTTTGAATATGAACCAAATCGAACCATAAGTAAAATGTTTAGAAATATCTCGACCCCAGCGCCACCTAGCGGGTCCAAACTAATTCAGAAACCTTCGCGGGCGTGCGCATAACTCATCAAAGTTTCTTCTCAGTCGGATGAATGGTACAGGAACGCATGTGGAACAAACATTTATTTTTATATATTTAAAGATATCAAATTAAAATCATTATTTATAAATTTAATCTCGATCATTATTTTATGAAATTGTATTCTGATGCACTATCAAATGTTTTTTTAGAGTAAATTAATAATGTTTTCTCTTAGTTGGAAATAAATACTAGAATTAGGAAGAGGAAACCGATTGAATTGTATATCAGTTTAGAAGTGTGGATGGAGAGAAGAACATAACAGTACAATACCGGTACGGTAGCCTTCATATATATCTCTAACTACTAAAAATAACGGTGGAATAATAATTTTTTATTTAATGTGATCCCTTTAAAAATTTTTTACCTGATAGATGATATTTTGTTTTATATTTATTTAAATATCTTTTGTTGAATTGTAACTGAGAAATATTAGTTTTCAATATTACTATTGTATTAAAAAAACTTCTATGTATTTTATTTTCCGTAATTTTATTTTTACGGTAGATTTGTTGTAAAATATTTTATCTCATTTTTATATTTACATACTTTATTTATATCTTTATAAACCTGATAAAAATTAGTGTGTATCCTACATAATTCTGAATTGAGAAATACATCAGAAAGGATTTCTTTTATTTGATTTTTTTTATTACCGGATTTTTACTGTAACTAATTGTTCCGGTGCAGGTGTGGTATTTTTCAGGATATTGTCCCCTCATTTCTCCCATCTATTACCCTAATCTTTCATTATAAATTTTGTATGGATGCTTTTTTTATTATTCGTATAAATACGGTTCAGTGATTACACGAATTACGTTTGTTTTTTCTTCCTTTTTTTATTTCTATATTTGTGCTGTTTTAATATTAAAAATTCTCAGGAAAATAATTTAATAGAAAGTTATTCAAAGTAAATATTTTAGGTAGCTCGCAATTATTACAACAGTAGCAATTTTTTTTTGTTTTTTTTTTTTATAGTAAAAATACAAGCGATTATTTTAATTTATTTTATTTTCGTATGCAATTTATTTTAATCTAGATTAATAATTTCATCACGCTTTTTTTATTTTTGCAATTACGCATCAGTACGTTGTATAAAATTGTTCATTATTCATAATATTTGTTAATTTATGGCAGAGTTAATCTTATTTTCTACATAGATGTTAAAATAAGAAAAAGTAAAAAAAAAATTATCCATTTAAATTTCACTTCTCTCAATTGATTTACTTCAAATAATTTTTTTTTATGAATCATTAATAAGCACATTGGAAACAATTTTCAATCCTTATAAAGCGTATCTTAAAACATAGTAATCTCGTTTTTTAATTTCACTATTTCAATCTGAAAGTTTTTTAATTTTTTTCTTTAAACGAGATGTTGTTAAATTGAAAGTAATTTCAATTTTTATAATTTTTGTTCGGAATAAACGCTGTAAAATTATTTTTAAAGAATTTATATTTCTTTTATTTGAAAATTAATTTTACATATCTATAAATTAAAAATTTTAATTTTTACTTCCTTGTACGATTAAAGGAAGTACTGTGATCGCGAAAAATTTCGGTTTTCAGATTTCAACGGAAATATCCATTTTTCACTAGTTTCAGTGAGACCTCTGTACGTATATATGTATCTCAAATTAACTCAAATACGATTAGCCGTAGGATGTTGAAATTTTGGATTTAGGACTGCTGTAATATCTAGTTATGCGCCGCCCCTTTTGATTGCAATCGATTGAACCAAAATTGTCCAAAAAAGCCCAAAATCCAAAAAAAATGGATTTTTGACTTTTTAACTGGAGTCATCATTGAGAACTTTTCAACGATATATCATAAGTAGTACTTATTTTCATTAGTTCCAGAGTTATAGCTAAATAAAATTTTAATTAATGATATATTTGGCTCTTACAAGGGGAAGGCACATCGGTTTGAATCAGACTTCATCTCTTTTTGTTTAACTTTTTTTTTTAAATTTATATATATTAATTTATTAACAATTATTAACCTCAGATTGTAAAAAAAAAAATGTTTACCATAAATAATAATTCAATAAAAACAATAAAATAAAAAAAATAAACAATATCAGTGTTATTAATGAGATAAAATTTTATGTACTTTTCATTTAAAAAAAATGTATATATGTAATTTAATAGGCGTACAAGGAAGTCATGTGGTATCAGATTTCTTTTGTAATACTCTTATTTATAGTTGATCAGCAATTTAAGTCATTTAGCAACTTATCAGTGTAATATAACTGTACCTGTAAATGTGCTAGTTTTTAGCAAACCAAGGTGTGGTTAATTGAAACCCAATCACCAAAGTACACCTTTATCTACGATCTAGTATTTAAATGAGTATAAAAACAGCTTACCTTTACTAGGATTTGAACCTTCGACTTTGAAATCAGCTGATTTACGACGACGAGTTTACCACTAGACCAACCCGGTAGTTTAAAAAAAAAAATTAGTTTTTTAAATTAATTATTTTCAGGATGTATTTGTTTTTTCATAATTTAAAAAACTCTACTAATTTTATATATAGAAATACCAAATGAAGAAATGAAAAGAATTTCAGAATATGTTCTACAGGTAAAAATGAAGAAAAAAGTATATAAAAATATAGGAGTGGAAACACTTCATTTTCGATTTATATATTTTGAGTTATAGTTTGCGAAAAATAACGCCCATATTTCTGCTCCAGCATGAAGCAATACTGACATTCTTGGATTTAAATTAAAGAAGTAAATCTAATTGTTTCTATATGGTTTTTGACCTGAAAAATTAGATAAAAAGCTGTAGAGCAGTACCTTTTATTAATTTCTTAGAAAATTATTGTAAAAAAAAAATCGGTATCCCAAAACAAAATTTTTTGTTTGACGTAACTTTATTGAATTGCGACTAAATAAAGAAATTTTTGAAACAAAATTTGTAGAAAATTTAATTATGAAGGTAAGTCCTATTATTATGTAAGTAAGTCCACTGACCGTGAAAAGTTAATGAAATTTAAAATTTATTAAAAATAAAGGATCATTAATTAATTTTAAACCAAAATAAGGATAATTTCAATATTAAAAAATATCTAGAAACAAAATCAATTGTTAAAATTAAATAAATATAAAAACGTATAATAATAATTCAGATCGTCTTCTTTTACTGTTTCTTATGTAATATTTCTTGTCTGGCTGTTCTTAATTTTTATTCAACCAAAACAGCTCATTTCAAAAATTTTAAAATATATTAAATCTTCAGTGTGTGACGTTGAAATTACTCAAATTTCTTCTTATTTTACTGTAACAAATCGATTTATAATATTTTTAATTTTTGATAAGTCATCCTTAAAAATTTCATAATCCATGAATATATTTAACAAAATGATAACTGACAAAATAAAAGCGAGAAAATTAACCACGGTGAATGAAATTGCTAAAATACAAAATAAACTAAAGCCGATCTCCGTGGTGGAGTGTTAGTGTCTCGGCGTTTCATCCGGAGGTCCCGGGTTCAAATCTCGGTTAGGCATTGTATTTTTCATACGCTACAAACATCCATTAGGATAAATGACCAAAAAAACAGTCGTTGCTCGTAATCTCATAAAAAATAAATACCTTACTAATGTTATTAAATCATCTAATTAGTAAAAGAATATGATTTTGAGTATAGAAACGACAAAAAGAAAAAGATTTTTTTTTTGTCACATCTTTTGTGTGGTATGTATTACCTACGGACCATTAAATTATTGAACAAGTTTACCACCTACTCTTTGAATTAAATTTTGAAGTATGGAAACTATAAGGTCTGTACCTCCTTCCCCTGTCGACCAATCGTGACCAAAATTAGTAAAAAAAAAGAGGTAATATCAAGCTAATTTTGTCGGGCATACAAATCCAGAATTTTTCGTTGCTAAAAATTATGTTTTTTGGTTAAAGGGGTCATGGAACGTCAAGATCTCCAAAAATTCCGACTTGTAAAATTTTATCCGTTGAGGCTGCTTTCACTTATATTCTTTACAACTATAAATATAACTGTATAGTTGGGAAAATAATAAACATTCAAGATACTTAATGAAAATGTGTAATTTTAAATTATGTTTTCTAAGTTTTGATCAATTTTTAACAGTCAAAAAAGTATTTTTTTTTGTATCGATAGTAAGGTAATTCTTATTACGATCATTGTGCTGGCTCTGTTCTTACAATATCGAATATTAATATATTTATTATGAATGATTTTCAGATCAACTATACGAACGATTTAGGAATCGTAGAGTGGAGGGGGGTTTATTTAATTTTTTTATGTCGCGAGATAAGGGAGTGTTCCCATTGGAATATGTTTTGAGAATTCTCTGTATTCTGTGATGCGTATAATAGAAAATTTACTCGACCTTCTAATTAATTAAAATCTGCCCAGCTTTTGAATCAATATTTACTTTTCCAACTAGCTATATGGTACTCGGCTTCTTCATAGAGATGCACTCAATAATTAATTAAATTGTTCTACATTCATAGTTAACTCCTTGAAATTTCTGAATTGCGTGGCTTGCAAATTCACTACCATTCTGTCCATGTATCTTTTGTTTGTATAAGATACAATATATATTACTTATTAAGGTTTACAATTAGATCATTCGTTCAACCACCATCATTCTGCTTTTTTGTTTTATTAATTTCCTGGTCGGTAATAATAAAGGGACATTTTTTTATCGATAAAAAAATTATTCCTATTTGCCATTTTTGTATTTCTCAATTTATCGACACTCCCTCTTTCAAAGATTTTTAAATCTAGATTACAATATTTTGTCTATTCTGTGTGTGTGTGTGTGTGTGTGTCTCACATGCATTCACACACACACACACACACACACAGAGAGAGAGAGAGAGAGAGAGAGAGAACATCTAAGGAACATTTATCTTACAATCATGAAATTTAGTTGGTAGCTTGTGTGTTAGGAGGAATTATTGTACAGGGTTATTATAAAAGAATGGTGCGGTTTCAGTAATTCATAGGAAGATTGTAGGGAAATTTCTAGATGTTATATTGGTATGCCTGAAAGCCTCCAACCCAAAAGTTTGTTTATCAGCAGTTGTAACCACAACGTCAGTTCTTGTATTGTTGCGGTGAGTTTAGTGAGTTACTATGTTCTCGGATAAAGACAAAACAAAGTGTGTTTTATTGATGAACGAATTAAAATCCGTAATTTTAGTTAAACGTGTGTTTCGACGTGAATTCGGAAGAGATCCGCCACACAAAAATAACGTAACACGTTCGTTCAAACGATTTGGATCGGTTAAGAAACAGAAATCAACTGGCAGACCAAGTATGCCAGACGAAACGGTTGAACTAATTAGACAATCGGCAATTAGAAGTCCTGGGAAGTCCATCCACCGTCGAAGCGTCGAATTAGGTATTCCAAAATCAACAGTTCACAAAGTTTTACATAAAAAACTGAAATTACACGCTTATAAAATCCAGATACTGCAGGAATTGAAACTCGATGATGGTGTAAAACGTTACAATTTGCTGTTGAAATGACGGACAGAATAAGTGAAAACGAATCATTTTTAGATGATATAAATTTTACAGACGAAGCTACATTCCATGTGAATGGATGCGTTAACAGACACAATTCACGAATATGGGGCCCTAAAACCCACACGCAGTTATTGAGAAACAACGCGATTCGCCTAAAGTTAATGTTTGGTGTGGTGTGGAAAAATCGTGTAATAGGGGCCTTTCTTCTTTGCTGAAAAAACAATTAATGGAGTCGTGTATCTTGACACGTTAACCGATTATTGCTTTCCTCAGCCGGATGAACTCGAAAACATTCATCGACTTCATTTCCAACATGATGGTGCTCCCCCGCACTTCAATGCATTGGTCACGGACGCTTTGAACGAAAAATTTGGAGATCGATGGATAGGCCGGCAAGGACCCGTACTTTGGCCTCCAAGTAGTCCAGACCTTACACCTTGCCATTTTTTCTTGTAGGGGTACATCAAAAGCGTTGTTTATATAAAAAAAATTCGCGACCTAAACCGCTTAAAAAACAGGTTTAATGAAGCAATGACAATCATTAACGAAGAAGTGTTAACTAATGTTTGGAGAGAAGTTGAGTATCGTTTGGACATTTGTCGAGCGACTAAGGGCGCACATATTGAAATTTATTAATTACGTAAAAAAATGTTTGAGACGACAAATTTGAAGAATAAAAAACATAAACTGTAAGTAATTCTGTTTTAATTTAAACCATGTTCAAAATCGCACTATTCTTTTATGTTAACCCTGTATTTTATTTAAGCGTTTGAATCTTGTTCGTGCGTGTTGTTTTTTCTGTGTATTAAAGGTATAACCGAGTTGAAAAGAGGATAATCAAAGTGTCAACCGAAATAACGTTTATCATTACATCACGCAATAGTGAGCGGTGCTCACGGTAAAATACCGCGACGTGGTAACACTTCCTGTGAGGTGTCATTAGTTTCCTCAGCGCAAGATCTATCTACATCTATAATAATAATTGTGAGAAAGCTTGATTGGGTGTAAAGAATCGTGAAGTAGTTGAGAACTTTATTAAAATTTCCGAAATGTTTCTTATCGTAATTTAAAAATGGTTCAAGCCTATCAGAAATGCAAAGCCCAAAATGTCTGCTTCGATCTCGTGTCATATTTTAGTTAGTTCTTGCACTTCGGCTTACCGTCAAAAAAAAAAAACAAACGGCTTCATCCTTCGATTATTTAACAAAACAATTCTCATCTAAGAATAAATAAACCATTCTCTCAAAACACATTACTTACTGCAGAAGTTATTTGTAAACAGATAAAAAAGTAATAATAAATAAATCTCTAAAAATAGAACTGCATATTCACTGATTTCTAACACCTGCCCAACACATAACAGCCACGCGAGATATTCCACTCCCAAAAGACCTGACATGTTTATGTTTATTCAGAACAACACGGCACTTTATGTAATTCATCATATTATTTTTTAGCATTTATTAAATACTAGTATTTTTAGAAAAATAAATAAATATTTTTCTTAAAGAAGAATATAATAAAATGAATTATTCGTGTTTTATCAGCGGTTGGTTGATTGTAAGAGTAATAATAAATTTATATTTTGTAGTTGGAGGAAGATTAAGATTTTAAGCTCAATGCAAATCCTGATCGCTGCTGTAATACACCTTTAGGAAATCGAGAATTTATAATTTGTTAGGAAGAATTCATATCCTACGCCAGAAATTACTTTTTTCTGTTGTGAAATGAAAAACTCATTATTTTAACGTGTAATTTTATTTTTAGATTATATGGAATTTAAATTCTAATTTAACTTAACGCTTAACCCGCGTGCTGTTTTCGAAAATAAAAGACGTAAAACTAAATAATCTCAGAAACGTATACGGCTAACGCTGCTTCCTACTGAATAACTTAAGATTTCTAACGATCATTGCTTAGTTATTAACGATCTAACGGGTGTTTCAAAAAGGGCGCAACCTTTGCTTGACGACGTGAATTTATTACAAAATATTAATGTTAATAAAATACTTATATAACAGTGTTCAAATTACCTTTAATAACTTTACAATAGATGTTCAAAATGATTTCCTGTGATTCCGATGCAGGCTCGTATATTTAACCACAAGATGCAGGTTCGTAACATTTGCAGCCACTTTTCGTAATGTTAGCTCAGTAATTTTCGAAATCACACTTTGGATGTTAGCCCTTAATTCGTCAAGTGTATGAGGATTCTTTTTAAAAACTACGGTTTTAAGTACATCCAATGGAAAAGGTCTGCTGATGTAAGATCTGGGCAACTTGGAGGCCACACAACCCTTTTGATATCAAACGACGGCCAAAAAATTTCCCTTATATATCCAGCGTTTCATTAGCCGCTTATCCTGTAACACATTGCTTTATCCGGCTGTAACCAACATTCTCGTTCGTGTAAATCTAACATAGCAATACACTGTTCGATTAATTTGAGATAAACCACACCATCTACAGATTTGTCAAAATTAAAGGCCCTGTTACATGACGCAGAGAGATCGCACAAAACACCAATTTTACTTGCGTGTAATGGTCGTTCATAATCGCAGTAGCGCTCCATAATCGGCAGTTTTGGCCCTTAATGTAGCCATCCGAGTGAAACCGTGCTTCGTCGCTGAAATAAACACGATCTAAAATTTCAATACCGTTGTCATCAACCAGAGAACGAAACCGACGACAATACTGTAAACGTTTTCCATGGTCTACCTCTTTGAGTTCTTGAACGACACCGATGCGATAAGCATATTTTAATTTTTTAGTAGCCCTGAAAGCTGTAGATAATGAAAGCCCGGCCTGTGACGATAACTTTCTGAGCGAGTCAAACGTTCTTTCACACCCTCCAGAACTTCTACTGTTAACAGTGATGGTCGATGTGTGCTTTTCGTATCGTGTACACTCCCAGTCTCACGAAATTTATTAATCAAACGCGATATTGTCGACTAATTAGGAACTGAAGAATTGGAAAATTTTATCCGAAACTCGTCCTTGGAAAACGACATAGTTAACACAATAGAGACGAGTTGATACTAGTATAGCACTAGTGCATAAGAAGAACAATTCAACTGTTACAAGCTGCTAACCTTGAGTACGTGTGTTGCCACCTGACATGTACGGAGAATTAAATTTTACCTATACGTGACTTCTACCTTGTTAATCTTAGGGTACTTCCTTTTTGAAATATCCGTTATTTTTTAAGGTTAGGCTACGTTTATTTCAAATATTGGAACGAGAATTTATATTAGTACGTACATATGTGCGTATGTATATATATATATATATATATATATATATATTTACACGCTTGTGCGAGCGCTCACACACACACACACACACATATATATATATATATATATATATATATATATATATATATATCAAGCGCATTTCTGTTACAATATTCATAAATAAAAATTACGTTTATTTTTTTATTTTCTGTAATATTATAATTTTATTCAAATATAATACAAAAAACTTTATTGATCCGTTATTAACAGTGACAATTTATTAAATTAAAAAAAAATTCTCTAGTTCAAAATTTGAATTTGAAAGAGTTTATTAATGTTTTATTTTTACATAGTTAATATAATTTAAATACCGATATTAAAGTGGTATTTTATTTATTTTTTTCACTTATTCTGTACTATTATTTTGTCTCTACAATCGCTTTTTGTAATGTAAAAAAAAAAAAAACAAATTTGGCCAAGTTTAAAATTAAAATACTTTTACGTCGTGTTTTTTTTTTTCCTAATTAAAGTCAAATATGTTACTTTTGTTTGTTTTCAGTTGAGATAGTTATAAAAAGAATTATTTTTTCTAGAATTAATTTGTCTTCAAATTTTGTTGCATAGCTTTACTTATTTATTTCGTTTCTGATTCAGGCGTGTATTTATATAATAAACCGGTCAGGATAACCAAGTAGTAGAATTTTGGCCTTTTAAACTAGAGACCATTTATTCAAATTTAAATTAGACCAATTTTGTCAGTCATTATGGATAATCATGAAGAATAAATGAGTTACTGGAAGTAGTTAATTTTACTAATGATAGTTCTATATTTTCGGGGATTTTAAGAGAATACATATAAAGTTACGATTTTTTTTTTTTTTTTTTTTTGATAGGTTACTGAATACATTTCTTTATATTTAATTTATTGTATAAAAAATCGAAATGTTTTTATGAATATGTTTAATGAAGAATCAACAAAGGCGATATCTGGTGCTAGGATCCAAAGTTAAATTGTATAGGATTCTATTGATAGGATTGTAGTAGGAAGAGTTAATTAGTCTACGAAGTTTCCCCTAAAACACGTGTTATCAGTCGGGGGATCAAATACTAATGATAAATTACGGGATAATAGATGCAGTTATTTGCTGAAGAATTGTATTAAGACGGGTAATAAAATCTCATAAATCTTAGTAGTTCTACGCAATTATGTTGAAAGTAAATTTTGGTGTAACTGGTAATATTCAAACAATTCAGTCGGAGTTACGGGAAAAGATGGCTCTTAATTTGTCGTGAGTGTATTAGGACTAGGGAATACCGGTATATATTCTGATAGCGGATTGAATCGTTTGTAATTACTAGAGCTCAGTAAAGACACTTCTGAGTGTGTTGTGGTTAAGACGGTTTATAACCGAGAGATCTGACACCTGTTTACTTCGTGGAGGATTACTTTCCACACAACGCTTACTTATCAGATTTTCGAGCCCGTCTGTTTAATTTATTGAATTTACGAAAGTTTTGTTTGTATTATAAAGTTAACGATTACAGCTGGATACTGAAAATCATTTGTATTAAATATAATAATACACACACACACACACACACACACACACACATATATATAACTTGTTCTATTGATTTTATATATTATAGACAAAGCATTTGGCAAACCTCTTTTGTTTCTTGGCAACAGAATTAATTCATTATTGCGGTCCGAAGACCCCTGAGCGGCATCACTTAGCTTGAACAGACGTTTACAGTGTAAAGTATTGCCGTGTAATTTTAATTGATTTCAGTATATTTCTAATGGGAAAAAATATGTAAAATATTGTTAACAGAAAACTAAATAACTGATTAAGGATAGAAAATAATTATTTGTTTGCTTCCGTATTCATTTTAATATTATATTGTAAACTTAAAAAATAAAAAATAAAAAAAAAATGATAAAAGCAACAAAAAAAACGCTTATTGTAATCGATGAACGAGATATTAATCTCGTTCTAATAGACGTAAAAACTTTAATGGAAAACCTTTTATCGGGACCCTAATCTATCTTTTTTTTCCTGTTTAGCCTCCGGGAATCACCGTATAGTATGCCTTCAGAGGATGAATGAGGATAAGTATGAGTGAAGTGTAGTCTAGTACAGTCTCAGGTCGACTTCTGAGATGTGTGGTTAATTGAAACCCACCACAGAACACCGGTATCCGCGGTGCCCTATTGTTAGAACCCTATTTGTTAGGCACCCTATTTTTACAATTTTAATAGATTTTTTATAATTTTAATACAATTTTAATTAGAGATGTAGTATTCAAATCCGTATATAAGTAATGCTTTTACTAGGATTTCAACGTTCAAACTCTCGACTTCGAAATCAGATGATTTGCGAAGACGCGTTCATCACTAGACCAACCCGGTGGGTTGACCCTAATCTACCTAATATTATCGTAATTAATTTCATTAAATTGTTCGTTATTATTATCCAAGACGGAACGGAACGGTATTGTATGAGTTTGGCGTATGAGATCGTCTTCGTGCGCGCGCGCGCTTTACCATATTCCTCAAAAAGTACTGAATCGATTTCGATGGGATTTTTTTTCATCACATAGGTATCACTTCAGAGCAGGTTCTCAGACACGTTTTACGGTTATTGGCCACTAGGTGGCGCTGCAACGGATATGTTTCTTCAAAAGGCTTCGTGGGTTTTTTAAATTTTTAATTTTATCACTTGTTCTGATTATTATTAATTTGTAGTAATTCTGATTACAAACAATAGTGTGTGCAGAGCTTATTAAATATCATTATGTTATACATAAGTGCTTATATCTTATGGCCACTGTTGTCAATGTTAATCTACTTACTTTTTTCCAAAATTATAAAACTCCCCTTTCCATTCCCTAGTCGTTTTAGAAAATGGGGTGGTTAAAAAAAAGTAATTATCTTATTTGCGAAATATATCGGATACTGCCGTGGGGTATATATTAATCATTATCATGGGTGTATGCTCATGTGTTCGAAAAAATAGCGTTCGATTACATTATGATATTCAACTACAAATGATCCTCTCTATTTTATCATTCGCTATTTTAATTCATATGCGTAATTGAATACATCTGGCAACATTGTTTTGCGTAAAACAAATTATGCTTTCTAGACATTGCAACATTACAGCTGGATAAAAAAAAAAGAATACAATCGCCTCTTTTATATATATTGTAAAACTCAAAAGTAATTTAAATAAAATTTTATATGTAATTGTTATTTAAATGGGTACATTTTATGTTTAAAAAAATTGCAATGTACTACTTACCCTTCAATATGTTATTATATTAATTAACACGATAGTTCGAATGGTTTTTTGTGACCTGTTAAAATAATAACATATGATGGTACCATGATACTTGGAACAAAACATCTGCTCTACTTTCTACAGGCCCTAGTTAAAGCACAATGCTATGATAATAATTATATATCATTAACTTAACATTTCATTGGATATTAAGCGGTTTTTATAATGACATTTAAATTAATAGTCTACGCATTAATATTCATTTTATACATGGCTTTGAATTTTTTTTTTGTGTAACATTTTATTTTAGTTTACTGAATTTTATTTCACTTGTAACGAAACGATCATCAAGAAAGACTGTATAACTTAAACCTGTTGGTCCCGCTTTATAAACGTATCGAGACTAGTGATCACTGAGTCCGGCTGGGTTTGCGGCCTCTACGCAAAATTTCCTCGTTCTCATTCGTACTTCGCGATTCTTTAGTAGAAATAAAAAAGAATTGAAAGACAAGTATAAATTTCTAATCGTATTAACGTAATTTCGCACTTTTATTACAATGTCCATTGATGTTCAAATTTCGAGATTCGTTATTGTCTTAATTAATTTTCGGAAATCACACAAGATGTTTCCTCTAATTTAAGGGAACACATGTTTGAAGTTTTTCTTATAGAGATAAAATTTTTTTTAAAAACTCAAGTAGTTCAATTTTCGTTTTGTAAAAACTGCTAAGTTTTTCAGAAATTAACTAAGTTCTATTATGCAGTTAGTTCGGGTATATATATTAATGTGGGTTTCCAAGAATAAACGCGATATGTAAGATTCAGAGAGTATGTGGGAGAGCTAAAGAGAGAAAGTAAGAGTGTCCCTGGTTCAAAAAGCATGAGAGGAAAAGAGTTTGCGTTTACGTTTAATATATGTAGAAATGTTCTAAGAAAATTAATATAAACTCCTGGTTATTTTTTCAGTTTACCCATAAAGTAAAATTATCCTGTAATATATTCGAGAAATTGTAATCATTCATATACCGCGTCAACTTACTCCTGATATATGGGTTCCAGTTAATATAAAATATTCCGTCGTTTGTGTAAAAATCTGTAACTTTTACGTTCCTCTGTAATTGAACTCGTGTATCTGCCAACAGACTTTCGAGATGGATTTATATTGGTGTATTTACATTTCAGTAAAAAATTCTGTTTATTATATTTGACGTACAATAACTTTGTTATGTGGGTAATAAAGATATAAAACATTTAAATAAAACTTGTAGAGAATTAAATTCTGAACAAATTTAAATGAAACGTAGAAAAGTTAGAAAAATTCGAATTTTATTTTTACTTCAATTTATTGATTTTCACCCCAGATTTCTCAAAAACTACTGTAGATGAGGTTTTAGGATCGATTTAATTCGATTTTTTAGGTCAAAAATCTTAAGAAATTAGTAATTCTTTCCCTTAATTAATGTCGTTAAAATTTTAGTACGACCTCATTTCAGCGGAGTAGCAAAAATCCGAGCGACATCTTTCACTAGCCGTAACTCGCAAACAAAGCATTTTAAAACATACGTTTATCTGAACTTTTTCCACTATTTTCACAAGTAGAGTAGGTTACGAAAGTCCCGGGACTCCTCTGTACTCCTCTGTATATAATTATATGTAAAATATAACCGTCTTACAACTATAAAATATATCTTTACTGTATAATTCTATTTCATTGATTCTCAAACTTTTTTGTCAACCGTCCATATTGAGAATAAAAAATTTTCTAGGCCCCCAAAATTTTTAAACTTACCGTCTGTTAAAAATAATTGCAATTGCTAATTTTAATATACGCTCTTAAAAACAGCAATTGCTATTATTGTTTTTAAACGTGGCATATACTATTTCTGAGTTGAAACTTACATTTTAAATGAGACCAGTTCAAATGCATATTTTATCATATTTGGAAGTATATTTATTAAAATTAATTTCAAAAAATTTAGAATTGTATCTATATATATATAACAACAATAGTGATAACATATTCAATATAACAATACAATAATTAAAACAAAGCTTTCAATTGAAAAATTACACTTACATTAATGTAAATGTTGTATCTGATGTGCTTTAACGAGTTTGTTAATATCAAGCTCGAATTTATTTAAAAACAGCCGTACGTCACCGCGTTCGTTAATGATATTGGGTTAAGCTGAGAGCGGGTGATACTTGTTGCAGTTTCAATCTTTAAAAATTTCAATACCTCGGAACAAAATGAAAAAAACCAAAAACTGCAACGCTACATAAAAGCCCTCACAATTTTTCATTAACGCTAGATCTGCTGGATGAAAACCCTTTAATTTTCATATTTATCTGTATCAATACGTTGCTTAGATAGGGAGATATGCAGCATTAAAGGCAAAAATGTCCTTTTCTCTTTAAAGTGGAATATTTCGGTTCAGAAAAATCGTAGAGAAATTTAAAAAAAGAAAGAAATGAAAGCTTAAGTCTTAAGCTTATAAACGATTTTAATGCAGTTTAGTAAAAAAAATTCGTTTCCCCAATGCGCTCCATCAAACACGAAGAGAAACTCAAATTTTTAAAACTTTTCTTTTCACTGATTTTTTTTTTAAATTGATGATTTTTGAAATCTAAGTACACTGTCAAAAAGTAGAGTATTCAAGCTTAATTTTTTTTATTCGTAAGTTGGTAGTGGTTGGTTTCAAAGTAGTTTGAATACAATCATTTTTTATCATGAAATTTAGGTGTCCCTTTAATTTTTTGTATTAGTGTAGTAGGTATTTAATTTTAGTTTGAAATATCAGGAAAAAATCATTTTTGCTTTTTTTTTTTAAATTAGCCATCGCCTTTCTAGATCGACTAAACGCACCCAATTTTCTGCGGGCCTTCTTTCGCTCCCTTGAAGGCCTCCAGCGCCCACTTTGAGATCGAATTCTCTATTTAATAGTTTCTTTATAAATTTACGTTTAAAAGTTTCCTCAAAGCTTAATGAAACAATTATTTGACGGTAGGTAAAACGCTAGCTAAAACGTCTATCGACTCAACGGTTTCTGAGTTTTAAATGAATATTAGGACTCGTATATTTACAAACAAAGAATATTCAGATGTGTATGTGGCTACAGGTAACAATTATTAAAAAATCTAAATGTGAATCTTAATTTTATTTTGGTTTTAATTTTTAGTTTGTATATTCCAAATAGTAAAGCTGTTTCTGTGTAATACGTTTTCCTCTATTTATGAAATATAATATTTCGTTAATTTGTCAATGGTATTAATTAAATAATATATAAATTTACATTCAAGAATTTAGGCGAATTGTGATATTTATTCATGATTTTTTTCTCTGTAAGTCGCAAAAATTTTAATTTCGATCAGTTTCTTTTATATTTTTATTACCTCAAATTAAACATAGTATATTATTTTTTTTAGAGGTTTCGTTATTTAATTTTTCGTTGTTACTTTTTCATTTAAGTGTTAAGTTACTTTGTAAATAAGACTGCATACACGTATTTCTTTCATCATATTATTGTTTATTGTTCATCTCAACTGTACTATAGCGTTGCCAAGGTTAAAAGTTCTTTACGATCGTTTCTTTAAACAACTTTAAGGAAAATTTTGTAATGTTTACTATTGTATAACTGTGTTTTTTTTCAATTTTTTATTGAGGAAAAACAAGTAGAAATCTTTTATTGGTGTTAATATAATCAGAATCTTAAATTCGTATACTTTTTTCAGAGAGGGAAGATTTAAATTAGATTTTTTTGTGTTTAATATTGATTATCAGTGAAATATTATTATTACGATGTAGGTTTAAAATTTCTTTAGCGATATAATATTTATTTAAAATGATATTTATTAAAGTATTATTTTAGATTGTTTATACTTTAAACATACACGCTTTTGGGATTTTAAATTTTTAAACAATTCTCATTTATTCGATGCATTTAAATGCTAATCATTTTGTTTAGAATTCTAGTACAATGAATATTTTAACTTAAGTAAATTGGCAAAGTTTTCTGATTTCAGTATTTAAACTAGTCTAATGTGTTAAACTTTATCAGTTGGTTTTGAGGGTTAATAACCAAAGATAGAAGACTTGGTGGTATTTTATTCTTCAGTATTTTTTATTATTATAGTTTTATTTCGGTTCCGGTTCCATTTTTTTTTCTTGAGAAAACGAGACACTTTAAAGAAAAATAAAATGCCTATCTGTGGGATCGTTTTTACGAAACTCCAATTTACGAGTGTGAGATAAAAACAAAAAAAAAGGGTAAATAAAAATAACGATTAGTATTTCTTCTTAATAAATTAACTAATCTTTCCACATATTCCTCACTCGATTTCTTAAGTTATCAGCTATTTCTTGTGTAAAAAAAAAAATCTATATTCGTTTGATTATCTTTATAAGAAATACATTGTATTCTTCCTTTTTTAACATTATTACGTCGTTGATAAAGATATTTGTTATATGTAATTTGACGTTTGGCGAAATAAACTTGTAAGTCTGTTTTGCTCGGTTCCTGCAAAACAGATATTTTGTCAAGACTGTTCTATACAAGATCAAAATGAATGGACCAAGTGACTCTCGTCTTCCCTCCACCTGTATCAGTAGTTTCACAGCAGTACAAAAGTAGTTTTTACAAGCCCAGCTTATATTTATTATGGAACATTTAATAACTCAGTTTTATTTTTAATGACAAAATGATTTATGGCTAATTTTCCCGATAGTGCACTATCAAAAATGGATTATTTTTTTTAAATTTATTGTATAGATACCGTGAAACAAGAAATGTATCTGTTCGTAAACGTCTTCAGTGTACCATGATGATAGTTGTGCGACAAACATCAGTCGCTTTTACATTCTCCAGGAAGGTCTCTCAGAAAAATTTCAACAACCTTAACTTCCGGTCGGAGTTGTTTACAAGGCCACAAAAAACTCTCGTTACGCTGTATCGAATCGGAATGGCACGTAAACTGGAAAAAACTGACTTTAATAGGCGATTTTAATAATATAGGAGATTCAAACGTTTCATTCGAGGTGGCGCAAGTGTTTTGTATAGTATTTTTACTTCCTTATACGAAGTAAAGGAAGTATTGTGATCTCGAAAAATTTCCGATTTTTCGAGATCAGAAATCTGATTGAAATCTGAAAGATCTGATTGAAATTTGAAATTTTCAAATTTCAACGGAAATATCCATTTTGACCATCTCTAAATAAATTTTGACCAGTTTCGGCGTGACGTTTGTACATACGTACGTATCTCGCGTAATTCAAAAACGATTACCCATAGGATGTTGAATTTTTGGGTTTAGAACTGTTGTACCATCTAGTTGTGCACCTCCACTTTTGATTGTAATGGACTGAACCAAAAATGTGTCCAAAAAAATCCAAAATCCAAAAATTTTAATTTTGAACTTTTTCTTCACTGCAACAATAAGCTCTCATTGAGACCTTTTAAACTATTTATCGTAAGTGGTACTTATATTCAGTGGTTCTAGAGTTATAGCCAAATTAAATTTTAATTAATGAAATATTTGGATCTTACAAGAGGAAGGCACATCGGTTCGAATCCGACTTCATCTCCTTTTTTTTAATTTAAATATATTGGTTTATTAATAATTATTAGCCTATGATTGTAAAAATAAATTTACAATAAATAATAATTCAAACACAATAAAAAAGAAAAATGTAGAAGCTATTAATAAAATAAAATTTTGTATACTTTTCATTTTAAAAATTTGTGTGTATGTAATTTAATAAGCGTACAAGAAAGTCATGTGGTGTCCACATCAGATTTTTTTATTCAAATTAAGTGTGGTTTCATCTTTCTAGATATATTAACAATTGTTGTTATTAACTATTGTTAGCGGTAGGTCTTTGTGTTTATGTATTGTATTATGTATTTTATTTGTGACTATTTGGTTACTCTTGTGTTAAAATTTATTATAACCATGAAACTTATGGAAAACATTAAAATGACTGTTAACCGTATGAATGTTAGTTAATCATAGGTCTGCTGTTCTATAGAGTTCTCGTATGATATGATTGATTGTAATGTTGTGCGATCATAGTCATTTGCAGGGCATATGAATTAGGGAAAGCAGATTGTTCTCTAAACAAAGACGAATGGCTTGTCTGATAACTAACTGTTGATGTCATACAATCTAAATAGATGATTGTAATTATACTATTTTATTGTTTTTTTTATTATTTTATTTTCTTGCATTTGGTATAATTCATTTTGTTAGCTGTAAGTCTTGGTTATACTTTCTCACTGTACATAGGTGGTTTGTTTTTGTGTAATATTCAGTGCATTAATGAGCTGATAGAAAATATAATAGACCTATTCATGTGTAAACTACTAGTTCATCAGTTACTGATTGTCTTCTTTATCGATTTGTTCTATGTTAGGTAGTAACTTTTGAACTTCATTGCTTGCGGAATACGCGAATTAGGAATAGTTAATCTTACAAGAGAGGAGTAGGGCTATATGACCTGCACGGTCAGTAGCTATGGTTAGTCATAGGATGTTTTACTGCTTTCTTTTATTTTGTTGTTTATTGGACTTGTTAGTTATAAGTCATGTGTTGTAGTCTCTTTGCGACTAGTGATTATAATCTAATGTTATAATGGAACCTTTGAAGATGTAAAGCCTGTGAAAAAAGGAAAGGAAAACTATGAAGGGAAGATGTACAATACCTGTGAGAAAATTGGATAATGATTGGTGGTTTCTTCAGGATGAAATAAAAAAATAGAAAAAATAAAAAACGGGAACAAATCGTGGGTGCCGTGTAGAGCCGGGAGGCAGCCCCTTTGTCGTTGTCTAGAGTGCTTTGGTCTGCTCACATGCAAGAGTAAGGGATCGGAGCTCCCCGATGATAGCAACAGGGACCCTCAAGGTTTGTTGGGCTGGGACGCGGTCTTCATTGTGTGGGGTTGGCGAAACGCGGGCCGTGCACACGTAGTGTATGGACGGGAAGGGTAGCTCCTCAGCGGAGAAGTACATTGGTCATCCAGAAGGGGAGGCTGATGTGCTTTGATGAGGCTATCGAAATCCCGATGGAATGCCACGGATGGTGGATAGGGGGGTAGACGATTGCCACAGCACTCCAAAGTAACTGTGTGTTGAGCTTAAACGACGAGAACCAGTTACTTTGGGGATGTTTACAAATTTAAAAAATACATATATATATATTAACAAACCCACCAGGTTGGTCTAGTGGTGAACACGTCTTTCCAAATCAGCTAATTGGATGTCGAGAGTTCCAGCGTTCAAGTCATAGTAAAGGTACTTTTATACTGATTTGAATACTAGGTCATGGAAACCGGTGTTCTTTGGTGGTTGGGTTTCAATTAACCATCCATCTTAGAAATGGTCGAACTGAGACTGTACAAGACTACATTCATTTGCACTCATACATATCATCCTCATTCATCCTCTGAAGTAATACCTGAACGGTAATTCTCGGAGGCTAAACAGGAAAAAATATATATTAACAACCCACTGGGTTGGTTTAATGGTGAACGCCATTAAACTTCTTCGCATATCAGCTGATTTCGAAGTCGAGAGTTCTAAGGTTTAAATCCTGGTAAAGGCAGTTACTTTTTTACGGATTTGAGTAATAGGTCGTGTATACCGGTGTTCTTTGATGGTTGGGTGTCAGTTAACCACACATCTCAGAAATGGTCGACCTGAGAGTGTACAAGACAACAATTCACTTACACTCATACATATCATCGTTATTTATCCTCCGAAGTAATACCTGACGGTGCTTCCGGAGACTATACAGAAAAATAAAAAAAGATATAATAACAGCTAAAATAGAGTATGGAGTTCTGAGAATCCTTATATTTATCATGAAAGGCCATTTTGGAGGCTTTAAAGCTAAAAAATTTGATGTTTGTGGCACGAGTTTGCGGCGAAGAGTGTTCGGACCCTTTTTTCTTATAAAACTTTAACTGCAGAACCTTATTCAGAAATTATTAAAAATTGCTTAGCCTTGTTTGGAACGGAAGAATAAAACTTCAGATTATAGCAAGAAGGTGTTACATGCCACATTGCTGATACTTCTTTGAAATTTTTTCGTTTTTTTTTTTCGATGAAGGTGCAATTTTCGTATGACTTGCACAGTCAGATCTTTCAACCTCAATTTTTTTTTTATCGTCACCCGAAAGGTATTGAATCCTTTATTTAGTCGTTGTGCTTAGATTTAGAATTATTTTATTCTATTTGTTTGGCCCCTTAGTTTTTTCAAGTAATAATTAAGGATTTTGGAGTTTGGGGTAGCTTCATCTATTTTCTTAGGTAAGAAACACAACATTTCAAGAACAACCTGTACACTTTGAATGACTTGAAAGAAAATATTGAAGATAGCTTTTCTAACTTGAGCCTAGTAATTAAAGGAAAGTTACAGTAAACATCAAGAAACGAACTCATTAATGCTCCAGGTGAACATTTCGATCCTTTTTTTGTAACGTAATTGGAAAAAAAATTATAAATACAGTTTGCGTAATTTTCGGTATCATATAAGTAAAATAATCTTGTTATTAATTAAATAATATTTATAAATTTTGTATGCATATTTGTTTTATGACTAAGTGGTTGTTACGGACGGTATTTTTCTCGCCGAAACAGTTCAATGAATTTATTTTTTTACCTTTTTATTTTTAAGTACGATATTATTTTCGGTCGCATGTTAAGAGTGGAGGGTGAAAATGAATTTTCTTTACATTTTGAGGTATGAGGAGTACGAAAATTATTGCCCCGATCGACACTTTTGAAACTGTAACAAAACGAAAGACAATATTTTCAAACATATCCATTCACTTAAATTGGGGTTTCCTTATATATGTATAAGTGAATATCTGCTTATCTTTCTCTTTGTGCTTTATTAAATAATTATATCTTAGTTATATTTAGTTAGGGACCTATGTATAAAATTTTGTGGCTCAAAAATTTCCAAAACCATTCGATCTATTTCATTAATTTTTTTTAATCTGTAGTAATGTATCTGAATTTGTGCATGTGGAAATTTGATGCAGATTGTTGAATCTTTCATGAGATTTTATCAGGGGAAGTTAGAAGCGTTCGTTATGGTACTGCAAGTTTGAATACTGACGTTTCTTTATCTGGGATATCTATTGTGAGCAATATCACATCAAATTAAAAAAAATATTAAAATCAAACAAAATTAACGAAAAGTCTTTCTTCATGCGCAGAACTCAGCAAGAGTTTTTATCTTTCTTTTCAAATGTAATTACGCCCTAGTAATAATTAGTTGTTTTAAGTTAATGTTTTCTTTTTAGCTCATCAAACCGAGCATACCCTTTTTATTAATTATTCTTCCTGATTGACGTAGTTTATTATCTGAAATAGCGTATTATCTAAAAACAAAATACCTTGTTAGGCAGTCAATAGGATAAAATTTGTTAGCACTTTTCATTCGTCTTAAAATTCGAGTTACTTTAAAAATTAACCAGAAAAGAGTTCTTTAATTTTTTCTTTAGTTTTTTGAAAACATATTTTTCGTAATAAAATTAAATTGTGTAGAACAACAGAAAAACAAGTAGGAATAAAATAAATAATATTTTCCTCGCAATTGCCAAATTTTTATTATTAAACTTTAAATAATCGGCAAAGATATTACACAATTAGTATAATTTCTTATTTAAATGAAATGTTTATGCTAATAAGTGAATTTTGTTAGTTCGATTTTATCATTAGCATATAAATATAGTATTTTTAGATTTATGCGCATGAGATTATTATTGCTAATCTTTATCTCCCCTCTTGAGTTTATTGTCACGCTAATATAGCTGAAAATAAAGGGTAGTTCGACTCGTACACCCTTTACATTTACACAATACGCTTTTTCTTTATCCCTATATACTCGTATATTACTTTCTGTTACATCTAAACATATTAAAACTTGATGAATTATTTCCCTGCTACTTTTGTAATTATTTTACTTTAGTATTAAAAAATAATCAAATAACACAGTTTGTTTTTTTCCCGCTACTGACAATAAAAGTAAGAATGCTTGTGCCGTTCTGTCACACTCGTAATTTTATGACATATAACAGTTACGTCTAATTCTGAAATAGTTTACCAAGCAACTATTTGTAGTAACTATCTGTAATTTAGGTTGTAAAATTCCACGTTACACAACAAAAAATTATTAGAGAAGACGATTCGTGTAGGGTTACTTTTAAACTTCTTTGCATTTGCAGGTGGATTTTCTATGATTGTGTTACTTTTATGGTCGTAGTGGTAAATGGATTATGTTTTTATGAGTTAGTTTAACCTGATAAAAAAAAAGATTCTCAATTACATACATGTTTTATTATAGATTTTTTGTGAAGATAATTTAAAAATATTTATTATAACTTTAAAAAAAATTTTATAACATAATTTCTTTGTTTTGAATTAATTGGATTTTGATTTCAAATTATTTTCACGAGAAAGTTAATAAAATTAATTGATAGCAAATTCTGGATTTATGTGTGATCTAATTGTAAAATAGATTGAAAAATATTTTTGACAAAAAAAAATTTCTTGCTTTTACATGTAGTACATAAATAAACTTAAACGAAAAATATTTGATGTGTACTGGACATATCGCAGACTTCCTTGTAGGCCTATTAAATTACATATACACATTTTTTGGTGCACTTCATTTAAACTTATTTAATTTGAAAGTGAGATACGATTCTCCAATTCTTTAATAAAGTGGACAGTTACACAATCGCATTGTGGTGGACACCACATTGCATCACACTTTTTTGTGGTGTTCTTATCAGCATTTTATATTAATTTATATATTAATTTTGTTTCACGTCGCTCAAGTAGTTATGTGGTGTGAGTCGGATCCGTAACCATGGACACATCGGTTCGAATACTACTTCACATACATAATATATATATAGGTTATTAATTATTAACCTCTGTAAAAATGTTTGAGTTAAAATGAAAAGTACATAAAACTTTATTTCACTAGTAACTTCTGATTTAAAAAAAAAAAAAAATTTTCTATTATTGACTTGCTATTTATTGTAAACATTTTTACAATCAGAGTTTAATAATTAATTATTAATTAGAGGTAAAATAATTAATTATTAAATCAATATATTTAAATTAAAAAAAAAAAAAGATTTAAATATATGTATATTAAGTCGGA
Source organism: Lycorma delicatula (assembly GCF_047948215.1). Classification (NCBI taxonomy): domain Eukaryota; kingdom Metazoa; phylum Arthropoda; class Insecta; order Hemiptera; family Fulgoridae; genus Lycorma; species Lycorma delicatula. The sequence continues at coordinate 59,044,943 of NC_134463.1, forward strand.
TTCGAATTGATGAACCTTTTCCTTTTAAGAACCAAATATTTCACTGATTAAACTTTTATTTGGTTATAACTCTGGAACCAATGAAAATAAGTACCATTTATCATACGGAAAGCTCGTATGATATATCTGGTATATCCTTGAAAAGCTCTCAATAATGGCTTATTACTCCCGTTAAGAAAAAGTCCAAAATCCAAGTTTTTTTTAATTTTGAGCTTTTTGGATACTTTTAGTCCAGTCTATTGCAATCAAAAGAGGTGGTGGATAACTAGATGCTTACAAGAGTGCTAAATCCAAAATTTCAACATCCTACGGGTAATCGTTTTTAAGTTATGCGATACTTACGTAGGTAAATACAAACGTCACGCCGAAACTATTCAAAATGGATTCAGGGATGGTCAAAATGGATATATCCGTTGAAATCTAAAAACCGAAATTTTTCGTGATCACAATAGTTCCTTTACTTCGTACAAGGAAGTAAAAAAGTTAAATTCTTCACGTTCGTTACTACTATCTCTACATTGTATTATTGCATTCTATTTGAACAGCGTTTATTTTTTATACGCTTATCCTTTTTATAAATAAAGTTATCAAAAAAAAAAATGATTAAACTGAATAATAAAACACAATCTATTTTAACACACTAAAGATATATTCTTTTTAAATTTTTGATGCCAGATAAGTATTATTAAATAACTTTTTAATTTGGTGCCGACTTTTAAACAAGAAATTGGAAAAAAATTGAACGTATATTATTCTTTTCTGCGATTTATTGTATAGATTTTATAACATTTTTATTTTCACTTTTTTTTTTTATTTTGTTGTTAAAATACCATGAATCCATGGTTCGTATTCTAACGGTGAAGATGAGGTAGACGTAATGGTAATTAATAAAATGCAAGCCATTTTTACATCTGTCAAGGATCTAATTGAATGAAAAAAGAAACCTTCTTTTTAATTAAAGATTGAGCAAATGTTTGCTTTTGTTTTCGTTATTTGTTTAATTCTGAAATATATGTATTGTTTTAAATAATATTTTTAGGTTTCCACATTAACAACCTTTTTTTTCACGATTGTGATTTTATTTTTTTATTTCTTTAATGGTTTTTAATTTACTTTTTACAATTTGCAATTACAACGAGTTTAAACATTAAAAAGAAAACCTAATTTTCATAAATTAAATAAATTTTAGAGGATAATTTTGTCTCTTTCTCTCTCACTCTCTCTCTCTTTCTTTCTCTTTCTGCTTTATAATAATTGTGTTATTACATATTTTTATACTGCATTATTATATAATTTATTATTTACTTACAGTAGATTTTGATACATATTTTACTTTCCCGTCTAGCGATATGGGGTAGAGGTATATCTTTAGATGGGAAAGTGTTGTAATCGATCCAGTTTGGGCTTATGCGATTTTCACCAGATCTTTATCTTTTGACACCTAAGAAACCCAAAAACCGGATGGAAATTTTCCGGATATTCTTATGTACGTGTGTATGTTCGGTATCGCCCTCTAAATCACCTTACATCTATAGAACTACTCGACCGATTTTCAACAAACTTGGTCAAATTACTTCTATGTATTGATGCCATTAAATTTTCAAGTTAAAGGTCAAGGGAGTGAGATTGTAGAGAAAGATCACCCTCAGTTTCTCAAGATTTCCTCTAATTAAAGTCTTTTTTTTTTCTTAGGCACATTCGTTAACAATTAAAAAATAATAAGCTCAAAAAAATGTTTTTGTAAAATCGCAATTCCATCCCAAAAAATACTCTAATAAAATAGTGGCTTTTTGTGGAAAAAAAAAAACCACTATTTTATAATAATTTAGCACTGATGTAGTCGCCCGCTATGTTGTTCCGTCACAGGCGGGTGGTAGAATTAAAAAAATGAATAATATTTGATGTATAAAAAAGTATTTAAAGTGGTTGCTAGTACCGCCAAACCTGCGCAAATGAAATACAGTATGCGCGCGCGCTTTAGTTAGAAACTAATTAATTTAACAAAAAATATATTTAAATAAAATAATAAATATTTTAAATTAAGTTTTTTGTATATGTGTGTGTGTCTAAGCCGTGCATCAGAAAAAAGCCGCGTGACAGAAAGTCCTACAACTATGCTGTCAGTTTTTTGTTTGTATCATTATAAATATTAAGTGTCAGTATTAATATTATGATTATATAATTTGCTAAATTTATTGTTGTTATAATCTATAGCAGACGAATAAAGTATATCAGGGGTATCTGAAATATTATCATGAGTTTCTCGGGAAAGGGTGCCTGTTAACCGATAACATATTATTGGTTAACAGATATCGGTTAACAGATATCGGTTAACCGATAACATGTTATCGGTTAACAAATACCTTTTCCCCGCCTTGAATCTTTTCAAGTAATCGCCTTTTTTATTCTAAATGAGGTGTTATTACGATGAACACACCTTTCAAGTCTTAGGTTAGAATTATTTATACACCCTTATAAAATCGCGATTTGTATATTTTTTGTTTGATGTAATTACACAAAAACTTTGAATCTTGGACGTGGAATATGGAAATTAAATTTTAATAATTAAGGTGAATTAAAAATTTTTTTATTATAAAATTTAATGTCAATAATCGAGATGACGAAATTAATTCAATTTTTAGCTTTATAAATGACATTACAGCTAAATTTTAGGATCCATGGATATTTCAGGACTTTTGTTTTTGAGGGAGAGCAGTCCAGTTGCGTAATAACTTATGTATTCTAAAATAAAGGCAGAAAATCTCTCTATCTCATTTTCTCTCTTGTCATTTTTACTTTGCTACAGTTATTGTAAAATCAATAAATTTAAAAATCATTTTGTAATACGGCGATTGTCTTTTCATTAATATGCGTGTTTTGATATCTTCTGCGCATATTTCAGTATAATTTTTTATTGTTAATATATACTTTCCGTAAATTATAAATGTTATTGTTTAAAAAAAAAATATTTTTTTTTTAAGTTTACAAATTATTACGATTGTTGTATATTCAAAATAAATGATTTGATCAACGGAAGAGAGAATTTTACAAAATTTTACGGCACCTTTAAAAGTAATATTATTAGCAGTGGGTATTATCAAAATCATGATTTTTCGCGGTTGTAGTATATAAATGAGTATTTTGTGTGCAAATAGTTTAAGTAAACTTAATATGGTTTAATCTCTTGGGATTTTCAAGAAAATAATTAAAGGAGGATTTTAATATATTAATTCCATGTAACATTAAATGCATATTCTTGGTCTTAATATGTACAAAATTATTTCTGTTAGTATAAATTTTAATTTTCAATTAATAACAAAAATGTATTATTTTAGGTAATAATTAAAATGAATTAAGTATTAATTTTTTTAAAAAAATATTTGTAAGAGTTAAAAACATGTCTTTATTTTTGTTCTTTTTTTATATTCGTACAATCATGAAAATATGTAGAATAAAAAAAACTGAAACAAGTGAAATCTTATTATTATTAAGTTACGTAGACAAGGGGAAATCTTCCATTTCACATTTTATTTTATAAAGTTTTCTCTTTCAAGTTTTTTCTTCTGTAAAAGCTTTTCTATATAATATAGAAAATTGAAAGTTCTTTGTATTTCGTTGTTTAAATTAGTTTTCATACATACCAGATATTTCTACTTATTTAGATTTCTGTTTATTTATTAAACGTGTGTTTTTTTTATGTAATTAGAAAAAATGTGTTGGATTGTATTTAATGTTTAAGTTACTTAACTCTTTTTTTAATTCTATATTTTCATTTTTAGCTTAATTAATCTGAAATACCAGTTTTTGCATTTGGTTAGATAAGAATTTTTTTTAAATTCTATTATTCTTTAAAATTTTTGAAAAACACCTACGAATTGTAAGAATTTCAAACATCCATAGTTTTTAAATTTTTTATTGGCTGCCCCACTTCCAATATTGTCACAGAAGTATTATTTTTGGGTCACTTGCACAACTACCATGCCTAGAAAAACATTTAAAAAAAATTGTTAAAAAATATTCAATAAATAAAAAAGATAGATTTTTCGATTTTTTGAGAAGGGGGAATTTACGGGCAAATTTTTTTTTAAAAATGGCAAGATAAGCATGCACGCATCTTCTGAACTTAATATAAAGTGGTGTTATGTTTGCAAAGTTTTGAGAAATTTGGCCTCAAAATACTATCTACTCCTAAAGATATTGACCCTAAAATTTTACCAACAAATTGTCCCATACAAACGAGTATACAAAATTCATCAAAATCGGTTGATCCGGTGAAATGTTATTAAGCTTCAAACATGTGAACGCATGTACGTACGTATGTGGTACAAATTACCACCCACTTTTTTTTTGGGGGGGGGCCATGGGTCAAGAAACGCCTAGAAATGTAAAAAGCCCATACTCCATTTTTGACTGAATACCATACTTTTCTTCTTGCAGTGTAGCTCTAGATCTATGATCCAGTAAAAAGAAAAATTACCAGTTAGAGTAAATCCACTGCCTGAATGTATATATATATATGTAAAATAAAACTCTCCCAACGAATATAACTAGAAACTAGAATAAATATATTAATTGCATATTAAAGTGGGGTATCAGGTTTTTTTTTGTATATCTTTATGTATTAGGATCCAACTAGTTCATCTATACAAAAAAAGGTTTTATGGTTGAGTGTACGTATATATCGCACTGCTTTTGGTCTTAAATCTGAGGATTGACCAAACCGATTTTACTCAATTTTTAATAACATATTCAATATATAGGACATCGATCGTATTTTTTTTTCAAAATTCGCTATGGGGTGGAAGGATATCGCGAAAAAATGAATTTCTATTTTCTTCAGAGGCATTTTAGAGAAAACTTTATTGAAGAAAATTTTTTACCTACTATGTATACATAAATAATCCAAGAGAGATCTTTCAAAAATTCAACCCCCACCTCTTAAAATCAAATATATGTTTTTTGTTCTTTTACTCTATCTCCCTCCCGTGTAAATATTTTTCAAAAATTTTTGGAAGTTCAAATATAGAGCTATCAAGAAATTTTTACATTTTTAAAAAGTAGTAGATCCGGGACCTGAAGTGCTGAAAATATTTTGTTACGTATTGAAGAGGGTGTTACACTTTGAGAGAACTTTACTTAAGCGAATTTGTTAAGCTTAACTTATATTATATGAATATTTTTAGAAAATCTTTCTTAAAATTTATTCTCCACCTCTAAAAATATATATTCGTTTTTTTGTTTTGTTTTTGGGTTTTAACTACTTTAATTTTTATTATTAATAGCCGAGAAAGTTATACATTACTTTGCCTGCTTTTATAAATATATATATATATATATATATATTTATGTATGTGTCTGCGCGCGCGCATTTGTGTTTTGCAAAGCTATTCCATTTCCGTACTTTCGAATACGTGGACTTTTAGAATTTACTTTCGTACACGTTTATTACTTGGCAGGTGATATATATAAGTGTATCATAACTAACTCTTGTTTGTAATATGGAAAGGTAATCGACGTGATGAAGTTATTTAACGTAGCATTTTGTCAGTTGTTTATTAATAAATTACGTTGTTTGTATTACCTACCTTCGATTTATTTCCTGTTTCAGGAAGAGACAACATTTTGCAGAACAGAGATTATTATTAAAACTTCGTTCAGTCCTAATTGAATACGTAATTGTCTCCATATTTATTAATGTTTTCAGAAGAAAGTTAATCATGCTGCTAGGAAAATGTTTTCTTCTAATGAAACTGTTGGTTAATTCAACAGAAATGAGATTCCCTTCATTATTGTTAAAGCCGTTCTCAGAATGAATTCTAAACTGATAAAACTTTGCTTCATCAGATACCTTCTAATTTTATGTTGTTGTTTTTTTTCAGTTTATATTTATGAATAAAATTTTAATTTAGCGTAATTTAAATTTCTATTAATAGCTAGTAGTTAACAGATGCAATCCAAAATTGACCATACTCTGTTTCAACTTCCTCTGTCCCAAGTTATATGATTTCCGATAAATCTTGTGTAAAAATATTATCGGTATATAATAGAAAACTATTTTATGTATAACGACCGTTCAATTTCTTGGAGAGTGTGGCACACCTGCGGCATAACAGGTCGGTTAGTTTTTTTTATTCTCTATAATAGTTTTCCCTTTATCGTTTAACATATAGGTAATCAAATATTAAAATAAATAACGTTATTACTTACTTTGAAATTCAGTTGTTGTTTTTTGATTTTTTAAATTTTGTACAGGCTAAATGATAGAAAAGTCATTCTGTTACACAAAAAGCAATATAGTGTTACAAAACGTTCCGATATAATGGAAAGTTTGTTAAACCGTTTCGAAAAATTTCACATACACCATTCGTATTTATTTGAAGAACATTCCAAACGATCACCAGCAACCTGAAGAAGCGTGCTTTTGATGAAATTACAAAGCAAAACAAACCATTATCTAGGCTGTGGTATTATTATTTGTTTGTTTAGATCGTCCTTAGTTGAGGAAGCTTCTACATTTCTGCTAGGAATGGTAGCGAAGATGTTAATGGAGTTCTTTTCCACAAATGTTAGTTTAATGTATATCACTTCCACAATTAAATGTGGATGGAAGTGGCTTTTAGATCTTTGACCCATTGTATAGAAAGATTTTCAACGTTACCATCGATAAATCATCGGTGTAAATATAGCAGCGTATGGACGAAATACTGGTCAGTTGTGTGGGTCACATTCATTCACCTAAAAATTCCAGGAATATGTGATTAAAATCTCTCTGGGCCATGATTTCTTAGATTTTATCTACTTTTCGTTGGCTTTATGCAAAAAAAATGACGTTTACTTCATTTACTCTCTTAACTTCCTGGTTTTGTGCCTTGATAACTAAAATCATCGGTGGGTGGGGTGACTGTTAAAGGGCATTGTGTTTTTGTTTTATAATATCCGTTCACAGTCTGAAACTGTGTAAAATTCAAACTGGACATTATCAGTTTTGTATTCTTCAGTACAGTCATAACTCTGGAGAATTCAAAAAGTTGAACGAATGTTTGACTTAAGAGTGCCATCACAAATGATTCCTAATCAATAAGAGAATAATATTTTAAAACAAATACCTTAGTTTTGGGGGCAATTATGTAGAAAAGTAGGCTTCGTTGAAGTTTTATTGCTAAGAATATTATGTTACATTAACATTCTATATTAGCTAAGAATTACTTTGACGTTTGGAAGTGTAGTTCCCGTTTGCACACCGATAGACAACAGGCCAAAAAAACACCAAATTCCATTCGTAAAAACGTCTTCATCTTCGCTCACGGTAATACAATTGATTAATGTATACGTAACTGAACCACAGTCATATTTATTTTTACAAATTATCTTCTAAGATAGAACATCATATCTCTATTATTGCTGTTTATTTAAAAATAAAAAATGATAAACCATTAAATCTATTGTAATTGTTTAACTATAAAAAATCTGATGTAGACACCACATGACTTCCTTGTACGCCTATAAAATACATATACAGATTTTTTTCTGCACATCATTTAAACTTATTTCATGTGAAACTGAGATACAATCCTCCAATTCTTTCATAATGTGGACAGTTACGCAATTGCATTTTGGTGGACACTACATTGCATCACATTTTTTTGTGGAATCCATATCAGCATTTTATATTAATTTATATATTAATTTTGTTTCACGTCGCTCAAGTAGTTGGATCAGTGTCGGATCCGTAACCATGGACACATCGGTTCGAAACCGACTTCATATACATGTATATATATATATATATATATATTGTTGTAATAAAAATATGTTGATTTATTAATAATTATTAAATTCTTTAAAAAACAACATAAAATTTTATTTCACTAATAACTTCTGAATTTTTTAAATTGTTATTGAACTATTATTTATAGTAATTTTTTTTTATAATCAGAGGTTAATAATTAATTATTAGTAAATCAATATATTTAAATTAAAAAAAGAGGAAATGAAGTCGGATTCGAACCGATGTGGCTTCCCTTTTTAAGATCAAAATATTTCATTAATTAAAATTTTATTTGGCTACACGAGTAACTCTGCAATCAATGAAAATAAGTACCACTTATGACGTATCATTGAAATGCTCTCAGTGAGGGCTTATCCAAAATGGGCTTAAAGTCCAAAATCCAAGTGTTTCGGATTTTGGCCTTTTTTGGACACTTTTGGTCCAGTCGATTGCAATTAAAAGAGGAAGTGCAAAACTAGTTGTTACAAAAGTCCTAAATCCAAAATTTCAACATTCTACGGCTAATCGTTTTTGAGTTACGTCTAGGCCTTTCATCCGGAGTTCCTGGGTTCGAATACCGGTCAGGCATGACATTTTCAGACGCTATAAAAATTTTCATTCATCTCATCATCTGAAGCAATACCTAACGGTGGTCCCGGATATTAAAAAAAAGAAAGATTTTTGCGAGATACGTACGTACGTGGGTGCAGATTTCAGGCCGGAACTAGTCGAAATGAATTCAGAGATGGTCAAAATGAATATTTCCGTTAAAATATGAAAACCAAAATTTTTCGCGAATGCATTACCTCTTTTACTTCGTACGAGGAAGTAAAAATTAATTTAATTGACTGTGTATAGCACCTAATTGTAGTTTTCTAATATTGGTGTTTATAATTTAAACTATTAAAAATTAAATTACCATGATTTCCTTGTAATATCAAGAATCCTTACAAAATATCACAGTAATATTGTCGCGTCGCTAAGGAAAATTTTGCAAAATATCCATTACCTGGTCAATTAGCATTAATTATTTGTTGCTAGTTACAATGATTATAATCATTGGTAATTGACTAGCAGTCAACATTTTGTGATTACCAATTCACGCGTTACCGGCTGTCCGGTCGTTCTAGAAAATTCTATAGTATAGTAAAAGAATATTTAATTATATTTTCATTTACCTTGAATTAAATATTCTTTTTTTTAAATAGGATAGTTACTGTTAACACAGGTAGTCCGAGAAGAACTGGGATAAAAGAGCACATTAGTGAAATGGAATCAGCCGATGAACATAAAATGGGCGCTTTAGATGCGCACTTTACGAACATTGATTCTCACACAGTGTGTACCAACCTTTTAGTATCACCATAGTAACGAACTTAGTATGTACCAATAGCGGTTAGTGTATACTTCTGTAAAAAATCAATAATCTAGATTCAGTTCGATCTATCATTTACGGCCCTTCGAAAGTATACATCCATTAAATTCTCTATATTAAATCGATTTTTAAATGCAGAAACTGAATTCTTAAGAAGATTATTTTAACCGATCTCCGAACAAATTATTGGCGGATGTGTATCCACTGCCTAGAGGGCTTTGAAACATTCCTTAAACTTAGCTAAACAGAATCTACATACAACAGTATTTTTTGATAGCGATATCTGTAATGAAATACAGTTTATAAAATTACACATGCAAATATTTTCGAGTAATGTACTTATTTTTTATATGCGTTATACTTTAATTAATTGTAATTTTATCATGATGATTTATAGTAATAAATCGTCTGCTTGGTAGCGTTATTAGTAGATAATAATTATTATGTTGATACTGCTTTGTAATCATGGATATATGTGTTTATGGTACGAGAGAACTGTGGGTGACGCGTGCTTTTGTGTAAGAGTGTGTCGTGTATTGTGTTCTAATAGGATGAGGGTAGGCAAGGAAAAGCCGGGTTGATTGTAAAGCTGTATGCAAATACATGCATGAACCACTTCACTTCTTCCATGGTAAGTTTGTTTGGTGTGACTGCGTGGTGGTGGTGATAGGGTTCGTTTTGTAAAATAAAGGTGGGGGGGTTGTTTGGTGAATCAGCACCACCGAGTTCTTTCTATCCCTCTATGAATCACGCAATCTCTATAATATCAACGTTATTTTTCCTCATTCCCTATTTTCACTACATCATTTTAGTCTATATGGCGCGACTTTCTGGCGCCAAATGCGATTGGAGGATCTATGTTGGTTTGTTCTGGGTTTTTTCTTTATATATATATTAGTAAAAACTAATAATTATATTTTCTACCGTACATTTTATAAAACATTCGATTAATTACGTAATCTCCTTTTTTTCATTATTTCTTTTAAAGCTTATTTCAAAAATTTTAATTAATTAAAACGTTCTTATGTTTTATTTCAATTAGAGATAACTTTTTTGTTTTATAAAATAAAATTATGTTTTATTCATTTTTAATAATTGCTTTTTTAATTTTGTTAGATAAAAAGAAAATATATTTACGATGAAAGGTTTTGTAAATATATATATATATATATATATATATATATATATATATACTTAACGTGTTTCTATATATAAACATGCACGGATTGATATAAAACCTAATGTAAATAACTCTGCCGCAATTTTTTTTTTATTTTATCCTTTTTTCACATCCTTGTACAATTTGTTTGAATCAGATAATCTGATAATTTCCTTTATATATATATATATATATATATATATATATATATATATATATATATATATATATATTATCTCTTACATAAATTGGATGTATGAAGAAACGAAAAAAAATTTCACTTTATATCTGCAAGTGAAGTAAAGAAAAAGTTTCATGTAAAAATGGTCATTTTCGAATTATAGTTGGCGAAAAAATTCACCTTGATTTCGCTCCGAGGGTAAAATAAAGCCAACTAATATTCATGAAACTAAGGAGTAGTAGTTAATCCAGTCGAAGGAGCGGGAAATTGGCTGTAAGGAGTAGGAAAGATAAATTAAGGAGTAAATTCGATGGTTTTTGAGCCAAAAAATTGATAAAATAATTTTTCTTACTGATGAGACAATTTTTTTAAGAAATGGAAAAATAATCAAAAAATAATATGATGTAGCTCGGAGCGGTAGAAAGTTGGAGACATCTGATGCATCAGTTATGATTTACTGTTGCTTTTCCTTTTAAAATCGAAAAAATGTCTGCATCGATTTTATTTATAATCGATTTGAAAATACATTTGCTGGCTTTATTAATCGCTAAAAACATATTAATAGCATTTAATAGCCGGCCTCCGTGGTGCAAGTGGTAGCGTCTGAGCCTTTCATCCGGAAGTTCGGAGTTCGAATCCCGGACAGGCATGGCATTTTCACGCGTTAAAAAATTTCCATTTAATCTCATCCTCTAAAGCAATACCTAACGGTAGTCCAGGAGCCTTAAAAACACTAGAATTTAAGGAAAAAGTATGAAGTTTTTAAGTTCGTTGATCTAAGGAAATTTTAAACGTGATATTTAGGCTTTGACATTTTATCACGACTTTGTACTCTTCAATTTTGAGGATAGTAGTCTCTAAAAATTTAGAGACCTAATGATTCCTTAAGGAATAATCAGGTTGTGAGTTGATCTAGTTTATAAAACTTTGCTCTGAACCATCGATTAGTAATATACATACGATAAGTCTTGTGATTTTTTGCGTAATTTTAATTTTATAGTTTTTTATTATTATATTTGTTTTAGAAAGAAGGAAAACGCAGTCTTTCCGTAACTATTGGTTTGGCAGCATGCCTTTGTAATATTTGCTTTTCTGTTATTTTACTAGTATTTGTGTAACGAATTTTTAAATTGTGATATTAATTTTTTTAAAATTTATTCTTGTTTCTAAACAATTTGTAACATTTACCGATGATTAATAATCAAAATATGCGTTTAGTTTTGTACATACTTTTCGAAGAAAAGAAAGGTATTACTTCCGGTCGCACGGTGGATTGGGGGGTCGGTAAAGAATTTTCTTTACGTTTTTGAGATATGGTACGAAAATACCTTTGATATAAAAAATTCTGTGGCTTGAAAATCTTCAAAAATACTAGATCAATTTCATTGAAATTTAGATCTGCTGTAGTGGAATATCTGAAGTTGTACATGAAAATTTCATGAAAAGTGGTTTAGTTCTTTAGCTACTCTCAATTTAAGGAAGACAACAGACCACATAACTCCATTTTGAGGTTATGTTGATTTGTATTGATGTATTTTTAATATGCGCTTTAGCTGTGATTCATAGTAGTAGGTATACAGTACTACTACTATGTACCAGCTATATACTGTATGTATGTGGTTCATAGTACTACAGTTTATGTTTGTTAATCGACGTATTTAGTGCATCGTATCTGAAAATCAGTGCGTTTAATGAAAGTTATAATATTTAAAACCCATCAGGTTGGTCTAATGGTGAACGCAACTTCCCAAATCAGCTGATTTGGAAATCGATAGATGCAGCATTCAAGTCCTAGTTAAGTCAGTTATTTTTACACGGACTTGAATACTAGATCGTGGATACCGGTATTCTTTGGTGGTTGGGTTTTAATTAACCACACATCTCAGGAATGGTTTAACTGAGACTGTACTACACTTCTTTACACTAAAGAAGACTACAGTTCATTTACACTCATACATATCATCCTCATTCATCCTTTGAAGTAATACCTGACCGTAATTCCCGGAGGCTAAACAGGACAAAGGAAGGAAAGTTGAAGACTTAAAGTTAGCTTGATCAACAGAAATCACTTTCATGCTTACATTACGTTAACGGATAGACAAAATGGTTTCTCATCTTCCTCAATAGGTGAAAAATTACAGAATTTTTTTCAGTCTTGTCCGTGTAGTGGAGTTAGAATAGAAAAATGTGCAGAACCACATCTTTATCCAAATATCATAAATATTTAAAAAAAATGAAATGTTCATACAGACTTAGCAAGTTCGATACAAATCGGCCAATAAGCGTTACATAAAGCGGAGTAATCAAGTTTCTGTTTTTACTGCGGAATGAAAAGTACGTACGGTAAGAACAATTAAGGTTACACGATAGATGACGAAACGTGTGAAAATTTATTTCAGAAGTTAAATTTTAGAACACAGTAAAATTTACTCAGTAATGAGTTTATTTCCGTATAGTAGTATAAATTTTCATTAAAAACAAAGTAATAATAGTAACAATAATAATAAACTGACAAAAAGAACGAATGAGACGTTACATTACGTCATTTCACTCAGTACGGTGTTTATCGCTCTGTTATACATATGGTGGGTGTTTGTTGGCAGTTTCTAGTTTCTAACGGTCACGAATCTCCTTGGTATATTATTTACATTACACCACTAAACTAGTACGACTAGTTAACGGATAAACTCTGATGAGAGAATGATGTAAAGAGAATTTCATGATAATTAGATGAACCTTTTAAGAATAGAATAATGAAAAAAAAACAAACAGCTGATTATATATTCATGGACTGATTCTGTACTACAGTCACATTTTGATTAACACAAAAAAATTATATAATGTAATAATGTTTATAATTGAAAGTTGTTGTTAAAAACATTTTCAAAGAGAATTATTTTTTTAATCTTAACTTACCACTATTTTAATTTACGTAAACGTTTAATTTATTTTTTATTTCTGTTTAATAAGAAAGACACAATCATTCCTGGATATAAAAACGTGCTTTGGATTTATAATATACCACGTAAAACCCATAAACGGTTCAACTCGTATGCATTCTCTGAAAAGTTACGGAAGTTCGTATGCATTAAAGTTTCTTCTCTATGGATGCACAATGAACAAACTCGTACCTTAGCCACAGCCTTTGTTTTCATGTTTTGATAATTGAAAATAAATGCAGGCTATGTTCAAACAAAAATATGAAATTTCTTTCAAATTATATACTATTTTATCTAATAAGAAATTTAATCTTTTAAAATGTATTTTAATAAACTGTGTTAATATTGACATATTGTCTTTCCCTAAAAATTTATTCAATTTCATATTAAAAAAAAAAAGACAAAAAGTAATATTTAAATTAAAACTTAGATGATGAATTAGTCGGTCCCTCACCCCAAAGTCGTTATATTCGGGTTGACTATTTTGACAATGGGAAAGATAAACAACAATTAATAATTAATTACATATTCGAATACAATACCAACGTGCTTGCTATTACTCATCTAAGCAGCACTTCGGCAAATTAATTACTTAATAAAAAAAAATAATAAAAAAATCTAGCGAGTTTCATCCCGTTATTTTATTTTCAACAATTTTATAATGCAGATATAAAATGTTTAATGAATGAAGGTGTATAATATGTATAAACAAAAGTGTGCACGATTATTTGTATTCGTAAAACAGTAAAGAAGAATTATACATTGACGTCAAACGTAGCATTCCTCTGACGTAACAGCTATTATTATTATTATTAGAATTATTCTTATAAATTCATTAATAAACTGTTTTACTATAAGTAATAAAACGTCATATCTACAAACACATGTGCAACCCATTTGTTTAATAAAAATATTTTTTGCGTTATTAAAAAAAAAATTATTTACATGTGAATGAAAATAAAAATAAAATATAAAATAATATAAATAATAAAAATAAAATTAAAAAAAAAATGTATTATCTCAGTCGAATTCTGGTAGTTTACACACACAATAGAAAGCTGATTTTTTTTTAAATTTTATTTAAATGAGAGACATTTTTTAAATAATTTATAACGAGTACACATACGTATTAACAAGGTGTAGTGTGCTGTTAACGTATCTACTTAAACCCTTTGAAGATCACTTGATTTTTCGTTAGGTTCAGTTTTATGCTAAAAAGAGCAACTGGCGATTTTTGTCAATCTTATTTGATGGGAGAAAGACGATTTGACGAAATTTCGTCAGTGTCAAGATGCCGTTTGTACAAATCACGTGTTTGCTTATGGCAGACATGGCAGTCGCGTGATAGAGATTACGTTTGTTATTGTTTGAAGTTGCACGTCACGTCGCAATTAATATTTGGATGGTAAACAAAAATAGTTATTAGTTTGATACATTTTGTTTTATTTACTCGTACATTGTTTTGAGTTAGCCGTGAGATTATAGTTCCTTCCGAGTGAAAAGGAATGCTTTATTTTATTTATTTAGTTTTTTACAAACTCTATTTATTGGTGTGTTGCATAGTACGTAGATGAGCCGAGAACAGCGTGCGTTTATCATTGTTTTTAGGTGTTTGTGACGTTCGAATCATAATATTATACTTATTTCATTTATTGTTTTGATTTTTTTCGGGAAATATTTATTAGCGAGTTGCTTTTCATTCTTTTTCCTGTTTAACCTCCGGTAACTACCGTTTAGATAATTCTTCAGAGGATGAATGAGGATGATATGTATGAATGTAAATGAAGTGTAGTCTTGTACATTCTCAGTTCGACCATTCCTGAGATGTGTGGTTAATTGAAAACCAACCACCAAAGAACACCGGTATCCACGATCTAGTATTCAATTCCATGTAAAAATATCTGGCTTTAATACCACTTGAACGCTGTAACTCTCGACTTCCAAATCAGCTGATTTGGGAAGGCGCGTTAACCACTAGACCAACCCGGTGGGTATTAGCGAGTTGCTATAACGTTCAAAATGAACGGTGTAATTCGAACACGGAGTGAAATTGATGGGGAACGTAGGAATGTTCATTCTGATAGTGATTTATATACTGATTGTACGGTAAAACTTAATTTTACTAATCTAACAAAAATTTATCAATCTCTTGCCAAAAATCATGAAATTTTCAGATATAACCCAAAACAAGGCAACAATTCTAAAATATCATGATTTTCATAGAAAAATTGTTTCTTGATATTGAGTTTTTTAATTCAAACTGGTTGTTTTAGTTTTTTTGACATGAAACGTCTTTAAAAATCATACCGAAACATACGGGTACCACAACACAAATTTGTAGCGTAACGAAAAGGTATATATCGTCCTGCCTTAATAATTCCCTCATTATTAGTCTCAGAGACGTAAATGCGGTGTCATTTTATTACTTACATGGTCAACTCGCCGATACATTTGAGTTTGCGTCACTGAGGAGTGGGTTGTCGGGGAGGGGGCACAGCGCAGATCGGCCAAAACTGGCGCTCTCGCTCATTTCCATTCAGTGTAACTCACAACTTAGCGACGTAGCGCGGTGATTCGTGTGTTTGTGTTTAGAGTTTGTCGAGAATAAACGTGTAAAAAAAGAATAAAAATTCAATATGTCAGCCTCAGCCCGTAGAAAAGCCAGCCGGAAATATAAATTACGCAAATCGTTGAAAAGGAAAGGTTATGGGCCACGCACAGATACCCCTAATATCCGGTGCCGAGCGAGCTAGACTGTTCCGGGAGCGTTGCAAAGCTGGCACGGTGCGCTCAGTGAACGACGCCGACGGCGCGAGCACCTCTATCGCTGCTGTACCCGAACTAATGGACATAACGAGTGAAGATAACAACGCCCATATATCTGTCAAAGATGTCCCCGGGCTGATGGACATCAACATCAGTCGAATTGATGCGATGCAGGACCGTCGGCGTGCAGCAGTCAAACTCTTCAAAACGGTATTTGAAAATAATCCGTTTTATGTCTCTTATTTCTCCTATCTCTGACCAATGTTAAACAGAATTGACGACGAATATTAGTCGAAATAAATGTCATGCATCGTTTAGTGTCTGTTTTATGGTAAAATTAAATTTAGTACGCAGTCAGTGTTTTGTTTTTATTTCAATTCAATACACTAAAAGTAACTCACTGACGTACAGACCGATCAATTTATGTAGAGTTGAGACCAAATGAAGGAACTAAAATTTTCCATTGGAGACTTTCAGTTTTGTTCAGAAAATACGATGGTGGCTCTCCCATTTAACTCTAAATAAGTTGGTCGGTCTGTAGCTCGGAAAAACTTCATTCATGGTCTGTAACGTTTCACGTAAATCCAACAGCCGTGCGCCCCGACACAGTCCCACCCGATTTTTTTATTTTCTTTTTTGGGTTTCTCTACTCTTTAGAAAAATTTTCGAATAAGTTAACCATAAAAACATTTCTAGTTTATAGTGCATTAGTTTTCCTACAATTTAAAAAAATATTGGTAATAAAAAAAATTTTATAAATTTTTTAGCACTAGCTTACAAATAGTCACCATAAGATACTTTACAGTTTTTTTTTACTAAGAATAATATAAGCATACGATTTTTTTAACCTCCAAAAAAGGTTTTGTCCTCAAAGAGTTAAAATAATATTTTGAATAAAAAAGTAACACAGCAAAAAGCCGATTATTTACTGAATCATTAGTTAAAAGTTCTGAACTATATTATTATAATAAAAAGTGCCACCGGTAAGTGTAAGTGTAAAAGAACACCGGTATACACGTTCTAGTATTCAAATTCGAATAAAATTTACCTTTCTTATGATCTGAATCTGAGAACTTCGACTTCGAAATTAGCCGATTTACGACGACGAATTTACCTCTATACCAACCCGGTGGGATACTGTGTAAATTATTTATTTAGAAACGAAATTTTATCCTTAATTTTTTAAATTTAAAAAATTGATGTGGAACCACATGACTTCCTTGTACGCCTATTAAATTACATATACACTTTTTTTTTTTTTTTTTAATGAAACAATAAAAATTTTATTGCATTAATTACTTCTGATATTTTTTTCTTTTTTTTATAGTTATTATTGAATTATTATTTATAGTAAAACTTTTTACAATTAGAAGTTAATAATTATTAATAAATCAATATATTTAAATAAAAAAAAGGAGAAGAAGTCGGATTCGAACTGATGTGCCTCCCCTTTGTAAGATCCAAATATTTCATTTATTAAAATTTGATTTGGCTATTACTCCGGAACCAATGAAAATAAGTACCACTTTTGATATATCGTTGAAAAGCTCTCAATGAAGCTTATTACTGCAGTTAAGAAAAAGTCCAAAATCCAATTTTTTTTTATTTTTGGCTTTTTTGGAAACTTTTCAGTCCGATTGCACTCAAAAGGGGAGGTGCACAACTAAATATTAGAACAGTTCTAAAACCAAAATTTCAACATCCTACGGCTAATCATTTTTGAGTTATGCGAGATACATCCGTACATACGTTCTAACGTTTGTACAGACGTCACGCCCAAACTAGTAAAAATGGATATTTCCGTTGAAAACCGAAATTTTTCGGAAACCAAAGAAATATTTTTTTAAAATAAAATGATAAATATTTTTAATTATGATGTGTGTGTGTGTGTGTGTGTGTGTGTGTGTATGTGTAAGCCGTGCATCAGAAGCAACCCACAGTTTTCGCCACTTACTTTTGTTGGTTCTTCGATTTATTTCTTTGTTTAAATATTTATTCTTTGTGTGATCGATAAGACTATTTTTTTGTGTTTTCTTTGCTTTTTATGTTCTGAACGTGATCAATGTACTTTGGACTCATCTTTGTGCTTATTTATGTTTATTATATATTTATTTGTACATTTATTTGTATAAGATACATAAGCATACTTATGTATATATGTACAGTTCTTTGAAAAATTTCAATGGAAACTCCTCTTTGTATGTCATTTATTTTAATATTAAAATTTACTTATGGTCTCTGTAAATTGGAACCGATTGTAAATTAAACACTCCGGGAAAAAATATGTTTGATGTAGCCTATATCGCTTGTTTTCATTTAATTATTAAGTAAATGATTATATTGTTTATTAATTTACAGCGAAATATTTTAATTTTAAAATTCATCGTCATTGGATAACTTTTTTTTCAGTATATGAACTGCAATTGACCATAAATATAATTCAATAACTGCAATATTTTAGTTTACATTCTAAATATATAAATATTTTTATCATTCATATTTTTTGTTGTTTAATATAGATTTAAAGGTTACTGACATTTACTTTACTCGATATTGTTTTTTTTTTTTAGAATGTAAAGTTAATTCCAAGTGTTCGGTCGGTCGGTTTGATGTAGTTAGGGGTTTGTCAGTTAGGGTGCTATGGGATTGAAAGTGCATTGACCGTCTGCCTGGCGTTTAATATTAACTCTCTACTATTCCCAGTTATTACTGGTGTTATCAACCTTACTCTGAGGTTAATTTAGTTCTTTGTAAAGTTTCCCTTTTATAACATTTTTTTGTTTATTTGTGTGTAAATAATTTGTTAGTAGAATGTAGTAAACCGTTGTTTACTTATTTCAGTAGTATCATTTTATTTTATCTCACAAAAAAAAAGAAAACTTAAAGGTCTGAAATTTTGAATAACTTTTTTTCTGAAATGTTGTGTGTATTTTAATTGATGTCTCATTATTTTATTTGTAATCTTGCTATTAAGAATGTTTTCAACGAAATGACCTTTTTTAGAATTATTTTCTTTACAAAGAGTAATTTTTGTGTTTTTATTATTTTTTCTTTACGGGCTGCAAACCCGATTGTAATCTGTTTGGTTCATTTTTTATTTATTTGAACCTTAAGTACTTCCACAGAATAGGAATTGAGATCTATTTAAGAGTATCTACATGATTTTCTGTACAGATTTTGGATTTCGGTTTTCCAGAATCTTAGAAGCTTGACCGCTTATCCGTCCAACGGGTATTTCTGTTACTGTATCTCGCTCAGGCGGATTTAAAAATAGAAATATTGTTGTTAAGTTTGAAACAGCTTTAATCTAAACGATTTTTTTCTTTTATTTTTAATCAGAATATAACCCTTCTGTTTATTGCTTTTTTTTTACACCTTCTCAACATAGGTTTTGTATAATTCTTTTTATTCTAATTTATAGTAATCCTCAGTTATTCGTCAGGAATGCATTTCAATAGTTTACTGTGAATATATAATCCTCATTGTTAACGATTATAGCGTTTTCTTTTATGTAATGTTAGAGTAAAACTTTTTTCTAGTGTATTTTCATACATCTTACGCAATTTTCTACAATTTGTTTTAGAGTAAAAGTTTTTTAAAACGTGGAAATTTGAAAAAACTTGATACCCAAAATTTTGCCCGAACACTTTACTTTTCTTTTATAGCGACGCGACTGAAGTAAGGATCCGGGAAAGTAATATTGATGATTTTTCTTTATTTCTCTTTATGACGCACAGCTACTAACTTTTTTGCATTTTCTTTTGTGTTTGATTATTAAATATACGGTAAGTTTTATTCAAATTCATATGGAAAAAATAGGACGTTTTAGGCTTATTTTAAATGTTATTAAGATGATAATCAACAACCATTCATATACCCCACTTAAAAAAAATCGGAATTTTTGCTTGGTTTTTGCCTTTTTTTTTTATAGATTTTTTTTTTAGTCTAGTCATAGCTATAATGTAAAGTTGTCTTGTGAATTTTAATCTGCTACCCGTGATTGGATTCACAGAATTTTCATCTAACGATTTCTTGTCAATTAGATACGCCATGTGTCCCACGAAGAGGTATACGTTTTTGATTTAGTATCTCTCGCCCATTCCCCACCGATTCCATTGAATCTTTACAGACTTTTTAACGATAATTTTAAAAATTTTCTGTGAAAATTTCAACCTTCTAGGATTTATAGAGACAAAACGGCGGCTTTCAAATAAAAACATCAATTTCAGACTAACTACATCTTTTATTCATTACAAAATAGCCGGAAAAATCATTTAAACCAGATTAAACAGTTGTTAAAACTGAATAAAACCAAGTTAGTAATTAGTCATAACTTTGCTTCGCCCCCTGTGTAAATATTTGCTAAAATGGGATTTAGAACTGAACAAAAAGTTAAATGTTGTGCGTAGGCCATTGTATTTGACAATCTATCAGAGTCCATACGATATTTCAGAATTGAATTTCCTAAAATTGATCCATCAACCAAAATGTCAATTTCTAATTGAAAGTGTTTGTTGTTGAAAACCTATAATGGGGTAATTAATTCCTTCTTAGTATGGGAGTCCCCAATGTAAAAAAATTCCTAATTTCAAATTTTTAATTATCAAAACGTACTTTAATAAATAGAAGGTACTAAAATAACCTAATATCTCACCCCTTATGGAAAAGCTCCCTAATTTAACAAAATATCGAAAAAATTGTTTAAATGTCAATTTTAATTTATTTAAACTCATTTTTAGTGATTAAAATAAAACCTCTGATGCTTGAGTCCCAAAAATTCAAAAACATATTTCTTTTAAATTGTGATACTAATATAATATTAAAATTGTTGGTTATTACTTTTTTTTTGTTGAATATTTTGGTTTCGAAAATTAAAATTTAAGACTGAAATATAATCAAATAGGTAGATTTATACTTAATAAAAAAAGAATTTTAAATCGCTGCCATTAAAATTTATAATATAATATGTCGATAAAGAAATATGTGAAACTAATTGAACATTTTTCGTTAATATTTTATAATACATTTGTACGTTGTAAACAGAATTAAAAATTTTATTTTTGGATTTTATTTTTCAATAAAAAGCGATTATTTTACCATAACGATAACACAAGTAGATCTTAAAATTATTGAAATGAAAAAATGAATTGCATAACTTGACCTGCTTAGCCGGGAAAGTTATGCAATTCATTGCCGGCTTTTTTTTATTAGAGACAATAAAAACTGTTTGGTATTCAATAAGTTTTACGGTATCAGACGATTTAATATCCGATATTTCATTAGTTAATCCATGGATATTAAATTTCTTAAATTTTACCTTTACATAAAATTTTTATAATAAAATAATTTTAATTTTTTGTGACGTAAGTTAATTTAAAAATCATATTAAAACTTTTTTCTTAATTAATTTGATTTATTTCAATTTCTTTGTTGTTCATAAATACGTTTATGTAATAGTATTAAACTTGATGTCTCTTAATATCTCTTAATTATAACTTGGTATCTCTTAATTTGTAAAAGTTTAACTTTTGGAGAATTTCATTATTATTGTGATCGCGAAAAATTTCGGTTTTTCAGATTTCAACGGAAATATCCATTTTCACCATCCCTGAATCCATTTTGACTAGTTTCAGCATGACGTCTGAACGTACGTACGTACGTATCTCGCATAACTCAAAAACGATTAGCCGTAGGATAGTGAAATTTTTGATTTAGAACTTTTGTAACATCTAGCTTTGCACTCCCCTTTTGTTTGCAATCGACTGGACCAAAATTGTCCAAAAATTGAAAACAAATGTGGATTTTGGACTATTTCTTAACTGCAATAATAAGCCCTCACTGAGAGCTTTTCAACATATATCATAAGTAATACTTATTTTCATTGGTTCCAGAGTTGTAGCCGAATACAATTTTTATTAATGAAACAATTGGATCTTACAGGGGGAAGACACATCAGTTCGAATCAGACTTCATCTCCATTTTTTTTAACTTAAATATAATGATTAAAATATATTATGTAATTAAAATATATTAAAATATAATGATTTAAATATAATTATAACTACCGATTGTAAAAAAAAAATTACGATAAATAACAATAAAAAAAAAGAAATGAAAGAATATCAGAGGTTATTATTGAAATAAAATTTCACGTACTTTTCGTTTAAAAAAATGTGTACATGTAATAGGCGTACAAGAAAGTCATGTGGGTCCACATCAGATTTTTTTTGTATTTTTATGAAGGATATTTACATTTTTTCATTATTTAATAAGAATGAATTTTTGGGGGGTAAAGGTTTGCTGTTTTTTCATGTTGAATATTAAAATAGGCCTTTTTAATTCATTTTTCGAAGTAAATTTGTGATTTTTTATTGAGAATTGAAAAAATGAAGATTTTGGATAATATTATTTAACTAGAAAAAAAGCAAGCGTATGGCCCGCCGCGAAAATGTTACCTGATTTATGTTTCATTACTCATGATTATTTTAAATGTTTTTCCGGTTGTAACTAAACAATGTTCATGAATTTTTAGCGTAATAACAACAAAAAATTTTACAACTAAAGCTTCAAAATCCTGAACATTTTTAGTTACTTCTTTAGTAGTGATTTTTTTTAACTCAACTGTAGTTCCATTGTTTTCCTTTTTATCCCCAAAACACAAATACAATTCAGATAAATTCTTCGTATCAAGAAGTATAAATCGTTGAAAAAAATGAACCGTTCATACACTGCGCGCAGCCGCCCGGCGCACCACCATTGGTCCGCTCTGCGCCAATAGCAGCTAAAATAAAAATATGAGCGCATTCAACAAACAAACGTACGCACCATCCTTTTTTTTTATGGAGAGCGTTTTCTAATAATTTTGTTATTGAAACCATTAATTTTTTATTATGTTTAAATAATTTGTTACGATTTTACCATAAAACTTTAGATTAGATCTCTCGGTATTTCAAAAATAAACAATTTTCAGAATTATTGGTATAAGAACTTTTTGTCTTAACATAATCAGTAATAGAAATTCGTAAAATAATTCTGTTACTTCCTGGTAAAATATGTTGCGTATCTTACTCTATGAAGATGAAATATTTTCTTTGTAAGTTAATTGTCTCCTAAAAAAATTTTTTTCGTTGATTAACAGGAAAAAAAATTCTATTAAAAGTATTACGTTAAATAATGTTTCCAATGATCCTTTCATTAACAGAATAAAAAATTCGAATTTAAAGGTCGTAGAGTTCGCTTTGGTGCAATAGGTTAATGGATCTTTCATATATATATACGTGTCTGTTTATTATATGCTTGTGTAAAAACTATAATTATTATTATTATTATTATTTTTTTTTTTTACTGGTAATCGTTTTCAATTCTTTTTAATGATAAATGTGTTGTAACAGGAAAATATGAGTTGCACTTTTGAAATTATTTAATCAATATCGTTTAAATTTCAGATTGCATCGGTAATTAAAGAAAAAAAATATTGCCAAATCACTTGTGGGAAATTATACAGAAAAATATATTAATTGTCTGTTAATGCGGTATGAATAAAAAATATTTAACGGATGTTGAATTTATTTTGATACATTATTAATAGGCTAGTAGATCTGATCTTAACTTATAGTCACCTAATTATTTAATTCAGTTTTAAGTCTAACTTAATTATTTAAAAAAAAAAACAACAAATTGTATACAATTTTTACATATTTAATTGTTACTTTCCCGGTTGGTATAATAGTTATAACTTCACAGTATATAAGTAGTATTAAGTCTATAGTTATACTTTTTAAATTAATAATTATAATTTTTTAAATACTTGACTACATCAAAAAAATTTTTTTTTTCTTTATGAATGAAAATATTTTAACAATTTGTAATTTTAATAATCGCTTCTTTTCTAATTACAGATCTATCCATACTTTAATGAAGTAATCTCAAATATATAACTGCATTATATAATTTTGTACACCTGTACGTAATGATAATATTCTTTTAAATTATTACATTTTAGATTTTGTGTCTGTGTGTGTGTGTGTGCGCGCGTGCGTGTATGTAAAAGACATACAAGAGAATTTAATACGAAACGCTGCCGTTAGGTCATAACCGAACTGTTCCAAGGGTTGGAATCCTAAAACCAGTTTAAAAAAATGTTCTATATGTTTTACTTTTATTAGATTCTTCGCAGACATAAGTTAGGTCAATATTATATGATTCCATAATGTATTAAAATTTCTAATTAAAATATTTAATTAAATTTAAATTTTCAAATATGACGTATTAAATTTTCTAAGAGACTAGTAGTTCAGGAAATAGAAAATCAGAAACTTTCTTTGCATCCAATTTTACTTGGTGAATATTATAGTTGATATAGACTAATCTAAATAGGAAACTTATATTAAAAAAAGGATTTCACAATTTTAAAAACATATAAAAATCTATTAGATAACTTACAGATTCGGGTAAGGTCTCATTTTGTAGCAAATCAAATTTAGACTGATGTGGTTCATTAGTATCGAATTCGGCCACCAGTGTTGTGTGTTTGCAATGCTCGCTATATGTTTTAACTCCTTTTTTCTGTTTAACCTCCAGGACCACCGTTAGGTATTGCTTCAGAGAATGAGATGAACAATTTGTAGCGTGTGTGAAAATGCCATGCCTAACCGGGATTCGAACGTGGGACCTCCGGATGAAAGGCCGAGGGTAGGGAGCCTCCTAGTAGGCGTGCCATTTACTCTTGACACCAAATCTTTGTTGAGTTACGTTGTTATGTTAATCATACAAAATCACCGGACGCCTAAGCGTCCTTGAAGCTGTTGTCAAATAACAAAGAAAGTTTTGATCGTAATTCGTAGAATTCATCTCAACGTGTGTCACATGAGACTGGCATTCCACAAATGACTGTTTGGCGCGTACTGTATAAACGATTGCACTTGAAGCCGTACAAACTAACACATTACAGATGAGGACAAAGTTGCTGATCTGCAGTTTTGTATGGAATTGATGGATAGAATGGCAAACAACTATACATTTTTTAAACAACGTAATTTTTAGTGGAGTCAACTACCGAGTATGGGGTAGCGAAAACCCTCATGAAAATTTGCAGAACATTCATAGTAACCCTGAGTTGGATGGTAATGACCAAAATGAACTGTTTAATAATGTGACCATTTATTTTATTGTACAAGAAAGAAATCGAGTTAACTTTTATTATAACACGACAACTTATGGAAAATTAAAATTTAACACTTGTAAGAAGACAAAGTGTAAAATAGAATGAATTGTTGGTAAAGGGCAAGTTAAGTGTATATACGCATACGCACGAGAATGCTTCGACTACAACCTGTACATGCGAGAAGGGCTTTTGGGTGGTGTGAGGGGATGATACCAGACGAGACGAGACGGAGAAGGCGGGTAATGTGATGACGTCATAAGCGTATCTAGCTAGCTAGGGAAAAGGTCAAATGTGTAGTACAGGGCGGCGGCGCGGGTGGTTCAGTAATTTAAGGGGAGTTGGTACAACAAGCCTGGAGTTGAACTACTCCGTTTAACATATGTATACCTGTTCCCTCTACATCAATAATTCACTTTAATCAGGTTAGAATTTATAAAAAATAAAATGGCACACAATGACAACAAACTTGTTGGGTTAATTTTAAATATAGTACGAGTATATCAGTAAATGTTCCCAAAGTACAACCTAATATTTATTTACATTATATCTATTATAATATGAATCTGTTGCAATGAAAAGGTCAATAATCAGGAGGGCATGCGTAATATTTTTTTCACATTTTCGACATAAAAATCCTTTGTCTAGTAAAAAATAGAGAGCCCTAGTAAATCTAGGGCTTATAACTTGATAAGCTTAATATATAATTTATATTAAGTGGTAGCGTCTCGGCCTTTCATTCTTAAGGTCCCTTGTTCGATTCCTAGTCAGACATGACATTTTTCACACACGACAAAATTAATTTATGATTCATCTAGTAAATGTAAGAGGGAAAATGCCAGTTCTTATTATTATATAAATAAATAAATATGTATATTTTAATTGTAATTATATTTAACCCATTTCAAATGGACAGCTAAATTTCTAGTGATTTTTTTTATCACTTCTACGGGATACCAAAGATAAGATTTTATTAAACCGCGAAGTGGTTCTATATACGATTTTATTTTTTATGTTATTCACCGGAGTATAATTATTTGACTTGTTTTTTTTTTATTATTAAAATTTGACTGTTTTTATTAAATTTTGCTGTTCTCCATTCCTTTCTATTCTGTGCGAATCATAAGATCTCATCATATTTACTATAGCATAGATTCTGAATTAGCAGTTTCTTTATACACTCCATTCCTCTTCCTAGAAAGATTTTACCTTCTACACAAATTTGTCGAACAAATATAATAATAACTTTTCAATAAAATCTATCGCTGAAAAAAAAAAAACGACAAAAAATCAATAATAAACTATCCTTGGTTTTTAAATATGTTCATTCTGTTTTAAGTTAATTAAAATGCTTTTAACTAAATACGGATGTATTGTTAACGCTCGTATTACCTCGTACAAAAACGGACTGAAATTCATTTATTTTTCTTTAAATTTATTTTAGTAACATGTTTAATAGAAAATTCGTAAATAGTTTTTCCAATATATCCGTTAAGGAAATATCCCAATATTTTGGATTTTCATCCTTGTCACCCTTCTGATATTCTTGAAACACTATCAAGTCTTTAAAATATTTTGGTTTAAAATTTATCCGATAAATGTGATTTGATTTGATATTTTTCAAGTATTACGGTCGAAAGTTCGAAGCCTGACATATAAATGGCGCAAATAAGACCAAATGAGTATGATATTTTTGAAGTGTGATCCTGTAGTAGGTGTGTTGCAAAGTTTCAGATGGATGCATTTAATTTGGCGGAAGTTATTTCGAGGCAGTCAATTATGGCCCACCAGTGTCTAAATAAACTTTTCTCACTGAATTAGGTTTACCTGGAGATCGCAATATTGAAGCACACACCATTTCCTCTTTTCTTTCAATAGATAAGCTGTATTTTTTAACTACACTGCCAGTTTCCAACAACAAACACTTTTAATTAGGAATTGATATTTTCGTTGATGGATTAACATTAGGAATTCAGCTGTGAATTATCATATGGAGGAAGGCGATAATAATTTTTATAAGTAGAAATGTTTGCCGAAATATTTGCACGGGTGGCATCCGGACAGAGGCCAAACTGATGACTGTGATGTGTTATCAGGTTTCGAGGATTTAATAGATGATATTCGGTAAAGCCCATCAGGACTAAGAACGCAGGGGTGGTGTAGCGACCGGGATCAGGATGCTTATTTGTGGTGATGGATAAAGCAAACAAGTTATAACTTTTTCTATTTAAAAAAGAAAAAAAGGATAAAATTGAAAGTTTAATTCCAACGGACATACAATAGATACCACTTCAAAGTATTCTTCTCTTTAATTTTAAAATAATATAAAAATATCGGCTGCCTTTTAAACGTGGTCATACCCATTCAAGATAATGAACGCTTGGAACATCCAAATACCACTACGACCGACGAAATCGTCACAAAAATCCACAATGACGTATTAGATGATCGCCGAATGAAGATACGCCAACTTGTTTACGTCTAAAACATTTGGAAATCTCTGACACGTAACTATATTTTATACGATGTTTTGGATATGAAAAAACTTTCCGCTCAATAGGTACCAAGTTTGTTTATGGTGGACCAAAGACGCACACTTCTCGATCGATTGTTGTTTATGTTTAAGGTCGATTCGATTGCACACATCTCCAGGGTGTTTAGACTTAAATGCAATGCCAATGAGATTCTTCGACGTGTTATAACAGTACGTGAAACATGGATTCATCATTACACGCCACAGTCTGAATAGCAATCCAAACAGTGGTTAAGAGCAGGTAAAAGCGTGCCAAAGAAAGTGAAAACGATTTCATTCTGGTAAAGTCATGGTTATACATTTTTTTTGGATTCTTGTGGCATGGTGCTCATAAAATATCTGGTAAAAGGCAGGACTATCAGTTGGACGTATACAGTTCATTATTGAACCGATTGAAGTGTACTATTTAAGCTAATCAGCCTTTTCAGCCTCTTTTGGCTGAAAAGAGATTGAACTTTAACCACAATAATTCGTCTGTATATATGTCTCGGGTTGCTGTTGCAAACCTCCACCACTTACGCTTTGAAATGCTTCGACGTGCGCCATATTCACTCGATTTCGTTCTCAGCCATTACTTCCTCTTCTCAAACTTTGAAAAAATGGCTCGCGACGAAGATCAAATGATGGGGTCAAACTTGAGACAACATTTCTTATTTTGCAGAGTAAGACAAATTGCATTTTATTATCGCTATCCTTAGTTCAGATATAACGGGATCACTTAATAACAGGGTTGTTTAACAGTTTTTAAAATTTCCCTTTACAAAGATTCTTTTAAATTTGTTCGAAATATTCTGGAATTCTTTATCATCATGTATTAAATAAAACGTCGTATTAAAAAAAAAAAAACTGGGAAATCATCGATCAAATGAATCGAATCGTGACTTCGTTAAAAAATTAAAAAATTCAGACAAATTATTATTTTCATTGTCAGGCCGAGAACTTTCCGATCAGGCCTAATTGAATGAACAACGGAATCGAAACCTTCTTGTAAAATTTGTACCTTGTGTGTTCTCTACCTGAAGACCTTTTATTTTTATCGCTATCCTTAGTTCAGATATAACGGGATCAGTTAATAACAGGGTTGTTTAACAGTTTTTAAAATTTCCCTTTACAAAGATTCTTTTAAATTTTTTCGAAATATTCTGGAATTCTTTATCATCATGTATTAAATAAAACGTCGTGCAACTTAAGAACACAGTCAGCACTACCAACACTTTTTAGATACTTAAAAGTGCTGCAGAAAGGACTCTGATTCAACTGTAACATAGTATTATATGATTTTTCGAGCACTTGGATTTTGCATACTTAGATTATTGTTGTGCGTTGATTGCAGAGAGACCG
This sequence comes from Lycorma delicatula, assembly GCF_047948215.1. Classification (NCBI taxonomy): domain Eukaryota; kingdom Metazoa; phylum Arthropoda; class Insecta; order Hemiptera; family Fulgoridae; genus Lycorma; species Lycorma delicatula. The sequence goes on from NC_134463.1 coordinate 59,074,165, forward strand.
ACTCAGAAATATTAAATCCTATTCTTAGATAAATCCAATAAATCTTTTGGAATAAGTATCAGCTGTCTCGTTTGTAAGTTAATGATGATAGATATATTTTTTTTAAATACACATATATGTTTTCATTTCTTATTTATTATACTATGTATATTTTCTAATATGTAATTGTGCAATGTTAACTTATTCACAAGGTTAATTGTAAGTACTACAATTTATTACTGAAATACTTTTTTTATTGCTATTGCTTTTTTTTATAATTTTTTTTTATGAGAGAACTTCCCATGCAAGTTTCACTTTAATAATTCTACTGTTAGTGAGCCATCTTTGAATAGTATATATTTTTTTCTATGATGAATAGTGAACCTTTTGCTTTTTTTTTTACTAAAATCGTTACTTTTTTTTTTGTAAAATTTCTTTAACGTAAAAAAAATATCGTTCTTCATTTAACCTACTTAATTATTTTTTAATTAAAGAGAACTAGAAATATATTTTTTGATCGAACCATTGCTAGAATCAATCTAATGAGGAATGTTTTCCCAGTTCCTCCTGGCGCATCCAAGAAGAAGGTTCCCCCAACTCCGTCATTTATCATTTGCATTATGCGATCATAAACGCCTTTCTGTTCACGCGTTATTTTGGGAATGTTTGATTGGACATACGACTGAAGATCACCAATGTTGTAACTCTGTTCACGGCGTAAATCCACATCAAATGAAGCAATCGCAGTTCGGGTGGGTGCTGGCATTCCCAATTGACTATGAACTTTATTTGCTAAGACACTTCTTCTTCAATATTTATCAATGCTTTGTTGTAAATGCCTTCTGTAAATTCAGACTAAAGTGAATATTTAACCTAACAAAGGATTGTTTGGTCATTATGTAGGGATATTATTTTCTGTGTATTTGGTTATTTCGACTTTTTTTGTTTGCATCTGGGCTATAAGAAAGTTGGTTGTTTTAATTTATTTATTGTAAGTCATCCTTCTTAGTGGCTTTTATTTTTGTTTTGATGTTTTTTTGTTGTTTTTTTTAAATAAAATACAGATGTTTTAGCTGTTAAATATAATTCAAAGAAATTTGTTACTTAATCAGTTGTGATTTTGTTTACATTGGCAACGGCCATACGGGCTCTTTGTGATTGGTCGTTGTGTTTGACAGCGGCCATATTGCATTGATCTGATTGGTTTTCCTTTGTTTACATTTCCATCTGATTTATTAGCCTCTTATTTATTAAAAAACTGTACAAATTAAAAATAGATAGATAGATTTATTAAAAAGAGATGAAAACAATCTTTGATGCGAGTTATATATCGTGCTAAATTTTTTTTATCGTGTTTTTTTTTTTTTTTAATAAAATACAGATGTTTTTAAGCTATTAAATATAATTTAAAGAAATTTGGTCGTTGTGTTTGACAGCGGCCATCTTGCATTGATCTGATTGGTTTTCCATTGTTTACATTTCCAAATTAAAAATAGATAGATAGATTTATTAAAAATAGATGAAAACAATCTTTGATGCGGAAATCTTTTATATATCGTGCTAAAATTTGAGCTCAATCGGTGCAGAACATTTTGAGTTTTTGAAGCCGTACACAAACAAACTTAACATTTATATATATATATATATATATATATATATATATATATATATACACCCCACGCTCAGTATGTCCGTAAAATAATATGACGGGTTTTCAAATAGTCTATAGTTTTGGAACAAAGCATGACAGAGACTTGACGTATACGTCAAAATCAAGAGAAACTTTCCAAGAATCTAACTTATTCAGTTAATTTTGATAAAGTTCCTTTAGTTTCTCTACCGACATTATGAAGCTATTCAGCCTTTGTACCGAATTCAAATCGTTTAATTTTGTCCTGTAGATAAATGCTATGTAAAACGTGAATTTTAATCTAATTATTGGTTAGCTGAACTTTCATTATTTATATTTTGTTTATTTCTCTGTTTGTTAATATAAGGTCTGTTTTGGAATGATTTTAATGCGATACGAAATATTTTTTACTAAAATCAGTTTGAAATATCTCAGTGTTTTGTGACGTGATTGATTTCATACGTCTATATTACCGTAAATTTAAACGGATTTAAGAATATTTATTATATTATAATTCTTTATCAGTAATAATTTTTGATTTTTTCCCTGTATCTAGTAAAATCTTTTATACTTACAGTTTAATTATTTTCATCTATTTCCATTGTGTGACTTTTAGATCAACCGTCTATGTACGCGAAAGACCATTGATTCTCAAACGTTTTCGCCCACCGCCAACATTAAGAATCAAAAGTTTTCTAGCGCCCCCCAAAATTTTTAAACTTACCATCTGTTAAAAATAATAATTGCAATTGCTGCTTTAGATCCGCTCTTAAAAACAGCAATTGCAATTGCTACCAGCTACGAGTAGCACACACGATTTAGTTAAAAATGCCGTGCAACAGGTTCGATTCCAAATGCAAAACGAGATAGGCAACCTTCCGTTAGGACTTCGCAGGCCATTGCCGATATTGAAAGGAGAATTACTGCCGATCAAAAAAAAATCACTTCGCAACAATCTGGTGCTAAATACACATCTTTTTGTAAAATACTTCATGAATTAAAATTGAAACCTACCGCGTTACAACTGTGCAACAACTGAAAGAGACAGACAAACCGAAACGGCTCGATTATAGCAACTGGCTTCTTAAAAACATTGTTGGTGGACACATAGACCCGATGTCGTATTTCATGTCAGACGGGGCACGGTTTCATTTACCCGACCACGTTAATTTGCAGAACAGCAGGTACTGCATGGTGAACCCACCGGGTTGGTCTAGTGGTGAACGCTTCTTCCCAAATCAGCTGATTTGGAAGTCGAGAGTTCCAGCGTTCAAGTTCTAGTAAAGCCAGCTATTTTTACACGGATTTGAATACTAGATCGTGGATACCGTTGTTATCGTGGTGGTTGGGTTTCAATTAACCACACATCTCAGGAATGGTCGAACTGAGAATGTATAAGACTACACTTCATTCACACTCATACATATCATCCTCATTCATCCTCTGAAGTATTATCTAAACGATAGTTACCGGAGGCTAAACAGGAAGAAAGATTGAAAGGTATTGGATGGCGAAGAAATTTCACGAGATAAATATTTGAGCGTCCAGTTCACGATAAGAAAATCGATGTTTGATGTGCCGTTTCCGGTAATCGTATAGTGGGACCAATATTTTTTGACCGGACTGTCAATACACAAGTTTACCTCACAATTTTCGAAGAATTCTACGCGCAATTAACCAATAATGAAAAAGAAAACAGCTTCTTTCAACAAGATGGAGCAACGTGTCACATATCAAACGTTTCTCTGAATTGCGTTCATGTAGCTTTCACAAATGGTCACAATGGTCCATGTTCCCCAGAGTTGTTTATTTATGATTTTTTCTTTTGGGACTACTTAAAGGAGAGATTTTATGCATATAATCCCCACAAATTGATGAACTGAAGGTGAACATTCAATGAGAAGTCGACGCAATTGACAACTTTTTGCGTCAGACGACTCTCAATATTATCAGTCGAGCTCAAAAGTGCATCGATTCCTGGAGGGGTCATTTTGAATATCTTTTGTAAGAATAAGGTAAATAAATGCAAAATTTAAATTGTTTTATGTTTTTCTTATTTAATTTATCCGTATAATTCATAAAATTTCATTCCAGCATAACCTACCGATTCTGCAGCGGTTACATTATGGGTTTGGTTTTATGTTGCTCAATCTGTATAACAACATTAGTGATAGCATATTCAATATAATAATACAATAATTAAAACAAGCTTTCAATTGAAAAATTACATTTGCATTTATCTGACGGATGGATCTGATGTGCTTTTTCCCCAATCTTCTGTCCTTCTACGGGCCCCCCTCCTGAAGGCCTCCAGCGCTCACAAAGAGGCGTTATCGTTCACTGAGAATGAATGGTGTAGACCAAGATATGTAGCCTTATCATATTTTTGAGGTTTATGTTTTGTTTATATAGTGAAGGGGGTTTTTTTTTTAAGGTAAGAGGTTCACTTTATTTTCTTTCACTACTTCCATTGATCTTACAGAGGATCAGATATTGCTAGATTCATAGCTATAGACATTGATATCTCTAGCTCATTCTATAAAATAATATTTAGGAACTTTTTTTTACTGCTTAAACGATCGATGAAAGTTAATATCATCGTTATATGTTATTTGGTAAGCTGCACGTGCATAGAAAAACAAAAATGGAACTAAAATAATTCCCTGCGGTACTCCAGCATAAATTTTTTTTAGCGATCTCCGTATTTTTAAAGCTTTTTCTAGAGTTGTTGAAGAAAATATTTAATAATTGAAAAATATTGACCGGAGAAAATTGTATTAATTTTCAAAAGACGATCCCCGTGTAATATTTTATTAAACGCTGACTGATGTTAAGAAAGGCTGCCGAACAAAAAAATATTAAGAAAATAAAAATAAAGGTTAATATACGTATTTTTAGATTAAGGGAACATCTAACATAAAAATTCTGCAGTGTTTTTTTTATCAATAACATAACTTTCTGTCAGTTACATACCGTATCTGGGATGTTATCGAAAATGAATTTAAGAAAGAAATTATATTTGTACTTAAGTTATTTTAGATGAAATCTATTCTTATCGTACTGGTTTAAAGCGATTACTTTATTAATCATTGTATGAAAATAATTAATTTTATGATAAACCAATTTATTGTCGGTTTTACATTTAAACCGTATCGAGGCTATTCTTAATGTATGGTAAATGTAAGTGATACACATTCTAGGAAACCTAATAGAAATGTGTTTACTGCATACGTAGTTTGGAATCGGGGAGGTGGTTGTCAATTTGAATTCAGAGTAATTTACGGTTCGGAAGATGAATCTCGGTTACTTAATTGGTTAGTAGGTCGGGTTGATACGCAATTAAGATTTAATTTCTCACAGTCGATGTATTACATTAAATTTGATGTAAATGTATATGACGTATATACTCGTTCCTCTTCAACCCCCTTTTATCAATTTGCATGATTTCTACCCTTCTTAGTATCGTGTGGTATATACGCATCTATCTACGTCGCGGTCGAGTGTTGAAATTATGTTCAAATTAAGCGGTTAAATTCACTTCAGTTAACTTTCCCGTATTTGCTTCTCCCTTTCCTCATTCCAGTTAAATGAAAAACTGGCGTTTATTATAATCGCGTGATGTCATATTTATAAACCTCATTATACATAACATGAGAATTGAAAGGTTTTTATATGTAATTTTTTTTTTATAAGATTCCTTCTGGGTACTTTAAAAATGTAAATTTCTTTCATTCCTTTTTTTAAAGATATTCTAATTTATATATATATATATCTATTAAATTTTTAAGAGAATAAGTGTTTTTTTAAATTTATTATAGCTTTTTAAAACAGTTATTTAATTATTAAAGAAATTTTGGATTAGACAACGCAACGCGTATTCTTACGGTATCTTTATCAAGAACTTCCCACTCATAGAGGAACAATTAATAATGACTTAAATGCTAATTAGGTTTTTAAAACATGGCGAAAATTGTTTTGTTTAAATTAATAAATATTATATTTTATCAAAATATGGCAGAAAGTGGATTATAAAGCTGTGAAAAAGCATATACGTATAGGTATATTAACGTCTTAAGTATAATATGATCTCTTGAGACTCCTTCAAAAAGGATCAGAATGAGTTTTTAAGATACAAAAAATTGGTTGTCAAATCATCGTTCGGCGCCTATATGTATAAATTATATTAATCGATATTTAGAAAATTGAAAATGTAACTTATTCTTGTGTTTGTATTTATGAATGGGCAATTTTAACTAAAAAAAGTCTGTTGTGGACACCACATGACTTCCTTGTACGCCTATTAAATTACATATACACATTTTTTTAAAATGAAAAGTACATAAAATTTTAATTCGTTAATTACTTCTGATATCTTCTTTTTTTTATTGTTATTAATGAATTAATTATTGTAAAACGTTTTTTTTTTTTACAATCAGAGGTTAATATTTATTAATAAATCAATATATTTAAATTAAAAAACCGTTAAGAAAAAAAGAAGATGAAATCTGATTCGAACCTGTGTACCTTCCACTTGAAAGAATCAAATATTTCATTATTTAAAATTTTATTTGGCTACAACTCTTTAACCAATAAAAATAAGTACCACTTGTGACATATCGTTGAAAAGCTCTTAATGAGGATTTATTACTGCAGTTAAAAAAAAGTCCAAAATCCAAATTTTTTTCGATTTTGAACTTTTTTGGACACTGGTTTTGTCGATTGCAATCAAAAGGGGAGGTGTACAAATAGATGTTACAGCAGTCCTAAATTTAAAATTTTAACATCCTACGGTTAATCGGTCAAAATGGATTCAGGGATGGTCAAAATGGATATTTTCGTTGAAATCTGAAAATCGAAGTTTTTTTGCGATCACAATACTTTCTTTACTTCGTAGAAGGAAGTAAAACATTGGATTGCCAAATCATCGTTTGGCGCTTATAAGTATAAATCATGTCATTCGTTATTTATAAAATTGAAAATGTTAACTTATTCTTGTTAATAATTATGAATGGGAAATTTTTACGTAAATAAAATAGTCACTTATTCTTGAAAATTAATAGTAGTCACCCCCACCAAATTAGACAGCAGAAGTGTATTCGTATATTTCAACACAACAATCGGCTTACAAGAAAGGGCTTTATTATGCTTCCTTTAGCTGTTTTATTAAATTTCCGAACCGTTTAAAAAATGTACCCACCAATTTATTTAAGATATAATTAGAAGATTTTTATTTATAGATACCTAGTAAAATATTTGTTGATGAATTTTTAAACATCAGTTTTTAAAAAAACCTGCTTCCTGTACAGAGTGTCTATGTACAAATGTATATGTGTTCAATTAATTTTCATTGACATACTTCATTTATTTTTAATTCTGAATTACTTTGTAATTATATTTTTTATTTATTTATTGAGAGTATCTTTATCTCAATATTATTTTACGTGTTTATATTTTAAATAAATAGTAAGGTCTTTAACTATTTCTAAATGTATTTTCTATAATTAACTGTGAATTTTATGATGCTATTTTGAGAAGATTTACCATAGTTTCCTTTGATCCAACCAAGTAAACACTTGGACAGTCTTTATTATAATAAAAATTTTATTTTTATTTGCGGGTTATAGCACACCACCCATTCCTAACGTGATTTATATGATCTATTTTTTATGTACCGATCGGAATAAATTAAAAATAATAAAATTAATTTATGTTATAATAATTAATAATAAATAATAATAAAATTAATTTAAATCATATTTATTTTTGTACCGATCAGAATAAAATTAATTTATATATAACTTCATATTACATTTAATGTACGTGTAGCATAGTTTTACCAGTAATTTATGGTAACGATGTAAATTTAAGAATATTGTAGATATTTTATTAACTTATAATATTGACTAAATTTTTATAAAAAACACTAAAGCAAATTACAATATAATATATTGATAAAGATCAGCGTGTTTTTTCTTCCTTTTTTTTTAAAAAAAGCAAACTTTCAAAATAGAATTTTAGTTTTTAATAGTGTAAGAAATATATTTTTCAACGAAACAGTTACAAAAGCTGGCTTCGTGGCGCCAGAGGTATCGCCTCGGCCTTTCACCTGGAGGTCCTGGGTTCAGCCGATCAGGCATGGCATTTTTCACACACGCTATAAAAACATTCATTTCATCTTCTGCGGAAAAAATGCTTAACTACGGACCTGGACGTTAAAAAAAAAATAGAAAAACGTTACTAGAAGTTGATACTGATTTACTGATGCAATTAACCGAAATTTTAAGATAATCGTAAATAGGGTAAAAACAGGATAATAGTCTTTAACTATTTAAACTGAAATCGATTCATTAATTGCAACGCTTCATAAGCGACGTTTGAACATGCCTGAATAAGTACAGAGATTTGAAAAATTTCTTCTTCGATCATGTTTTTTAAGTCTTCATCAGTATTTAGATTTTCAGAATGAAGTTCCTTAAAATTAATATTAGGCTATGGTGCTCCGTTGTTGAGAAAAAGACTTTATTAATATTTTCTATTCCTAAATGTCTTAAAAGTTATCAAAATATATCTTGCAAATCAACGAATTTCATCTTCCTGTATCTTATCTTGTTTTATGGGAACTTCTTTTTCATTATACGGAGTAAATTCTGTTGCCACTCTGATCCCTCTGGTTTCTGTTCGACCTAAACTATCCATTTCGTTTACCACAACCCTTTACTTATTTAATTTTTTTTTTTGTAAAATGTGTTTATGTATTTTAATAGGCGTGCAAGGAAGTTATGTGGTGTCCACATCAAAATCTTTTCTGTTTAACCTCCGGAACCATCGTAAGGTATTCTGAAGATTAATGAGGTTGATATGTATGAATATAAATGAAGCGTAGTCTTGTACAGTCTCAGGTCGACCATTCCTGAGATGTGTGTTAATTGAAACTCAACCACCAAAGAACACCGGTATCCACGATCTACTATTCAAATCGGTATAAAAGTAACTGCCTAATCTGAACCTTAGAACTCTCGAATTCGAAATCAGCTGATTTGTGATGACGAGTTCACCACTAGACCAACCCGGTCGGTTACATGCATACCTATGTATGTACGAACATATCCGTTTTTGGGGTCTCTGGGTAATAAAACGTCGAGAAATGAAAAAAAACTATACCCCAATTTTTGATTGATTACTATACTTTCCTTCAAACCTCATATCTATAGAGATATAGTACCAGGAAAGAAAAAAAAAGAAAAAGTAATAAGTATTAAAATCTAGAAATCTTCGTGCCCAGTCTTAAACTTGACCGATCGATCTTCCGATTTTTAGTCGTTTAAAGTGTTTGGATTTTGCTTTATTAAACCGGTTCTCGTAGATAACCGAAGTTAAAGAACGGTCGTTGAAATTCCTCTTCACGTGATGTTTGCATTAATAGTCATTATATTGATAGTAATTCTAAATAGTCATTAGCTGATGGCTATAACAGTCGATGGCATTTTAAAGAAAAAATCGTTACTAGCTTTTTTCCGTTAAAAACTTTCATGTAGATTTGATCATTAAACTTATATAATGGTGGCTGCGCAATTTCCATGCAAGTTGTTAACATTTATTATTAGCTAATGACCATAATATTAAATCGCTCTTTAAATGTAATGAAAATATTGATTTTTTCCGTTGATAAAGAAGATTATTACGTATAAGTATGTTTTAATAAATTTGATGGATTTAATAAATTTTATGGGTTTAATAAATTTATTATTTAATTGTTTGTTATAGTATTGATTTTTTTTTCGGATATTAAAAGAAATTAGTTGAATGGAAGTAGATACTCACTTTTTAACGCTGAAACGAAGCGTTGTAATTGGAAATAATATTTAAACGATACCTTGAACTGAAGTAAAAAAAAGTTTCGCTAAGAAGGTTTCCTATGCTGAATAGTCAAAATGATAAAAATATTCGTTGTTTATTATGGGCTCTAGAAATTAATAAATTCATTATATAAATTTTTAAGTAGATATTTTCGCTTTGCATATTTTATTATTAAAAAAAAAAACTAATTCCATGCCTGGTATAGAAAAACTGATTTTAGGCGCCAAGTAAATATTTCACTCTCTCTCGGCATGAAAAATGATATTTTTTCATATAAACCCGCTAGGGAAGCATTTTAATAATTAAATTACTAGAATAAAAACAGGTTAAAAAAGCTTTTTACTAGAACGTATTTTTTTTATAAGATAGAAAGGTGTGTTTTCCTTTTTACTATTAATATTTTTATTTATTTATCTTCTCCTTAATCTTAATTTATTTTATCATAGATAAAAAATTTGTTGAAAATTATGTTAAGATACGATTCGCTTCAAACATATATATTCTAAAAAAAAAGATGAATAAATAAAAACTTAATATTAGCTATAATACAGTTTATAACGTTTGATATAAGTTAGTTTTTAACGGGAGATATGAAGTCGCGCAACCCAAATGACAACAAATTGTTTTTTAGAAAGCCCCTTTTTATTAATTTACAAAATAATATTAACATTTACAAAAGTATTACTTACAAGTTTATATGTCCGCCATGATTTTCAATCCATGTATCAACGTTTTTTCTTAAATTGTATGCGACTTCTTTCAGTGCAGCAGCCAGTGATAATCGATATACATTCCTCAATATTTTGTTTAAATTCATCAAGTTTATGCGGGTTGTTTTAGTACACATTATCTTTCAAAAAGCCTCACAAATAAAAATCGGAACCGTTGAACGAGGGGGTCATAGACCACGAGAAATCCGATCATTGAAGAAATCGAGAAGAAATTGTATGCTACTGTTCGCCGTGTGTGCAGCAGCTGTTCCGTCTTGTAGCCAGCAATCACGCTCCATCCGTATGTAGCAAAACTGTAAACTGCATGATTATTTCATGATATCGTTCAGCTGTAGTGGTCTTCGAAAAAAAGATAGGTCCTACAATATTCCGACAAGATACGCCACACCATACTCCAATTTTCTGCAAATACAACGGCTGTTCATGGGACACATGTGGATTCTCTGAAGACCATATTCTGTAATTTTGACTGTTAACATATCCTCTGAGATAAAACTTAAGCTTAATCGCTGAAAAAAACTTGTCCAGAACAGATATGTCATTTCGAATGAAACCTCTAAACCACCGATAATACTGCATTCGTTTCTCCTTATTTAGTTCTTAGAGCTGATGACTTACGTTAATCCGGTACGGATGTAATTTTAGAACTTTAGTAGCCTTATGAACACTTCCGTAAGATAGCCCAATCTGGTTAGAAAGTTTTCGAAGTAACTATTTTGGAGAACGGAAAGGGTTTCATTTATCGTCTGCACACTGTCATTATTTGACCCACCGGGTTTGTCTAGTGCTGAACGCGTCTTTGCAAGCCAGCTGATTTCGAAGTCGAGAGTTCCAATGTTCAAAACCTTTATTCGGATTTGAATACTAGATCGTGGATACCGGTGTTCTTTGGTGGTTGGGGTTCAATTAACCACACATCTGGACGACCTGAGTCTGTACAAGACTACACTTCATTTACATTCATACACATCATCCTCATTCATCCTCTGAAGTAATACCTGACGGTGATTCCCGGAGGCCAAAAAAAAAAAGAACTGTCGTCATTTAAAACACTAGACGGCCGGTACGCTTATGGTCTTGCACAATACCCGCATCCCGAAAATGACTAAATACGTTTGTTTAGTGTATATAGTGGATTTGTTTGACACATTAGCATCTGGAAAAGCGTCTAAAAAATGTTCTAGACACTTCCGTACGATTTCGATTCACAGTAACTCATAACAATAAAGATCGTTGTTTTTGTGTAAAAGATATTATTGTTCCGACTAAACAAACTGCTTGGTTCCACGCCCACTGTTGCCCGGAGGTGTGATTTAGCAGTACTACCATACCCTATTCTGTTACACAAAAAATTACCCTAATTAAAATATCTTTTACAAATTAACTGTCATTCCTACAAAGCAGAAACATTTGGGTTGGGTGACTTTAAGATCACCCTTATATGTTCGTAACTTATAAGTATACATTAATACTGTTCTATATACGGTAGCAGATCCGTTCATTTCATTCTAGACATTTAATCGGCATCATATGTATCCTTAATATTCTAAATTGAATCTTTAATGACCTTACTAAATCGCATATTGATTTTTTTGACAATAGCATAACAACATGTTTTCTGAACTTTATTTAATCCTCACATTTTTCCTTGTTTCATGTTAGATAAAAAAAAAAATTGTAAATATTTACATATATATTAATATACATATACTCGTATGTAATAATTTTTATATTTGTATATATATATATATAATATTTTTTTTTGTGGCAAAACATGTAAATAAAACAAGAATGCTATAATAACAAAGGCATAAAAATACATTACTACCCTAATACATAATATCAAAACCCGGTTACTACGTCTACGAAATTTGCATGTATCCTTTGAGACGCTATAAAGATAAAAAACTAAATTTATCAAAAGAGCGGGTGAAGTAATTGATTTGTAAAGATAACAATTGCAGTACAGATAGTAGAAAAACCAAAAAAGTATTGAAACTTAGTAAAGAAACATTTGGCTGATATTAAATAAAGAAGACCAAAGAAATCAACTGCCGTATAACTTTGCAAACAAACTCGTCACTAAATTAGTAATATCAAACCAGAAACGATATTTTGGATACGTGTTCATATTAAACAAATGTTCGTTCTGGTAAACTTATCAATAATCATGCAAAAACATCGTTGTTGGGTAACGATAAAGAAACCAATATCTTTTAGCCATTTTTAATTTAAAATTTATTAAAAAAAACATCTTTTGAAAGGTTTCTATTATAACATTAAATGGTTAGCCCCTTCCTCAAATTTTGTCCATGAGTAGAAATAACTGTTTCATTGGTTAATATTCATGCTATCTTTATCTTTTTCGTGAAAACTTTTTATCTTATTCAAAACTAAATAAAAGACATGGTCTTGATGGGTAATCCCAGTTTGAAATTAATGAGGTTTAGATGTTCAGCCAAACTCACGTTTCTAATTTGAATTTTCTACTGCAGCAACAACAGTTACTTGTATTATTTTTTTATTCCTGTTCTTAAAACGCTGTTCAATGCTTTTTTTGTTATTTTACAGTTTATTAATCAATTAATATTTGTTATTTCTTTCTGTTTTTAGAATATATATATATATAAATACTTTTTTCCTTATATAAACTTTTCTTCCAGTGTCTTATGATGATAATTGGTTAACAACCGAAACGTGCATTTAGTTTTATATCAAGTAACATAAAAGGATTAAATTTTGTTTTTTTAATGAATATCTTTAATATCTTAACTCCCTTAGCCTCTTAGCCCCTTAAAGGGGCTAGGGCTCGATCTTGGCTTAAAGCCTTCGCAGAGATAACGCGAATGTATCTTGAAAATATGAAAGCAATCGGTTGGTTGGTTCTCGTGTGATGCTATTGCAAACAGACAAACTTTCGCATCTTATATTATATAAAGCCGAAAGTTTGTCTGCAAACAAACAGACATCCGACAGTCTGGCATCACGCAATAACCACCCGACTGATTGCTTTTAAATTTTCAGCGTACATTTATGTTATCCCAGGCAAGGTTTTAAGGCATAGATCAAGACCCTTGCCCTCTTGGGGATGAAGTTGTGAATTAAAAATATTCATTAAAGAAAAAAAAGAAGATTAATACGTTTACTTCATTATTATACTTCTGTCACTATGACAACAGAAATAAATTATGAATTTTTCATCGTCAAAGTTGTGTGTACCTTAGTTGTCATAATTACTTTAATTGTTATTTATCGATATTATTCTCACAATGATGAGGATAACGAAGAATGCAAGAGTCCAGCGAGCGGACCCCGCACAGTAGATGCGGATGGCGTGCTCTGCGGCCCTGGGGTAGACCCTGATGCCCCGGAAGCCCCTTGGTCGGCTTCAGGTTCCCTAGGCCGACTCGGGCCCCGGGGGTCCATGGAGTGGAGCCCCTTGGCTAGACGGTACAGCGAGCAAGTGAGCCCCGACCGGGGTAATAATAATTACTAAGATAAGAATGTATAAGTTATCTTTCTTATAAATAAATTTTAGAAAAGAAGTAAATTAACTTATAAATAAATTATAAACTAATAACTCAATAATTATTTAATTATTTGTAAATTGATTTATCTATTTATTTATATAAAAGTAAATTACTCAAAATAATAATAATAATAAACATACTTGAACCATAGCGATATTGTGGGGTTGGACAAGCGAGGTAGGGTGGTGGGTCCTCATCTCAATAATTGTTCTTCAAGAACAAGAAAGCATCTTGGCAGCATTATTATTATCATTAAAAAGATTGAATTCAGGTTTGGTCAAATCGATTTATATACACGGTTTATTTAATTATAAAATAAAAAATATCGTGTCTGTTGACTTTTCTACTCCCAACATACATTTTTATATCGTATAAAAATGTAATATCGTTAAATGTATTAACTTTGAAGGTTAATAGGTTTTTTAACTTAAATCCACCTTTTTAAAAAAAATAATAATAATTTTTTTACATTGGTTTTATTTTTCTTTAAGTTTGTTATCTTGTTATTAATTTTTTTTTGTAGTTTTAATTTTCTGTTTAGTATGGATAGTAGGCTAATGAAAATGCTGTGTGTATGAAAACTGCAATTATAAAAATTGGAGTCTTGTTTTTACAATTTATGAATACACAATATAAAAGTGGATGCATGTTATCTATTATTAGTACTACTATTACACTACGACCAAATCTGTAATGTTTTTTTGTTTTACGAAAAATATAATGCCTTAAATATTACTTTTTTAACTGACAATTAATTTTTTACTAAATTTTTATTAGAGATGGGTTAAATGTATAAAAAAATAAACTGAATGAGGACTTTTGGAATGAAGACCTTTCGATGATAAAATGTATAAGTACTTTTTATTGCTTAATTATTTAATATATTGCTAGAAAGATAATTTCCATTATTAATATCTTCTGGTATTATAATATTATATTAAATTATAATGTTTAATTTTTGCAAAATCAAAAATTGATTGAGTAGGTAGCGTCTCGGCTTTTCTTGCAGAGATCCCGGGTTCGAATGCCGGTCAAGCATGGCATCTTTTCATACGCTATCAATATCCACCGGAACAATTAATGATCATAGCTGTTTCCCGCGTTTCTTCACAAAACAAATAAAGTTTGGCAAATTTTTAAATAGTTATTTTATTTTGTAATTATTTAATATAAAATTAAGTGTAAAATTATCTTTAAAAAACAATTAAAACGTAAAAAAGCCTTTCATTTTGACTTAGTTAAAAATAATTAGAAAATTATTTGTTGTATAGAGTTAATTAGTTTATTGTTGGTACAACTTACTAACCTTTAATTTGGCAAAGACTTCAAAAAGTCAGAATTTTGAAAAAAATACCTTTTTTTAATTTTTTCTAGATTCGTTTTATTTTTCTTTAAGTTTGTTATTTATTTATTATTTTTTTTGTCTATTTTATAGTTTTATTTTATGTTTAGTGTGGATAATAGGTTAAAAAAAAACTGCGTGTATGAAAAAAAGCCGATTGCATGAAACGTAAACTTATGTTCTACCCACGTTAACTAGAAGTTAACTAGGAGTCACGTTAACTAGGAGTCATCCTCCAGAAAAAACGGTAGATACACTGAGCACATAGACAGTGTATGCAACAAGACAGAAAGGATGATAAAATGTTTAAACATCATTATGTCATCGCAGAATGCCCCTAGGGCCTCAAAGCGCTGCTTACTGGCGACCACCGTCGTGTCTTCGCTTATGTATGCCGTTCCGGCCTGGTGGCGCTCTATCGCCATCAGGCGCAACAAGGAGAGACTACCGAAGACGCACAGGCGTGTGCTCCTAGGTCGATTTTGCATACAGGACTGTGTCCTATGCCGCCCTGTGCGTGTTATCGGGTGCACCTCCTATTGACCTAATCGCAAAAAAGAGGGTGGAGAGGGCACAAGGCAAGCCAGAGCAAGAAGTCAGGGATGCTGTTTATAATATCTGGCAGGAAAGATGGTCGCAGGAAGGTGTGGGTAGATGGACGAGAACCCTCATCCCCAACATCAAACCATGGTTGTCGAGAAGATTTGGTGAGGTTGATGACCTATCGCAGTTTTTTACAGGACATGGTTCCTTCAATAACTACCTGCACAAAAATAGGCAAGAGAGAAGAGCTAATTTGCAACTACTGCAACGAGATAGGTGATGCTGATCACACCTTTTTTGAGTGCAATAGGTGGGACACACTTAGACATAGTAAGGCACTCACCGGTATAACTCCAGACACAACAATTGAATACATGCTAAGAAGCGAGTTAAACTGGAATAATATTTCTAGTTTTGTTAGACAAGTCGTACTACAGAAATACTCCGATGAGAGAAGACAAGGTGTTGGCTAGAGTAGGACTGGGTGGACAGCTTTGCTGGTGAGGTCCAACATGCTGCGGTGTGTTGGCACTGATGAGCCACCAAGGACTTCATGGGTAACAGTCAGGTAACAGCACACTGAATACCGAAAAGACCCGGCACCACGTCACGACACACTAGGTATGGCGTGGTGTCCAAAAGGGTAATACTCTCAAAAAGAGCTAACCGCTAGGCCGACCTGCCATGTCGGTATATAGCCAGTAGGTGGGGAGGCCTATTTAAAGACACTCCCCTGGGTGGCGTAATACCAACAAGTCGGTCCGGCCCAGGGGGGCTGAGAGGAAAAAAAACGTTAACTAGAAAACTACAGCATACTTATATGCAGTTTTAGTAAACGTAATACCGTAAGAAAACTTACGTTTTATTACGGTAAGTAATACCGAGAGTTTTCTAAATGTGATAAGCGAATATAACTTTCAAATACAGAATATGATTGCGATTTGATTTCAAGCAACATGACATAGATATAATTTAATTTTAATCAAATTTTGAGAGCTGTTAGGTAAATACTTTTATATTGATACGGAAATACATAAATTTTTAGTGTTTTATGCACTTGAACCAATGTTCTTGTCAAAGTGCATGTAAACTACACAAATAATCTTTTTAAAAAATTGGTCGCTAAGTTATCTGGAAAACCTAACAAATTCCTAAAAAAAAAATTAAAAAATGAAATCACAGCTGATAAAATGAATCTATTTTTACTCTCCCGTCTAGCGCTATAGCAGAGCTATAGATTTAGAAGGGAAAGTATTGTAATCGTCCAGTTTGGGTATATGCGGTTTTCACCGGATCTTAATGTTTTGACACCTAAGGAATCCAAAAACCGGATGGAAATTTTACCGATGTTCATATGTGTGTATGTTCGGTGTCGCCTTTTAAATCAGCTTATACCTCCAGAACTACTGGAACGATTTCGACCAAACTTGGTCAGATTACTTCTATATATGGGACATTAATGCCAATAAATTATAAAGTTAATGATGGGAGTGAGGCTGTAGAGCAAGGTCACCCTCAGTATCTTGAGATTAAGGTCTTATTTTCCTTAGGCACATTTGTTAATAATTAAAATAATATTTTTAAAAAAAATTCGCAAAAAATGCTCTAAATAAACTAGTGGGTAAGTGGGTATATTGCATCATTAGTACCCTCTCTCATTACAAGGAGCTCTAGTGTAGCACTAAAAATACAGCTTCTGTAGTCGTTTTTTTTTGTTGTGACGTCACATGTGAGTGGTATAATTAAATGAATAATATTTAAAGTGTAAAAAAGTATGTAAAGTGGTCGCTAGTATTGCCACACGTGCGCGAATGAAATAAATATGCGCGTGCGCTTTATTTAGAATCATTAAATTAAATAAACAAAAAATATTATATTTAAATGAAATTATAAATATTTTAAATTGTGTGTGTAAGCCGTGCATCAGAAAAAAGCCGCGTGACGGGAAAGTCCTATCACTGTATTGTCAGCTTTTTTTTTTTAATTGTCTTTAGAATAGCTTTAATGGATTTTAGAGACTTAATAAGGCATTCAATAGTTTTTTGGGTAGTTAAAAAATCTTTTTTTTTTTTATAAAATCGATATAATTTAGAATTCTTATAATAAGATATCAAACTTTTAATTTGTAACTTATGAGGGAATCCAATTATAATTTTTTTTGTTGGTGGGGGGGGGGGAGGCGGGTAGATTTATTTACAACATAAGCTTGAAGCTTGTGCGTGGATTTGAAATGGATCTTATAGTTAATGGTTAGCTATGCATTATAATGTACTTGTTTAAGGGAAGGTATTCTAATCGCATCGTATCTTTTATAATATGCTATTTTCAAAGACGAAGTAAAGTTATTTAAAAATTAAATTATTTTCTAAATTTTCTAATGCATCAATACGTTTAAAAATAATTACGAAGTTAATACATGTAAAGTAACGTGAATTTTACAATTATCCATTTAAGATGCGGTTGACTGTTTAAATAACAAGATTTAATTTTTTTTTTAAATCAGTTAAAAAGTAATCAGCCGATTTTATTTTGCTTATAGAATAATGTATAAAACATGGTTTATTATATAGAAAACCGCGAACCAAACTTTGAGGAACTTTTTCTTTTTAATTTAAATAAAATTAGACGATTAAAATACAGGTTTGAGAAAACTATTTTTTTTAAATATATTCTTGTTTATAAAAATTATAATTTTTTTCGTACAAGAAAATATTGTAATCGCAAAAAATTCCGGTTTTCAGGTTTCAACGAAAATATCCATCTTGAATATCCCTGAATCCATTTTGACTAGTTTCGGCGTGACGTCTGTACGTTTCTATCTCGCGTAACTCAAAAACGATTAGCCGTAGAATGTTGAAATTATGGATTGTTGTAACATCTAATTGTGCACCTCCCTTCTGATTGCAATCGACTTGAAGCAAAAATGTCCAAAAAAGTCCAAAATCTAAAACGTTTGGATTTTGAACTTTTTCTTAACTGCAATAATAAAACTTCATTTTTCAACGATATATCATAAGTGGTACTTACTTTCATTGGTTCCAGAATTATAGCCAAATAAAATTTTAATTAATGCAATATTTGGATCTTACAAGGGGAAGAAACATCGGTTCGAATCCTTTTCCTTTTTTTTTAATTTATTAAATATATTGATTTATTAATAATTATAAACTTCCGATTGTAAAAAAAGTTTTACAATAAATAATAATTCAATAATAACAATTAAAAGAAAAATATGAAAAAAATGAGAAGTTATTAGTGAAATAAAATTTTGTGTACGTTTCATTTGAAAAAAATATGTGTATATGTAATTTAATAGGCATACAAGGAAGTCATGTGGTTTCCACATAAAATTTCTTTTCTTATTAGGCTCATGTCTCTTTTCGCAATTTAAGACAAAACAAAAACAAACAATTATAATCCGTAATGAAAAAGATGTTTTGTTGGATATTGAAATGCGGAATGTCCCACAAGTTTCCATACATAAAAAATAACATTTTTTTTATGAATACCATTTTTATTTATTTTTATGAATTTATTATTTATTTTTAAGTATTCTGTATCTACGAAAACTTACGGAACATTGCATAATTTAATCATGGTAATTTTAGAAATTTTGTATTAAAATTTATTATAATTTTATTAATTTTTTTTTTTTTTGTTTGTTTCAGGTATGCCATTTAAATTTGTTCTCTATAAATTATTTAAACTTTTTGTAAGTACAATAACATTAAATTAATATTAGTTATATTGTAATAATGTACATCTGTAATTATATATTTATATAATCCAGTATTGAGTTGAGAAATTGTATATTGTTTATATTTGCATTCGATTCGTGCAAGAAAGAATATGTTAGAGTTGGTATAAGTTTTAAAATGTCCTATTCTTCTTTTGACTATGATGCATCCTATTAAGTATATGATTTTACAAATTTTCATTATCTGAATTGCTTTTCCTGAGAGTAACGATGCAATACAACTAGTCCATATAATGTACTTTGTTATTTGTAGAGTTACTTTCATCGTTACTGGAATATCTATAATGTAAATTTGCATTAAATTAAACTGAATAAATAATGAGCATTTCACTTCCCACTCTCTTGGCTTGGGGCGTTTATTATTCTTGGAAATGACTGTATCATTTCCGCGAGTAACTTATGTATCGTTTCAGATCGTTTACAATCGTTACGTTATGTTATGTAGGATTGTTACAGTCTTAATTACTTATGTTTATAGATTTAAAAATATACTTCATTATTATTACACACCTACCCCTATTTATCTATTAGTAACAGGAGTTCTTTGTAATTTTGGGCTCGTTAAAAATAAAACTTTATTAAAAACTGACAATTATTATAAAAAAAAAAGAAAAGAAGTTACAGGTTATCTACGTCAGATGGTACATTAAATCTATAACACCCAGCAATTTTGTGAGCGAGATGTTATATTTTTTTAATGGATTCTGGTAGAAAACCTTAACATTGCATCAGTTTAATGTCCTTCCAACCAATATTTCTAACGTGACAGTCAATAATTTAAAGCATTGAAAAAGTAATTTTTTTTTTACAATGTTATATTTATTTTAATATTGTTAATGTAAAAGTAGCAGTTCTTGAAAGTACTTTTATGCTGTAAAGAAAAAAATGTTGTGTTTTAGTTATTTAATTCCTGATTATTACGGGTGGTTTTTTTTATTATTTGTTTTTAATAAACTAATTCTATAACCAGTTTCAAGTGGCATGAACTACAGCCGATTTCTCTTTCTCTTGTGTTCTGATGAGAAAATTCTCCTTTATTTGATCTTCCTTTTAATTTTCCCTACGTATCAAAAATTACCCAATCGGATAGAGGCTAGTTTTATTTTAAATTATATTTTATTTAGGCCGATTCTGTAGTCTGATAAGTAACATCAAATTTAATTTTTAAACATATTTGTTTACCTCCCTGCTTTACAGAGGGTAATATATAATTTTGTCCATGCTTCCTTAGGTTCTTTATCTCTATCAATATTGATAAAGTAGTTTTACTCTATTTTCTCGATTTTGGTGAATTTTTCCTGTATATTTTCGATGGATCTCTTGTGAAACCCTAAACACAACTGTATCTTTAATAAGATTCATTTTTGTGGGATCCATTACCATGTAGCACTCTGCTAAATAAACCAGTTCATTACAAGCTAGTATCTTGTCGCATCAGATGAAAATATCATTGGTAATATATCAGGTTGTCTAAAAAGTATTGAGCCTTTGGAGGGTAATTGAGAATACATTTATTTTTATTGGAAAATAACATTATGCGACCACATATGCATTATTTTGTTTTATGACTTTCTACCATTTTCCAGTAACACCATAGTCCCGTCGCTGTAGAACTTCTGTGGTTTCTGGACAAAAAATTGGGACACGTGGTTTTCTCAGGTATCTTTTGAAACTTAACACCATTCAAGGAGTTTTGCAGATACCGAAACAAATGATAATTTGACAGGGTCGGGTTTAGGCTATACGGTGGTCTCCAGTCATGCTCTCTCAATTCCTGTCGAGTCGTTAAAGATATGTGCTGTCTGGCTTTGTCAGCGTGGTATATGTCACCCTTTCTGTTGACCAGTTCAGGCCGTTTCTTTTGAATTTCTTGGTCTAATCGCGCTAATTGTCCACAGTACAGGTCTGAGTCTATCGTTCTGCCTGGCGGCAGCAGTTCGTGATGTACGATGCTCTCTTCCTATCTCACCAAACTCATAGCATAACCTTTCTGAGCATCAGTGTGAACTTTGCCACAGACTATGAGCTTCTCCTCGCTTTCACCACGATATTTTTCGTACATTGTTGTCATAGGTTATCCACGTTTCATCACTACTAATCAACCGCTACAGAAATGGCACGATTTCGTTATTTTCAATAGAGATTAGATAGAAATTCGATGGAGTAAATTTTTTTCGAATCAGATCATGTGGCACCGAAACGTCGAACTTCTTTTTGTAACCAGCTTTCTCCAAATGGTTTAACATTATTTGGTGATGGATTTTTAGATCATTGGCGATGTCATGCCGGTCTTCCTCAGTTTTTGCCAAAATATCATTTACTTTTTCTGTGATTGGTCACCGGCTGAGAGGAGTTTCTTAGACATCGAAATTTCCAGAAGGAAAGCAACTGAACCATTTTTCGGCTGTTGCTTTTGATAACATATCTTATCCATAAACAGCACAAATTTACGTAACAAGGCGTGCGCAGCATTTCCGCCTTTATCTAAATAAAATTGTAAAATGTAACGCAGTTTTGAGGAAAGTTCTCTTATCTTCATGGCACAATCCTTACGTCTGAGTATAAAAATTTCCACGTGTTTTGCACATCTACTAGCTTCAACTGCCAGCAGTCAAATGACGTTCGGCCAGACCCTTTTTTTTTGTTTATTTTTTGCATTGTTCATAAAAAATTCATCGTTCATGAAATGGTCGTCTAGTTCAAAATGTTAAATAAACGATTTTTTGATGGTTTTCTTATTTTCCAGTGTATTTTAGTAACGTTTTAGTTTAGTTTTTTTCTGATAAAACAGCGCTTATTGTTTTCGACGACAGTAATTCCTACAGTTTTATTATTTTAACAAGAAAAACATTGTGCATAAAACGATCGGAGAAAATATTCCATACTTTGTCAAGTGTCGAACCGGTGACCGGCTAATTTGAAGGCTAATGTTGTAAGAGTTATACCTACTTAACGGCTTCTGTTCTTAAAGAAAAAACTATTATTATCAGTCAAATATCAAAACAAAATCTTACAGTTATTTAAAATAAAAATATATTTTGCTTTAATGCTAGAAATAAATATAATTGAAAATAAGCGGAAAGGTTGAATAAAGAGAACAATAAATAAGTTATTAATATTAAAGGAGCTGACGGAAATTAACAACTTCAAATAAGGATATGAAAATCCTACTTCACGACCCACGCTGAATGGATTTATCTAGAAATGTAATTTTGTTTAGCATGCATCTTGTCGGGAATGAAAAGCAGACATATTTAAAAAATTAAAAGGAATAGAAGAAAACAAATAAAATCTATTAATTATTTTGATTCTTATACCATTTCGATCAGATCCTAGAGAAACACCCTAACCAAAATTCTACAAACTACTATTTCGGAAAAAAAAATGCAAGTCCATCATAGATTCGAAAGGAATTCTTCACCGCCAATTTAATTCTGTTATTATGGGGCGATAAACTAATTCATATATTAATGAAACGTATTTTTTTTTTAAATTTAACTTGTGGATTTAATTTTTTTTTTTAATAAAAAAAAAAATATAAAAGTATACTACTTTTCCTTAACATTGTTTTGTTTTTTATTTAAATTAAGCTAAAAATTTTGAAAATAAGATGATAGTTTTTTTTTTAACCTCTGCTTCTTGTTATAAAGTAGGATGTGTCATGCATTTTTAATCCGGCCTTTTACTTTATTTACATATCATATTCTGTAGTAAACTACGTCATAAAGTGGAAAAATCTCAACAGAGATAAATGTTTAAAATTATATATAAAGATAAGTGGCATTGCTTGTTGCGCTTAATTTAAAGATTATTTATTTTATGTCTGTTGCAATTTATAAAAGTTACCTTGCTATCAACAGTATTAATTTTATATTATATTTTTATTTATCTTTATAATTTGACTTCATTTCATCCAACTTTATTACGTAAACACTTTAGTTCATTGCGTGCGCTGGTACCCACTAGTTGCTTTTGTATTCATTTAACTTCATATTTACTGTTTTATTTATATTATTTTCTTCATTTAACTAAAACTTTCGTTATATTATTAAGGACTTCACAACCTTAAAAGCATATAAAAATTTGTTTAATAATTTACAGATTCGGTTGAGGTCTCATTTCATAGTAAAACACATCAAGTTTTGATCCACGTACTTCATTAGCACCGAATTCGGCCACCAATATTGTTAAAAATCAATACATTTACTGGTGCGGAACGTGCTCGCTGTGTGTTTTGCTTCTACAATATGCAGTCAGCATCTGAAGTTAACGTAATTTTCGTAAAGATTACGGTAGGAACCCTCTTAGTAGACATACAGTTTTCTCTTGGTACCAAACCTTGGTTGAGACAGTTTGTTCTGTTAAACGTACAAAAATTACTAGGACGCCTTCGCGTTCCTGAAGCTGCGGTGGAACAACTCGGAGAAAGCTTTGCACGTAGTTCGAAGAAATCAACTCGACCTGCGTCACGTGAGACTGGCATTCCACAAACAACTGTTCGGCGCGTATTACGTAAACGATTGCCCTTGAAACTATTCTAACTATCGTGGTTCAACACATTACAGATGACGACAAAGTTGCCTGGCTGGCGTTTTATGTGGAAATGATGAATAGATTTGCAGACGACGATACATTTTTAGACAATATAATATTTAGTGATGAGTCGACGTTTCACATCAGCGGCAAGGCGAACACCCAAAATTGTCGAATATGAGGTAGCGAAAACCCTCATAAAACTTTGCAGCAAATTCGTGGTAGCCGTAAAGACAATTTTTTTTTGTACCCTTAGCAAACGAAGACTGTACGGCCCGTTCTTCTTCCAGGAGGCAACCGTAAATGATACCGTTTATGCTTCATAATTTTGTAATTCCTCACTTAGACGATGTTGATCAAGATGGACGCCATTACTATCAGCAAGACCGGGCACCACTTCACTACCGTCTAGGAGTCCCGAGATTTTCGTGATACTCGATTCCCAGGCCGGTTAATCGGTAGTGAAGGTCCAATTGCATGGCCACTTCGTTTCCCAGATTTTACCCTACTAGATGTTTTCATGTGGGGATTCATTAAAGATCGGGTTTATGTAGTACCGCTTTTCCCTACCGATTTTATTGAGGTAAGACTTCGAATTAAGGCAGTAGCTACAGAGGTAACGCCCGACTTATGGCACCATTCTGGAATAAAATCGACTGAGGTAGGATGTATGTCGCATTACAAATGGAAGCTATATCCAACAAAAGTGAATGTTGGATGACAAACTTGTGTTTTTCTATGAAATGAGGCATCAACCGAATGTATAATTTATCTCAATAAATTTTTATGTGCTTTTAAAATTGTGAAGTCCTTTTTGAATCATCCGGTATTATTTCCGATGAGCTTAAATCTTATTAGTAATGATCTTAATTAACTTGATGATTTAATAGTAAAATTAGTATTAATCGTAAAATTTTATTTCTTTAATTGGAGCAATTTATTTTATTATTTTTATATTTTCACAAAATCAGCTAATTATTGTTTGACTAATTTAATCAGTCAAATTCTTCGTAACATCTGTGTAAGAGTTCTAAAAATCATATTAAAATGTATACCTTGTTGACTACTTGTAAATAATCACGCTTCGGCCACGGAGGTCGGCGGATTTTGTAAATAAAATTCTAAAAATTCATTAAATTTAATTATTTATTCACAAATAGTAAATACCATACATTATTTTCCCCTTCAGTATAAATCGAATCAAAGAAGAATAACAAGAGAAGCCGACATACTGACCGTTACATTATTATGTCAGCGTATATAGTGGAGGCGTAAACGGCTAAAATTACACATACGTAATACTTAAACCGCATTTTACATACACAATATATAATAAGAACATGACGTAGCGTAAATGTTTTGGTAGCTTAGTCAAATAATGTGATGCAAAGTTACTGACTTTTTTATTTATAAATGCATTCGTCAGTAGTAAAAACGAATAAAAATTAATAGCATGACTAATTTCAAACGATTATTAAAATTTTAATTTATCATAAAACGAAAGATGAGTTAAGTGTTTTTATTCTATGATTAATAGGATTCCGTTATTTCCAAAATAATTTTAAAAGACTCTTTCGAGGTTTTGCGCAACAAAACCGACTTTTCGTTTCCGACGCCCTAACTATTTAGCATTCAGAAACGTAGTGATTTTCAGAATACAACGCACTACGTACGTTCGATTAACGAATAGATCCTAGACACAAGAATTAAGTTTCAACTTATTCAACACTGTGACTCACTGAATAGCGCGTATGAAAATTAAACCACTGCATAGTCAACATAACCTCGAATTGAGGTTATGTTGTTTGTTGTCGAACTTAAAATTGAGTGTAATTGAAGAACGATTCAACCAATCTTCATCCAAATTTTTACGTACACAACTTCAGATATACTAATACAACATATCTAAAATGCAATTAAATTTTTTTTTTCTTCTCCAGAGTAGACATTTCTGCCGTTTTATTCCTCACAGTTCAATACACAGCCGCCATATTAACATACCTCTTGTCAGTTATCAGGATATAGAAATATATAATCGGCTGTCATTTGCTCTTCGTTGCATAGGACGCACTGTTAAGTCTCAGTCATGGTGTCGCAAATAATCGTGTCCAGTGGCTAGCCTAAAATATTCTACTGCTACCGCTCTAGGATAAGTTCGGTGAAGATCGTTAACGGTCAAGCATTGACGCCCAGCGTTTGTCACCACAGTCTGTAAAATTTCTGCTCTTGCTCTCTCCATGATAGCACTGCGGACCATTCGTTTCGAACTACGCAATGATTCGCACTGCTGGAACAATTCAATGAAATTGATCCAGTAGTTTTGGAGATTTTTGAGCCACAAAATTTCCAGTTTTTTTGGGACAACTGAGCGTTACATTAGAACGACTGAAGAATCATCAAATTCTCACACATAACTTCAGATAGTTTACTACAGCATATCTAAATTTCAGTGAAATTGATCAAGTAGTTTTGGAAAATTTCGAGTCTCAAATTTTAGACTTAGGCTCATATATATATATATATATATTTTATTTTTTTTAAAGGAATTCTTTTAATAACCATACTTCTCTGTACCAATAAAAATTAATTTATATTTAATAACAATTGAAATAGGATGACTTACCTTATTTCATTACAAAAACAGAAACGCTTTCGCGAACTTTATTCACATCATCAGCTGCATATATATCACAAAAAAAAAACATATACTTGCAATCCACGATAACATACCACTTAATCACTTATAGTTTTATATTAAAAATTTTTAAACCAATTAAATTTTATTAAAAACCGTAATGTAAATTTAACTTATCATACTTTAAGATCTTATAACAAAAGTTTTATATATATATATATATATATATGTAAGGAGATTACATTTTAAGTGAATGGTATTTACAATTCAATCACAGTTAACAACAAAACAAATCCTTTTAAATATTTGGTAGTTTTTTTTTCGTTAAACCAGACCGCACACATAACGCAAAAATACTGAAATAGCCTAAACGATTTCAGCCTTTTATCATAACGGGTTTAAAGACGAATGGTACTTGAAAATCAGCCCTTAATCTCAATTCGGTTGCCCTTATTCTCTAAACTTTTATGTAATTAATCTCTAACACATTTATGTAATTAGCACTATACTCTTATATAAAATTTGAAAAATAATAAATTTTTCATAAATTTATTGACGTAGCTTTAAAAATATGATTGTATTCTATAAAATTTTACTTTCCTACTATCATAACTCTCGAGCTACGCTGCAAGAAGAAAAGTATGGTAGTAATCAGTCGAAAAATGGGAATGATTTTTTTATTTTTGTACAATGTACAGTAAATTATTTAATAGAATTTATTTAATACAATGTACTTTATTTTAGTACAATGTACAATTTTAATACAATATCTTTAGGGGTTGATGGGTTTTTGGGAGTCAATTTTCTCAGAATTTTTCAAACATACCCCTACTTTATATTAAGCCTTAGTACATGCGATTTTTTCCCAAAATTCCCCCTTCCCCAAAAATCGAAAAAGCGCTTTCTTTTTATTTATTGCATATTTTTTTTACCGATTTTCTTTTAATGTCTTCCTAGGCATAGTGATAGTGCATGCGACCCCAAAAAAATACTTAGTGAGGAATATTGGTGGGTAGGAGAGCCGATCAGTTAAAAAAAAATTTTTGAATTTTTCAAAAATTTGTTGGGTTTATTTAATATTATTAAATGTTTAAATAATAAACTTTTAGTAACAATATTACAATAAAATTTAATTATAATTCATCCCCCGTTCTCTCCAAAAAATGTTTTAGGTAACTTTATTGATTGTACATTTTTTAGTGGATTTTGTTTTTTAGATTTTTCCATTTAACGTTGCAAATATAGAAAAATAAAAAAAATATTAGAAGGTGATTTTGAAGGTGATTAAGCATAAAAAAATAAAAAATACCGTTTTTTGAATTTTGAATTTTTTTTTTTGGTTTATTTTAAACATTTCATGATAATTTTACAATAAAACTTTATCTTAAATTACCTCCTCCCTAAAAAAAATTTAGGTAATTTTTTTTCACGTGTAATTATTTTTCCACTATATAAGAATAAATAACCCATGTCAGAAAGGTATAATAACTTTGATGTCACTTTTTTTTTAAACGTTGACTTCAAAAATTCGAAATTTAATGAATTGAATTCGTATTACATGTTTTGGGAGTTTTTTAAAGTCTTTTATACGTCTATTTTGCATTTCTACCTACCGGATATTAATTTTAAAGATTTATATTTTTGATCATATATATTTATTATGCGTGAAGGTTGTTTTGTCACCTTGAATGTTTTATTATCAAACGTGTTTTAAATTTTAAAAAACAGTGATGTTTATTAAGTGCATGTATAAAGCTGTGAAGAAATTTGTTGATAGTGAAAATGTTGCATCGTGTCTTTGCGTTTATGTATGTACGATATGGTGAGAAAGAAAGGAGGGGAGTATATTGTATTATCGTAGCAGTAGTATTATTAAAGAGGGGTGATTGTGGGGGGATTGTATAGGTATTGAATAGAAAGGAGGGGATCGCATAGCTCTCACATAGTCAGTCAGCTGTTCTCATCCGAGTTCACGTTAGTGTCGCAGTCGCTTTACCGGTGTGTTGTCTGCGGTGTTCTTTAGTTCATGCGTTGACTTATTTTTACCGGTTTGTCGCTAAATCTTGTTGTTGTAGTTTTCTGTGTTTTATTTCATTATATAGTTTTGGTTTCTAGTTTTTACGTATTGTACATATGTCCTAATTTTTAATATATATAAATATATATATTTTTTTATTAATATAAAACTATTTTTTATTACTTTGCATTTAAAATAATAACATATGTCAGATTCTTTTAAACATGTATTTCATAATTATCTTTTCTATTTAATCTTTTAATATTTGTTGTTTTAAATAGCAAATTAATAAAACATATATATTTTTTTTATTAGGACAATTTTTATGTTATTTTATTGTGACCTCTAATATTTGTTTTAAGTAGAATAAGCGATTGTACAAAAATAATTATTTTTACGTTCATAATAATGCCCTTGCGTGCATGTACAAGTTATTTACTATCACTTACCGAGAAGTAAAAGTTTTTACGTAGTTTTACATGTGCTTCGTACTAGTAAAGTTAAGACGTACAGGTTTAAAATTGGGTTAGGTACTAATGTTTATTTAATTCTGTATGTTTGTTGAACAAATATTATTTTTGAAACTAAATAATTCAAACCTCAATAATTTTCAAATCTTGTTTTTAATATTTGTTAACGTAATAATTATTTTTAGTATATTCTTTTAAGTAAAACGTTTTTGTAGATTTAAATGTAATCAATATTTTCTGCTGTTTATTTATTTATTTGTTTAATATGTATTTTCGCATTTTTTTAACATTCTGAAAAATCTTTTTATTTTTCAATTTATCAATCATTTGATTGGTTTGTAAATAGATATGCTTTCTGTTTTATCCTATTTTATAACTTCAGCATACACTCGACGTACCCGGTTGGTTATACGTTTTATAAAATTCAAATTTTGTTTCATCTACAGTTTTTTTTCTTTCTGCACGTCACTGCACGACCAAATAAAAAATAAACCATGATATCTTACCACATGGTCTATTAGTCCTAATTGAAAATAAATAATTTGAAAATTCTGTCACTAATTTTCTCTCTTTTCTTATTCGTGTTAAGATATTTCTTTATTTTGTGTTTGTATCAGTTTAGTTGATTTGTAGCATCTTTAACCGTTTTTCAGAAGTCTATATTCGTTAAGTATTATTCATGTTTGCAATCATAAATTGTTCGTAAATATTTTTAATTAATTATTAAATTTATATATTATAATAACTGATTTTTTAACAGTAAGAACTCTTCGCGTGTATTCAAATTTTCTCTCTATCTTCATCCATTTCTTGTAATTTTATTCTTTTAATACCTAAATTTTGTTTTTTTTTCTTTTTATTTTGTTTTTCTTTTTATTTAATTTTGTTTTTTGTTTTTTTGTCTTCTTCTTTTTTGAAAAGATAACCATTCTCACATCGGGGTGAGAAATAAGGAAATATTTTTTTAAACATAATTTATTTTGAATTAATTTTAAATTTTGGGATTTTTCAAAATAAAAAAGAGTGTTATTATTCAGTTATAAATATCAGATTCCGTTAATTAATCCTAATATTTGATATAATTTTATAAAAAAAATTATGTGAGAAAATGTAATTTAACCTAAATAACAAATGCAACATTATCTGTTGCCTTATTATATAATAAATAAAAGGAGTTTTTAATTTTGCATAAAAATGCTAAACGATGGTTTAATTTGATTGTATTTTTGTTTATTTTCGATAGAATAAATAATTTAAATTTTGTTTTAAACAATTCTTGATAAGCTGAAAATTAAATCGAAATCTGTTAATACATAACAAAGTTATTTAGGAATATACAAAATAACAAGTTTATAATCAAACTACGGATAAATATGCTCGCTCCTGTTTGTCAATAAGGGTTGAAATTTAATTTTAATTATTATTTTATTAAATGTCGATTTGTAAAATTCTAAATACCAGGATAATTATTATTTAGTTTATTTACTTATTATTTATCTTTTACATGAAGACGTAATTTATTTATATCTTTGATGGAAGTGATTTATATATTCTAATCTGTTTTATTATAATGGTCATAATTATATTGTTTTTTCTCCATTTCTTTTTTCTTTTTACAACTATTTACTAAGAATATTTTATATAATGTATTGAGTATTCTATATATCTGAGTTTTATTGCATATATGTTTTCTTAATTATTTTAATTAGATTCTAGAGTCTAATTTTTAAAGATTTTTTTACAAATTACTTATTTTTTTATTGCCTACAATTCATCGCCTCACGATTTCAATTGAATCTGCCATCATATTATAATATATTCTTTAAATTATTTTTTCCTCTTCTTCTTCTTTACATCTTATAAATGCATTTAATCTTTATTAGACGTTATTAAAAGTTTGTTTTTTACGATTCATTTTGTTTAACATCTTAATGTAATTGTAAAGAAATGCTGTTAGATTTACGATTAGCTACTCCATCTTACTCTTTGTATATCTCTTCTGTCTTTCTTTTTGTCTCTATTTCGTTCACTTTACCTAGTTATGTACTACGTTCTGATTTTTTTTTTTTAAGTCGAGGTTACTTTAAATAGTAATCATGACATGTATTTCATCAGATTTACTTTAATTAGACTTTATTAATAATTGTTAAATTAAAATTCATGATAGTAATATATTTCATTTTATTTTTTTAAGTATCCGGTTTTCTAAGTAAATAAAACTATGCAGACATTTAATTCAATTTTTACTTTTTTCTCCGTCAATCCGGATTGCGTTTATACCTCTTTTTACATTGTTTCTCTGTGTAACGTAAATTACACATTTACAATCAAAACTATAAAATCGATCTCTAGATAAGATAAAAATTAATTCCATTTCACTACATCCTCTATCATTCTAATAAAAAAAAAAATAATAATAACTTTTTCCTGGTAATCTATGTGCTTTTTGTAATGAGTGCAGTTTTCAAATTGTTTTCGAGTACATTTTTATTAGTTTTAAGGCCTAAAAACGTTTTTAATATTTTTTATAGGCTTATTTTTTTTTAAATATTGATGAGGAATCTATTTTTTTGTTTTTGTTTTAACACTTATTTTATTTTCATATAGTTAAATTTATAAGTATGACTTAATTACTGTAATATTTTAGTAACCATTAAAAAAATTGATCTGCGTTATGACAGTGTTTTATGAATTGTAACTAATCAGAATTTTAATTCATTATTAACGATACCTTATAAAGAATAATTTTGATATTAAGTTTTTTAATTTAAATTTAGGCCGTTATAATTTAATAGATCTGATATATAGTATAGTAAAACAGTAAAAGTATATTTTTTAAGGCAATTTTTCAGTGTTACTTTTGTAAGATTATGTTTTGTGTAATTCGATATTTTGCATTTGTATGCCAAAAATTAGTTATTTTCCCTGCTTTTTTGAGATTTCGGATGGTATCCACCCACCGACTAAGTGCCTTATCATTGTACTACTTGTAATTGTTTTAACGAAAATAAATAACACCAAATTCAATCTCAATTTAATATTTTAAAAACTTTATTTTTATTTAATACATTAATCTTTTTAAATTATAACGGTCTACCGTTTTCAGACCTACTTGTTAAATATATTAAGTTCTGCTAAAAGTTGAATTGAGTCCTTAAATTTCCAAAATCAGTTCTACATCTATATATAAATAAAAGAATGACTCCTGAGCTATTCATAATCAACGCCCAGCAAAAACTATTGAAGATAAAGTAATGAAAATTTTTATACATGTTCTCCTTACGGTGTAAGTGCATACTAAGAAAGGATTTTTTGAAATTCTGAGTTTAAAGTGTTAAAATGGAGTACAATGAAATTCACTATTTTCTTAATTTTTCGTTAACAAAGAACATATCAACTTGATATTTGTTATGTATAATCTACACGTGAACACCTAAAATCCAATTTTCTGAAATTCGACCTTGAATTGGTAAGAAAGGTAAAAAACTTCCGTACAATGATTGCAAATTTTTCCCATTTCAACTGTACTGAACGAGATATTAATTCGATTTGAGCTTGCAAATACTCTTCAGATAAATATCTTTCCAGATAAACCCGTTTTCCTGTTTTTTTTTAATTTTTCTATTTTAAGCGATAAAAAAACATAATTTTTTCACATTTTTGCCGTTTTAGGCTACCGTTATTGAGTTAATCTCATAAAGATTAACTTTGGTAACACTGTGATGGTAATTTTTGTTTATAATTCTGATTATGTATTTCGCAAGCGAAGCGGCGAGGGGAAATTTAAAAACCAATTAGTGGATCCTATACTGAGCAAAACTGTTGCTATAAAGAAATTACAATACAGAGATAGTTTTTATGAATTGAACTGGCTTTGATTTTTATTTTTCATTATTATTCTCACACGCATGAGTTTAATGAACACAGGAGCGTAGCGAGGCCTACCGTGTAAACATCCCCTGACCGCGACAGGCACGTAACCGTATAGCGCCGGCAAAGCCGCGTCGGGGATGCTAGTTATATATATATATATATATATATATATATATATATATATATATTTTAAATTATTCAAAATTTAATTGTTTTATTCCATAGGACAATAAAAATATAGCTTTTAAAACAAGATATAGTTTTGTTGAGAAATTTTTTTTGTATTATAAAACTACTGGTTATATTGCAGAGAATTTTAAGATTAGATATTGGAGAACAAGTGTTTATATATTATAATAAAAATATCCTTTTATTTTCTTTATAATATAAATGACTTTATCTTATTTTTCAACCAAGAGTGGATAAAAATATAAAATATTTATTGTAAACGAATTTAATATCATAGTAAACGTAGCAAATGAGCTTTTTATCGGGAAGGACCCGGGTTCGAATCCTGATTAGGGATGGCATTTTTTTTTATACACTTCAACATTTTCATTTTGTATCCACCCACAAGTACCGAACGTAAATGATGAATTAATCTTAAAAAAAGTATATTTTTCGGAAAAATTGTGTGTAGCATATGCTTTTAAAATCATCGGAAAAAAGACCTTTTGTTGAAAATAGACATTTTAGAAAACCAATAATATCATTAGTTAGTGATAATCCAGAATCAGGTACTATTCAAAATGTACACATTTATATTAAATATACGTAACTTTGTTCACTCGTGTAATAATTATTTTGATTTTTATAACTATTTTATTTTATTTTATGAATATTTGTAATAAAATCTCCATAAAGATTAATCAAATTTATGACCAATCGATCTATATTTATAAATAGTAACCGATATTTTTAACTGAAAAATTATAAAAGAAAGTATAATTTTTCAATAATTTTTTAAACGTTGCCTCCCAGTGATGAAATTACGTTCAGAAATTTATTATCATTCCTAAAAAATTTAACACCTTTAAATTACATCAGAATAATTCATTAAAATATATATATATATATATATATATATATATATTTATTTATTTATTTCAATCATTTTGTATAACATACAGAAAAGAGTTTTTTGAAAAAAAATTTTGAAAAATAAAATTGTTTATCTATTATGCAAAATTAATTGTTGTAGTTTCGAAATGTTCAAGTTAAGTATCAATTAAATCTAACGTAAATAATTAATTTAATTATAAATATTTAACTATAAAATTATCAGTTTATTTTAACAATGTTAGTATAATAGTAAAAATTTTGTTTTAGGTTTTTAATTATTGAACTCGGCAGTTTTTAACAAATAAGTAATTATTTCTTATTTAAAGTACTTTTATTTTTTATCTTTTATATTCTAATTTTAAAAGAAATCAGGTTAGAATTAAAAAAAAAAAAGATTCATCTTAAACAGTTAAACAGTTGCACAATTTTACGTGAAAAACATGTATTTGTTTACACTCGTAAGTTAGTTACAAATTTTGAGGTAACTTCATATAAATGTTTACCTAAAATTTTATTTAAATCTAAATTTAGGTTTATTAAACATTTTCAAAGATTTAAATCGGGAAATTTCTTCGAAATTTCGAATTCAGTGAGTGGATTTATAAAATACCGGATACGTAATCACTTTGTGTTATGTTAAGTATCGGTATAACAACAAAAAAAAATCTGATCATACTTCTTCGAATTTCTAACACCAAATTAGTTTGTGAACTAATTTGAACTAATTTAATTTTAAAACAAAAAAGATTAGAGTAGTTGTTAAAAATATACTATTCTAGCAATAAGTAATACTATTATTTTTGGCATCTAAACAAATCCGTAATTGTTAAAAATAATTTTATTCAAATATACAAATTTAACTGTTAATAATTTCTTTTTTTTACGGATAAATTTGAATATTTCTGGGATTTTCTACTTTCAGGATATAAATAAAATGTAAAAGATTATTCGATTGTATTACACAATCTATTTATCCTTGTTAAGTACTTATATTTGTTCGTATATTATACCATTCATCTCTTGTTTACGTACTCGTTGGGCTTACATTTTTATTTCAATGAAACACGTGTATTATAAAAAGCTATTTGTTATACCGGACTAGTTTTATAAATACGTCTAGTCGGTGTTACCGATTGGTGTTGTTTTTTATTTCTCTTTTTTACACGCCCTCTATCTTCTTTTTCATTCTTTGTTCCCCGTTATTCTTTAATACTTCTAATTTCTCTTTTTAATTGACAGTATTTTATAACGAATTTAAATATTATGAGTAAAAAAAAAAAAATCATTCTCGCGTCCTACAATAATAATTATTGTATTTATCTTGAATTTTTATTCGAAATATGCTTTGGTTATTCATAATGTTTAAGACAAAAATACTTTTGTAGGTTGTAATTTTATTCATTGTTTGAATAGAACAATTAATTTTATCATACTTCTTTCCCATCACACAATAATTTATTTGTAAATCTTACTCCTTGGTAGTTTTGTTATTCTGTTTAACTTGCCTACTAAGGTTTACTGTAATTTATTTATTTTTATTTAAATCATATAATAATTAGATTTTAATATTTTATTTATACCAGCTTAAAAAATAGAATTTTTTTTCGTTTTTTGTTTTGAGTTCTGTTGCATTTCTGCGTCTAACTGTTGAAAATTTATTTTTTTATTTAAATATAAAATGATAATACAGGATGTCGAATCAAAGGTTTTGTAGTTCTGTTGGTCAAGATAACTTTTCAAACGGGACATTCTAGAAGGTGACTTTCAAATCTTACGGTTGAGTTTTAGTGGGATATGTTGGTGCTTTTTTTTTCCTGGACGCACAACGAAGTGTCGTTATCAGCGCCGGATACGATATTTATATTTTAAACAAATAAATATAAAAGTTAACATTGATACAAACAGCTGAAACATACAATATAAAATTCAAATAATTGAATGTAAACGAACGGCCCTAAAAAATCGTAAAACATGAGATAACATCACTTCATTATTTCCTAGCATATTTCGTGTATTAGCCCCTAGCGTCGCAGTGCCGCATAACAGACACAATCCACCCAGGATGTGCTGTACTTTCCGCAATCGCAGAGAACACAAACGGGTGCATCTGTTTGAGTCATCAGATATCCATGAGTTAGCCTAGTGTACCCTATTCGGAAACGGCAAGTAGTAAACTCCTCTCGACGGTTATTCCTGTATAAGGAGCTCCATGGCGATACAGTGTTCTTAACTAGACGAAATTTATTGTTGATAGTAGCACTCCATTCAATTTGCCGCTATCATGAACCACCCTCTTCAGAAAACGGAGAAGATCGTTCGAAACAACGCGATTAGCGAAAGAAGGCTAAAATGCCTCTTTCGCCGCACTATCAGCGCGCCCATTGTCTGAAATTCCGATTCGGCTAGGGATTCAACAGAAGGTCATAGTTGAATTACGTTGAGTCGTTTGAGAAATAACACTGAATTTCACCAATTATATATCCATAAATTTTGGAGCGATAAGTAAGGATATATACAGTAAAACGTGGTTATAACGAGATTCAAACCGCCGATCACGATGTAACTCCTGTTAACAAAATTAATTGACCCGACAGTTCTTATAGAATGGAAAAGATATTTTGAGTGACTCTTACAGTAGATTCGGAGATAATTTTATTCATTCTACATAAATGGGAGTAAAATGCAATTCTTTTTTCCTTACAGTTTTTCAATTTTAGTATAAAGTTTGTTATTTGGAATTAATTATACCTGATTATTTTGAAAATTAAGACCTATATTTTTTCTTATAATTTTCCTTTCCTTTTTAACATTTTCCTTAAGGTTAACATTTTTAATAAAAAAAGTATATTTAAATAAAAAATCAATTTCAAATAAGTATTTTATTAGTGACGTGAAGTCTGTAAAATTATTACTGTTCGTTTTTTTAAAGATATTTTTACTATGAAGTGTGTAGTATAGAAGTTATAAAAAAACCAGGGTTAAAAAGTTGATATCGCTATAAAAAAGCGATCGTTAATATTTCAATAATAAAATATTTATTTTAAACAGGATATGTAAGAGTCGCTATTTCGATTAGATTTTATGAGAAATCGTTGTGAAATTATTTTTATACTTTGCAATATTATGTAGGGTTTTTATATTGTGAATGACGTTTAGAAATTCATCTAGGTCTAAGGGATCATGAGATATTAAATTTTTTTATCATTTATTCAGATAG
This sequence comes from Lycorma delicatula, assembly GCF_047948215.1. Lineage (NCBI taxonomy): Eukaryota > Metazoa > Arthropoda > Insecta > Hemiptera > Fulgoridae > Lycorma > Lycorma delicatula. The sequence goes on from NC_134463.1 coordinate 59,111,341, forward strand.
ATTCCTATACAAATCATGCTACCTTTTCTTTATTTGTTAAATTGATTTTAGTCTTTATTTTAATAAATGACTAGTCTTAGACGTTTAGGATGGGTTATATACCATAGAACTTTTTTCAGGTTTTATCAAAAATATCTTATATTATTTTTTATTTTCTATCTTATTTATTATTATTATTAAAAATTGATTTATATAATTTCATAAGCACCTTATTTGCTTGCTCTTTTCGCAAAAAAAAAAAAACATTACAGTTTTAATGAACCTCTTAACTAACTTCCGTAATAGTTTCTAAATTCTGTTGTTACTGCTGTGAAAATGGTGTTTAAAGTGTAATAATCGATCTTATTTTATAGCTAAAATGATCGATTTAGTCGGACTAATTTTTTAAGAATTGCTTGTCGATAAAAAGTAAGTATTTTTTTTTTTTTTATATAAACCTATTGTGAAATAAGTGTAGGGTTTATAACCCTTGACTTGAAACATTTTTTCTATTAGTGATCGTAAATATTTTCATTCCGTTTAAAAATCCATCAGTGACCAAATCGCATTAAATCTTCTGAATAATTGATGCCATCGGTGATGTGTCAATCGATTTCCGTCTGCTGACAAACCCAACCGACCGGTGCACTCTCGATTTATGTTCGCGTGGTAGAGAATAGAAGGGTAGTATTACTTAGAGATTTACTTTCCTACCATCATAGCTCTAAAGCTGTGCTACAAGATGGAAATATGGTAATTAGTCAAAAAATAGGGTGCGAGTTTTTTTTTCAGTTCTTAACGTTTCATGATTCAGGATCCTCAAAAAACAAAAAAAAGGGTAATGTTCGTACGTACGTGTGTTGGCGAGTTTAAACATACTTCACCGGCAAACTAATTGGGGCAATTTACACATTTTGGGATTAGTATCTCCAGGGGGGTTGGGGGTCAGTTTTCTTAAAATGTTATAAATAATCCTACATTATATATAGCTTAATATATGCATGCATCCTTATGTTATTATTTGTTTAAAACATTTTGCCCCAAAATTCCCCCTTCACCAAAAATTGAAAAAAACTATCTTTTTATTTATTGCATATTTTTTTAAGCGAATTTTTTATGTCTTCCTAAACGTAGTATGAGTACACATGTTCTCAAAAAAGCACTTTGGGAGCAATATTGAGGGTAGGGGAACAGATCAACATTTAAAAATATCAATTTTTTTAATTTTTGAAATTTTTTTTATGTTTATTTAAACTTTTAACATTAATAAACTTTTACTAATAATATTACACAATAAAATTTCATCATATTTACCTCCCACTCCCAAAAAAAGTAATCTTAGATAACTTATTAGTTACACATGTTTTAGTGGAATTAGTTGAATTTTTTTTTCCATTTAACAAAGTGAACTAGAAAACTCAAACGAATTTCCCGGAAGGTGAGTTTAAAGATTGGGGAGCTGAAAAAATACAGGTTTTTTTTTTTAAATTTTTAAATCTGTTTTTGATTTGTTTAAACATATAACGATAATTTCACAATAAAACTTCTTCCAAAAAAGAAATTTGACCTCTGTATAAGAATGCCAGGAAAGTATTACAACTTTATCAGATGTTTTTTTTATTTATTCATACACTGATATGTTAATTTAATATTTAGAAGTAGTATTTTATTTTGCAAAGTATTTACTTTTATGTATTTAATTTTTTTAATATAAAGGTGTTTAAGTAAATTAATTTTTATTTATTGAATTTTAGTGATCTTTATAATGGCAGATATGTTTGTAAGAAAAACCTTACTAATTTATGAATTGATTTGGTGTGTCGATTAAATGCAAAATTCAATTAATTAAAAACGTGTGGGATTTACAGAAATATATTTGACAGTGAACAGTGTGTTAATTGGTTTTTATTTAAATTTTTTTTGACGATTCTGTAGAGTTTTCAAGTTTTATCGATCATATATAACGTAATTAAATTAAAATGCAAGCGATGTTAAGTGCGAAATGGGCAATACCTCTTACACCTAGTGCTGATCATAGAAGTAGTAGTGCTAGCAGCAGCAGCAGTAGCAGTAGTACTTCTAAAGTCACTGCGGCATCGGAAAGCTTTTTAAGATGTCTTAAAAGGCGATCATTAAGAGTCAAACGATCAAAATCATTAGTCGTTCAGGAAAAAAGGAAATCTGGTAAGTTTCACTTTTATATTTTTGTAAATTTATATATATTATTGAATTTAACTGTTGTTTTTTTTTCTTCCAAGATATTTTTTGTTTAACGAATTATCATTGATTTTACTTTTACTTTATACTCTGTGTAAACCATTAAAAAAACTTTTTCTGGCACTTTCACCTATTATCACATGCATAACAGAATACTAAAATTTGGCAAGCAATCCTTATTTCAATACACTGTGCGTGCAGTTTATTGAAAGTTTTATTGAGAAATAAATAAATCCTTAATTTATCTTGTTTACATTTTAGTATAATCTTTATTTTTTTTTTTATAACTAGCCGGCTCCGCCAGTCAGCCCTTCGGGGAGGGAAAGGGTTATATTTTTACTGTTAAAGTCGACTGGGCCGGCTTCGCCGTCCTAGCAGTACTCTTTTCGTGGAATAAATGATTTACATATCGAAGGAAATTTTTTTATTGATATTCTATCATTAGCCATGAATATAATAAAATTAATTAAAACTTATTTTGACTTACATACATGTTACCAGCGACAACGCGTGGATGTTTGATAATGTCGCCAAACAATAATAATAAAAACGTAAAATACAATATAGTAAATACAATACATTAAAGTAGAAAAAAATAAAAGGAATATTATCCCACATAGTTTTTTTTGGTAGCTTGTTTCCCTACCCACTTGGGCTAGATTCACCGTGAAGCGTAGCACCGCTCAGGGGATTGTCCATTCTAACGGATCGTTTCAGTGCCTGCCTCTAACCCCTAGGGCAAGGTATCCGGGTCCGACTACATCGTTCATGAGCCCTACCCTAGGGGCTTATACTAGGTATAAGCCCCTAGGGTGGAGGGTCTTGCGCCAAACCCTCCAATGCGAATATCCCACTAAGGGGTTCACACTGGGTCTCGGTCTTTTAACAGCTGCTTGTCTCTTACCGGGTCCCCCGAGGGGGCCCCAGCCGAATCTCGATTTTAACAGTTCGAGGGCAACGGAGTCCTCGTATCATCATCCCGGCAATCCCGGAGGAACGACGACTCTAAAGGAGGCTGTCCATCACTCCCTCGCTGCCTCATCGTTCCTGCCTTTGTACTGTAGTATCGTTGTTATATATATCCTGACACAGCCCTGAATTTGTGGACTCCAGATAGCATGTTCGGGACATTCGTGTCTACATCGAGGGGTCGAGTTAGTTGTTCTCAGATGTCTCTTTCGACCATCCCACGTAGTTAATTAGATAGTTTGTAACCATGTTGTTTGTCTGGCGATGAATGAGGCTTGAATGAATAAATTTCTTGGGAACCGACTCTTGAGCACGCCACATATAATTGACCTTGATCAAAGCAACTATTTTTCAACAGTGTTAAGGGATTGTCCTTGTGATTTGTTAATGATCATTGCGTATGCTATTCTTAAAGGGAATGCAAACGTTTAAATTAAAATGGAAGATCGGTTGAAATTTATGAAATCCTTGGTGTGGAAACATCTTCACCTATATTTTTTACATTAAGAAATTTGGCCGGCCTCCGTGGCGCGAGTGGTATTGTCTCCGCCTTTTTTATCCAGAGATCCCGGTCAGGCATGGCATTTTCATACACGCTACAAATCGTTCATCTCATCCTCTGAAGTAATACTTAATGGTGTCCCGAAGGTTAAACAGGAAAAAAGGAAGAAATGTTGCTTCTACGATATTTCTTAATAAATTTTTGGTATGTAGTCGAGTGCCATTGCAAAGTTCCGGTGACTTCAGATTCCAATGGACCCAATTGTGTTGCGCCGGGCGACTGCACACAGCTCTCGCCAGAAGCAGTCCGTTGTCAATTAATTTACAGATTATTTCATTTAATTTCCAAACTTATATTATTTTATTTGGTTTTTATTTTTTTAGCCATGAATATAATCAAATTAATTAAAAATTATTTCGACTTATTTACATCTCGTATATATATATATATATATATATATATATATATATATATATATAGGTAGATGTTGTCATATGTTGAAAAAAGGGGCATTTTTGACTTTTTTTTAATTGTAATTTTTGAATTTTTGTTTTAAAACGATCCTGAAAGTGTGGATATGGGCCCTGTAAAGTTTGGTTAATGTATGTTTAATATTGCGGTCGAAAATCGGTTACAGACTGAATTGGTATAATTTTTTATTTATATAGATTAATTTCTGCAAGTAGTTTTTTTTATAAAATGATTAAAAGAAACAATAGAGTAGAATCTAATTAAATAATTTTTCTTTCCTTGTCATCGATTTCTGTTTAATTTGTTTAATAGCTGTCGACTGAAAAAGCATTTATAAAATCTAGCGGTATTTCGTAGTGTTTTTAACTTTATGTAATCATTGTTTAAATCGGTTGTGTTATTATTTAATAATAATTGTTATACGATCAGTTCATTTATATTTTTAATTACAATTACATATAAATTACAATCCGGTATATGCATATTTGATATTTTTTAATTAAAAGCATTGAAAGGACGAAAATAAAAACACAATTTATATAACTTCCTTGCTTTTTGTGGTTGAATAGTAATATTTATGCTTTTCATTTTGTGGTTCTGATCTCAAATCCTGGTCAAGATTCATACTTTTTAAAACACTTAACAAAAAAGTAGTTACTCTTCTCAAATTAACAGTAATTTGATGTTAGCCTTTTGTTATAAATGAAAAAATAAAATAATAAAAAGTTTATCATTAATGGTTGAATGGTATGTCAAGTGGCGTTAAAAGTAAGGGTTTGTTTTTTTTATTTAGAAGGTAGACAGTTCAAGATCCATCCCGATCAGTTATAAAGTTAACGGTTTTCTAATAAAGTTTTCCGGCTAGAATTATTTGTAAGATTTAAATTATCAATATATATCTGGTGTGATAAGATGATATAACAAGCTATTCTTACATTCGGTATATTGAACGAGATACCCAGTTTACAGCCATCCAGAAAAGAAACATGAATTACATATGTATTATTCTAATATAAAGCATTTTTGGTAGCACAAAAACATGTAATTACAATGATTTCAAATAAAAATAAATTTAGCGAATCTTTTCCAGTTTTAAAAAAAACTTTAAACATTCTTTTACTTCCTTGTACGAATTAAAGGAAGTATTGTGATCGCGAAACATTTCGGTTTTCATATTTCAACGGAAATATCCATTTTGACCATCCCTTAATCCATTTTGATTAGTTTCGGCGTACGTACGTACGTACGTACGTACGTATGTATGTATGTATGTCGCATAACTCAAAAACGATTAGCCGTAGGATGTTGAAATTTTGGATTTACAATTGTTCTTATATCTAGTGGGGCACCTCCCTTTTTGATTGCAATCGAAATTAAAATTAAAATTTTAATTAACGAAATATTTGAAACTTACAGGGAAAGCACATCGGTTTGAATCAGACTTCATCTCCTTTTATTTTTTTAAATTTTAATATATTGATTTAATAATTATTAACCCGTGATTGTAAAAAAAGTTTTACAATAAATAATAATTCAATGATAATAAAAAAATTAAATTAAATAATTAGTGAGGGAAATAAAATTTTATGCACTTTTAAAAATGTGTAAATATAATTGAAATAGGCATTACATATATGTAATAGATCTAAATATATGTTATAGATCTGAAACGCCTGATTATTTAATATTTATTAAAAATTATAATTTAGAATCTAATTATTTTTGAATTTTCTAGTTTAATTTCTGCTTAATTTTATTTAATTATTCTGGATTTCTGTCTAATTATATCTACATTAAAGTTAACTGCAGATGACTGAAAAATAGACCCTCACAAGCACAACATATACACTGAGGCATACATGCCCGATCTTTAATAAATTGCAAAAAATTCTTATCTTTTAGTTTACTTCTCTGATATTGTAGGGCAATATTCTCCCTAAGTCTGAGTTGACCATCACTTCGTTTGTTTTTGTTGCTAATCATTTAATCGCTCTTTGGTTTAATATAATTCTTCTTATCTCACATTCACATTCTCTAGTTATCAAATTTTCTGTCTTTATATTCATCATCCTCTCTTTATTGTTTGTATTCTTTCCTTGGTCTTAACGTTTTCTTACACTTTATAATCTTCTCTTAATATTTTTATTCTTTCTTTGGTTTTAATTTTTTCTTCTTTCTTTATATTTATCATCTCTTAATTTTTTTTTATTCTTCTCTTGTTCTTAACATTTTCTTCTCCTTCATATTCATCTTCTTGTCTTTTTTTGAGATCTATTTCTTCATGTTATTTTTCTTTTTCATTTTTGTTTATTCACCAAATAATCCAATAATAAAAATTGAATATTTTACACCGTTAGGTGAAAATTAACATTTGTAACCAGTATACAGTAGTTAACTAAACGGAATAGTTCAATTATTATTAACTTTTATTTATACGACACACCAGAAATCTAAAACTTATATTAATCATCAACTTACGAAGATACGATTAATACTGATCTAGCAGTACGAGTAATAAAGTGACTTTTACTCTATCCAAATATTTCATGTAAGATTGTTGAATTAATAATCGTATGAATATTTAATGTTAATAAAAATTAATATTTCAGCAATTGTGTACCTGTCCACTTTATTAAAGAATTGGAGAATCGTATCGTACTTTCATATGAAATAAGTAAAAAATAAGTGTAGCAAAAAATGTGTTTATGTAATTTAATATGCGTACAAGGAAGTCATGTGGTGTCCACATCAGATTTTTTTTCATAAAAGGTGTAATATGTATACAGTAACCCATACATATGTCAAGAGTAATTTAAGTAGGAATGAGAAATTTCTGTTACCTTTACCAAAATGGGAACTGTATAAACATTTATATTCATTTGTGGCTCCGAAGGTGTACAATTTGTTACCTAATAGTATAAAGGAATGAAAAAACTTTAAAAAAATACAATGCTCTGTTATTTGTATGGTTACTAGATATCTATGTAATTAAAAAATCATTATTCCTTTTTAATTATTGTAAAAGAAATTACTATTCCGTATTGTAGGATTACAATATTTTTAGATTGTTATTGTTATTTTAATTTCTTGGCGGTGTATCTTAGAATTCCTATTTAATTTTTAAAATGTTGTGATGGTAACCCTCAACACGAATTTTTCTATAGAGAATACCTAAATTTTCATACAAGTTATACATTTTATGTTATATTGCATATTTTTTTTTATTATTATTATTAAAAATAAAATATGTAATTGTGTTATTATTTGTAACTATAATTGAAAATAATACATAAATAAATAAAAATATTCGGTGCTCCATTAAAACGTTATTGAAATATTTTCAAACACAGCTGTTAAATTTTTTAATTGTAAAATATAATTGTTTTTCTTTTTTTAAATCAATTTTAAGTCGGTAAGGATTTTATTTTCTTAATATGTTTAGACAAAGTAGACTTATTGTGTAAATCCACCGGGTTGGTCTTGTGGTAAAAGTGTCTTTCCAAACAGCTGATTTGGAAGTCGAGAGTTCCAGCGTTCAAGTCCTAGTAAAGTCAGTTGTTTTATACGGATTTGAATACTAGATCGTGGATACCGGTGTTCTTTGATGGTTGGGTCTCAATTAACCACACATCTCAGGAATGGTCGAACTGAGACTGTACAAGACTACACTTCATTTACACTCATATATACATATCATCCTCATTCATCCTTTAATGTATTATTTGAAAGGTAATTACCGGAGGCTAAACATGAAAAAGAAAGAAAAGACTTATGATGCAACACGTGAAAAAAAAATACATTACTGTTAGTTCAGGTTTGTAAGTTTATTTGTTTTTGTTTGATGTTAAGTTTAATAACTTAAACTGGCTGATTTTTTTTCTAGTATTTATTAGATCTATTTGTCACAACACATTTTTTTTTCTTTAATAGATCAGTAAATGTAGTCTGAATGCTTTTTTTCCTTTTTATACAATACGTCTTATTTTTACGTAATAGTGTAGGTTTATTTTTTTAAATTATGTTTTTTTAACAAATTTGACAGCTACTTTCATTTGATTTCGTCAGTATTTGAAGCTACTGAATTTGGTAATTAGTTCAGCTCTGGCTTCCCTGTCTCTCTTTTTTTGGTGGGAGGGGATAGGCAACTGGTTCTTATCATTAACCATCTTCGGGTTTAAATGTATAATTTTCATAAAAATTGAGGAAGTTAACTAAGTCGGTGCCGTCAGATGAAAGTCTTTTCCCACATCCGCTTGTCTAGTATTACTATTAGTTATGAACAGATGTTACTGTTGTGGATTCTTTATCCTTATACCGATATCTTGTCTTTTTTTATGCATTCTATGTTAATATTCTTGTTGTATTGTGCTAGTTAGCCCTTCCTGCCGCTTTTGCTTACGATATAACTTCACCCTTTGTCTTCTCGTATGTCGGACTATTCTTTTGTATTAACAGTACGTCCTATCGCAAGCATTTTTTTTTTTACATTTATACCCTTTAGACTTATCTTTCTTTGAAAAGGTGTAACGAAACTTACCTACCAGTTTTTCATGCTACTTGAAAAAGTTAAAATTTTTTTGTTAATTTTCGGTTTAAATCATTTTAAAATGTGTTAAATATTATAATATTTGAACGAGCTGAAATACTCAGTGATCGAATTTTACTCGGAAGGAAACCTTGAGGTATAATTAAAAGAAAATGTTTATAGAAAAATTGTTAAAATTTTTCCTTTTCCTGTAAAAATTGTTATACTGCATCTCTATGTACTATGCAATCATAACCCCCTATGTACTATGCAATCATAACCCCCTCTAATAAAAATACAAAACACAAATTTTTAGATGGGCCTATCTGGCATGATGATACAGTATTTGGGTCATAGTAGGTTGATGGGACATGTAGATATGGGCCTTATCTTACGAATCCCATATCTCTAAATTTTACTCAATAGGTAGCTGAATTTATTCACAATTTAACCCCTTGATAATTAAAATTATGTTTGGCGTATTCAAAGTTCCATAAAGGGGTAAGCGCAAAAACGTTTTTTGCAATTTCTGGACTCGGTCACAATCTTGTACTAATTAAATGATTAGAATTTCAGGAAGTTCCTTTCTCCACGTTATCGGGAACAGATTTTTAAAATTAGATATATGCGCAATATTCAGGCAATTTCATTCTTGAATAATAAACATAATTTTGTTGCTTTTTTCGTCAGTTGTCGATTTGCTTTATGATTTTTTCGGACTTTATTATTTTTATATAATTTTATTTACGATGACTTCTGAATATATTGATGCCATTTAATTTTAATTACCATTGGTCAACGGATGAACAGATACGGTCAATTTTGCTCCTATCTAAAAAGTTCACCCAAAGAGTTGAATAAATTTGTTTCGTAATTTTTTGATTGTATACTTTAATGTTCAACTTAATTTTTTCTTCTAGATAGTAATCTGTCAATAGCAAAGTTCTTCGGACGCATAGTTTCTTTTAACTTTCCCAATTGAATATTGCATGCATTTTCAGGGTTTACAACTCTTTGTTTTATGTTAATTGTTTCCCCCAAAATATTTTAATAAATTTTATCCCCGTCACCAGCTTTTTTGTGCATATTTCTAATTTTAAAAATATGTTCCCGATAACGTGGAGAAAGGAACTTCGTTCTGAAATTTCTTTAAATATTATTTAAAATGTTTTATTAATTTTCATCGCCTGTAAATTTTCACCAAATGAATCTTCAGGTAGTAAATCATAAAAAAACTTTTAGCAAAAGAAATGTGTAACTCCCATTTTGAGAAATGAAAAGAAAACGTCGGAATATCGTTTCAAATTTATTTTTTTTATACGTTGGAATTTTTTTGCTAAAATTCATTATGAGCATGTAAAATAAATATTATTTTCAAAATATACATTTAGTTGTCTTTTTTTTATATTGTAACCTACATTGTGAGTAAATAAATGAATAAAACGTTTTTATTGAGGGGTGGCCTACTGGTAAATTTCCATACTACCTTTATATTTGTGTTCTTATTCCATGTTTGCTCTTTACTGAACAGAATAAATATTATTCATTTATTCTTTTTTTTTATTATTTTCTAGCCTATTTATGATTTCAAAAACTGAAATAGGTCGGACCTGTGTATAACCAAAGTATTTAAAATTCCCGTATATTGAACTACGTTTTTTTTGTTTACAGATTACTCAAACCTTCCACTTAAAATTTTTCATTCATCGCTACTGTTGTTTCTAAAAAGAATAAATATAACAAAGTTTAGCTTAACGAAATTCATTTTTATACAAATAAAATATAACATCGAAATTCTGGAAAGGGTAATTTATAATTTATATTGAACAACATATCCATAGTTTTCGGTAAGAAAAATTTTGTCACTCTTCTACTTATAAAAAAATATGTGATTATAAATTCTTTTATTAAATTTCTGATGTTTTTCGAAACAATTTTCGTAAGTTTTATAAATGAATTGCTGAATAAAATTCAGTATATTTATTAAATTTTATATCCAGAAACCTTTAGGTTTTTCTTTCAGAACCTGATTTAGTTAGCGACTCGAAATATTATATTCCAAAAAAAATGAAGCTGTAAAATACGTCCTTTCCATTTGAATGCTACAGGTTACCTGGTAGTAGATTTATATGTATAAATTTATCCCCTTTACCTTCTCAGGTTTCGATAAATCTACTTTTAAATAATGATTAAAACCGGTTTAGTAATTTCACAATTTTACAGGGACATCGGTACAGTACACACTGGAATATTATGATCTATATATGGAATAAGATTGATCTTTAATAAGTGATATGGAAATACGGTTCATAATGGAATTTTGATTTTACTGGTTGTAAATAATAACTCGTCAATCGATCGTAATCAAGTATTTATTGTCTGCATCTAAATATAGACTCATGTTTTTTTTATAGGTATATAACATAAAATATTTTTTCAGTTCTCATATGAAAATGATGTAAATTCAATAAAATAAATCTGACGGGAATACCACATGACTTCCTTGTACGCCTATTAAATTACATACACATTTTTTTTTACAATGAAAAGTATATAAGATTTTATTTCATTAATAACTTCTGATATTATTTTATACTATTGTTATTTAATTAATATTTGTCTTATTTTTTTTTTTACAAAGGTTAATAATTATTAATAAATCAATATATTTATTTAAAAAAAAAAAAATTAAAAAGATGAAGTCTGATTCGAACCGATGTGCCTTCACCTTGTAAGATCCAAATATTTTATTAATTAAAATTTTATTTGGCTATAACTGTGGAAAGAATGAAAATAATAAGTACCATTTAATATATGTTAATGAAAAGCTCTCAATGATGGCTTATTACTACAGTTAAGAAAAAGTCCAAAAAAGGGTTTTTTGGACACTTTTGGTTCTGTCGATTGCAGTAAAAAGGGGAAATGTTACAACAGTTCTAAATCCAAAATTTCAACATCCTACGACTAATAATTTTTGAGTTATGCGAGATATATACGTACGTACGTACAGATGTCACGCCGAAATAGTCAAAATGGATATTTCCGTTGTAATCTAAAAACCGAAATTTTTCGCGATCACAATACTTCCTTTACTTCGTACAAGGAAGTAAAAGCTGTAATTTAATTTATTACGTAAATCCTATCTTATTTACATTTTTATTTTCCATAAAGGACATTTCAATTTATAAATTATTGAAATTTGATTGATGTATTGTCAGTAGCGCATTAAGACGAATCGACGAGAAAATCTTCACGCGAGACCAACGAGTATAGTTTTCCAAAAAAAATCTTATTTCTCCTGAGACTTGGGAGCTTATAGTATAAACTAACGAATACTAAAAAAAATATTCACAATAATAGGAGGAAAAGGTACAAAAACCTCAAAAGTGGATGGGGAACTGATAGAACTAGTTGATAGATTCAAATACCTTGGAAGCATTATAACAGAAAACCTTTACTGTATCACATATGTAAAATCTCGAATAGATATTTCCAACGAAAGCTTTAACAAGAAGAAAATACTTTTTTGTGGACCATTAGAGACAGAGCTTAGGAAAATATTAGCTAAATGTTATATTTGGAGTATTGCTTTGAATGGAGCAAAAACATTAACATTTAGGAAGGAGAAAGATTTAAGATTGGAGGCGTTTGAGATTTGGTTATGGAGACGAATAGAAGGTGTGAAGTGGGAAGATAGAAAAAGCGAAAAAAAAGCGAAGATATTAAACGAAAAAGCGCTAAAAAGAGTTAAAGAGGAAAGGAAGATACTGGACGTTTTAAAGAAGAGAAAACGTAATTAGATCGGCTATAACTTGAGAAAAAGGAATGCGATTGAGGGAATTGTGAAGGGGACGAGAGAAAAAGGAAGAGGACACAAATGTTAGATAACATCAAGTAAGGAAAGGAAGGCTACTCTATAAGGAAGAGGAAAGCGGAAGATCAAGAATCTTGGAGGTTGCTGTAGCCATGACCTGCCATAAGGCAGAACAACTGATGATGAGTATTTGTAGAAACGTATGTTTTATCGTTTAAGTTATTTACGTTAATCGATTCAACCTATCAAACATTACTGAACATAATATTCCCCTTTTAGCGTTTAGTTTAATTTCATTTTGAGCTACTTTTTTATATTTTTTAAATATGAGAATAGAATTGTAGTAAAATAGGTAGATGCGAAAATGTATTTCACAAATATTTTTTTTTTTAAATGCGATATAAATAAAATGTAATAATTTATATTTTCAAGACATAGTGTCGTGATCTGTGAAAATGATACCTATTTGAAACATTAATAGAATTGATTTTCTTCATTAACGCGATAAAAAACACATCTAAATGAATAAATTGTGAAATTTTATTTGTTTTATATTATTACGCGTAGTGGATACATCTGGGAAAGACACACGTATTTGTACTGCAAGGAATGATCTACTAACTAACTATTAAAAAATAATTTACTTAATGTATTTCTAGAAAAAAAAACAAATATACACATATGAGTAAATTAAAAAGATTTGATGTCCTTTTTAAAAAGACAAATTTATTATGTAAGCTTTTATCACTTGGGGAAATCAACAAAATTTGCTCTGGGTATTTAATTTTTTTTTTCTTTTTAAAGTAACTCATCGTTACATGTATTTAAATATTTTAACATGGAGAAGTTAACACATAGCTGTCTATAAAAATATAAAATTGTTTTTATTCTGTGCATTTTAAATAAATAATTTTTATATAACTCATTTTTAATAAACCTTATTAATAATTTTTACAATAAACTTTCTTCCATGGTTTGTTTTTTTTAAGAAACATTTTCTTGTTTCATCGTTAGTTCTTTTTTTAACCTGAATGAGAGAGAGAAGGACGCCGTTCAGCAGATTATTTTACCATTTCTATTTTATTATTAGAAGCAATTATTATTTATCGATGTGAAATATAAAAACAATATAATATGCTTGTCTTTAAACTTTTAATTTTCTGTAGACTGAAGTTTCTCACATAGTCTCTAAAAGTCATTATCTATATCTGTTTTCTAACGGATATAAACTTATTTATATAAGAAAAACTTCTTTATGCACGTGTAATCCTTTAAAGGGCGTTAACTAATTGAGCACTCGCTTAATTCCTTTTATCTCTTTCTGGGCGCATCCATCAATATCAGAAAATGCAGTGTATCCACCAAAACGATATGAACCAGTTTTACAGATAATTTGGAAAGAAGAACGAATTGCTGCGAATCATTTCATTCTCCATTTAATGGACGGATTTACAAACCTTTCCATTTTATATAATTTCATAAATATTCTTTTAGGGTTTCAGACAGGTATTTATATCAAATTAAAAAATCCTTTTCGGCACGCTGTAAGGTGGAGGTAGATTTCACCGGTGCTAAGAAAAAATTCAAATTTACTCAGTACGACAATGGTTGCACGTGAAAAACGTTTCACATGTGTAGCATACGACAAGCCCCATCTTCTTACAATTCCAGCATCATTTTGGTCATTCCTTGCCGTAAGGTTGGTCATATCAAAAACTGTCTCAGACGAGTTTTAGGTAATATTTAAGAGAACTGACGACCACATTAAACCGATTTAATACTGTGCATATTAATGGAGGTATGATTTTTTTGTCTTCAAAACCACATTTTTTCACCCTCTGGGCCACTGGTTGGAAATATCAAAAAACTTTTCCTATATACGTTTTAGGCCGTTATCCAAAAAATAGTAGGAACTTTAAACGAATTCAATATTTTACTTAATAAGAAAGTTATAGTGATATTTTGTATTTTTTTCGAAAAGTTCCCCCATTTTCACCCCCATGGTTCGATTTTGCCCATTAACGAACTCGAGATTTGGGTTGTTATATTTTATGTATCAATCTGAAAGTGATGGGCGCAAAATTATGGCAGTTATCGTGTCCACAAGAAAGTAAAATATATATATATATAAATGTGTATGTAACATTTTGAGCTGACGGTGGTTTTGGGGCCTGGGGAATGTGAAACGCGAAGATATGTCGAAATTTTCCGGAAGTCGAATCATGGTATTCATTACAATTCTTTTTTCTGAAATCTTCCTAAAAATGCAAACAAACCTGGTAAAATTAAGGATCCTATAACCAGACATCGAAATGACTTCTTAAAAACAAAATAAATAAATACCATGAAATGAGCAGACTGCATTACGTGAAATGTTTGGGGTATTTTATTAAACAATAATTTTAAAGGTTTGACCTAAATTTTATGGGTAAAGTACTATTTCGATGTATCATTTGAATACTCATAATTTAATATTAAATAAATTGCCTTCTTTTATTTTAATTATTACAATACTTTTACAGTTATTAATATTTTTATTTTTACAATATTTGAACGTAATTCAGATAAAAGTTGCGCTCTTCGTCTGTTATCAAATGTCCGAATCTAGAGTGCAGTCCACTGTTCGTGTTTTATATCCAGATGCTCAATTCGGGACTTACGGATTTAAATATTTGATAAATGGAAGATTTTTTTTTTTTTTAATTTTCCATTTTTGCTCCCAAAAGTTTTGTGGGAGAGTTAAGATCTTAATTTCAATGTATTTTATTTATTTTCTACTATTATTATTTATTTTCATGCAAGGATCAGTTGCCCAAAAATATGAAATTTTTGTGATGGTTAGCCAGGTAGAAAGTTTTTTTGTTTTAGAATTACGACCTTTGATATGGTTTAAATTAATTTCAGTAAGGAAGAGGAGGCAATTGAAATTATAGATAAAATATTTAATTAAAAATCCTTGTCAGGAATCGAACCCAATCAATCTTAAACTTGGGTGCTTATAACGGCCGGCCAGTTATCTCTTATAGAAAACTGTTTAAATTTTGAATTTTATTTATAGTTTTTCTTAAATTGAAGTAAGCGTGCAGAAATGTTGAAGTCCGGTAGATGTTTGCAGAAAGTTAAATAAATTTATTAATATTAATAGCATTATTTATCTTAAAAATCATTCACGCTTTAAATATAACTTTTCTGATTAGGAGGAAAATCCTTTTTGAAAATTATTAACTGTTTTAAAATAGAAACTGTGGTCTTATTTTCTGGTTATCAGTCAAACCTCATCTCCAAAATATTTAATGATTTCCCATCCTTCAGTGTTACTAAACCTGTTTCGGTCTCCTGCTTATCATTCTACGATGATCACTACTCCCTTTTCATCCTTTATGCGGTGACGTGACCTACCGATATTCATTATAATATGAATAAAATCCGGTCCCTTTGCCCTTTTCTCGTACCAAAGAAGACACGTCTAGTTGTTTCAGTAAGATGAAATTAGTTATTCGTATCGTTGATCTAAATAGATTCAAGAACATAAAACAATATTTTCCTTAAAAAATTTCCCAAAAAAAGTATGGTTTTTCCAATAAAGTTTTTTAAAACAAAGTTTATTTCGTGTCATATCTCGGATATCGGGTTAGGGTTTGTATTCGATTATGTTGTTTGTATAAAGGAATTATGTAAAAATAAATTATGGAATAAGGTAACATTTTTTGTTCGATTTCTCAACGGTTGAAATCATGAAATATCTGCGTACTGTTAGTTTTTCGTATAATATTCATATCGGATAAGAATTGAAATATACTTGGAAAAATGAATGTAAGAGAAAGCTAGGAATACTATATGAATACTGTTGATATTCAGTACTGATAATAGAAATACTCAGTAAGATTCACGTATATTCATCTTCAATTACATTCGTGACATGTTGCTCGCCGCGCAAACAAACTTAGATTATTACAACAGAAGTTGATTTTTGTTTTACACGTTTTGAAGCTCTACTATCATTATTATACACCCTGAGGCAGTCCCTTGCGACATATCCGTTTCCATTCTTTTCTATTTCATGTAAACTTTTCAGTTCTTGATAGTTCTGTTTAATTATAAAATCCTTATGAATAACATTTTTGCACTATTACGTCACTTGTGACTTAATGTTATCTTTCATTGAAAGGTTTAATTTAGACTATAAATACCGGATATTCAAAAAAGAATGTCGGAGTTTTAATTATTTATATCTTTTGGATAAAATGTACTGTGTTGATTTAAGGCTAGAATCAAACAGAAAAAAAAGAGTTTCAGTTGCGATCATGGCCGTAGATTGGTTATTTTTCTTTTCGTTTGACACACCACTAAAAAAGATGACAACTTTAATTGTGATCCTCTGAGTGATAGTAATATTCATCGATGGTATAATCGGTTTGAAACGACCGAAGAACACTTGTGTATAGGGAAGTGTGCGGGACGATCAAGAGTGTCTGAAGAAAATGTTGAACATGTCAGGGAGTCTTTCCTGCTTAACCCTAAAAAACATCTATTAGGTAAGCCAGCCGAGAATATTTTAACGAAACGCTTACATGTCCGTTCATACAATTATAGTTGTTTTCAACTGGAAGCCTACCAACTACGTAGCGAATTCGAGATCGAAATAATACAGCATGAATATGCTGACTTTCTTGATCGTATTGTGTATAGTGATAACTCAGCTTTTCATCTCGGTGAAACAACACAGATAATGTCCGTTTCTTAGGATCAGAAAATCCTTATGATATCTTACAATGTGAAAGGGACTCCCCAAAATTTTCAATGCGATATCCTGACGGCAAGTTTACCGGCCGTACTTTTTGCTGAAACAACCGTAACAGGAGTTGCTTTTTTTGGATATGTTGCGTACACTTTTCTCAACTGCAAGCAGAATGGAGCAGAGAATTTTGTTTTACTACGAGATGATGCATCTCCTCACTGAGATAACTATAATATCGGTTGAATGACGTTTTCCCCTACAGCTGGAACGGTCGACATGGTTCCGATGTCAGAGTTTGTTTGCGGTGGTCGCCCGATCTGACCCCATGTGATTTTTTCCTTTTGGGAAAAACGTGCATGTGCGTTTAGCTACCTACTGATCTACCGGATTTGAGGTACGTGATTGAGGCAGCTGTGGCTTCCATTACTCCAGGTATGCGGTTAAAGTTCGAGACAAACGCTCTTGTCGGTTGGATATGTACCGCGTGCCGATAGCTGCTCACATTGAATTCTCGAAAGGAAAAACCGTAAGAATTCCTTTTTCATTTTATTTGAGATTCATTTACTGTGAGTCAAAATTAAGACATATTAAATAGTTTTAAAATCATGATATTCTTTTTAATTCTATATATCTCGGACGTTTCTGAAACAGTCGGTTTTTTATTACATGTATTTTTATACCATAAATGACTTGAGTCATTTACGTTAATATCTGTTAAAATATTACTTGTTATGTGATGTTTTTCTTTTGATGTTAAAATTAACGTTCCTTATAAATTACATATATGTTAGATCATTTCAGAGACAGTAATTATAATATTTAAAACCCATCGGGTTGGTCTAGCGGTGAACGCGTCTTCCCAAATCAGCTGATTTTGAAGTCGAGAGATCCAGCGTTCAAATCCTGGTAGAGGTATACTTTTATACGGATTTGAATACTAGATCGTGGATACCGGTGTTCTTTGGTGGTTGGATTTCAATGAACCACACATCTCAGGAATGGTTTAAATGAGACTGTACTACACTTCTTTACACTAATGAAGACTACACTTCATTTACACTCATACATATCAATCCTCATTCATCCTCTGAAGTATTATCTGAACGGTAATTACCGGAGGCTAAACAGGAAAAACAAAGAAAGAATTGTAATATTTTAAAGTACGATTTAAATATTTCTTAATATGAATAAAAAAACTTTTGTTCGTTTTTATTTGAAGATGCTAATGAGTTCTGTTTAATTAACATAAGTTAAATTGAGATTTTAGAGAAATTTCTTTAAAATTTAAAAGTTATCGATTATCTTAATTCCATCAATTTAGTAGGATCCAGGATGGTTACGTATAGCAGAAGCGGTAATGTAGAGGAAGAATCAAAACAAAAACGAGCTGGTTTAAAGGATTATATACCATCCGAGGAAAGGGTGTGTTAGACGAACACCGACCACAGGAAATCTCAAGAATTTCTACAGGCAGCAGACGCCTATCCAGCTCTCAATCTTTTGAAAAATGTGTGTATTTTTATCCGAAGGAGAACAGCACCTAAGTGATCGACGATAAAAATTTGCATTCTTCAGTTTAAAGATAATCTATGATTAAAATTATAAGGATGTAACAGTATACGATTGAACTGTTAATTGTTGGTCCAGATACCTGAAGGAATAGTACAATACATAATGATTCAAAAGAAAAAAGAAGGACCTGTTTATTGAAATAAATTTAACAGGTGGTAAATGCTGTATGTTTTCTGAAAAATTGTCGATTCCCTCCTTAATTCAACAAGTTAAAAAATATTTTGTAAAAATCTATTTTACGTCACTGCAACTACGTCTAGGAAATTGGTCTCTATTCGAGGAAATACTAAACATAAAACAAAATCCCTCATAAAATCGGACGTATGTGTAATAATCGATTTTCTGCGACAGTAGTTGTAATTTCGGAAGGTAAGGTTATCTTAAAAAAGACTGCATATAAAATAGACGAGCATTATCTCATTATAAATAGATTATAGATTCCGGTGTTGCCTGATTTCAACTAGCCAATTCTCAGTCGATAGCTGGAGTCAGAAAAGAGGTTTATTAAAACCAAATTTTTAAAGGCTATCCTTAAAAAACAAGAATTTGATAGTAGGGAATTTTAAATTATTAAAAATTATTTATTTTTCATTATTATTATTATTAATTAGTATAGAAATTATTAATTAATTTATTAATTGTTGGTTAACGACGACAGAACAATGTATGGGGGTCTCGCGAGGAAATAAAAAATGTTTAGGAACTTTTCTATAAGTGGAAAATAAAGAAAAAAGTACATATAACGCTTCTTTTTCAAATTATAACTTGCTAAAACTCTCGCTCACATTTCTGATCCAAGGATAAAATGAAGCCAAACTAAAATTCTTAGAACTATACGAAGGGATTTAAAGGATGGTTTTATAATACAGTATTCTTTTTCCATATTTCGGACTGTTTTGTTTTTAATAAAAGTCAAACTTCTTAAGTCCTTCTTTATGTTTAGTCGATGTTACTCTTCTCAGAATTAAATTCTCCACAAATCTTTTGCAAGATTTTTTCCGCTCTACCCCCCGGGCCGGATCCACAACAAAGCAAAGAACAGTTCAGGGGGTTGTCTACTCAAACGGGCCTCCTCCCCCTCCGCCGACCATAAGTTTAATCTAACAGGTCAGCCCGCCGGTTAGATATTTTCATTTCCTGCCTCTAACCCCTAGGGCGGGGTATCCAAGTCCGATTATGTCGTTCCTGACAAATTTTGTAAGATTTTATTTACTGGCAATTTAACGAAGTTATTTTATTTCAAACCTAATAAAAAAAATATATATTTTGCGACACAAATTTTTGTATTTTACTCGTACAATATTTTCTCAAAAATTAGTATACATACAGTTCTAAAACAGTTTTATTCAATTTTTCATCCCATAAAGCGTAACCGACTCCATTAAAGTTACATCGTAATTTAATTTTCAAGAATTTAAATGTGGCTTTATTTTATCCTTGAGACAGAAATCAGGGCGATATTTTTCGCAAGATATAAATCGAAAACTAAGCGTTTCCGGACCTATGTTTATATGAACGTTTTTCTTTAATATTACTTTCAGAATATTTCTTGAAGTTTTTCCGTTTCTTCGTGAAACTCCCCTATGTAAAAATTTTTACAATATTGGTCAATACTCACAGTTGTTTGTAAGTACTCAATTTTTATATAAATTGTATAATACCAATGGTATCAGATGTTAAGAAAATTAAACATTAAACTGCTATCCCTTTCCATTAATTAAAGAATTTCCTCACGATAACGTAAAAGTTATGTATATTATCTCATTCTTTCTTGAGATAGAGTTTTATCTATACAACCTGTAAATTCAAGGGTTTGCGTTAGGGTTATCTTGTACAGAGACTTCAATTGTATAGGTTGTGATTAATCAAATTTACCTTTTCGAAACTATGATTTCCTAAATCAATAAGTTCATTTTTATTACTTTCCTAGCTTCATTAGCTCTAGAGCTGTGTTGCAAGAAGGAAAGTATGGTAATCAGTCAATAAATGGGATAAGGTTTTTTTTGCATTTCTAGACTTTCATGACCCAGGAACCACAAAAAACAAAAAAAAACGTGAGGAGAGGGGTAATGTTCATACGTACGTATATACTTGTGTTAGCTTGTTTGAAGCTTAATAACTTTTCTCCGGATTAATCGATTTTGATGAAATTTTGTAGACTGATGTATATGGTAATTTGTTGGTAAAAATGTTGGGGTCAATATCTCTAGTTATGGTGTAGATGTTTTTTTGAGAAATTTTCTCAAAGTTTTGCAAAATAACCCCTTTTACGTTGAGCTCAGTACATGCGTGCAAGCTTATCTTACCATTTTTAAATTTAAAAAAATTGTTGCCCTAAAATTCTCCTTTTTCTCAAAAATTAAAAAATGCTATCTTTTTATTTATTGCATATTTTTTTAATTCTTCTTAGGCAATGTAATAGTGCAAGCAACCCAAAAGAATACGTTGGAGCCAATATTTGTGGTGGGGAAGTTGATCAAAGTTTAAAAATAAAAATTTCTCTAACTTTTAAAAACTTTTTTTTTGGTCAACTTATTTTTTTTTATTTTGCTAAACGTTGGAATAATAAACTTACAGTAATAATGTTACAATAAAATTTCATTTTAACTTCCACCCAGAAAAAAAAATCTTACGTTACTTAGGTTGTACATTTTTTAGTGAAAGTTTTTTAGTTTCTTTTATTCAACTTAGCAAACGTTGAAAAATCAAAAAAAAAATTTTTGGAAGGTGAATTTCGAGGTCGAGGACAGGAAAAAAAAAAAATATATCTTTTTTTTTAATTTTTAAAACTTTTATTTAAATTAATCGTACAATTATAATTATACAATAAAGATTCATCCTAAAAAAGAAATCTTAATTAACTTTTTTTACGTATAGTTATTTTTCCACTATATACGAATAAATAACAATGCCAGGAAAGTATTAAACGACGTCGTTGTCAGCTTCTTTCCCTATAATTACCCTTTATGACAGTTTACCACTCGTTAAGTTTTTTTGACAGGTTTTGAGGGTTTTATAGTTTTCGAATTTATTACATACAATTTATTATCTCTAAAAAATACATTTTACAAACAAATTTCTGCATTTCATTCTGTTTATTTTTTCTATAATTCATTGTATTAATATAATATTTTTAATCGGTCGATAAACTATTTGTAGGTCGGCAGAGAACTGTGGGCTGGTCTATGTCAGATTTAATAAAAGTATATTAAATACTCGTACATGCTAATGACATGTTGTCATGTTCATCGTGAGTCCTGTTATTCTTAAATGTGCGCGCGTTATGTTCTGTTAACTATGCGCGCGTATCGTCCTGTTTCTAATACGATTTGTTACAGCCCATGTTATATTGTTATCGTCATTATAATCATCATTGTAATGGGAAACGGTCATAATGATAACAAGTGAATGTTAGCGGTGCGTTATAATTTTTGTTACACGTTCACGTTTTCCTCCTAAAAAAAAGGAAAAAGAAAGAACTGTTGTAACGAGTTTGATTCGCTCATTCGTTACATATAAATATACTGTAATAATAATTTTTCCCTCAATATGAGTCGTATAATGAACTGTATTATATTACTAGAAAGGTATAATATCTGCCAGTCATTCTTTCGTTCTATAAAAAAAAAACACACACACACACATATACGTTTATACGGTAATGTTGAGGGTGAGATACAAATGAATATTATATTCAGATATGCATTACCTCTTATTCATTTCGTTCCGTATTTTTATAAATATCATTCTCTTTTAAGTATATGCGTGTGAATTGTTGTATGTTTAGCATTGTTACGTTTGAGAATTGTTTCTTTTTAATTCTCGATACTACTTTAATATTTGGAAGGAAGTATGACCTTACATCATTTCAATACATTCATTATCGCTTGATTTAAATAAAATATATATTAAAAATATTTTTACGGATCATTCTGCTTATATTGAGTAGATTTTTGTCAGTAATTTTTATTTTATAAAATGAATGCTGGCAACAATGTTGTTCTAAAACTATTTTGGCATTTCTATATAGCTTAAAATTTATTTTCACTTTTTCGTTTATATACCAGTTATAGGTATATTGACGGGAAAGTATGGTGATCGATCAAAATTAAGCAACTCCGGTTTTCACCGAATCTTGACGAACTGACATCTACGGACGCCAGAAAACCGAAAAATGCCATCGACAAAATGTGCTTACGTATACATCTTAGCGTATAAATCGCCTTATATCTTCAGAACTACTTGACCGATTTTCACCAAACTTGGCTATAATATTTTTTATTGTAAGGGCATTGAAACTATTAAATTTTTAATTCAAAAGGTCAGCGTGTGGGGGATACAGGGGGAAAAACAAAATCGTCTCAAGATTTTGCATAATTAAGGTTATATATATTTTTTATAATCTTGTGAATATTAATAAATTTTTGTAAAAAAAATACTTTTTGTTAAATTTCATCTCCACCCCTAAAAATGTTTTTTACTTTTGAAGAGTTATAGAAAGCAGTAAAAGGGGTGATTTTCGTTGTATTTAAAAAAAATATATATATATATTTTTGATAATTTAAAAAGAAAAAACATCTTATGTGTAAAAATGTTTTTGCTAAATTGCACCCCCATTCCAAAAAAAATAGTAATAATTTTGAAACATTGTAGAACGAATGGGTCTTTTTCGTTGCAGTTTTTTCTATTAGCATCTCGTGGGATCCACAAATTTGTTCCACATCAAAGTAGGTTCTTAACCCAGCCACCACCCCTTACACACTCAACATCCCACTTAGCGGCCGGATTACTGTTATAGTCGCCTGCTATGTTGTGATATCACAGGTGAGATGTAGAATTGAATAAACGAATAATATATAATTTTAAAATTTATTTAAAGTGGCCGCTAGTACCTCCACACCCACGCGAATGAATTACGGTATGCGCGCGCGCTTTATTAGAATCATTGAATAAAATAAACGAAAAATATTGTATTTAAATAAAATGATAAATATTTTTAATTAAGTTGTGTGTAAGCCATGCATCAGAAATAAGATGCGTGACGGGAAAGTCCTACAACTGTGTAATCAACTTTTTTTTATTTACAATTTACGTAACTTTGTATTAATCTACCTTTTTTTTTTTAACATTTTTCGGAAAATGTTTCGGGTAATTTTATGTAAATATTTAAATAAATATAAATTATTAACCAGCATATTTTATTTATACAACGTTGTCAAATTATTTAGTGGAATAACATTTTGATAAATATTTCTATTCGATATTGCTTTTTTTTATACTGTGGTTAAAAAATATTTATGTAAAATATTTAACTTTTTTGTATCGTGCTGTGTACATTGTTTTAATTTTCAGTTTTCTTGTATCTTATTGCTGTTTATTTATTTGTTAAAATCACAATATTTATTTATTAACTTAGCTGTAATGTCTAAATAAGGCTTAAATGTTGCTTAATCCAAAATCTTTTTTAATATTTTATAAATTAACTATTGGATCCTCATAGATCCCCAAGAATCAGTACCTTCGTTGTTTTATTAAACAGAATTGAAATATTTTATACTGTACTGTTGTTAAAAGATACTCGAACAAAATTTAATACATTTGCATATTTTGTAATAATATACGGTTTATCAGTTATTTATTGACTGTGTTGCCGATCGGTAGGGTAATGACATTTTATACGATGTATATCTTTATTGAATATTAAATGTCGTTTGTAGTTATAAAAAATATTTAGTTACTTTCTGTCAGATATATATTATTTCATTAAATTAACATTTTTATATTGCATTAACATTGGTATATCATAATATTTTTGTCGGATTATAAAATTAACATAGCCATAACAATGTTATAAAAGGTTTGAGATTTATAAGGTTTTTTAATATGTTCATTATTTTTATTTGTTATTCATCATATTCGATTATTTCTGAATCATCAGTTGTGGATTGAATACGATTTAATCAATTCAGAACGTTTAAAGTAATAAACTTTGTGGTTGAATGTAGAAGTTATATTCTGTACATGTGTAGACCAGTCTTTGGTTGGGAAAAATTGAATTACGGAATGGAGTATTCAATATTTTAATCGATTTAGATGAAAATTCTAAGGTTTACATTTTTGCAAAAGCGAACTCATGTTGGGTAAAACATTAATTAAAGCAGAAACTGTGCATATATTTCATTTTTCATACACTATCATAATATTCATTCGATTATTTTTTTTATTTTTTATAATATATATGACGGGTCCAAAAAAATGTACTCACTGTTTGCTAGTCCATATCTCGTGACAAATTTGATGACATCACAATTATTGGCACTGTGAAAGGGTTATGGTATGTGTTCGAAATGACCACCAGTAGCTTCTATACAAAACCCATAGCATCGAACTGCAGTTGTTTGTGTATCTGGCATAATGGCAGCACATGATTCTACGATTTTTTCATGTAGCTCGTCGATTGTTGCTGGTTTTTATCGAACACGTCATTCTTGACGGTATCCCAGAGGTGTCAAATCAGGAGACCGAGGTGGGTACTCAACAGCACCTCTTCGACCCACCGTCCGAGTAGAGTTTTATCAAGGTACAACCTGACATCTCGATGGTAGTGAGCCGGGATGTATTGTTGTGCGTAAAAAAGTTCATCACCATACAAGTTTTGGATGGCAGGTAAAATCCTTGTCTGAAGCATATCAAGATACGCCTCACCAATTAAGGTACCCTTGAAGAAGAAGGAACCAATTAAACCACGCAGTGGTACACAGCAACCCCCGGTAGATTCATCGCCCTGTCCACATGAGCGTGAGAATTATCAGGAACCCAGTAGACCCAATGGTGGCGGTTCACAGTACCGTTAAGTTTGAATTGCGCCTCGTCAGTCCACGCAAACTTCCCTGCAAATTCCTCATCCTCGACAACCATGTGCTTAAACCGTTCACAGTATTCCATCCTTCTATCTGGGTTGTCCTCATTCATCGCGTGTAGCAGTCTTGGAATGTACGCTTTCCACTCTGCACTCTTCAGAATGCGTCTTACACTTGACCGGCTCAGTCCACTTTCGCGCGCTCCCTGGTTCACTGATTTTTGCGGTGATCAGGTGAAATGTAGCAACACTGGACGCCGGACTTATAGTTGTTCGTGGTCGGCCAGGTCATTCCTTGTACACATCTATAAACTCTCTCTGCCACTGCCGTTGTACCCCTGACTGTTCTCGTACTGCCAGTACCACTTCAGTACAGCCTTGCGTTCAATAAATGATAAGCGAACCTCAGCCATTGTTGATACTCGACTGTCTTCTGCTGCACTGGCTAATATGACTGGCTCGTTCCACCATCAACCAACCGCGCATGCGCGGCATAAATTACCAGCTCCACCTACCAGGACAAATTTAATACCGTACACTACACTACAAATTAGTTCAGCGAGTGTAAAAGTCTTTTGTTTAGATATTATATAATTACAAACAGTGAATACATTTTTTTTGGACCCCTCTGTATATTTATAGAGAGAGAGAAAGAAAGAAATTGAGAGAGAATTTTCTTTATGATTATTAGTTTGGGGAATTATATCGGTTCGAAATTTTACTAAAAAAAAAAAAAAAGAACGCGTAAAAGGTTTTTTTATTATATTTACTACATCTTTCTTCTCGAATCGGCTGGCTTGGCCGTTTACAAAGAATGCCAGAATACCGACAATAGAGAAAATTTGAATGCAGAGATGAGAGTACCAAAAAGAAGAGGTAGAGACAGAACTCGATGATTGAATGACGTGATAGTAAATTTGAGGAGCACGGGTGTGGTGAACTGAAGCGAGTTGATGCAGATTTGAAACAAATGTAGACAAGTTCTCGAAGAGATTAAGGTCCACCGTAGAAAAATATAAAAAAATAATTAGTCTCCAAAACTCGACCAGAGACACTTTTCCTTCAGTTGTTTTATATATAGCATCCTTGTCATATAAAAGATCTCAACAAACTGTGTAAAGCAACAAATTAGGTTATCAACTAGTGCCCCCTGGCAGCTCCACAGCGTTATTATTACAAAGTAATGTTGCATATTTTTAAAAAAATCTGATTAAAACCTGTTTCATTTACAAATGTCACCCTTGTCTTTCTCTTTCCTTCCCAACCGTTGGTGAAATGAGTGCTCAACACCTATTGCTAGTTCGCCCAGACCTTCTCCGGGACGGATCGAACTGATTTTTTTATTCTGCTCGGAATGGCCCGCAGATATGTTGATCAAGCACCGAGGGATCTTCAAAGTGATTTTCTGTGAGTAATAACCTCGTAAATTTCCTAAATTAAGTAATAAATGAGAATTTTCAGAAGAGACTCAACTTTGGGGTCCGATGACGGTCGATGTCATATCTGTTGGTTAGAATAAGAAAAAAATCAGTCCGATCCGTCCAGTAGAACGCCCAAACGGACTGGAAATAGATCTTCAGCCCAGCCGTTTTAATACATAAGATTTATTTTGCATCGCCTCCAAATTGAGAGTATATATATCACTCGTGTTAAATGATAACCCGTATTTTTTTACGTCCGATTGAATTGTAAAATGTAATGCCTTTATCTCTCCTTATCGGTCTTCTATTACAGGTGTGTCCCGATATTTTGGGGAAAATATAGATATTTTGTTTCAGTATAGCTGTAGTCGTGTAATTTTTCTTGCCATCGTACTGTTAAAATTTCTTGAGGATCTTTCTTCCACCTGGATGAGGCTGTATTAATATTTTGTTGGTTTTACTTTGAATCAATTTTAAATATTTTATGTAGATAACCACATTACTGTATTTTTAACAGATATAAATCTGTTAAAAATACAGTAATAGAATCTTTTTAACGATATATAATTGACCTTAGTATTCTTTAAATATCTTTTTCCCCCGCTTTTTCTTACCTCTTAACAATATTTACCGGTTGTCATTCTTTAGTTTCTCCTTTAAGTATAGTAAGAGAAGTAATGGGGAATGTCATCGGATGAAAATACTCTGTAATATTTTGCCGTTATGAATTATTTACCTATAAAAATTGTTGTAATGAAAATCGTTTACTTAGAAAGCAAAATATTTTCCCGCATTTAATGAAAACTACTTATTTGTAAATATATAAATTATTTTTTATTAAATAAAGAAATCAAATTTATTTTTACGATATTCTTACATCTTTAAATAAATAATTATCGTAAACATTCTGAAGGTAAGCAATTTTTACGCTCTACTTAATCTTTTGTTTAACTTTATCGGATCAGTTTTCTACATAATTCGTAGTTTTTATTTTTCTTGTAAATTGATATCTTTATTACGAAGTTATTCTCTTTGTATTATTTTATTTTTTGCTTATTTTTATACTTAACAGAAAATATTCGACGTAGAAATCAGATAGCATGTTAGTTTTTAGTTACTTTTCTTTTGTCCCCCCACCTCTTATCTAAAAATCCCAGATTTTTCTTATTACTTTTTAAATAATTTACACTTTTCAAACTTTATTATTTCTTTGTTTTCTTTACCATAGATCTTGTCTTTTCTATAGATTTATATAAAAACGAAGTAAAAATACGTATTGTATTCTTTTAATTTTTGTTTTTAACAGAAATGGTTTCTTTTGTAGATAATTTATAGTTTAACGCAGGGTAACTTCATAAAGATCCTGCTATTGTTCTGTTGTATAACCTATATTATTATTTTTTTTATGATAATAATTTAAATATGAATGATACTAAATAAACTTTCTGATTATTATTTTTACGTGTTCCATTTCCATTCTCAATTATTTAAAACAAAATTGCATTATACTTAAAACAAGTAGAACAGTATTCTTTACGTTCATTTTTGTTTATTTATTACAATTCCTTCCTTTAGTACATCCGATCGCGTTATTTTAATAATTACACCCTATTTTTCTTTATCATCAGCTCCTATTTAGTAATTACAGTATCTTGAGTTATTCATGGGGGACTGTATCGTGGATGAATCCGTAATTAATTTTTATTTTTATTATTTATTAAAATAAATATTACTGCGAATCTAAAGGTGAAGATTCTGATGTTTTTGCGTTTATTGTTGAAGGCAGGGTGTATTTTTTTCACTCGCCTGTGCTATACACTGTGCGGTACCGTATGCGATCTCTTAATCGCTTAGTTCATCTAAATACCGTAAAAGTATGCTGTGAAATGTAATCCGAGCACACCTTTATATGCGGCTCTTTGTAACGCAGTATTTAAATATATCGGCATGCATATATAGTACTTTGGTTTTGGGATATCATGGAATATCCGAAAAACGAGAAAGACGATTCTACGACAAAAGGTCATATTTTACTGCTTTTCTCGTAATTACTGCCTATATACGAGTACTATTTACGTTTCTCGTAATTCTTTGTGATTGCGGTAAAAAAACTTATCTTAGAATACCGGTCAGAATCCTAACCCCGGTTTAAAAATCTAACTTATCGTGTTCGCAGATAAACTCCATCTTAATAAAGCCATGTGACTTGTTGCCCTTGCGTTTTTTTTTCAATCTATGAGGTAATAAGACACGAGAAAGATGTTACAACTACGATCAGACGTTACAAGTACGA